>NC_137843.1:22369582-23067082 GCF_948465745.1 Chenopodium album | reverse complement strand
TCAGCATGCGGTAAAAAAGCATAAGCTTCTTAAAATTAGTTTCATAGATCTGGCTCTAAAAGTTTTGAAAACCAACAAGCTGATTATGTATGGAATATATATGTCATTTTATATTTACTTAGGATGTTAGTAAGAGCAAAGCCAGGTTATATGCGGTATATATTGTTGTACATATCTTTAATGCTTGTTTTGCTTTATTATTTATAGGAAGATGAACATGGAAAAAAAATGAGCTTGTTAGCGCTGTGGATTAAAACCCATATGGGTAAAGACGGAAGCTTTCTTTCTAACACAGTCACTCAAGATTTTGTGGTATGATTTTGTGACAGATTTCTAGTATGATTTTGTGCAGATTTTGTGGTATAATTTTGTGCAGATTTTGTGGTCTTACATTACTCCTAAATGTTGGTGTAGGATGACGTTAAAGCTAAGGTTAAAGAGCTGAGGATGATACACCCAAAGATGTTTGAACAAGATCTTGAAGATGAAGCGTTTCAGCAAACTATGTATCGCGATGAGATTCCCGATCGTTCGGTGGGTTACGGACTAGGGGTTAAAAAGGGGGACATTTTCGGAGTGCGTCGTGTATTAAGGAAGGAAGGTTATGGAAAAGTTCAAAAGAGGACTATTGTGATGGATAGTGTTAAAGAAGAAGTGAATGCTTTGCACAAAAAAAATGATACACTATCTGAAGAAAATGTAAAGATGAAAGACCAGGTCAGACACAACAATCTTCTTCTTAAAGCACTTGTTGGACAGTTTTCTGAGATAGTTGGTGCAGTTCGTCAAGGGAATAGATCTCCAATTCTTCTAAAGAAAACATCTGAATTCTTAGAAATGGCAAACCACCAGGTAACCCCCTTTCCTTTTATCTGATGAACGCCTTACCTCTCTGTTTTCTCATATCACTTTACAACTTCTGTATTTTGAATTTCTTATTGGACTTGTTCTGTTTGCTTGCTTAGATAGTTGTTGGTTTTTAGGATTGTGAGATGCTTGGTTATTTGTGTGTGCAATTAACTTTTGGATCAAAAATCAAATCATTTTATCTGAAAATTGGTAAAGCAAATAGTAAGACTGCCATAAACTGAATACTAAGCTAAAATCCAAAACTGAGTCCAGTTCTAAATTTCAAAACTGAATTCAGAGCTGAATTTCAGAACTGAATTCAGAGCTGAATTTCAGATCTGAAGTTCACAACTGAATTTCAGATTTGAAGTTCAGAACTGAAAATCAGATTTAAATTCAGAGCTGAAATCCAGAACTGAATTCAGAGTTGAATTTCATAACTGAATTAGAGCTGAATTTCAGAACAGAATTTAGAAATGAATTCAGAGCTGAATTTCAGAACTGAATTCAGAGCTGAATTTCAGAACTGAATTCAGAAATGAATTCAGAGCTGAATTTCAAATCTGAAGTTCAGAACTGGATATCAGATTCGTTGTTTGATTTTTCAGAACTTTTCTTTCCTTAAATTTCCATATTGATTGAAGGAAAGGTATGTTAACAACTGCATTATATTAATGCATTATGATGAGGTGTTTTGAAGTACACTTATGTGTAGACGGAAAATAAGGAGAATGTTTTCAATCTTGGTCTTTCTTTTTGGTTCTGCATACCGCATACGAAATTATACTACAAGACCACAACATTATCTTGCAGGTGGTGTAAAAATATAAGGAAAACACAAGATGAAAGAAAAAACCTCCGTCTAGAATTGATACATTTATACTTTAGCTTAATTGATCTGTCGATGTGATAATGCTCAGAATTAATACCATGAAAATGTTATTGCAAAATGACCTCTCTGATTATCAGATCTTAACTATAAAATTACCTTCTGCTCTATATTTACTTCAGGGCTGTTAATCCATTCACATTGTTTACCCTTGGTCTTGGCGAACAACTGCTGATCTCCATTTTGGTGAAGCATTTTCGACTCATGGTTAAGTGGTTCATTGGCATGTGCAGTCTTATTCATTTTTGTTAAAACATGACACTAACACACTGTATATGGTAGTTACATATATCAGCTTGTCTTAGGGGTCAAGATACACAATTTTGGGATAATGAGTTAAATCTTCCTGCAAGGTTCTTATATTATCGTGTTGATGTTTTCTTTTATAAATTTAGTAATTAACTACGTACTCTTATTATTGTTGATTAAATATGGTTTTTTTTTTTAATCTAGTTATATAAATATAGAATATTTGTTTATTTTAATTTTAATGTTATTAATTTAATTCATGATAAATTTAAATAACTATAATGTATGTATGATGGTAATAATTAATAAAAGGAAAAAAAAAGAAAAAAAAAGCTTAAAAAAAAAATTCTAGACGCTTTTTAATGTCTACATATTTTGTGCATTTTCATATTTCAAGAGTTTCCCGCCATACCATAGGCTTACACAAATAAATGCAAGACAACAAAAAACGTCGCTAAATTTGAGTATGTGGACATGTAAAAGCGTCGCTAAAAAACTCCATAAATTTGGGATAATGCGCGAAATAAGTATTTTTCGACACTTCGTATTTTGAATTAGGACACATAAAAGCGTCGATATTCTCGACGCTTTTTTGTGTCCCTCAAAATTCTCGACTCACGTATTCTTGAGGTTTTTTAGCAGCGTTGAGAAATATTTTTGCGACGCTTTTTAGCATCGAAAAAAGTCCTAAAAAGCGTCCAAAAAACACGCTTTTTGTAGTAGTGCTAGCATTCAAATTTCTTCCTTCAAAGAATTTATACCATTTGCTTCCTCCAACTTGATGACCTATTAAGGGTGTTTTACATTAAACAATAATATATTTAATAGAGAAAAAATAGAAATAAAGAAAAAGATTCTTACGTGTTGTCTAAACCAATCATGAAATGTTTCATGCTGAATGCGTTCAATGGCATTCAATGTCAAGCACCTAGGACGACTACGTCTCCTAAGCTCAGCAGCTTGTACTCTTAAAAGAAGAGATGTTTATCAAATTACAAGTAAAACATCAATTAAAAGTAATCTAATAAAATACTTTTTGTAAGTATACTTCAGAGTTATAAGATAAAATACTTACTGTAAGAATTCAGTGACATCCGGACAATTGAATTGCACATAACGATGTGCTTGTATTTTACTCATTTTGCTAATGGTGTGTGTAATAAGCTTCCTTGAAGGTTTTCCCACTTATGAAAAAACTGGAAATTCCTCCTCAATATTGTTAGAAGTATCCACCAAAGAAGCATCATTGGTATCCCTTGATACCAGATTATATATGAGGTCGAATCCTTCAAGGTACAAAGAACAAAAATTAATGCATTTTAGAGCTCTAACAGCTTCAGCAGTGGACTCCTCGGGGTGAGCTTTATTACGTACATGTGATTTCAAAGAGCTAAGGTACCTCTCTATAAAATACATCCATCTACATAACATTGGACCTGCAATCTTTGCTTGGGTAGCTAAATGCAAGACCAAATGTGCCATTATTGTAAAAAAAACTAGGTGGAAATATCATCTCCAAGTGACACATAATTATAGGTATATGAGCCTCGAGTCGTTTAATCTCTTCCACATCAAGATTTTTGCTACTAATATCTCTAAAATAGCCACAGAAATCAAACAAAACTATCAGCACATCCTTTGAAAGAAGCCCCCATAATGCAACAGGAAGAATTTTCTGCATTAAAATATGACAATCATGGCTTTTAAACCCAAGTAATTTTGCTTGTTGCAAATTCACACATCTCTTGAAATATTTGAAGCATAACCATTTGGAACTTTAATGTCACTAAGAGTTTTACAAAATGATCTCTTTTCATCTTTAGACATTGTGTAAGGGGCAGGTGACAACTCATACCTTTTTATTCCACTCCTTGAAATTCTCTCTATTGGATGAAGTTCCTCCCTAATACCCCATTTTTTCAAATCCCAACGGGCTTTCAAATTTTCTTTAGACTTCCCCTCCAAATTTAACAATGTGCCAACCACATTATCACACACATTTTTTTCAATGTGCATGACATCTAGGTTGTATCGAATGAAATGAGACTCCCAATAAGTTAATGACTAGAAAATGTTCTCTTTCCTTCATGTGTTTGAGTCATTAAAGTCTTCCATCTCTTTTATTTGTTGTAACTCTTGAGCACTAGTTAGCATCGTAGGTGCTTCCCTAAATTCTTCTTTTCCATTGAAAGCATCTTTATTCCAACGAAATGGATGGTTTTCATCTAAGAAACGACAATCACTCAAAAAACAATATATTTGTGCCTATTATCTAGCCATTTAGAATCTATTTTAATATTGCAACAAGGACATGCTTTATCACTGTATACATTCCAACCAGAGAGCATTCCATATCCTGGAAAGTCAATAATTGTTCATAAAAACCCAACATGCATATTAAAAGTTTCATTCTTAGAGGCATCATACGTCTCCGTTCCATCATTCCAAAGCTCAAGCAATTCTTCAATTAAAGGTTGTAAATAAACATCAATTTTATTCCCTAGGCTGGTCGGTCTAGGAATCATTGTTGATAGAATAAAAGATGATTGTTTTAAACACATCCAAGGTGGCAAATTATATGGTACCAAAATAACTGGCCAACAACTATACGTGGAGCTCAACATTCCAAATGGATTAAATCCACCACTAGCAAGCCCAAGCCTAACATTACGACTCTCTCCACCAAACATTGGATATCTAGTGTCAAAGCTTTTCCATGCTTTAGAATCAGCTAGATGACTTAACACCTTATCGTCCTTAGAACGTTCTTCATCATGCCACCTCATCAAGGCAGCAGTTGTCTTAGACATATACAACCTCTAAAGTCTTGGTTTTAACGCAAAATAGCGTAGTACTTTTGCAAGGGACCCCTTTTTCTTCTTCTTTCCCGTCGAATTTGTTTGCTCCTCCCTTTTCCACCTAGAAGCACCACAAACGGAGCATGTATCATCATTAATCTTGTCCTTCCAGAACAATTGGCAATGATTCGGGCAAGCATGAATTCGAACGTAACCAAGTCCTAACTTGTCAATGACCTTTTTTGCCTCCTTAAAAGAATTAGGCAAGTTTGCAGGGATTGCAAGTAGTAATATTTGTAGTAAATTATTGAATGACTTATTAGTCCATTTACTAGTGCTCTTTACATGAAATAAAAGCACTAACAAGGACAACTTCATCAATTTGCACCCAAGCCACAATTCTTCCTCGGCATCTTTAAGCAAATCATAGAAACTTTGAGCTTCTTTGTTAGGACCTGGTATACCTTCATTCATGTTCTCACCAATATTTGGCCCACCACCTCTATGATCATATATG
Organism: Chenopodium album; assembly: GCF_948465745.1. Taxonomy (NCBI): domain Eukaryota; kingdom Viridiplantae; phylum Streptophyta; class Magnoliopsida; order Caryophyllales; family Amaranthaceae; genus Chenopodium; species Chenopodium album. The sequence goes on along the minus strand of NC_137843.1, from coordinate 23,061,780 downwards.
TCATGTACCAACTGACTCATATCCATATGCGTAACAATCTCATCATTTTCTACCATAGATTCTGTAGAAGCTGAAGTGAAAACTTGATCTAAAATTTCACCATGAAACAACCAAGTTGAATAATTACGCATTATTGCATTTATGAAGCCAGTGGTAATTTACATCATCAGGTTTCAAAAGCTTGTTATTAAAACACCTCACACAAGGGCATCTAAGTTTACCATCAAGTGTTAAAGAATTGTTAGCATAACTAATAAAGCCATCAACCCCTTTTTTGTATTCTGGTTCTTTTATTGAAAAGCTAAGTTTTCCTTAATTGTTCTCAAATCCATTATCAACAACACTGGAAAATGAAAAGTTTATGAGTTTAATTTATTAGGTGAAAAGGAAAAAGGCAGTCACAATATAACATATAGTAGATATAATTTTCAGATAATTTAATAACTTTAAAGTAGCTTAAATGAATTAAATTAAGAAGATATTTTAGCCTAATGTAGACTTCTTTCTTTGGTTTGGTTATGTTATTTGGGGTGGAGGAAGTCTTATACACTACCCTTTTTTTTCTTTTTTTTTTTTATTTAGTTAGAGAAAGATGTGTTCAATCTTCAATAGGTAGGACAACATATAGAGAGCAACCAAAACAAAAATTTAATAGGACTTCTCAGGTCTTACATTTAATATATCAAAATGTACTACATCTTATATTTTGAGGAGTAGTAGTGCATAGCCACCCAACTAGCTATATTATAGTAACATCAAATATTATTATCAATTATGCCTTCATAACAATTCATTCACACAAACATAATTACTACCAAAAAAATGAAGAAACCAAATAAAACTTTCTGCAAAAAAAACCACCAATAAAAAAGAACTTGAATTATAAATTGTAGTCCCCTATTGAAAAGACCAACAAATTCAAAAGATCTCTAATGCAACTGATTAGCTCACACCATCAAAAACCCAAAGGTTTTAGAAACATTGATCAGTTCTAAAAACTAATACATATTCCTTACATGATTAGGTCAGTTACCTATATCTTATCTTCCTAAAAGGCTCCGTGATAGCTAATACACAAAAGATAAGTTCAAAGGGAAACAAGGCAGTATATTGGTCAATACAATAACAAAACATCAAAACTCTTCAGAGCATCAAATACCCTCTTTTCCAATTTTTGTCCTGTACTCCAGCCAGTTTGAGGAAACAACATTAGAAAATTGTATGCCTTTCCTACTCATGGCTCTTTTATCATGGGGATCATGGCCCCGGATAGTAATTTTGTAATTTATAAATACATATTCCTTGCAATAAATTGAAGGGTTGACATGCATTTGAAGTCTTCCTTAAGGTATTAAGTTGACGATGATAGTACCTGTCTCTATGGAGAGGTTAGACGTGAAATTTTTTCACTGGAACATGTCAAAGGCATTCTAAACTCAAACTACGCACATCATTTAATACCTAAACTAGCACAATAATAACAAGAATTCGAAACCTTTTAGTATACTGGCAGCACAAAAATTAGCACTTTAACAATCTCACCCCAATGCCACATTGAGAATATAATAAGCAGCAATCACATGGAATATTTAACTAGCATCCTGACTCCGAATCAGGGACCAATTTTCATATAGTTGCAAATATTTCAATACAGAGCATTCATAATTAAAAAGCTAAAAGTTATATTTGAGACTAAAGGACAGCTATATACAACCAGAAAGCTAGAAAGTGCCTTCAATTAAAACTTCCACTAAACCTCAGCTGTCTCCATTACAGTTATAAAGATGTTAGTTAAGCTTCAGCTATAGTGAAAGTGCAGAAGAAAGGGAAAAGGGTTATTCGCCAACTCATTATCATACATCATATTTAAATAAATATAGTGAAAAAGTTGTAATTGATACATGCTCCTTGAAGGGATAGAAGGCAGATATTATAACATATGCAGCTTAATATCATAATGAGAAAATTGCAATAATATAATCTAGACAAAAACTCGCAGCACAATGCACCAATTTATAAAGAGTTGTTTGGAAAGATAATTGATAACCTGTTTATTGTGCATCTATATGGACTACAATTTGATAACCTTATTAATTTTATTACTTATACAAAATTATGAAACATGAGTAAGCACGGGATATACTAAAGATTGAATCAAAATACATAATTACAAAATAGATATCCAAATAAATTAAACACTGCACATGATAAGAAACATGAAACATTAAACACTTCGATTGATGAAAAATTGCTGAAAAAATATACATTATATAGACGAAATTACATCTAATAAACATGCAATAAACATACCTGAAATTAGCCTCTTTTATGGGTCTCTTTCTTTTTGACAAGAATTTTTTCGAGAATAATGATACTAGATCTGCAATTATAGACGAAATTGAGGGGAAAACTGAGCTTAATTCAGCAAATTGGAATTGGAATTTGCGAAATAAACGTATAAAGATTAGAAATTGACAAAACTTGGAAAAAATTTAGCAAATTGTGTGAATTTATAGCGAAACAGAGAATTTAGGTAAAATTAAAAGGGGAAATTCAATAAAAACAAAAATTTATGAGAAAAACTTTACCTTAGAATGAGAAATTCGAATTTGTATGGGTCGAGTATAATTCTCAAATCGAACTGACTAATTGGGAAAATTAAAAGGGAAAATTCATTAAAAAGAAAACGAATTCAATGTTTAAGGTTCTTCAAGTAAAAATTTGAGAATGATATTCAGAGAGATTAGAGAGATTGATGAGCGCACAATTGGGGCAATTTCATATTTTAGTAGTGATAGGTTAGGGATTTGCAGAAGTATAGTGGGAGTCGTGGGAATTTTAAAATATTTCACAGAATAAAATAATTAAGTGGCACATTTTTTTTTCTTTTTTTTTTGTAACAACGCTATATTGTAGTGCTTTTTAATAAGTGCTCGAATTTTACACGGAAAGTGCATATTTCAGCACTATTAACATGTTAGGCGGCTACCAATGCGCCTTAATAGACTATTTTTGTAGTAGTGTGGTTTAATATTACAGCACTTGGTCAAGGAGAGAAGGCGTCTAATCAAGGGCAATACCTTCGTTCTAGTACTACTTTTTGATAAACCGATGCGACACAGAAAAATGTTCGTAATAATGGCTAGCCAACAGGAAGTTGGTGAAATTAAGCAAACTGTTAATGGACTCCCTGAAATACTCAAAGGCGTCACTACCCAAGTCAATGATCCTAGCAGGCAAGTGCTGGTTGATACCATCAAGCGCATTGAAGATAGCCTTAATCAAATATCCAATGATTATAAGTTTCATGGGATTAGCTCTCAGGGGGTTTTAGTGGACAAAGAACTTCTTCCGCAGAAGTTCAACACCAATGACATCCCTAAGTTCAAGCCAACTAATAACCCTTACTTTCATTTAAGAGCCTTCAAAACAATTATGAATATTAAGGCAATTGATAAGAGGGTCTTCCCCTCGCTTTTCCCACTTTCCTTTGAAATTGTATGTCAACAAGGGTTCACTCTTTAGACAAAGAGAAGGTTGCTGCTTGGGAATCTATTACGAATGCCTTCATTGATAGATATAAGTGTTATATTTAAGTTGAAACTGACCATAGGGAACTTGAAATGCTAAAGCAGAAAGAAAACGTAGGATTTATCGCCTTTTATAACAAGTGGAAGGAAACTTCTGCTAGAATGGTTAGAGTCCCTACTGAAAGGGAGTCTGTGAGTATGTTCATCAAGAACCTCCAAGAAAAGTATTCAATGCATTTAAAATATCAAAACAAGTTGAATACTTTCAAAGCTGTCTACAATATAGGCATTGACATCGAGGATGACCTTGCAAAGTAGAAAGTTGCTAACAATAACACAGTGGCTGGAAAGGAAAGAAGAACGACAATCCTTCTTCATCCAAAACCACCCACTCAAATCACGTTAGCACCTTTAATTTAAATTAAGTTCTTTCCATGAACAATCAAGGGCAAAAGAAATTGTTTAGGAGAAACTTTACTCCTATCGGCATGAGCTATGACACAGCCTTTGATCCCTTCATGCTAAAGAACTCATCACTCCTATTGGACCAATGGGAGATCCACAAGTCGAAAGAAGAATAGCTAATTTAAACCCGAACGCACACTGCAGGTATCATCAAGGTAGGGGCTATGCTACTGAAAACTGTTGGAGGTTGAAGGAAGCTTTCAAGACTTAATCGATAATAATAAACTTCTATTGCCCCCTGCTAGCAAGAAGCCGAGCATCAACAATGCTCCGCTTTTGGATTCCTTAGCAATTTTTGATGAAGAGGATCACATCGATCCATCACTCCTCATCAAACCAATAGAAGAGCCTCAAGCCATCGAAGAAGAGGAGGAAACCTTTTTCGATACCATGAGTGGTTTTCCACCAACCAAAGAGGGTCCCTCTAGAGAGGAAATATGTATCTCATAAATATTATAGATAAGCTAGTAAAGCTGATCAGAAATTACAATAAGAAAATAGAAGAGGCCGAAAAGAAACACGCTATCGAAAAGTTGATGAGTGTTTCTCAATCAAAGCCCTACGAAAGGAGGCCATTTACTTTCAATGTGGTCACACCACCAAGAAAGAATGACAAAGCTTATTCACCTATTGGGGTCCCTTATGAAAAAATGTTCAAAATGATACGAATGGTTTCCTTCGAACAAGTGCATTATTCCGATAAAGGGTTCGGAATTATTAGAAATCTAATTATTCAGTGTGGTCAAGTGATAGGAATGCCTAGCTGGAGGTCGCTTCCGATCAGTAATATTAATGTATAATCAATATTACAGCTTAATCTTGACTGAACCCTTCGGGTCACACCCAAGTAAAGAAATGATCCATAATGAAGAATTAATCTGAAAGGAATTAATGAGTCACTCGAGTATTATGAGCACAGACGTCGAAAATCGAGCAAGAAGCGTCACGAGTCGAGTCGGATTAATAAGACAATGAGTCAGTAAAATCAAGTAATCAACAAGTCAATTTTCGGGAAAATCCCAGCATCGTATTGGCCTAGCCAATCGATGAATAGGATGACTTGCATGAATAGCCAAAGCCATTGCCATAAGGAGAGGCTCGGCCGCAAGATCAGCATGCCTAGCATGGGCGAGCTAGCTGGCCGAGCTAACTTTGCATGCAACGCTGGGCTACCGCAGCCAAGCACACATGCTAGGCGTAGCTAGCAGCCAGCTCGCATCATTGCAGGCAAGGCTAGCCGCATTGCGTACTGGGCCTTGTGCGCATTGATGCGGGGTGCTGGGCCAGGCCTAGCACGAGCACAGCAGCAGCACCGCAAGCACACATTGCGTGTAGGCTGCGTGTTATGCGGGCTGGCGCGCGGCTGCTGGGCCATTCCCGCACACGCACACGCTGGCAGGCCCAGCCAAGCATCAGGCCTCCAGCATGGCGAGCCTTGGTGCCCATGGCTAGGTGTCGCATGGCAGCGCGTGGTTATGGCCGGTTTTCTTGAGGGAAGCTTGGGGAACAAGGAGAGTTTATGGTCCTCCTTATGGTCCTCACCTACCCCTTCACTCTTGTTATGCCACTTGTTGATTCTTGATTGCATTGCCTTTTTCTTTTGATTTTGATTTTAATTAAAATGGAAAAAGGGGATTTTACCAACTCTCCCACATTGATGGGATAGAGGAATGCTCATGGGATTTCTCTATAAATACCAAGCTTTGGGATTTGAGAATTCTCACTTGAGTTGAGCTTGAAAGGATCATCCAGAAGGTTGAACACTGTTACTCACATACTCGAGTAGTCTTATTTTGGCCAAGCCTGGCTAAGCTCCGGGTAAATGCCGTATCGTGTTTGCGGATGGACTCCGTTGGAGGTTGTCACACTTGCGAGACTCAAGTAGCTTTCGAACAAAGAGCTCTCTATGGACCGAAGCACGCTACAAGGGTAAAATAGTCTTTCTCTCTCTTTGTTATTTATTTTTGAAAGTAATATTTTCAAGGTTTTAAAATGGTTTTAATTTCTCGTTGTGGTTGCTAATTAGATTAGTAGCTCGATTTTAATAATTTTAATCTCATTATAATTAGAATTTTGGCTTCCAAACCTAGATTTTCACCCAAGACTACTGAATTTTTGGTTGAATTGATGTTTTGGAAACGTTTTAACCCTTTTAGACTTGTGAAAAAGCCAAATTCTACCCAGAAATGCCTGTTTCGAGGGATTTTTCGTTTTGACGAATATTTTAAATCTTTTAAACCTTGAATCTTAATGGCATATTAATTATGATTATGTGTATGGTTCTTTCATTTATGCTTCTGCAATTATAAACCTTTTAAAGCATGATTATTGTGTTATAATTGGTGCTTGATTTGGTTGGCTCAGTTTCACATAAACTTGAAAGTTCACATTTTTCAAATTAATTGCTTCAAGTGTGAATGTTTATGGTGATTTTGTGATTTTGAAGTCCCAAAAGTGTTAAAGATCCAATCTTTAATTGTATATTTGGTCGGATCTTGACTTACTAGGTTCCATGATTGAACTACTTTTTGGGTTTAATCATTTTTAAGTTGATTAAAGTCATTAAAGGTTCAAATTTGTGGTTAAATTTAATTAATCTTCATATTGGAAAATGTAATTTTTTCAAAGATTAACAAGTTAATGTTGGAATTTTTCATTGAATATTTATGTTCATTATTCAGACTCTTTTTAATTTTGTCTAGTCTCATGATTAATTCAATTGGTTAAATTAATAGTGATAATAGCCCTTCATTTTTCTAGCATCAAGTTAATCCAAATTTTATTTAAAGAATAGTTCTTGGATTAATTTGGTTTGTGTACTTAAATGAATTTATTAAGTTGGACTTGTTTTAAATTTCCTTTTTGCTCAAAATATTAATTCTAAAATTAATTTAGAATTGATTAGAAACGTCACACAAGATCAGGAAATAATCCTAGGGCATAAGCACGTAAACCGAGGCAAAATAGCCACGAGCTTCCCTCAGCCAGCTAGGTTGCTCGCGCAGACCGCATGTGGCTGCCGAGGGATATTGGCTGGTGCGCTTTGTGCGTGCGGTGATGGGTGTGTGCGTGGGTTGTTGTGCGCTTAGTGTGTGGTGAGAGGCTAGCAGCCAAGTGCATGTTGCCTCGCATCTTCCAGCCCGCAGCAAACGCTGCTAGGATACCCACGGGAGCACCTAGCAGTGCTGCGTTGGTGTGATGCGAGCACACACACTATGCCGCTTTGCCATGCCCTGGCTAGCAATGGCACAAGCCTAGCTAGTCTAGGTGCGTATGCCACATGCGTGCTGTCGGTTTTGCGATTTTGCGATTATTTGCCGGTTTAATTATTTTAATCGCGTTTATTTATTTTAATTAATTTTTGGAGGCTAGGCCTTGGGTTTGAGCGGCACTTGCAAAATTTTTAATTTAGCAAAATTTTGGGTTTACCGACATAATTAATCGGATTAATTAAGTTGGATATGGAATTTAGTGGGAGCTTCATTATTTATTTGAGCTATTTTAATTACACTTAATCACATAATCGGTTTTATTCAATAAAAAAAAATCACATAATCGCTTAACAACTTTGACTAGTTTTAATTAGGCGCGTTAATCGGATTAACCACCTAAGTTAGTTACTAGTTTACGCGTGTTGATGCATTGATACTTGTTTTTCGTTGTAAAATGCATGGGCCATTCACATATAGTGAATGGATGAATAGAATGTATATTCTCTTACAGGTTTTATGAAATGGCAACTAGTGGGGCCCGATTAGGATAGAAAATACGTACTGCGTTCCGTCATGTATTTTTGTAAATCTAAGTATGGTCTGCGAACCGTTGCGTATATTTGTACCTTAATATTTATATTAGTTCTAATCGTAGATACTAGCAGTTGCATAAATGTTGGTTATGTCTTGAAGACGGAGTTTCTCGGAAGACGAAGCCATGAAGTTGCGAGAATATAGCCTTGAAGACATGAAGACTCAAGAGGTCATGCTAGTTGCCAAATGCATCTTTTACTTATGTTTTTGATATATATTTATGCTTATATATATGAATGATATGTTAGATTCATGTTTAGGATTTCAAAATGTTGCGATGATTAATTAAGTTCACTTAAATCAACCAACATAGAAACCCTAGGTCTCTTAAATATTGAGTAAAACTTGTCATTCCAAAATAACACATACCTAACTAATGTGCGTAGTGGTGGGCTATGCCAAAGCTAGGCATCACTATCTCCCTAAGGTATGTTGATGGGTTTGTCAAAGCAAGACATCACATACACGTTGATTTTGGTTAGACTCAACGATATCAGTAAGGAGTCCTTAGATATCATGGCAAAAGAGAAAAATTTTCACGAGAGCATTAAATGCGACGATTTATCGAACCAAGAATGGCTTTGAGCCATTAGAAAAGAGTTGCTTACCTTAGAATAATAAGTGTTAAGACAAGCCAAAGCATGCTTAATCATTCATTGATTCTTTGGATCTTGGAATCGCCTTATTCTCACCAAAAGGGGACAATTTAATGTGTGAATAAGACGTTTAAATAAGTTTAAAATTTGCATGAATGCTTTAAAATTCAATCTTATTTAGTATTATGAATGGTTTTTTATTTAAAATTCTTTCAATTGTAGAATCATGTCTTCAAACAACTCAAACAACCAATTTTCGCTACGCTCAATTCTCGACAAGGAGAAATTGAATGGGCCAAATTTTCTTGATTGGCAAAGAAATTTGCGCATTGTTCTCATGCAAGAGAAAAAGGAATACGTCCTTGATGAGGAAATGCCTGAGGCTCCCAATGAGGAAGTGACTCAGGCTGCCCTAAACCGATGGCAAACTGCTAATCGAGATGTCAAGTGCATCATGTTGGCCACTATGTCATATTCATGGTATGTTGAAGCAAGCCGAGCAAACGTCTTATACACACATTTCTGAACTTCTTTTTGTATGTTGAAGCAAACGTCTTATTGTTAAAGAGTTTGGTATGTTAAAATTCAACCAATATTTAAACATTTAGTATGTTGAAGTAATCTCAAATGTCAAGTAATCTTAAATGCGTTAAAATTCATGGTATGTTGAAGCAAGCCGAGCAAACGCTCAAGGATGAGGGAAAGCATGACATGCTTATGGTTAATAAAGGCAAGCCATTTAAGCGCTCAGGCAAGAAGAAGAAAGGCTTTAAGGGGAAGGGTAATGTAGGAGACATTCGAAGCGCGCCTACGTTAAAGCATGGGGTGAATATGCTTGGCACTCATAGGAAGTGGGAATTGACATATATGCTTAAGGACAACGATTAGGGACAAGGAAAGTAGGGAGCCGCCAACAAGTTTTTAAGGAACTTTTAAACCGTTCACGGATCATAAAAGGTAACCACGATAAAGGGACAACGATAGGCAACAATGATTGACCCATGAAGGTTACACCCCATTCATAATCCGTGAGATTACTAACTCCATATGGTTCGAAACAACGAAAGAAGGCTCGGGGATGATGGTACGAAGTGAGTCATGGAGTCACATTCGCCCGTATTGGCCTCTACTTGATTCTTATAGTGAAAAGTGATTCCTGCAATCTCAAAGGCATGCAAACAAAGATTCAATTTGCTCCAAACTATTATTAGGCTAAATTGGTTGAATATTAATGCAACATATAATTCTAATTATTAGTGATCACTTTGATTAAATAACAAGATTAAAAAGGAATCTAAGCCGGTTGTCCAAATTATCTTATTAGTCGTGATTTTCAATTACATATTCCCTTTAAACATGCAATATGGTGATCAATAATAACAATAGAATAAACAATAATATTGGAAGCAAATTAACCATAATATCATTAGTCAAATGAAATAATAATAAACCTAATCATGATACTAGCAATACAAAATGAAAGAGGTAATTAAATTAATTAATTACTCACATTTCGCGCGCTCCATTATACATCATGAATAAAATGTTAGTCACTTCAATAAAAATATAAATCAAATTGAAATAATTAAATAAATAATAGAGTTGATTTGGTCCAAATTCTCAGTTAATTGTACCTTTCACGCCTTGGTTTAAGGACGGAACCTCGGGTCAAGTATGGACTCCTTGGAGTGCTTAAGAGAAGTATTATGGAAGAATATGGTGGCTAGGGTTTAGGCTAGAGCAAGAGAGAGAATGATTTTTGTTGTATAAGAGAGGAAGAGAGAATGATTTGGTGCTCCGAACTGCAGAAATGAGGTTTGTATTTATAGAGGAGACGAACAGGGGGACTCCACGGAACCCTAGAAGAGATAAAGACGCAGAAAAAAACCCTAATTAAGCGCCGTGACACGGTGGGTGTACCGTGACGCGACACTAAACACCGTGTCACGATACCTTTTGCCATGACACGGTCAAAAGAACCATGTCACGACAGACAATTTTACCCAAAATGCGGCTAAGTTCAGAAAACGCATGAACTTTTGAATGCGGAAAGCACACAGGAATTTCCCGTGTCAAGGTATGTGTGTCGTGACACGGCACAGGATATTGCGACGCGGTGCAGTCCACCGTGGCACGGTATTGCATACCGTGTCGTGGTGCACAGTTTTCCTAAATTGCGTCAAAATTCATAAGCGCGTGAGAAAACGCAAAAAAGACACGGAAAAAGCACGTGACACTGTGAAGAATACCATGTCACAGTACAAAGCACCGTGCCACGTCAGCTTATACCGTGGCGCGGTGTTTTAAACTGTTGCGCGGTAATTCCAGTTTTTACGTGTTTTTAAAACTACGATAATTTTTTATTCGTAACTCGAAATAAGGCATATAATATATCGTTGGAAAGCTTATCAAGTATTCGTTCCAACCCAATTAGAATCAGGTAAAAATATCTTGTAGATTTTAATATATGGCCATTTTAGTGAAAGGGTGTTGGTTTTGGGCTGAGTTTAGTATTTTGCTCATATCTTCTTCGTTTTAAATAGGAATTTGGCTTATGATATATCGTTGGAAATATTATTTCAAGGTCTATACAACCAAATAATATTTGGAGCAAAATTTTAGGGCTACAAAATCAGTTTGTTTTGGTTTTATGATGTGGACACGAAAAGAGAAAAATAAGTTATGGTTCAAGGAAATGGGATAGTAATTGGGTTGGTTTATGAAATGTATTGGGATTGAATATGGATTTAAGCACTCCAAAGATTAAATACTCAACCCGAACAATAACGGTGGTGAAAGGTTGTTCATCATCGGGTTTGGTTTTGGGGAGACATTTTTATGTTTCTACAGGTAAGAAGACCTTTCCGCCTAAGCCAAAAGCTACCAAAGACAACAAGGAGAAAAAGGTAGCCTCTTCTAAATCTGATTCCGAATATTTATACTGCAAAAAGAAGGGACATTGGAAGAGAGATTGCCTCAAATTCAAGGAAGATAAGAAGAACGACACCGTTGCTTCTGGATTAGTTATTTTCGTTATAGACTTAAACTTTGCTAGAAAAACATCATGGGTATTGGATACCGGATGTGGCTCACACCTTTGTTCTCATGCTCAAGGAATAAGGATTTTCAGGAAGCTAAAGAAGGGAGAGGTTAAATTCCAGGTCGGCAATGGAGCCATGATGTCAGCCATATTCGTTGGAACTCTCAGTTTGTCTTTTCCCTCAGGGCTTGTGTTAGAGCTTGAAAGTTGCTATCATGTTCCTAGAGTTACCAAAAACATTATTTCTATTTCGGCGTTAGACGCCAAAGGATTTGAGTTTCGAGTAAAATACAATGCATGTTCATTTTACCTCGACAATGTTTTATACGGTATAACACATTCAGAAAATAGTTTGTATGTGCTCTCTCTAGACAAACACGTTTATAATGTGGAAAATACCGTAAAGAAAGCTAAGACCGTTGAGTCAAATCAGACATACTTGTGGCGTTGTCGTCTTGGCCATATTAACATTAAACGCATCAAGAAACTTCTACAAGAAGGTATTCTTGACTCATTCGATTTACAATCGTTTGAGAATTGTGAAGGATGTCTATTAGGCAAGATGATAAAGCAGCCATTCTCCAAGTTGGGAGAAAGAGCAGGTGGCTTATTAAGCCTAATACACACCGATGTTTGTGGTCCAATGAGCACAACCGTAAGGAACGGTTATCGATATTTTATCACCTTCACGGACGACTATAGTAGATATGGATATGTCTACCTTATGTCGAACAAATCAGAATCGTTTGAAAAATTCAAAGAATTTCATAGTGAAGTTGAAACAGCTTGGCAAGAAAATCAAAGCCCTTCGATCGGATCGAGGTGGTGAATACTTGAGCCATGAATTCGATGACCATCTGAAAGAACATGGTATACTTTCATAATTGACACCTCCAGGAACTCCACAATAGAACGGAGTATCCGAAAGGAGAAATCGAAACTTGTTAGACATGGTACGATTAATCATGGGTCTTAGAGATCTTCTTATCTCTTTCTGGGGACATGCACTTCTAACCGCGACACTAACACTGAACCGCACTCCGTCAAGGAGTTGTAGAAAAGACTCCATATGAATTATAGACGAATAAACCTCCTAGGTTGTATTTTCTCAAGATTTGGGTTTGTGAAGCATATGTCAAAAGGTTAATTTCTGATAGACTTCACCCTAAATCCAAAAGAAACCAAGGGGTATTACTTCTACAACAAATCCGAGAACAAAGTGTCTGTTGCTCGCGATGGTGTCTTTTTGGAAAAGGAACATCTTTCCAAAATGACAAGTGGGAGGAAAATCAAACTCGATTAAGTTCAAGAGGACGAGCAACAAAACCGAATTGACAGTCAAAGTGCTCAAACAGCATCTGTTGACGTTGCTCAAAATGTGCAAAGTCAAACTGACAATGCAAATGATCAGTCCATTACCCTACGTAGGTCACAGAGGCCAAAGTCTCAACCTGATAGATATCTCGGTGTCGTATTCACCGAGAATCAGGACATCCTAGTAGTGGATGGAGACAAACCGGCAACCTACAAGCAAGTTATGGCGAGCCCCGACTCTGACAAATGGAAAGAAGATATGAGATCAGAGATGGACTCCATGTTTGAAAATCAAGTATGGGACTTGGTTGACTTACCCGAAGGTTACACACCTATCGGATGTAAATAGATTTTCAAATTGAAAACCGACAAAATGGAAATGTATTCATTACAAAGCTAGACCGATAGCAAAAGGTTACAGGAAAATTCACGGCATTGATTATGATGAAACCTTTTCTCCAGTCGCAATGGTTAACTCTGTCCAAATTATCCTAGTAATTGCTGCATATTACGGTTACGAAATATGGCAGATGGACGTCAAAACCGCCTTCCTAAATGGAATTTTTGATGGAACTATGTACTTGACACAGCCTGAAGGTTTTGTCGACCAATATAATGTTAGGAAGGTATGAAAGCTTAAAAAGTCCATTTATGGGTCAAACCAAGCAAGCAGAAGATAGAATCTACGATTCGAAAAAGCCATCAATAAGTTTGGCTTTCTCAAGAATCCGGATGAGTCTTATGTTTACAAGAAGGTCAGTGGGAGTGACATCGCTTTCCTAGTCTTATATGTCGATGACATATTGCTCATTGGAAATAACATTCCGATGATAGAGTCTATAGCTTGGAAAATGTTTCTCAATGAAAGACTTGGGAGAGGCACATTACATATTGGGCATCAAGATCTACAGGGATAGATCTAAGAGGATGATTGGATTGAGCCAAAGTACTTACATTGATAAGGTACTTGTACAATTCAATATGTAGAAGGATAAGAGAGGTCATTTACCCATGTCACATGGCATAACCCTAAGCAAGAAATAGTGTCCTAAGACACCTGATGAGCGGGAAAGGATGAATCAGATTCCAACTGCTCCGCTTATTAGATCGATCATGTATGCCATGATATGTACTAGGCTAGATGTATCGTATGCTTTGAGTGCTACGAGCTGATACCAATTAGACCCAAGAGAGGCGCATTGGACTGCGGCAAAGAATATGCTAAAGTACCTGAAAAGGAACAAGGATAAATTCTTGGTATATGATGGTAGAGATAAATTGGTTGTTGAAGGTTATACCAACGCAAGCTTTTAAACAGACAGAGACGACTTCAAGTCACAATCAGGATATGTATTCTGCTTAAATGGAGGAGAGTTTAGTTGGAAGAGTGCTAAGAAAAGCACAACTGCAGATTCTACAACTGAAGCCGAATACTTGGTAGCTGTTGAAGCAGCTGAGGAGGCAGTTTGGATTCGTAAGTTCATTGGTGAACTTAATGTTGTACCCTCCATCAAGGGTCAAATAGACCTCTATTGTGACAACAATTGAGCTGTTGCTCAGGCTAGACAACCAAGGGAACATCAGAAGGTCAAACATGTCAAGAGGCGATTTCACATGATAAGGCAATGGAAGTCTGAAGGTGAAACCAGAATTTGTAAGGTTGGAATGGACAACAATGTAGCCGATCCACTAACTAAACCTTTTGCCTCAAGTGAAACACAATAAGCACGTTGAGGCAATGGGAATCAGGCACATTGGTGATTGGCTTAAATTTCCTTGTCATGTGTTTTAATTAGTTTGGGATATTTTAATGTAAAACACTATGTTGAACCATTCGGTTTTTGGAGTAATTTAAATTTTATGCAATTCATCACTCCATTTATATTTAATTGTGGTTTAGAATTAAATATTGAGTCCATTCGATTTGAAAATATTCAAAATAGGGTAATAAGACAATGTCTTAGATAAAGAAACACCTATTAAGTGAACATTGAATATAATAATCGAAAATTATCCCTAATGAAGATCATTTAAATGATAGACGGTTAATGACCACTTGAGATTAGTGTGTAGTATGGTTTATAACACTGTTTCTTATGCTACAAGGACATGATTGTCATAAATCATTTGCACAGGTATTAGTTTGGAACTATACCAGATCGACCTATGAGAGTACTTTAAGAGATTTAAAAAATCGTCATAAGTATACTTCTCATTATGGCTATCGGAACCTCTTTCCTCAAACCATGAGTATTGTGAGTTCTCTTTTTCGAGTACTAGTCTGCTTTGATGTTCGTCAAACGTCTGTCGTACATGGGGATTATAACGGCAACACTCGGGAGACTAGGTCCTCTTAGTAAGAGAAGCTTACATTAAAAGATTGGGAATGTCTCCCTATTAAGTAGGGAACATGTCCTTGTTGTTTGCAAGGCCTCTCGAAGAGCGAGACTGTAAAAATGCCTGGTCGTGCCCAGATGGATTCTAGAAATCATCTGCTTATTGACAGTTGAACTCAGATTTCGAGAAACACTTCTGGAAGTAATAGGATGACAAATAATCTTATCTTATAGTTCATGATGAGACATTAAGTGACATAGGAAATAGGCTATACACTAAAAACACACTTGTCCGAAGGACAAGTGGGAGATTGATAGGAATGGTGTCCTTTAAACAAGTGTATTATTCCGACAGAGCATTAGGAATTATTAGAAAGCTAATTATTTAGTGAGGTCAAGTGATCGGAATGCCTAGCTGGAGGCCGCTTCCGATTAGTAATATTAATGTATAATTAATATTAGAGCCTAATCTTGACTGAACCCTTCGGGTAACACCTGAGCAAATAAACGATCTGTAATGACGAATTAATCTGAAAGGAATTAATGAGTCACTTGAGTAATATGAGCATAGACGTCGAAAATCGAGTTAGGAGCGTCAAGACCAAGCGTCACGAGCCGAGTCAGATTAATAAGACAACGAGACGGTAAAATCAAGTAATACACAAGTTAGTGCCTGGGAAAATCCTAGCATCGTATTGGCCTAGCCAATCGATGCTTAGGATGAATGGTATGGATAGCCAAAGCCATTGCCGCAAGTCAAGGATCGACCACAAGCTCATCATGCCTAGCATGGGCGAGCTAGCTTGCCGAGCTAGCATTGCGTGCAAGGCTGGGCTACCGCAACCAAGCGCACATGCTAGGCAAAGCTAGCAGCCAGCCCGCATCATCGCAGGCAAGGCCAGCCGCATTGCGTGCTGGGCCTTGCGCGCATAGATGCGGGGTGTTAGACCATGCCTAGCACGAGCACAGCAGCAACACCACAAGCACGTAATGCGTGCGGGCTCCGTGCTGTGTGGGCTGGCGCACGGCTGCTGGGCCATTCCCGCCAACGCACACGCTGGCAGGCCTAGCCAAGCACCAGGCTGCCAGCATGGCGTGCCTTGGTGCCTAAGGCTGGGTGCCGCGTGGCAGCACGTGGTTGGGACCGGTTTCTTGAGAGAAGCTTAGGGAACAAGGGGGGTTTGTAGTTTTCCTTGTGGTCTTCCCCTACCCCTTCACTCTTGTTATGTCCCTTTACTTTCCACCTTCTGGAGATTTGGTTAATGATGAGAAAAGAATCTCCGAATATTCGAAGTTTCTTTACTCCTAATGCCAAAGCTGTTTCGAGGCCTACTACACATGCTTCATATTCCGCAGCATTATTGGTAACGTCGGAATATGCTCTTCCTTAGGTGACACTAATAAGACTCCCATGCCACATCCTTTCTGATTTGAGGCTCTGTCGAAGTATAATGTCCAAGTATCATTTTCTGTAACCATTAAATCTTCGTCTGGAAAGTCATTCTCATGTATTGGTGTTGAATCTTCGATGGGAAGTCTGCTAGGAAATCGGAGACCACTGATCCTTTGATGGCATTTTGAGGCATAAACCTTACATCGAATTGAGCTAAGTTCACTATCCATCATGATATGCGTTAGTAGACTGTGTGGACTAGCAGATAATGTCATAGCTTAATTGTGGCCCACACGAGTACGAAGCACAATTTTTCAAGTGGCGTGTAACGTACTTCGTACTCGAGCATTTTCTTGCTTAGGTAGTAGGTGGAGTTTTCATTGCCTTGCACTTCTTGCGCAAGTATTGCTCCCACTGTTTCTTTAGTGACTGTTAGATATAGGCAAAAAGGGATGCTTGGAAGTGTTGGTGCTAATACAGGAGGATTAGCGAGGTAGGCTTTGATTTTATCAAAGGCTTTTTGGCATTCATCGTCCCATATTACTGACACATTTTTCTTAAGCTTCTTTAATATTAGTTCACATATCGTAATGAGTTTCAATATGAACCTACTTATATATTGCAACCGGCCAATGAATCCTCGAATTTGTTTCTCCGTTTTGGGCGGTGGCATTGACATGATTGCCTTGATCTTGGTGGGATCTATCTCTATCCCTCTCGAGCTAATTACATAGTCCAAGAATTTTCCTAAAGTGACCCCAAATGCGCACTTGGCTGGGTTTAGCCTCATGTTGTATTTTCTTAACCTTTCGAAGAACTTTCTCAAGGCTTCTTGGTGTCCAGGGCGATCTTTTGATTTTACAATCATATCATCCATGTATACTTTGACTTCTTTGTGCATCATGTCATGAAGTAAAGTAGTTGCTGCTCTTTAGTAAGTGGCACCCGCGCTTTTCAACTCAAATGGCATTACCGTATAACTGTAAGTGCCCCAAGGCGTTATGAAGGTTGTCTTTTCCATGTCTTTTCGGCCATGAGAATTTGATTGTAACCTGCGTACCCGTCCATAAACGAGAGAAGAGCATTATTTGTTGTATTATCTGCTAAAATATCGATGTGCGGTAAAGGGAAGTCATCTTTTGGACTTGCCTTATTGAGATCTCTGTAGCCGACACACATTCTTACTATACCATCTTTCTTAGGAACTGGTACCACGTTAGCGACCCATTCTTGATACTTATATACCTTGATAAAACCTGTAGTTATTTGTTTTTGAACTTTTTCTTTTATCTTAAGAGTTACGTCGGGTTTCATTCGACATAATTTTTTATTTATAGGGTTCATTCCTGGAATTAGTGGTATGGTGTGTTAAGCAATTTCCCTATTTATTCCTTGTATATCTTCATATGACCAAGCAAAAACATCGATAAATTCCTAGTAGATTAATTAAGTCGTTTATTTCTTCTTGATTAAGAGTCAAACCAATTTTAACTTCTTTTTTAATAGATGGATCCTTTGAGATGTTAACGGTTTTGGTTTCTTCAATTATCAATGTTTTATTCTCAAGTGTTTCCATTGCTTTAATTATTTCTTTGTCATTTTCATTGTTAGTAAAGCAATGCTCTTCATCTTGGGGAAGAGAATGACACGAGGAGTAAGCGGAAGAGGACATGTTATTGAAATCGGAAATCATTACATCGAAAAGAGAAATGTCCGTTGGGAATTGACTACTAACTAATCTAGGAGTGGGTGCTAAACTAGGGGAGATAGAGGAAGGTGCAACTATAAGAGATTTAGAAGACTTGATAACAGAAGACTTAGACTCAGACGATTCGGATTCATCGAACATAGGTCCCTATCCAATAGTGATAAAGATCTTTCTTCCACTCGGTGTAGTCAGTTTTACGGTCTTTCGCCATCCTTGAACTAGTCCTTCTACTAGAGTGATGAGTTTAGAGGGGCCAAAGCTCTCACTTTGTAGTACTGTCTGGATGAGCGCGGAGTTATCGTCGACGCACTTAGGCTCATTCTTTTCGTACCCAAACAGGAGACCCATGACATTAAAGTCAAAACATAGAGGTGTTTGCTCCTTGTAGACAGAAACTGGAATCTCGTCTAGAAAATTATAGTCCAAGAAGATTTCGAATCCCAGTTTTCGTATTCCTTCCTTAACAAATGGCTTTGGGAATTCGTAACATGGATAGTCTTCTCCCTCTTTTACAAATTATCTATGTAGAGTGAAGGGATAATGATCCATTGGGATTGCTCTTTTCTGGGTGCGAGCGTTCCTTTGCACATTTCTTCTACCGGGCTCGCTTAAGATCTCCTAGAGTTTGCTCGAAACCAAGTTCAAAAGTATCTAATTTAGGGAGGCCAAGTAATTCCATTTGTTTTGTTGTTCCCTTCTTCTTTCCTAGAGTCATTCAAGGAAAATGTCCTTGCCTTTTAAGGATAGCGTTAACTATAAGATTTGAATAGGGGTCTTAGTTAAGAGGGGTCTTTTCATCTTCCACGATTAAAGAGACCTCTTCGGCGTTAAAGCCCCATAAATCTTCATCATTTTCGTCGTGCTCCACATTTATAATTAGTTTATCAACCGCTTTGATTCTCATAGGGGAGGCATCGATTGTGACAGGAATTCATCCAACTATGACTTTAACATGTTGATGGAGGGATGAAGGGACGGTCTTAAGGTCATGAAGCCAAGGGCGTCCCAACAGTAAGTTGAATGAAGCCTTGATGTCTACCACTTGAAAAGTGGTAGTACGTTGATGACTCTCACGGTCACGTTCATAGTGATGGTTCTGAGAGCTTATTGACGAGTGTTGTCGTAGGCTCTTATTCCCTGTGTGGATGGAGACAAGTCTTCATCCTTTATTCCCAACATCCTCGCGGTTCGGAGTGGGCAAACATTGATTGCCAACCATTGTCTACCAAGGTCATTGGTACATTCATTCTCTTGCAAATCACTGTGAGATTCAAGGCCTTGCTGTGTTTGTCACCTTCTAGAGGTAAATCCTTGTTAGAAAAGGTGATCAAGTTGATTGGACTAGGAAGATCACTAGTGAGGATGTTGGCTAATCCCTCTGGAATTGTTTCCTCATGGGATGTAGCTAGTAATTTCTATACATTCATCTCAAGTTTAGTCTTCTTAAGTTGCTTGACGACATCATTGTCTTCTATAAGTGGTATTAAGACTTGTTGAGTGATAGGAATAGATGCATTTGTAACTGGAGGTTGTAATCTTCTAGACTTTGTGAGGACGTCGATAGGAGAATCCTCTTCATCCTAAATGTCGTCGACTGGATAGATTGTGGTGAGTGGAGGTTCTTCCATGTCTTTAAAGTAGACATCCTCATCATCACTATCCCAAACTCCATTGATGCTAACATCTTTTTCTTGCTTTGTTTGGACAAGTTTTCCACTATCTATAAATCCTTGGATGAGATCCTTGAACGTGAAGCAATTTTCTATGGTCTGTCCCCCAGATCGATGGTATGGACAATAGAATCTATCTGTCCTTTTTAGTGACTCAAATGGTCTTAGCTCGAGAGGTTTGATCTTTCCCATCTCGAAGAGCATTTTGTGTTGGATTTCAAAAAGTCCGACTTCCTGTGGAATACAAAACCCGACTCCAAGACCCGCTCACAATTAATATAACTAATACATAATTAAAAACAAAAATAACAAAGAGAGAGAAAGACTATTTTACTTGTAGCGTGCTTCGCTCCTTAGAGAGCTCTTGCTTCTAAAGCTACTTAAGTCTCGCAAGTGCAACAACCTCCAACGGAGTCCACTCGCAAACACGACCCGTCCGGCCTTTACCTGGAGCTTAGCCGAGATTGGCCAAAATAAGACTACTCAAGTATGTGAACAAAAGTATTCAACCTTATGGATGATCCTTTCAAGCTCAACTCAAGTGGGATTCCTCAAATTCCAAAGCTTGGTATTTATAGAGAAATCCCATGAGCATTCCTCTATCCCATCAATGTGGGAGAGTTGGTAAAATCCCCTTTTTCCATTTTAATTTAAATCAAAAATCAAAATAAAAAGGCAATGCAATCAAGAATTAACATTTTTATCCAGCCTTAGTTCTTTGAATGCACTAATGTATATGATGTTGGCTGAGCTGCCATCATCTATTAGTCGTACTCTGTTTACCTCCCAGTTTGCAATTCTCATAGTCACTACCAGAGGGTCGTCATGAGGGTAAATTATGCCTTCCTGGTCATACTCATCAAATGTAGCTCGTGGCTGCGGGGGAAATGGTGGCCATCTACGCTTCTCATTGTAATTTATCTGGTGGATCATTGGTCGCAAGTCAACCCTTGTCTGTTCACAATTCCACCATGCATTGGTCCACCATTGATTACATACACCCTACCCTCTGGTTTACTGTCTCGATCTCAAACCTCGGCCGAGCCTCTGTGACCCCCCTTGCGGTCATGGCCGGACCTGTCCTCTTCTCTTCTCCTGGAGGAATCATAATGTTGCTTGAACTGGTTCAGGTATCCCGCAGGACTAAGTCCTCTATGTTGTCTTTAAAGTGCATGCATTCATCAGTGGTGTGTCCATGATCCTTGTTGAAGTCACACCACTTACTTGGATCACGATTTCTATTCACCATTTTTGGTGGTCTCTGCCATTTATTGTCAGCTTTGTTCACACTGAAGATATGGGACCTCGAATGAGTGAGCGGAGTGTATTGGTCAAACCTCCTAGGTCTGCCTCCTAGTTTCAGGTCTGATCTTCTCCCTCCAACCGCCCTATCTACATCCCTGCGACCTTGTTCAGCTCTGCTGGGCTAATCTACCCTAGCTGTGTTCTCTGCCCGGGTGACTTCAGCTCGCTTTACTGGGTCACTTAGCGCTTTTCTGCTCAGCATTGCCCTATTGATCTCATCTGCTTTTATGAAATCGTGCGCTTTTCCCAGCGCTTCAGCCAGCATTTTAAGACACTTTCGTCCCATATACGCTTTGAACGGTGAGCCAGACAGCAATCCACTCTACATTGCTAGCAACGCTAACTCCTGGCTCATGTTCAGGATGGTTGTTGCTTCCTTGTTGAATCTGGTGATGAACTCTCTTAGGGGCTCATCTTTTCCTTGCACTAGTGACATTAGCTCGGTGGTCATTTTTGTACGGTCCACCAGGGTGACAAAGTGCTCCATGAACATTCTCTTCAGCTGATTATACGAGTAAACGGATCCTTTTGAGATAGCTCCGTACCACTCAGTCGCCAGCCCTTCCAAAGTCGGTGGGAATGCCTTACACCAGACTGAGTCTGTCATGGTGTACACTACCATGTGATTCTCAAACGCCGAAACGTGGTTCTTAGGTGTTGTGCTTCCATTGTACTTACAGTTGGGCATCTTTATTTTCTCCATCGGCTCCTCCAGAATCTCCCTGCAAAATGAGGAATCATCTGGAATAACTTCGACTCGTGCTCGCTTCTCCCTATCCAGACTTAGTCTTCGCTCATAGGCTGGTGACCTGCTACAAGCAACTCGAGCCTCCAGGCTTCCCTTTTCTTGGGCTGCCTTATCTATGCTCCACTCACGATTAAGGTTTCGAGCTTCCAGTTCCAGCACCTTCTTCCTTAGCTGGACCAACTCTGCCTGCTCCGGGGTGAGATTTTTGGGATATATTGCATTCGGGTTTTTCGGTTGATCATTTTGGATCGAGGGTTATTGACGCTGTTTTTTTGTGGTGTTTGGTTGGCTTCGCTGATCTTAGAGACTAGTGTCTGTACAGCTTCCTCTCTGGCCATGGCGATCTGTCGACTAGTCCCATGCTCAGCTGGTGAACCTGAGGTTAGATGATCCGACCCCTCCTTCTAGCGCCAATTGTTCCAGGTGTGGATCCAAGGGTTCTGCTGGCACGAGCTGGGTCCTGTCAACGACCTGCACAAAGCAGCACACGTGAACTGCCCTCGGGGGTGGCTCGAGGAACCCCTCTCCGATGCTTAAGTTAGAATGTGTTTAGAGGGAGAAAGTGTACTTAGAGATATAGAGATAGTGTAATAACTTGTGTGTCTAACCTCTTTTCTGTTGCACTTTGCCTTCTATTTATAGGCGTATGATCTCCTTTGTGGAGAGTCATACTTGGTCAGCCTGCAGGCTGACTCTATCGGGCTGAGGAGCCCCTTCGGCTACCCTTCCAGCAGTGAGTGCACACCTCGGGGGCCAGTCTAGGAGCTTAGTGATAGCTTAGTAGGAGCTATCCTATACAATTGGCATCGAGTAACCGATGCCAATTTCATGTAATGTTAAAAAAAAAGCGGGAAGAATAATTGGCACTGGTTTTGAACCGGTGCCCTTTTTTTCTTACATTGGCATCCCTCAAATGCAGACCGGTTCAAAACCGGTGCTATATGGGGGTTTTGAACCAGTGCTATTTACTATTTTTCTGCTAGTGATGACTGTTTTTGTGAGTCTTTAAAGAGTGGAACTGGCTAACTTTGATGATGCGTCAGCTTGGGAATTATGCGCTCTAGGGACCAAGTCTATCTGAAAATGTATTAGATAGGCTACTAACTCTTTCACTTTGGTTGTGTACTTTAGCATTGTAGGTTCTCTAGACTTATACTCCCCCTTCAGCTGGCTGGCTACCAGTTGGGAGTTAGTCTGCAAGTGCACTTTTTTGGCTCCTGCTGTAATACTCATTCTCACTCCTGCTGCAATACTCATTCTTAGGCCTGCTAGAGTTGCCTCATACTCTACCTCATTGTTTGATGCCTTGAACTTGAACTTGATGGCATACTCGAATACATTGCCTTCTGGCGATGTTACTATTATTCCTGCTCCGCTTCCCGTTTGAGCTGAAGATCCGTCCATTGCCACCGTCCAAACTCCAACCTCATCCTCTTTCTCTTCGTAAGAGCCACCACTATGAAGTCTGCTAGGGCTTGAGCTTTGATGGTTGCCCTAGGCTTAACCTCGAATTCATACTCAGAGAGTTCTATTGCCTACTTCAACAGTCTGCTTAAAGCGTCCATTTTCTGCAGGGCTTTTTCCAGTGGGTGATTTGTAAGGATTTGAATTGTGTGTGCATCGAAATAGGGTTTTAGCTTTATCGCTGTTATTACCACTGCGAAGGCTAACGTCTCGACCAGTGGGTATCTCTGCTCAGCCTCTGTCAGCTCATGGCTTACAAAGTACACTGGTGTCTACTGCTTCTGCCCTTCGACTAGGAGGACTGACCCAATTGTCTGTATTGAGGCGGAGATGTACAGTTGGAGTTTTTCACTTTGCTCCGGGCTGATCATGGTTGGGAGCTTGGTCAGATGCTCCTTGATCCCCTCAAAAGGTGTTTTTTTTGCTTCACCCCAGTTAAATTCTCTATTTCCCTTCAGCAGCTAATAGAATGGTAAGGCTTTATCAGCTGACTTGCTGATGAATCGGCTAAGCGCTGCCATTCTTCTTGTCAACCGCATAATATCTTAGGTGCACTTAGGCTCTAGGAGGCTTAGGACTGCCTCCACTATTTCTCGGTTGGCATCGATTCCCCTCTCACTAACCAGGAAACCTAGGAACTTCCCAAAGCTCACCCCGAAAACGCATTTCTTTGGGTCAAACTTGATAATGTGGCAAATGTTTCTTCACGGTCCATGATATGTCCTGCTTACGTGATGCTCTTAACAATTGAGTCGTCGATGTATAGTATACTTCAACATTTCGTCCCTTCTGGTGCATAAACACTCTGTCCATTGTCTTCTGAAAGGTAGCCCTGTGTTCTTCAGCCCAAAGGGCATAGCTATGTAATTGTACACTCCCCCTTCAGTGACGAACGCGGTCTTCTGCCTGTTTGGCCCGTGTAGGCTGATCTGATGATACCTTGAGAAGGCATCCATGAAACTCAGCAGGGCGTAACCGCTGGTTGAGTCTACCAGCTAATTGATCTGTGGCAGTGGGTAGCAATCTTTTGGAAATGATTTGTTGAGATCTGTGAAATCAACGCACATCCTCCACTGGCCATTTTCTTTCTTTACCATGACCACGTTGGCTAACCACTCTGGATAATCACAAGGGTCGATGAATTCAGCTTCTAGCAGCTTGTCCACTTCTTCCTAAGTTGCCTGATTTTTCTCTGTAGAAAAAATTTGTTTCTTATTCCTAACCGGCTTAATGTCTTCTTTCACATTTAGCCTATGAACCATAACTGTCGGGTCAATTCTTGGCATCTCGTCTGCTGAAAATGCGAAAATGTCTTTGTTCGCTCTTAGTAGCTCTATGAGGTGCGCTCCCACTCCAGGGTCAATATATGTCCCAATTTTTACCGTTCTTGAGTTATCTCCCTATGTGAGCTCGACGATTATATGCTCCCCGCTGGGCAGCGGCCTAGCTACCTCTTCCTTTGCAGGTTCAAAATTTTCCATCGCTAACTTCTGTTTATCCTTTTCCTTGTGGTATTCTTCTCTCTTCCTTTTGCTTGATTTCCGTTCAGCGTGCTCATTGGACCTGGGCTTTGAGCCTGGTTGTTGCCTAGTCCTAGCTGGCTGTTTCAAGGCTATGATATAACATTGCTGGGTTGTCTTTTGAATTCTCCTGAGCCTTGCAGATCGGCCATCATTGGTTGTATATGCCATAGCAAGGTGATAGGTGGAGACCACCCCGCCTATTTTGTGAATGAGTAGTCTTCCCATGATTACATTTTTGGGTGATGGGGAATCCATCACTAAGAATTCAGCTCGGTCATCACGCCACCTTGACGCCTCCCCAACACGGACTGACAGCTCGATTATGCATTCTGGAATCAGTCCGGACCCATTGAACCCGGTGACTTCATAGCTCAACCTTTTTAGGTCTTTCTTATCCAGTTTCAGCTCTTTGAACGCACTGATGTATATGATGTTGGCTGAGCTGCCACCGTCGATTAGTACTTTATCCACCTCCTAGTTTGTAATTCTCATTGTCACTACTAGAGGATCGTCATGAGGATAGATTATGCCTTTCTGGTCATGCTCGTTAAATGTAGCTCGTGGCTGCGGGGAAGTGGCGGCCATCTACGCCTTTCATTGTAATCTATCTGATGGATCATTGCTCACAAGTCAACCCTTGCTCTATTCACGGTTCCACCATGTACTGGTCCACCATTGATTACATACACCCTGCCTTCTGGCTTGCTATCCCAATCTCTGCCCTCAGCTGGGCCTCTATGACTTCCTCTACGGTCATGGCCAGACTTGTCCTCTTCCCTTCTTCTAGAGGAGTCAGAATGTTGCTTGAACTGGTTCAAGTATCCTCTTCGAACTATGTCCTCTATGTTGTCCTTCAAGTCTGTACATTCATCAGTGGTACGCCCATGGTCTTTGTGGAAGTCACACCACTTGCTAGGATCATGGTTTCTATTCACCATCCTAGGTGGTCTCTGCCATTTATCATCAGCTTTGTTCACGCTAAAGATATGGGACCTCGAATGGGTGAGCGGAGTGTATTGATCAAACCTTCCAGGCTTGCTTCCTCGTCTCTGGTCTGATCTTCTTACTCCCACTGCACTGTCTGCATCCCTGCGACCTTGCTCAGCTCTGCTAGGCTGGTCCACCCTGGCTATATTTTCTGCTCAGGTGCCTTCAGCCCGTTTAACTGGGTCACTTGGTGCTTTTCTGTTCAGCATTGCCATGTCAGTTTCATCTGCTTCTATGAACTCGTACGATTTTCCCAGCGCTTCAGCAAGTGTTTTGAGGCTCTTTCGCCCCATGTACGCTCTGAATGGTGAGCCTGGTAACAGGACGCTTTACATTGCTAGCAGTGCTACCTCCTGACTCATATTCGGATGGTTGTTGCCTCCTTGTTAAATCTGGTGATGAACTTTCTTATGGGCTCATCTTTTCCTTGAACTAGTGACATTAGCTCGGTGGTCATTTTTGTACGATCCACCAGGGTGACAAAGTGCTCCATGAACATTCTCTTCAGCTGATTATAGGAATAAACAGATCCTTTCGAATAGCTCCACACCACTCAGCTACAAACCCCTCCAAGATCGGTGGAAATGCCTTACACCAAACTGAGTCTATCATATTGTACAGTACCATGTGGTTCTCGAATGCTGAAACATGGTTCTTAGGCATTGTGGTACCATTGTACTTATAGTTGGGCATCTTTACTTTCTCCATCGTCTCTTCCGAAATCTCCCTGCAAAATGGGCAATCATCTGGAATCACCTGGATTCGAGCTCGTTTCTCCCTGTCCAGACTTAGTCCTCGCTTAGAGGTTGGTGACCTGCCGCGAGCGACTCGAGTCTCCTGGCTGCCCTTATCTTGAGCTGCCTCTTCTACACTCCACTCTCGGTTTAGATTCCAAGCTTCCA
Organism: Chenopodium album; assembly: GCF_948465745.1. Classification (NCBI taxonomy): domain Eukaryota; kingdom Viridiplantae; phylum Streptophyta; class Magnoliopsida; order Caryophyllales; family Amaranthaceae; genus Chenopodium; species Chenopodium album. The sequence continues at coordinate 23,034,993 of NC_137843.1, read as the reverse complement.
GTTCCAGCACCTTCTTCCTCAGCTAGACCAGCTCCTTCTACTCCGGGGTGGGAGTTATAGGTGTCGCCTTCTTTACGACTGACTCTGTAATTGTAGCTACAGGTGGGGAGCCTGTCCCTTTACCGAAATTGGTAAGGACTGTTGTCATGGCTGCCAACTACTGGATAACTGGCATATTGAACGGCTGTGGTTTCTGAGTTATTGGTGTTAAAATGATTGGTTCATTGCGGTTTCTGAACTTAAAAGAGGAACTAGACCCTACCAGATCGACTGGCTTCGCCGCCACTTTGGCTGCAGCAGACATCGATCCGGTTGGGTTAGATTTCTAAGAGATATTGGATTTGGGTTTTTCAGTTGATCCTTTTGGATCGAGAGTTACTGACGTTGTTTTTTGTGGTGTTTGGCTGGCTTCGATAGCCTTAGAGACTGGTGTTTGTACAGTTTTTTCTCCAGCCATGGCGGTCTGTCAACTAGTCCCTTGCTCAGCTGGTGAACCTCGGGTTAGATGATCCTATCCCTCCTTCTAGCGCCAATTGTTCCAAGTGTGGATCCAAGGGTTCTGCTGGCACAAGCTGGGTCCCGTTGATGACCTGCGCAAAATAACACACGTGAACTGCCCTCGGCGGTGGCTCGAGGAACCCCTCTCCGATGCTTAAGTTAGAATGTGTTTAGAAAGAGAAAGTGTACTTAGAGAGATGTAGAGAGTGTAATAACTGATGTGTCTAACCTCTTTTTCCGTTGTACTTTATCCTCTATTTATAGGTGTACGATCTCCTTTGAGGAGTATCTTACTTGGTCAACCTGCGGGCTGACTCTATTGGGCTGATGAGCCCTTCTGATTGTTCTTCCAGCAGTGAGTGCGCACCCTATGGGCCAGTCTAGGAGCCTAGTGATAGCCCAGCAAGAGCTATCTTATACATATATAATTTAACATTTTGTACACACTTTTTCTTTGTTGATTATTGCATAATTTATAACATCTCTTTGATGAAAATCTTAGAAAAAAAATTTAAACAAGAGCCCATCACGTACTCAAGTGTATTTACAATGTCACCAACATGAAAGTGAAGCAGATATAACGGTGAGTAATTTTTTCCTCGCTGGAATCCTCAGTTAGTTCAATTAATTTCTCATAATTTATCATGAATTTGTGCATGCTCCGTAGAATCAAATAAAAAAAGTTGCAACTAAGCAAGGAGACTTGGATGATGATCATGTTTCAAAAGTGCTGGGAAAAGATCAATATGGTCGTGCCCATGGTTTAGGATTAGGTGTTAAGCCATCGGATGTGGGTGATCCCTCTTACCCTCGATTTTGCAACGGTTTGAAAATGTCCTCAGATAATGAAGCAACAACTATACACTATTTTCGACGACTAAAGGATAAAGTGAATAGATTGAGACATCGTGTCAGAAAGCAAGCATATAATATTACAAAGGTGAAAAGGACGCTGGAAGATCATAACACTCTTGTGACTCTTGTCTCATACTCTAAAACTCAATCTGAAACTGATTCTCCTGCTTCCAAATCTGATGAGTATGAATAAGAGGCAGAATATAATGATCATCAGGTGATTAATAATAATAATATATTACAGCTCCTATTTTGTGTCTTTTATAGCTATGGCATGGTCTTGATATGGTTGTTTGTGTGCAAAACCCATTTAATGGGCACCTTGCTCTTTTTTCTTTTCCATGCCTATACAACTGTAAAGTATTTGTTTGGCAGTTAGCTTGCAGGTAGAGTAATTGTAATAAGTAGAAAATGGTTCCGTCTCATAGTTACATAATTTGCTTTTTTTTTTTCTTTGTAAGATTACTTACCAAAATCATAAAAAGAAATATGTTGTGTGAACATGGAACACTTAAGGAACGTACTAATTTGGTTACAATTTTTTTTTTCATTACCTTTAAGTGAAACTGGTTGAGCATGGTCGTTTGCGAAATTCTAAACTTACACTTTTGCACATTACATTGATGATAATGTTAGTAATATAAGAACTATTAATAATACTTTGTTTAATGTTGGGAATGTTTTTTCGTCTTTGAGTATTTTTGTTGAAATATGTTTGCAGCAATTTTCCAGATTTAATTTCTTATTATCGATTAGGTACATTTGCACCTTTTAAATTGATGTCATGAAGTTGGTAACTTTTCTCCTTTGTTGTTTTTCTAGGATGTTAAGCTTCTCCCACAAACACTAATACTAGAGATTAGTTATTGTGGTACCAAGATCTTTAATTGAAGGTTAGATTGTTTATTAAATGTTTAACATATATTTACTCGAACCCCTAGATAATCTTGGTAGCTCATAGAGTTGTGTTTATCACATAATATGAGTTAAGTAAACAAATGGGTCCTCAATTGTTAAATTTTTCACCGCTTGAGTACTGTAATTTTTTTTCACCGTTTAGGTACTCAAACCCTTTTTCTGGCCAAAAAAAATCAATTGCCCAAAAAGAATTGAGTACCTTAGGTTAAAAATTGAGTACCTTGGGTTAAAATTAATACCTCAGCACGAATACACCCTTTTTCCAAACCTTTATGTATTTGTTGAGTAAGTGTTTTTATGTGGATCCCTGAAGAAGCAGTATTGAATTGCAAGAATTTTGATAGCTAGGAGGGTGATTAGGGTGGCAGTGTTATGGTTATGATGATCAGATAACGAATTAGCCATGGACCGGTCATAGATAATGAAGTATATATAGCATGGTGTAAACTCCTCCATAGGCATTAATATTGTTTTTTTTCTAGGCCTCTAAGCTTGCTGGAGAAGTGATGACTTTCTGACTATCCTTGGTCTTAAAATTGAAAAGAGCCAAGTTAATTTTCTGCGGAGTATGACTTGTATTTCATATTATTCCTTGATGGTTAAGGTTGCTATAGAAATTAGTATAATTACTTGTTTATTTCCTTCATTTCATAATGATAACACTTTTCTTGTGGGACTAGATTAAGCCAGACTAACCTATGCCCTGTAGCTATTTTTGAAGTGAAGTAGGGGGTGCAGGGATTCATTGGTTCATACATGGTCTATTCAATTCATATAAGTTCTAGTAAGTACATCTTATTAGAGTTCCCGCAGATCTATATGAAAGTATGAAATAGATATACCTCAGTAGAGCATTATGCAATGGGGTGTCTGAACACCGAAAAATAAATTACACATGCTTTCAGAAGATATTAATTACAGTACTTGCACCATTATTAAATATTAGGACGTCTATGATCAGAGTGCCTTTTCCAGTTTACCATCTTTTGTCTTGAGGAATTAGTGCTTGACATATCTACTGCAGTTCAGTAATTATATCTCTCATGGATATTCAGGTTATGGACATAAAACGAATGAACATGATGAGTGACCATGGCATATATTCAAGTGAAAGGATAATTTTATGGCTTTTTTTGGCTGCTGTGAACTCGTTTTAATAGCCTCCAATGGCTGGTTTTTTTTTATTTAAAAAAAAAAAAAAAAAAAAAAAAAAAAAAAAAAAAAACTAATTATCTTAATTAATGCATTTTTTAATTAAATTTTATTAATATTTAATTACCTGTAGTGGAATGGTGATTTGGAAGTAAGTTAGTTGGCCGGAATTTGAGTTAGAGTACCCAAAGAGTGAAAAAAATAAATTGTGGGTCTGATTGAGATGTTAACTCACATAATATTAAGATACATTAATTACTTTTTTTTTGTACTCATCATATATTACTTTTTAATATAGTAGTTGACTATTTGTTTTCACTCATGCAGGTTATGCTTTGCCAACTTCAAAGTTGGAACATGAAGATAATTTTAAAGCACGAATATTTTGTCTTATAAAATATAACTTATATTAGCATATTTTTGGTTTAGGCATTAATTACATTCTAGCTATTGAACGTTTTGTTTTTTTTTTTTTTATGTAGGAATTTAGATGGTTATTTGTTTAAAAGATTTTAGTTACTTTATTTCAATGTTTCTTGTTTGATGACATTTATGACTATAATTTATTTTTAATAAAATTTTTAGTGTTTAAATTTATTTTTTAATAAAATTTTTAGTGTTTAAAATTTTATAAATTAGTAACGCTCTAAATGTGTTTAGATGCTATTACAAAACTGCACCATTGTACATCTTGCGACGTTAAAAAGTGCCTTTACATGTTGTAAGATATTGCGCTAGTTTACCTCTTACGATGCTTCAAAGTGCCTTTATAGGCTACAGGTAAGTGCGTTACATAAATAATCCGGCGCTAAAAAGTGACGCTTAAAGTATAGAAAAGCACTCCTTATTATAAGCTATGGTGGCGCTTACAAATGCCTTGGTAGGTTGTGTACTATGCGGAGTCGAAGGAATTGGCGACGTTTAAAGTGCCTCTATAAGATGCCAAAAAGCGCGTAAAGTTCGCGACGCTTTTTTAAATACTATACCGACGTTAATAAATAGTGTCGCTGTAGGGTCTTGCGGCACCAGCTTAAGCGACACTTTTCGTGGCGTCGGTGTAGGGTGCAGTAGCGCTTTTTTGCGTCGCAGGACCCCATTTCTTAGCGTCACAATATCCCTTCCCTGTACTAGTGCCATTGACTCTTTTATGACTCGACTCGAATTGACTTTGACTTTTATAGATTTAAGAAAAAAAAAATGGGTGCATATTTTGGGGATCGAGTATGGGGAATACATTATGGTTCAAGCAACATGGTTTATGTTGGGAGGATTAATATCCGATTTACCCCCTTACAAAAATGACAGAAAACGCGCATGCAAGACTCTTAGACATGGTCATGGTGACATGTATATACAAAGTGTGTGCTTTTGATTAGTGAGTGAGAGTGACATGCTTAAGACTCGTGTAAAGACCATGGGACTATGTGACTAGACTCGAATTATGACCTCGATTATCAATTAATTAACAAATAAGACTCGACGAGAAGACCTAAGCAGAAAACCGAACCCTCGTGCAACTGATGGGACTATCGCGTCGTGTTAGAACCATTGTTGCACGATATTGCTATCGCGTCGCAATGGACACTGACGCTTCGCGTCACAAGCCAAACTTCCGCGTCAATACTAAAACGTTGGTCAGTTTATTAGACTTTAGTAATCTAAATTAATTTATTAATTAATAAATTAATTAAGTAAAGTCCTTTAGTCAATGGTCAGTTTATTAAGACTCATTTATAATCACAAGTCAAAATGGTTAGCTTAATCACATATAGGTTATGCACAAGCAAAAGATGCACAAGCAAAAGATGCACAAGTAGTCACAATATGATGCAATGAGTTTGCAACCTAACCATGGCTCTAGTTATCTAAAGTTTAAGAATTATGGTAGCCAAAGAGGGTCCATGGTTATGAGTCCGGATGCATCGCGCGGATGCCTTACCTTTGGAAGGGTGGGCACATATGGATGGGACCCTACAAGTTAAACTTGCTTCCATGGTTTGGTGAATTCACAAAGTCAGATGTACCCTTCGTTGCACGGAGCGTTCGATTGGGTAGATGGAGCGTGAATTCCTAAGGGCTAAAGCCATATGTAGAACACATATGGGTTTCAGAAAAGAAGGAAAAATTCAATCAGGAAGTAAAATCGGCCAAATAGTACTAGAATCAGTCAAAACAAGAAGGCAGATTTCTGGCTCGGTGTTGGAAGAACTCGGCGCGAGAAAACAGGATCCATCGCAAGGAGATGGCCTTATCGCGCCGCGATAATACTATCGCACCGTGATAAAGCCATCGCATTGCGATGGACTCTGTTGTCTCACGACAATTCCTACACTCCTCTGCAGCTTTCTGTGTTCTCAAGATTTTCCAATTTTCATAGTATTTTTTCGATTCTAATTGTGAAAGATATTTTCCAATATTCCTACGTGTAAAAATCCTATATATTTTACGCATTACAGATGGTCTTTCCAATGTAGACTTTTTTACGCTTATGCCACAATGTTAATCAAAATTACGCACATGAATATTTAGAACGTTTCAAGTGTAATCCACTCATTCTAAATCATTTGCCAAAATAAATTTTAGGAACTAAAATAGAAATCATCCCCAGTGGACTCGCCAAAAACTGTAGGGAATATTTCAATGCACTCAACTTTGAGCCCAACTGTGATCATGCATTTAAGCATGGTGGCGTCGAAAGGGAAAGAAGCTAGAGAAAAAGAGTCGCCAACAAGTTTTAAGAACTAGTAAACCGTCCATGAGGTGAAGGTTACACCCCATTCACGATCACAGAAATCGCTAACTCCATAGTGGTCCTGAACCATGACTAGATATTCTGGGATGATGGTACGAATCCAACCTAAAAGAGATTGAACCCGCCCTAAAATAGGCCTCGACTTTGTTCTTCTCATATTCATGTGCGCTTTTCGATCAACATACAATTAATAAATTAATCCTAAACCTGTTTAATCTATTTTGGTTGATTATTAATGCACAAATAAATCTATTATTGGCGATCACTTGAATTAAAATCACATTAGCCTAAATAAAATTATTAATTATCTTATTAAGCGTGATTTCAAGTACAAATTCCCTTTAAACCTGCAAAAGAGGGCGTGATCAAGCAATACCAATAATATCAAGCAACATATAATTATTGACATTGACACAACAAATCATCATCATAATAATAATATCAAAGCATAATAATATTAGGAAGATCCTAGGCATGATACCAACATGATTAATAACAAATCCTAGCATCTCACTGAGTACTAAAAGTCAAAGCTTTAATCCTAACATGATACTAGAAATCATAAAGACATCCTAACATTGTACTAGGAATTAAAATAATATTCTAAGCATGATTTCTATATCAAAGTAATAGGAAGGATTAATCTAATTACTTACTTTGATGCCTCGTACCTCTTTCTATTAAAACAACACACGTTAGTAACTTCAATAAAATATTAAATCATTAATCTAATCAAAGAATTGAAATATATATTTGGGACAAAATTCTCAGAACTATCAACCTTTCACATCAAGGTGTAAGGAAACTACAAGCTTGGTTGGGTGTGTCTAAATCTCGTGAATGAGGAATCGTGACCAAATCAAAAAGGATGTGTGTTTGTGTGGTTAGGCTTAGAAAATCTAGAGCCTTATCTTTGAGAGAAAAAAGAGATGATGATTGTGGGTGAATTGAAAACGGGAAAAATCGTCCCTATTTATAGAGAAAACGACCGAAAAAAATCAGAAAACGAGTCGAAATTCGACTTGGAGTAAAACAGGTTCTATCGCGACGTGATAGCGTTATCGCATCACGATAAGCCTGTCGCATTGCGTTGGACCTATCGCGGCATGATAGATTTCGTCCGATAAGATTTCGTATAGAATCCGACTTCCAATCAAATTTGATTAGCCGAAGTCCATACTTATCTGTATTAAATCAGTTTTACATCCTTTTAAAACACTTGTTTTATCCAATGTAGAATTCTTGATCATTATCTTTTCAAAATAAATAAATAATAATAATTATTTAATCCTAATGCCTTTAGAACTCAAAACAACCTTCTAGATAATTCTAGAAAATTAAGACAAATCCTAATGACTTCAGAAATAACTAGTTTTAAATCTCGTGCAATGCATGGTTATTATTAAATTTTATAAAGAGTTATTGCATTGAATTTTATAAAAAAAACTTAAACTCATGATACTAATTAAAAAATAAATATAACTTTAATTTTATACATAACTATATCAATGTCAAGATTAGTGACACTTATACTTGATTTTTTTTAAAAAAAGGTCTTTGAAGTTTTTATTTTTTGTAAAAAAATTCTAAGGATAGTGCCCGCACATGCTGCGTTAGTATTGATACGACTTTTAAGAGTAGAACATAAAGTGTATATATATCTTAACAAAGTTGTTTTATTTTTAATTGAATTAAACATTATTGCAAAAGTAACAAAATTGGAAGGAAAAAGAAAGCTTATAGTATTATTGAAGACTAAAATAATATATAGCAGTATTGTTTAATAATATTTACCTCATTTTTTTTACAAAAATAATACCAAATAAAAGACTACTTATATGTAAAAATATATTAGTTGGGTTTATATGGAGAATTATTATTGTTAAGAATTTTAATTGGAAGAAAGATATTTTAAATTATTATAAAATGATTTTCTTAAAGAATCTGTATAAAAATAGAAAGTAAAATGGGTGGGAAAATTTTTAATGAGATTGTGACAAATGTCATTTTAGGTTCGCTTTTAGTATAGGTTAATGATGGACCCTCCACATGATCATTGGGTCCGCATATAAAGCTCGACTTAGGCCCAGTTTAGTATTTTGGCCAAAACTTTCTCATTATAACTCAGAATTGGACTTATAATATATCGTTGGAAAGCTCTTTTCAAAACCCATCCAACCACACAATTATTGGACCCATACTATGGACCAAACTAAACTGGATTGGACGTTTTTCATAAATAGGACACGTAATGGATGGTTTTCGAAATATGAAATGAACTATTTTTATTTAAAACATTTTAGAAAAGAGATATTCACGAGACTCTTCAATATTTCACCTTACTCGATAATTAATGACGTGAAAAATACTCATCACTGGGTTTGGTTTTTGGGGAGACACAATTAGATGTCTACAATTATACAAAAGTTTGACAAAAGGTACTGCTACTTGTGGAAGCCCTTCCCAACAAATCTCGTCATCTTTTCCTTCGTTACTTCTCCATTCCCCGATGACTTCACAAAAATTATTGTTAAAGTCATATAAACCGCTGCTTTTATGAAGTCTATGACTTAAGGCATTATTTGTAGATTCACTTCTTTGTGATGATAATATGCCTCCAGAGAAAACATCTTTTGTATAAACCCTGCTTCACTTGTATTTAAGCTCATATAATCTATTTAGCCATGCATTATCATTTCATTTATAATCCATTGTCATCCTACATTAACAACATATAAAATTCAGCACACAAAAGGAAGCCCAACATATAAAATTCGGCACATAAAAGGAAGCCTTGAATAAATGTTGTAAAATGAGCAGAATCTATGGTATAAAATGAGCAGAAGCTATGGAATAATATATATGAACACTAAGTATAAGAAGAAAGTATAAGGGACTAAGCAGAAAAGCTGTAAAATAAACAGAAGCTGTAAAATGAGTATAGGCTGTAAAATAAGCAGTATAAAGTAAGTGTTTAATGTACACTTACTTGTTCCAAAAGTATTCAAATTCCAATGGGGTATGAAATTTTTTTTCAGCACTCGATCAAAGACATCCATAAACCCATCCTTTTGTCTTAGGTCTCTAATATGTGCTTTAGAATTTTCACATATGTGCATTATGCACAATCTGTGTGTAACTCTAGGGAACACACTTTGTATGGCTGAATTCATGGAGAATGATCTGTCATGAGTGTTTTAGGGTATAGAACTTCCATTGACTTCAAAAAAGTGGTGAACAGCCATTCAAAAGACCAAGTTCTTCGTTCAAGATAAATCCACAACCAAACATACAATTGTGTCAATGACTATTCATTCCCACAAATGGACACAAATAAGGTCATACTTATTTGTCCTATATGTGGTGTCATGTACCACTAAATCTCCAAAAACCATCTAATCCTCTTTCATTTTCTTATCCCTCAAAATAAAACTTGTTAAATATGAATAAAGGTCCACTTAAAAATCCCAAAAAAAATCCTCTTTATTAGCTTGCCTTTGCTTAAATATATTAATGAGCGTGTTTGCATCACAACCAAATTGTTTCCTCATTGCTCTATCAACAGCATTATATGCATCCTCTAAACTATAACCAAGTGCAGGGGAACTTGTAGCTTCTACCATTAAACACCTATAAGGTTCTACAACACCTACATCTTTTCTTTTCATATGCACAAGGTACTGCACTTCTTCATTTGTTATCCCTCTTTGGGAACGCACATGATGCACCTCTTCTAGAGGACAGAAACTATGATTATGTTCTGTCTTATTCCTAACTACTTCCCATGCACCATTATCATCTTTTTAAAAATATATCACAGCCTTGCAATTAGTTCTTCTAATTAGTTTGCTGTATTTCTTCTCCTTATTTTCTTTCTTTAGACCTTCTTTATTGCAACAAAATTCTTGCCCTTTAACTTCACCATTTGCTTAACTCCTCCTTAACCTGGAATATCTAACTCCAAATCCTTTTTTGAAAGCATAGTCATTGTATATCTTGAATGCTTCTTTTACTGTATTGACTTTTAAACCATGTAGCTCTTATTCTTCAGCTTCTTTGTATATATTTTCTAATGATGCAAATTCTGCAGCAATATTTACTTTGTTAGCTAGTTACAAAAATGAGCAAAATTATCTGATTAGCTTAGCTTGTTAGCAATATCTATTGACTTAGCAATATTTGCAACAACATTATTTGATCATTAGAAAAATGAGCAAAACTATCTTGGACGATACACAAAGAATCAGAATTTGGTTTGTTAAGATAGCTCATAATTTGATCATTTTGCTATTTATACAACACTGATTAATAATTCAGATGCAACACTATTTGATCAAATCAAATACAACACTGATTTATTCATTACTAGTGCCTCTAACAATAAAAAATATCAATTTCACCTAAATTTGTTCATTTAGATTTGCCCATATGTTTCAATTTGCTCATATGAAAATCAATACTAGTGCCTCTAACAAGATAATTAACCTCTGTTTGCTCAATTGCAGTACAATTAAAACCTAGTGCATGCATGCACTAGGTTTTTAACCTCTATTTGCTCTATTGTGGTATAATTCATTACTTGCTCAATTGAAGTACAATTAAAACTGTTATGTTGAATAATCAAATTATGCTCATTCGAATTTAATGAACAACGTCGATTAATTTATGCTCATTTAAGTTCATTATTGCTAAAATACATAGAATTCCACAGGAATAAACATAAATTAAACGATGAATTTGCTCAAAATAACAACTAATATTGAAAAAATTACCAAAAAAATTGCAAAAAAAAGGTGAAAAAATACTCAATTGATACCTGATTGTTGTTGAGACTGATTTTCGATTATTTGTATTGGAGTTGCAATCAATTCTGTCATTATTGCTGTGAATTTTTGAGTTAATTTTCTACAAATTTATGAAGAACAGTATCATGAAATTGAGTGTCGAAAATAAGGAAGAAGAAAGGGAGCTTTAAGTTTCACGCATAAGGCACGTGTTTTTTTTTTTTTATTGAAAATTTACCAAAATGTCCCTGGGTGTACCTAGAGAAAGGTACACCCGGATATACATAACAGGAGTTGTTATTTATATATGTATCAACGATATATATATATATATATATATAGTTTCATGTAATCTGTTAATTTATGAATAATTTCTATATAATTTGTTTATGTTATTTGAACCTACTTATAAAAAAAGGCTAGATTCGCCATTGAGCTGAATCATTATAATAATGATATATTGTAGCCATATATTTCAAAATATCATTGTCCATCTCTTAAGTAACCACTTGAAACCAACCCATATCTCTCTAATTTACTTCACCTACAGTATTACGCATAGCAGGACGATTCGGGTCACCTTTTCACCAAATTTCTTTAAATATACCGGGAGGAATTTGTTTTGACCAAAAGTACTCTGCTTCATCTTTAACAAACTTATCAAAATTTTAAAAAAGTTCACACGTCTTGCGGTGTCCAAAATATATAGTGATCAAGCAACCACCAACCAGGAATGTGTTCCCTATTAACATAAATTCGAAAACATTAGGGACACGCAATTTCAAAAAGTTAAAATTTAAATTAATTTACAAAGAAAAAATACATAAAACTTTCTATGATCCAAGAACGTGAAAAGATGAGAAAGATCATGACTAAGATTACTCAGAACAAGCTTATGCCCAGCACAAGGTAGATTGATCATCCCTCGCATATGCTTTACCAAATCTTGTAAATCACAAACACAAATAACATTTGTATTTATGGAGGGAAGCAAACAAACAAGTCCTTCATCGGTGATGTAGACTATATTATGTTTCACATCAAAGAGGTTTCAACATGGATATTCCTTGAAGTGTTGATACACTAATGTATCCACTACATCACTGTCTAACAAATAAAATATTAGAAATGCTAGCTAATTTAATTTGATTTATAAATATTAGAAAGACACCTAATAATAGAACATACCGATACATTTTCTTACACTTGACCTCATTACATTCCACCACATCCTTATAACATTATCTAAACATTTTACTTCATCATTAAAGTTTGAAAGCTCTCAGGAAAAAAAATCCACAATTGTTTTCACTCGTGCTACTGCCAACAAAGTCACAAAAAGTTGTCCTCAATAATGGGGTATCCAGTTGCAGGGAATTTTTCAACTCTCGTTGTGCCCTGCTTTGGTTCATGCTTTTAGGCATAATAGGGTTCCAAGGAAAAAAAATAGAAAAAAAGAGTCACCAACAAGTTTTAGGAACTTGTAAACCTTTCATGTGTAATACTCCGTATTTTTATGTATTTTATAAATTATTTAATTAAATATAAAATATATTTTAAGGGCTCAAGTATTTTAATTAAATATTTTAAAGGGAAAAAGTATTTTAATTATTGAGTTTTATAGAAGTAAAATATATTTAGGGCAAAAAATTTATTAATTATTTGGGCTTGTTTAAATAATCGTATGTAAATTATTCCTACATATTTCTATTGGACCTACCATATTTCATTTAAATAAGCTCAATCCTTTATTTGAACCCTTGTGGGTCAAATATTCCATAACTCAAGCCCACTTATTTATTAAGCCCAAACTTAAACCCTATTCTCATCTACTCTATAAATATCTCCGAAAACCACAAATTTTGCCACCCAAAGATGTTATCAAATTTTGGTAAAGTAAGTAACCTTTTTTCTTTCTATTTCTTTTCTTTTTCCTTATTTTCTTTCTTTTCTTTTCTCCTTTTCTTATTTTTTTTTCCTTTCCTTTTCCTTGGGTGATGCGTGAACCCACTTGTGTGGGAATGGTGGCTTGCTGCCACCCCCACCTACTGCATGAGTCCCCAAGCAGCCACCTCACATCGACTACCTCGCAGCCATGTCACCGCAGGTGGACACAAGCCAGCCGCCGTCTGGCCTTCGGCCACCACCACGGTGGTTGTGCCTCTCTCATCCTTGTTTTAATTATTATTCCTATAATTATATATTTTGGGTTTTGATTTTAATTATTGAAATATGATTAGTATGTTTTATAATTGTGTTTCAATGATTAAAGAGTATAAATTTCAGATTATAAAGGGTTTAATTTCAGATTTTATAAAGTTTTGAAAGTTAGGGTTTTAATTATAAAAGAGTTGATTTTTAAAGTTCAAACTTGCAATTGATTTGGGGGTTTTATATACCTATTGATTGTAAGTGATAATCAAGCTTAAAGACTATATTTTTTATGGAGTTTTAATGATTTTTTTGCTAATTTTATATTGCTGGAATTTTATTTTAAGCATTACGATTGTGTTTTTATAAAAAGGGTATAATTACCCATAAGTAGAGAAGGTTTTAATTGGTTTTATTGGAATTTTCAGATTTATTTGAGGGGTTTAAACCTTAAAAAGTATGCTGAAATTTTTATATAAGCACTATAATTGAGTTTTTACTTCGTGGTTTTAATTACCCAATTAAAGAAAGTGTTTTAAGGTTTTTAAACCAAAATTTCATCTTATTATAAAGGTTTTAAAGAGTTTAAAAGTTGCTGGAAATTTGTGTAATCAAGAGAGTAATTGAGTTTATGTATTTGGTATTGTAGGAGACTTAAAGATTGAGTACTTTCTAACATTGTAGCTAGTTGAAAAGACGATTTAAGGTACGTATGCGCGTAGGATGTGTTAATTATTCGTAGTACTATGATAGGAAGTTAATTTGGTATCAAGTTTGATATTAGTATCATGTTAAGTTATTGTTGTGATACATGGAATAATTGATTTATTACCCGTGTCTTATATGTAAGTATGTGAGTATGTTGAAATGGTTACCATGAGCTTGATACAAGTAGAAAGAGATTGAATCGTGTATATTATTTATTATTCGATATCAAGAAAGCATGTGTTTATTAAGCCATACTTATATATGTTTAAAAGAGCCAAAGTTATATCTATTGAGCATGATTCATGATTTTATTCTCACCCATTTATTATTGAAGTTGAGTCAAGAAAGTTAGTTAATTTATTTACTCACCCACAAAATTTGAGTTCGAGTCAAGAAGTTAGTTTATTACACACTCATATAAGTTGAGATTGAGTCAAGGAAGTTGTTAGTGCATTTTATGCACCAAGGTAGTAATCGTGCGATTTTGTGCACGAAACTAGGTAAGGAACCTTAGTTAAAATATATAGTATGTGCTCACTAATTAATTCAAGAATGAATTGGAAGTATATATTGAATGTTGTTATGTTTATTTTTGATTAATTGGTTGGAATCATCACAAGTTAAATTGGTAAATCACGTAAAGTGTAAGAGGATACGCACCAAAACTCTTGCAACGTATGCACCTTGAGTTTGAACATATGGGGGGAGTTATGGGGTTTTATATTTAACCATAGCTTCTACAGGGGTACAGGACGTTGTACTTTCTTTTATTATTAATGCGCTGGAAATCCGTCACAAGGTGACATAATAGGTGCCAATTGGGGTAGCTTCCTAATTGGAAGTTCCATGTTTAATGGGCTTCTTTTGAGGAAGGAAACCTGTAGGGAATATTTCAAGCATCCTACACTTGAGCCCCATTGTGATCATACACTTAAGCATGGTGGCATCCAAAGGGAAGGAAGCAAGAGCAAAAGAGTCGCCAACAAGTTTTAGGAACTTGTAAACCGTTCACAGGGTGAAGGTTACACCCCTTCACGATCCATGAGATCGCTAACTCCATAGTGGTCTGGAACCATGACTGGATATTCGGGGATGAAGGTACAAATTCAACCTAAAAGAGATTGAACCTGCCCTAAAAATAGGCCTCTACTTTATTCTTCTCATATTCATGTGCACCTTCTAACTAACATACAATCAATATATTAATCCTAAACTTGTTTATCTACACTACAACAAATTGACCTTTGTGCCACGAGTAAAATCGTGGCAATATAATGTAGCCACGGGAATTTTGAAATTTACTCTCGTGACAGAAGAGGCCGTGGCTAGGAAATTTGCCACGGGAAAATGAATGTCGTGGAAAATTTCAATTTTTATGCCACGGGTATTATACGTGGCAAACATGTTCACTTGCCACGAATACTAATGTGGCTAACAAGTTCTTTGCCACAAATTTTACCATGGTTAATAAACTTGGTTGCCACAAACATTACCGTGGCTAGTAATCTTCTTTGCCACAAATATTACCATGGCTAATAAACTTTTTCGCCACAAATATTACCGTGGCTAATTAATTTCTTTGCCACAATAATACCGTGGCAAATAAATCCGTTGTCACATTACTACCGTGGCAAATAAATCACATTACCACATTACTATCGTGACAAATAATATCTCTTGTCACTAATGACTATCGTGGCTGCTAAATTCAATAGGCATAAGCTTTGTTGTAGCATTTCTGGTATATGCATAAATGAATATTAGAGATGGAGAATTTCTCAAATATGTCATTTTTTTTTACGGGATCAAATATGTTATAGTTCAAATAGATATATAACATTAAAAAAAAAATAAAACATATTAATGTCTGGAATCCCATCAAAACCCGTGCATTAGCACGGGCACATACTAGTTTTATTAATGAATAAGAAAATTTTGATAATGCATAAGAGGTCAAGATAGCATTACTTACTTCATTCCTTTGAGCCTTGACTTCTTGAATCATCAGTATCCGATGAACTTCCTGCTCCAAGAAAATCCAGAAGTTCACTAAACTTCTTCTCCCAAACTGCGGTGTTCTCAACAAATTTTCTGTCCACGTCATTCTTAACGGCTTGTGCCTCTTTTTTGGCTTGTTCAGCTTCTATTTTAGCTTGTTTTGCTTCTGTTTTTGCATTTTCAACATCTTTTCTTGCTTCTTCAATTGCTTGATCTGCTTTCTTTTTAACTTCATTCACCTCTTGAGAAAGATCTAATCGAGAGGGCTTTACTTTGAAATGTTGTGTAATACTTCTACCAGGTCCATAAGCTTTCAAATACCCATGTGTATCTTTGCCAAGCACATCCTGAATAATTTGCTCATCTATTTTCTCATTAAGACCTTGCGCTCTTTGTTCCTTCAATTTGTTTATCTCATCCTATGAGTAAACAATATTAACTTAGAAGATTAAATGGTAAAAGTTAAATTAAAAAAAAAAACAGAAAATTCATAAACTTACTATTGCATGGGTGTTATTTGCCAAATTTAATGCATTCACAGCCTTCTCTGATTTTCTCGTACGAGTTGCAACCAATACATCAACTCGAGAACACTTCCCACCATTCTTTTTCCTCTACAAACATTACACAGTTTTTAGAATCAAACTACACTCCTCATTAATGGACATTTCATATTTTAAAAAATTGTGAGAATTACTTCATAAAATTTTAGTGGTTTGGAAGCTAATGACATTTAGTTATGTCCTGTAGAAGTTAGATTTTCAATGTGTTCAAAATTCAGCTAATTATCCCTAACTGTTCAACTTATCAATTACTGTGATACCTAAATATATGTACTAGTACGATCACCACACTCAGATCCTCGTCTATACCTCAAAATACAAGCTAAAATATAGTTATCATACATACATGAAAAACTGATAATTATAATTAGGTGTGTGCAGGCAAGGGGCGTGGGTGGTGTGCACGAATGCCAAGGAAGGGGGGCTGGTGTGCAAGCAGGCGGGCAGGTAGGTGGCAGGAGAGGGTGGGGGCTGGTGTGCAAACATGCCAAGGAGGGGATGTAGGTATGTGTAGGAAGCTGGCAGAAGGGGGTCAGGGCTAGTAGTAATTAAGGCTTGATGTGACATCATAAAGTATTGTAGTCCTATATATGGCAAGTATCAAAAGTTAAAATTAGAAAGAATAGTTGTTACATACTATTTCTTGTCTAGTGCAACCGAAGCTTTTAGTGCCATTATAGTGAGGCATCTTCTGATGTGCCCTACTTTCACTTGCTTTTTTGCTCTTCTCCTACAGTAAAAAGGATTTAATCAATAATATACGTTAATTTATATAAGAATAAGGATATACTATCAGTGTATTTTACCATAACCGCCACTTCACTCCAATAGTCAACCAAGAACTTCCATTCCACTTTAGTCAAATGACTAGGCTTATTTTTGAGATGTTCTTCTTTTGTATTCAAGTTTTTATCATTAAAGTACTTTGATTTCAATTTGATCCTAGCACCTCTAAATAAACGTTGTGCATGTTTCATAACACACTCCTGCCTATTTTCAGGGTCATCAAATGACCACTTCCCCTGCAAAAGATAGAAATAAATTAATTAATGCTCATACATCAAGTTGACAATGTTTCATTGTTAATAAGAGAGAAAAAACCCCATAAACATGTTTATTATGATAACATATTACCGTGATGCAAGCCCACAAATGGTCTAATGTTTCAGATTTATAATCGTCCCAACATTTAACTTGTACCGAACATACAGCTTTATTTCGAACTTGTTGACCCAAGAAGAAAGAAAATAATGAAGCATTATCACCAATAGCCACACCATCATCGTCAAACTCCACATTCAGTTTTTCCCCAGGAGGTAACAGGGTAAGCTTTCTACAATATACCGTTCCTCCATTTTTTTTTAGCAACACCTGTATCAAGCATAAGCTCACTGGGTAGTGAATTGACATGACTTGAAGCATATATATATATATATATATATATATAGGGATATATATATATAGGGATAATAAAGTCAAACCTGATGAAATGTTAAGGTCCTCATTCTCTGCTACAGTCATGAGTTCTTTGTCGTTCAATGGTTCAGTATCCAAAGATGCATCTTCAAGTTCAAGTGGTTGACCAATCTGTCGTCCTTCCTCATTATAGCCCCCCTCTGCGGTGTTATTATTCTCCCTTGTCTCTCCAGTTTCTTCATCATATTCTGTTTACATGTATAGAATAAAAACAAGTCTTACTGACGTTATGAAAAAGGATTGGCTTTGATTGTCTCTGAAACTCTCTGAGTGATGAGATTGAATCTATAGCATCCACAAAGGTTCCCATGAGTCTGGTTAATTGAAATTTTACTACTTCATCACAAAACCTATAACGCACTTCAGTAAACAGAAAAGCAAGGCCCTTGTCAAAAGGAATTAAAAAGAAACCTAAAATTGTAAATTATTTCAGTATACAGAACAAAACAAAATTTCATATGCATGGTTACTGACTACTATGAAGAAAATATATATATATATATATATATATATATATATATATATATAGATGCAAAGTTTGTGTAAGTATATTCGATTTATAGAGAAATAGACAAAGACGATCAATTCAATTTCTAAAACCTTTTTGAAAGACTTCTTTTTTAGCTATTGATACATAAGACATCTCTAAAGTAGTGTATATTGGGCTTGAGATTCTAGATGCTGGCCTGGAAAAAGGTTGGAGTGACAGCTTAGTGCAAGTTTTTGCTGGTTGTGCAGCATACTAAGAAGCATTTGAAAAAAGAAAATAATATGGTCTATGCCAGCTCTTCACTGCATAGACCATATGCTAGAATTTTATTTTTTATAATTACTTTTGGAAAGCAACAGTATTGCAGGAGGACAAGTATCAACTACAATTCCAAGGCTATGAAGACAACTTATACGAACTCTGAAATACATCCCTATGCTTGGAAGAAAGAACTGAAAATCGGTTGGGCAACTATTAAACCTGGAGTCACACAATATATATTCTAAAGAATTGAATCTATAAGACTAACTCAGGCAAATTATAAGGTCATGAAGCCTAGCTCTATAAATTGTACATGCCGCTTCGATAACTTCTTTTTCTTGTGTTATTTCTAGTAAGATCGGTATACATTGCTCATAAAAAGCAGATGAATTTATACCCAAAATAAACAAACCAAAATAACAATGATTTTGAAAAAATGCATCATTGCTCAACTATCAGCAGAAAGGATTACGATGACCCTTCAGAAAGGATTACGATGACCCTTCATATCAGCTGTAAATTGAACTACATTTTATCTTCATTGTACGCATGATACAATCTATTCGACTTTTATCTCAGTTGCTACTCTAAAAATTACACTACACAAACTTACAAATGCTAGTTTCACATGTAAATTTTCTATCAATCAAAAGATAGTAGACCAGAAATAAGAACAGTAATGTATTTTAGATGAATAAGCCTAAAAACTAGATTTTCAGCACAATACAACGAGTTCTTTGAACAAAATAAGCAAGCAATTAACTCGATAAGTGGACAATCAACATACAAATCAATGAATCATGGAGAGTACATTCTTAACTAAAAGACAACATAAGAGATTAGCAATAATAGACTCTAAACTCAAGAATAACAGAGTATCATGCCACAGACTACACCATTAGGAACAGAATCAAGGCTAGCAAAACATACAATGACATCCAAATCTGCAGCATTAAATCTTTAAACATAGTTTAACATTTTTCCATCATGTTGAACCAGAGTAATCTACTTCAAATGGGTTAGTTCCTCAACTTGAACCAGAGAAATCAACAACGAATACATCCTTGGAAAAAGCAGCAATTATGATCAAATACAAAGACTTGATAATACTGATCTCAGACAAACTTGAAATCAACAATAATCATAATGTCTCACTAGAAATTGGTAAGTAATAATTCAACAGTTCCAAAAACATTCAAAGTACAAAAAATTTTAAATAATGGTAATCAACACTGAATTAACACTTTAATGTTAAATTCAGATTAAAACAATCACTAAAATAATTCACCAAATTTATAAAGAATGTTTCACAGAGATAATGCAGAATAAATCAAAACAATATCAAACAATTTCTGCTTATTAAATCAAAGATATTGTAACAACAATAAAGTCAATAATCGATGATCCCTTTTTCCAGGAATTAGGAAAACAGACTAGCGTTTAGGTGGAGTTGTAAATCAGCCCCTTGCTGCACCTGCCCCCTTCCTGAAACTTCCTCCCTGCTGCACCAGCCCCCCCTCCCAACTTTGCTCCTACCTACATGCATATGCCCTTACACCCTCGAACCTACAACTCCTCCCCTGTCTACACATGCACCTACCCACTCTCTTCACAAGCACTTGCCCCTTTCCCCTACCTGCTTACAACACACTCATTCCCTTACCTAACTAAAGCTACATTTTTATTCTATTTATTTCTATTTTTGGCTTTAGCAAATCAGCTTATCTCGTATTATTATTTAATTTCCAATACTGTTACGAAACTAAAATGAAACATTCAGTCAAACAGAGCTTAGATCTTTCAAAGAGCTCTCTGAACCGAAAGGATTTACCAGCAAATTTCAATAAGAGAGAGCACGTCACTTTTACCTAATATGACATTTTGAAAGCAAAACAACAAGTAAGGAACATAATAAGATCAAACTGAAAGTAATAAGCTAAAAACCAAATTCAAGAATAATGAAGTACCTTTTTCTAAGATATCCATGGTCATTGTTTCTTGTGCTTTCTTGTTTGTCTTTAGAAACTTTGCCACTGACATTGGTGGAATGAAATTGCCTTTTTTGTTTCCTTCTCTCAAATGTCTTATGTCAGCCTGATAAAAATTAATTTACAAAAAATAACCAGAACTATAAAGGTTGGTTGAAAAACTAAATAAATCATACTTATTAGTTCATATTATACCTTTCTTGTAAACCTAATTTGAGGTTCTATTTCACGTTCCTGAACCTCAAGCTCATCATTAGTGGGAACATATTCATCATCTTCCATGCTAGCAATTTTTTTTCCTTTTTGTTCTTTTTTTTTTGTCCCTTCAACCAAGCTTGTCAAAGAGGATGCGATTCGTTTTATGCCCAACGACTTGAGTCTGTTTTTGTTGGCTTCTATTGTAAGAAGCCTCTTTTTTTCATACTCATTCATCTGCATTTACAAAGTAAAAAAAAAAAAAAAAAAATAGGGTTAGACAATTTTACAATAGAACTGTAAAGCACATTGACTGCCTAATCTAATTTACTACCATCCACTGCATCCCTAATGCAAAGCTGCTGCCAGGTACTATACACATGGTGTACAATTGCTGTCAAATACTACAAGCCATTTATCAACAACTGTTCATAAAACAAAGGCATCCTGACATATATCTATTCAAATAAGCCAATAAAAACACGAATGCAAAGTGTGAAAAAATAAGTAACTATAACTACAAAGGTTTTTCAGAAATCCATGAATATATGTATCAACACATACAATTCATGCTAAAAAAAACAAAAAAAAAAATAAGCAATATCAATATCATCATCGTCGCTCTCTTGGTCACTCTCACTATCATCCTCATCATCATCCTCTAGCAAATCGTCGTCATCTAATGTTTGTAAGTCCATATCATTTAGATCTTTGGGTTGATTTTCCTTGGTAGCATCTACGATTATTTCACCAATATCATCCCTTATTTCAACAAATGGATCATGAGTCTCTTGCAAATTACTTGAGCTTGAGATATGAGCATCAGGTTGTAGTTGTTGCAATGCATCTTCTTCACTTTCAATCCCTTCCTTTTCTACAACATTATAGTGATGCCTTGGATGGGTCTTCACAACAACAAGCCAATCGGGATCAAGTCCGTCACTAACATAGAAGACTTGTTGAGCTTGAGACATGAGCACAAAGGGTTCTTTGGTACGCAATGAACAAAGACTATTGACACTCACATTGCCGTTTTTGTCAACTTTGACACCTCTTCCTACCCTATTGACATCCCATCAATCACAATGAAACAAAAACACACGCTTTCCATCTAGATATTGTATCTCAAGTATGTTAATAAGAATCCCGTAGTAATCTTTTTCCATATTCATAACAATGCCTTTGACTGTAACACCACTATTTTGGTGTACCCTTTTCATCTCTGTATTCTTTGTGTGGAATCTAAATCCATTTGCAAGAATCCCATTGAAGCATTGAACACCATTCGAAGGACCTAAAGCCAATGTTTTCAAATCTTTCACCACCTGGTCATTGCCATCATTAGGCAAATCGATGACCTAACAATAATTAGAATTTTAGCTAAATTAAACTTAGACTAGTACTATAATGATAATTAAAAAATAACTATGGCTGATTTTTAAAAATACCCGGTCACGAAACCAATCAACTAAATTTTTGTTTGATGTGGACTCTTCATATTCACTGAAATTCAAAAGAATAGTTGTTATAAAATAATCATGGGAAATTATACTCGATGTTTTTTATAAATAAAAAAGAAAAATATCATACTCTAAATAAGTTTGTGCTTCATCACAATTCTTAAGTACATATTCTCGAACTTGTGTTAACTCTTCTTCACTAAGAGACCTACATTTAGCCTTCCCTAAAGGAACACCTGACGATGCAAAAATTGATAGACCTTTGTAGTCATCATTTTCTGCATCATCATTCCTCTCAGGTTGATTAAATTTTGTCTCGATTTCATTCAAGTACTTTGAACAAAAGTACATGCACTCCTCAATGATGTAACCTGCCGCGATGGAACCCTCTGGCCTACTTTTATTGCGAACATAGCACTTAAATCTACGTAAGAGCCTACATAATAACAATTTTTTATAAAGAAAAAATAAAGTTAACTTAGTTAATAAAAAATATTAAATAAAATATGATATGCATAAGGAGTACCTTTCTATTGGATACATCCAACGATATTGTACTGGTCCACCAATTTTAGCTTCCGTAGCTAGGTGAAGACACAAGTGGACCATGATGGTGAAAAAAGATGGAAGAAATATTTTCTCCATTTCACACAAGGTGACTACAATTTCACGTTCAAGAATTTCCAAATCTTTCACTTTCAATGTCTTAGAACACAAGTCCTTGAAAAATGTACTCAACTTCACTATCACATCATAAACTTTGGGTATGGACACCCCACGAATTGCAAGTGGCAATAGTTGTTCCATAAGCACATGACAATCATGGGTCTTTAGACCATATATTTTACGCTTATCGAGGTTTATGCATTTAGAAATGTTAGAAGAATATCCATCGGGAACCTTTAAATTCTCTAAAACTTACACACCTTTTCCTTTTGTGCCTTAGACAAGGTGTATAGTGTCGGAGGAATATGCCACTTTCCATCTCTTAATATAGGAGCAAGATGTTTCATAACCTTCAAATGCTTTAAATCATGTCTAGCCTTTAGATTGTCTTTTGACTTCCCATCAATATCTAGCAAAGTACCAAGAATATTGTCAAGCACATTTTTTTCAATATGCATGATATCAAGATTGTGACGAAGTAAGAGGTTACTCCAATACGGAAATTCAAAAAAAATGCTTTTCTTCTTCCAATTATCATCCCTCTTTGGCAATTTCATTGTTTTACCAAATTTCATGCCTTCAAGGTTTTTAAGTTGTTCTAAAATCTCTTTAAAAGATAATTTTCTATGAGGACCTCTTTTTTCTACTTTCCCGTTAAATGATTTATTATCTCTCCATTTATGATCGATAGGTAGAAATTGACGATTGTCCATGTAACAACATTTCCCCTGATTTGGTAGTCGAGCAGAGCTAGTTTCTTTCATACAATGAGGACATGCTTTATATCTTTTGGTAGACCACCCGGACAAGTTTGCATACGCAGGAAAATCATTTATGGTCCATAACAATGAAGCACGCATTTGAAAGTACTCATTCCTTGAAGCATCATAAGTTTGAGCTCCAGTTTCCCACAATTCTTTTAACTCCTCGATTAATGGTTGCAAATACACATCAATGTTATTTCCCGGTCCACTTTTCCCTGGAATTAACAAAGATAGTATTGTGTAAGGTTGTTTCATACACATCCATGGAGGGAGATTATACACAACAACCACTACTGGCCATATACTATAGTCACTTCTAAGCCCACCAAATGGATTAAATCCATCACTTGCTAAACCCAACCTAACGTTACGAGTCTTTGTAGAAAAAGTAGGATATTCTTTATCTAAATGCTTCCAAGCTTCACTATCTGCTGGGTGCCTAAGAACTCCATCATCTTCGCGTTTATCAGAGTGCCACCTCATCTCATTTGCTGATTTGGACGACATGAATAGCCTTTGCAACCTCGAAGTTAGTGGGAAATAGCGTAGCACTTTAGGAGAAGCTTTATCACGCTTAGTATCGCATATGGAACACTTTTCAAGGTTAGCATTCTCTTTCTAAAATAGCATACAATCATTTTCACATGCTTCTATTTTTTCATAATCGAAACCAAGATTAGTAATCATCTTACGTGCTTCATAATAATTTGATGGCAAATCAGCACCTTTAGGCAAAGCATTCTTGAACATATGAAGCATACTAGTAAAAGCTTTATTAGTCATGCCATCCATACATTTGATTTGGAATAACTTCAAAATGAATGACAATTTAGAGAATTCATTACACCCGAGGTATAAAGTTTGTTGAGCATCTCTCATTAAATTTTCAAACATTTTTGCTTCTTTTGTATCCTTTTTATATCTAGGTTGATCAAACTCATTAGGTTGTTCCTCCTCATCCAACATGTCATCTATGTCATCATTATTAGAGACTCCGGGACTAAACCTGTCATGGATCATTCTAAATATATCATCATGAGCATTATCTCCCAAATCATTTCTACTTTTCTTTTGTGGGGGTTTGAATTCTCCATGATAAATCCAACGAACATAACCTTGCACGATTCTATTCACTATCAAGTCGGTGTAAATTTCGTCCCTTGTTTTATGTGCACTGTTGTTGCATCGATTACAAGGGCAAGGTACCTTCTTTTCCTCCTCTCCTAAATCACTATTTGTTTCTAAGTCACCAAAAGCAAATTGAAGAAAGGAATTAACTCCATTTATATATAGATTGTCTGTCCTATTAGCACACCTCATCCACTCTAACCTCTTTTGAACATCTAAAGTATCCATGTGGAAAGAAGAGCTATGAATGCAAAGAGAGCTAGTTATTAAAAAATTTGAAAAGTAGTAATAGTAAAAAAAAAAAAATTACTCAGTAGTGATACATAAGTCATAATGTACTGCTTAATCATACACTGATTCGTGGAAAAATACATCTCAATGTTTTTACAAAAGAACCCCTTACAAATTCAGTTGGCAATGTGGCATTCTGGCCATTGCAAGATAATAATCTCAGATCTGCCCCATCAAATGTAACCCCTCCCCACATATCCCATTAGACGGATCATAAGCATATAAAAGCACATCCAAACAATATAGAAGTTAAGAAACACGTCATCTTCAATTTTATCTAGCTCAGCGGATGCAAACAGCATATCAGTTAAGAAGAACATATCAATTTTTCAAGCGGTAGACTGATCAGAACCAATATATCATGCATACAAGCAACATATCATAAATTTGTGCATATCATATTTCTAAATTAATGATTTTTTACATGAATTCAAAACAAACAGATCAATTACCAGCGCATGCAAAGAACTAATATGAAAAAGAAAGCAAATATAAATTAATTATCACATAATTGCCAACCAAAAAAAATAGAACAGAATATACCCAAAAAAATCAATTCAATTAACCTTTACAAAAATCGAATTAAATAATCTAAATGAGTTATGATACAATTCGTAATTAAGAAAATTAAATAGTACAAATCAATTGAACACAAAATATACCCCAAAATCGCAAAATAGATAAAAATAAAAAAAAAGTTAAATTACCATAGATTTCATACAATAAAGCATGAAAGCTAACAAAAAAGAATTATGAATACTATCTTACCTTGGTCTTTCAACAAATTGTAGGAATTTCTTTCAACGAATTCAAGGAATTTGTCTTACACTCTTTCAGCGTTTGGGTGTGAGATTGCGAACTGCTGTGACTCTCAACTCTCAAGCAAAACAAGGTTTTACAATTTTTAGAGGACTTTTTTTTTTATTTTTTAATTTTATTTGTTAAATATTGGCGGCTAATTAAACATGGAAGTGAGTTTAAGCACCTAATTAGTTTTGTGTTTTTTTTTTTTTTTTTTTTTTTTTACCTTGGGGGAAATATTTATTAATGGTACTACTTCCGTTTGTAATATTTTATATTTCACAAATAATACCCCAAACTTGCAACTAAAAGTTAACGGAGGTAGTATTATATTATAATTATAATTATAGTATAATGTGTTTTCAAAAGGAAAAAATAATAATTATAATGTATGCAATACTATATCGTACACTACTCTAACCTTTAAGGTCGCTTAAATCTCTGGTCTCGATATATATATCGGACTAAGTGATGTTTAGATCGGGTCAATTTTGGACAGGTACTTGACAAACTTTTAAATAAATTGTATGTACAAAAAAAATAGTGTACATCCGTTATAGAGTTACCCTTAATTGAGCCAAAGTTACCCTAATATGAATAAAATTTACCCCGACATAAATAAAAGTTACGAAGTATTTATGCTTTATTGATAAAAGTTACCCAAAATATTTGATAAAAGTGACCCTCGATGTACAGTATTTTATTGTACACCGGATGTATACAAAAGTTACTCCAGATACTTTAAGACAAATTCAAATTAGTCAATTAGTTATATTACGTCACATTTACAAGGATGAACGCACCATGCCACGAAGAAACTACATCGGGTCAATAGCTGAACTTTAGCTTATCCAAGTCAAATCAAGTTCGGGTAATTAGTTTCGAGTAGTTTTGCCTATCAAGATTATATTTGGGTTTTACGCTATTAATCACTCATCATTTGTCCATCTTTTATGAATTATTTGAAGAAAAACATATTCATGTGCAAATTTGTTATGAACCTATCAATAAGCTAATTACGTACTTTCATATAATTAAACTTTAACCCCCTTTGTGTTTAAATAGATGAAAAATTTTAATTTTCACGGAATATTAGGAAGGTTAGTTGAATTAATTAAAAAGTAGATAGTATATTGTTTCAAAAAGAGAGAAGTTATTAAAATAAGAAAACGTTTCATTTATTTGAACATAGCCAGAGAATGATTTTTACTTATAGATGATAACAGTTATTTGAACATTGTACAGTTTGATTTGAATTCTTTCATTAAATTATTAAAATATTATTAATTGACTTTAAAGTGAACTTTGGTAATCAATCACTAAAACACAATACAAGTCATGTAACAACACAAAACATTGCTATAAAGTCAGTAATGAACAATATTATGATTCTTTCTTACAACTAAGATTTGAATATTTGATGAGGTTATTACATATGTATATATCCTTTCATCTGTTTACCAAAGGTTTAAGTAACCATTTAAACTACGAAAGAGTCAAAGAGTAACTTAACAAATTAATGGACCCATAAAAGCTTACTAACAACATTATCAAAGTCATTAGTTTATTGTTAAAAGATGTTTTAACAACCCTATTCCAATTATTTTTATCAAGTACGACTCATAAAAGGGTTTTCAATTCAAGGTAAACTATCTTGAATTAAAAGTTGATACGATTAGAGTAAACCTAGTCATGCTACATAATATTTTAATCTTTGGCTATCACAACTTATTATTTCATATGCAGTTTTTCAACTATATGCTCATATTTACTACTCAATTATATTATTTATGTTTTATTACACAACCACACAACTAAACTATTATAATAAATTTATATTACTTGAATCAAATTTCCCTATTTCATATACTCGTCTTATCACTGTAGTGCAATTTTACAACTATGCTCGTATCAACTACATACAATATTACAAATAAAGTTGTTTATAAATTTTATAATTTTTCAGTAAAAATTTAGGAGGGAAAATTACCTCCATAATCAATAAAACATTTAATTTGGTTAAAATTTTGTGGGGAAATTCATCAATATTGGCGGATAAACTCCCTCCAACTTGTACATGTTAAAATTTTGTGGTAAATTTAGTGTATGCGCTACTGTTTAAAATAAATAGTATTTTGACTTTTTTGCCCTTTCAAAGCAATTTTTTTCCCCCTCCGAAATAGTGTTCTGCTTTCTTCAGTTTTCTTACTGCTCTATCTCTCTTTTCCATTGGCCTTCAAAAAAAAAAAAAATCTCTCTCTTCCATTGAAGGGTATACTGATTTCCTCTCCTCCATTACAACAACTTCTTAGAGGTAGGTGATTATCCTTTTCTATAATCATCTGATATCTCCTCTCTTTTTGATTCACTTTCTCTCTAATATATCAAATCAAATTGTACGAGAAATTAAAAGTCATTTTCAGATGATGGATTCAGTCTCTGCAATCTCTGCTGGTATTTTCTCTCTCCTAAATTTGTTCGAAGTGCTAAAGACGAGCTCGAATCTAAGCTAGGGTTTGATGTATATACTGAAGGAGATGCGTCAAGGTAAGATATTATTGGTTCGTTTTGATTAGGTTTCGCGTTTTAATGTATGAAATCAGTGATAATTTAATTTATTCCAATTTGTATTTGGTAGTAGTTTTCTAATTGATAATTTGATATGCTTGAAAAGAATTATATTCCAATTTCTATCTATTCTTGTAATTTTCTGCATCAATTTCGTATGGCTAAAGTGAATTGTATTCTTTAATTTTCAGAATTACATATGGTATTAAACTGATTTTATATAATTAATTCGATTTTTTAATAGTAATTGATTAGATTTTTGTAATAGTTATTGATTCAAAGTTTTTATTTTTTATTTTTTTGGGTATAATTTGTTCAATTGTCTGATATATATTGTTTTCATGAGCTGCTATCTTCTTCTTTTTTTTTTTTCTAATCTTAACTTATTTGTTTTTTTTATCTTATCAAATCATTTTCTTGGGTTTAATCTGCTCAATTTTCTGATATATTGTTTGCATGCTTTGCTCTCGCTTTATTTGTTGTTGCTTCAAATTGATTGAGCGACTGTTCATGTTTGAGTGGCGTTTATTCACTTGGGGTTGTTAAAATGGTTGTTGAAACTGTTCATGTTCTTCCTGCTGCTGCTGGCTGGGTTTGGTCGTGGTGTTGCTTAAATCAATTGGTCACTGCATTTTGAGTTTTCGAGTTAATAATGCCTTTAAAATAAGTAATTTTCTATCTCTGTTATAAGATTGTTCACTCCTTGGTTTTATAGGCCATAGATTTGACAATAATCCAAACAAACAAAGTATTAGTAATGGTTTTGATCAACTCTTTTCAACAGAGGGCCAAGAGTTCATCTTGCAGTTGTTGAGCTTACTAAGGGCTTAACGAAATGCAAGCATTGTCTTTGCTTGAGATATATACGAAAGGTAGTATGCACTAATACTAGTAATGAAATTCTGTTAGGTTGCGTTTGGATATGCGAATTTCATTTCAAATAATAAAATTCAAATTCCGAAATTGAAATTCTACATTTCAAATTCAAATCATGTGTTTGGGAAATATGATAATTTCAAATTTAGGATTTCAAATTCAAATACCTGTTTGGGAAACAAGAGAATTTCAATTCTAGAATTTCAAATTCTAGTTGTTTGGGAAAAACAATGGAATTCCAAATTCTAAATTTCAATAACTAAGTTCCAACTTAACTCTAATTATCTCTAAACTTACAACACTACTACTCATCTATACACAAAATGATCCAATCTAATTTTTGATCATTGGGTAAATTTTTCAGCATGTCAAACTCATCAAGGGTGCCATTTACGAATCTCTTAACCGCCCTCAAAACTTGGTGTCGAGATATTCCAAGTACACTAAACACCTCCTTGTAGATTTCTTGACTAGTTGGCCTTGTTGATTTACTCATCACGTACTCCTTGAAAGATTCGGCAAAGCTACTCACAGCATCTGCAAGACGATCCCTTTTTAACCTTTTGTTTGATTCTCCGGAAGGTGTTTCTGATGTACTTGCATTATCATTTTCATTCTCCATTGCTGCAGCAGCTTCTTCATGCTGCTCAGCTCCTTCACCAGTGGCTCTATCCGAGGCAAACAAAACACATATATCATCCCAATTCTCAATGAATTTATTCTGATATGCAGTGGCTTGGGGAGCTTCCTACATTAGCAATAATCAACATCAATGTAAGGCAAACTATAATCAGAAAAACAACAATAAATTAACATATAATCAGCATCACAACAACTCTTAAGAAGATCAGAAAAACTGACTTTACTAAGGCCATCTCAGAAAAATAGATTGGAGTAAAAACGGCTATCTCAGAAACTCAAGCCAAACAGACTGAGCTACTGGCCAACTGCTACCAATTTAAGATGATATACACAGCAAGGTGGTTATAAAATCATTTACTAAGAAAAAAAAAGACCAAAACATCAACTTGTCATGTTTTAGTTTTATTTAAGCTAATCAATGATAACAAGATTACAGGAAATCAAAGGTAAGTCCAACCACTAGTGATTTAGAGAATGAATGGATATAGTAAATGCTTTATAAGTTGATTATAACAACTGACCGTCTTTAGTTCTAATACGAAGTATCAGGTAAGCAAATAATGAAATTTCAACTTATGGTAAATTATGCTTCTATGTTAGTACGGAAAAGAGTTACTCATCCCTGTATCAACTATAAATAATTCACAGCAACTATCAACTATAAATAATTCACAGCAACTATAAATAAGAAAAGCTTGCAAAAAGCCAAAACAAGCCTAGAAGCAGAACATAAAAGTGAGTGTTCAGATGCCAAGATGAAATTAACATAAGTTCTGATTTTACCAGTATGAAATTAAGAACAATTGTTATAAAACAGATTATAACAAGCAGGGAGGGGAAAATTTCAGGTGCAAGTGAAACAATTAACAACCACAAGGATTTGCAGCATAAAATTTAATACAGTGAGCCAATGAAACAAGGAATAAATGAAGCATACCGTATAGTACATATACCAATCAGCAAGCTGTTCTGCAGGGATCACCACCATCTTTTTTTTTTCATCCCATTTGAATTTCGTGTAAGTTCGAATTTCAGTAATAACAGAATAGTGCTTCTTCCAAACCTTAATCCGATTCCTAACATGATCTACAGTTATAGACATGCCCAAGTCAGCCCTTAACTTGTCAACCACGGCTTGATATGCTTGTGACTTAAAATCTCCATCACCCTTGTTCCCTTCATTTATTTGCTCAAACAATGTAGAAGTAAGTATCTCATCCATTTTTGAATTCCACGAAACATATCCTCTTCTAATAGGAGGACCCATAGGTTGTTTGCCTTGTCTTTTAGAAGTCATTGTTCCTAAATATCACAATGTAAACATTAGCAGACAGCCAAGATAAGCAAAAAAAAAAAAAAAAAAAAGTCAGCTAAAAAATTATCTGTGATGCATATATAGTATCATGCAGAACTTAGGTGAATCTATCAGCAATAAATGTTGGCAAACACAACACATTCCAGCACTAAACACAACACATTCAAACACTAAACAAATGCAATAATGCAAGGCAGACCTAGTTGCATACTTAAAGTAGCATATAATCAGAAATAAAACCATTAATCACCTATTATCCATTTCATTAAGTAGTTAAAATTCGAAGTCTCCTCCCTTGATACTCTTTAAACATCTTCTTGGCAAGTTTATCCCTAAACTCATTCCACTCTTTTGTTGACCGGTAATATAGTCTTCTTCTTCTTCTTCTTCTTCTTCTTCTTCTTCTACATCGATTACTTCCATATTTAACAAATCTTGTTCTACCTCTTGCATAAGAGTCGTTTCTTCCATTTTTTCCTCTCTTAAAAAGTTATGGAGGATGAAACATGCATTAATTATCCTAATTTGAGTCTTTTTCCCAAAAAAACTAGGATCCCTAAGAATGCTCCAACGTTTCTTCAACAACCCAAAAGCCCTCTCAATAGTGTTTCGGGCAGAGGAATGTCGTAAATTGAAAAGTTCCATATAATTTGTTGGAGTGTTTCCCCGCCACAAATTTAAATGATAACAGGTTCCTTTGTAAGGAGCTAAAAATCCCTCACAGTTTGAAAAGCCCAAATCCACAAGAAAGTATTTGTCTGCATTATCAAATATTAGATTAATCATATAAGATTCAATATAAAATAACCAAGTTATGATGGAAAAAAAAATCTAAACTCTTACTTCTTGGTATTTTAAGCCCATTAGGCCTCCTTAACGCATCACGAAGCACACGAGGATCTGATGCGGACCCTTCCCAACCAGGTAAAACATATGTGAAACGAAGATTTGAATCACAAGCCGCTAAGACATTAGTACTAAGGTCACCTTTCCTATCTCGATATCGAGGACGATCCTCAATAGGGACGGTCATCTTAATGTGTGTTCCATCAAGAGCTCCAACAACACCCTAGCATTATATTTCACAATACATAACTTAGGCTAATAAAAAGAAATTTATATCGTTAAAGCTATAGGTCATGTTGATTTTACCTCAAACCATTTCCACTTGTTATCCTCGGCAAAACTAGTGGTTTGGTCAACTTGCTTGATGTAATACTTTCCAATCTTCAAAATAGATTGGAGGACTATATGGAATTGACGACTCACGGTCTCTCCAGAACGGGCAAAGATAGCTTGAATTGTTCTATTTTTCAAATCTTGGGCAAGAATATGAAGAAACAATGCAACTATCTCTTTTACCGTGACATTTCTTGTTGTCTTTAAACCTCCCTTAGTTTGCAATATATGACATAATTTATTAAAACACCTTATGTCAAGCCTTAATTGCTCTCGACAAATCCTATCATTTTTTAAAGTGTTCATCCAAGTAGCTCTAGTTAAGGCACGCTCATGCTCATTCCATGTTACCTCCTTAAGCCTATACTTTTGACCATAACATGCACCTACTACTATCATAATAAAACCTATAACTACGACAATAAACTCCATATCTTCGTCATCATCCCTTACACGTTTTAGCGACTCCTAGAGACTTCCTCTGACATCTTTTCAATTATGAGCTGGAAGAATAAACAATACCCAAACTCAAACTTTGCTTATCTTAAGCCAATTCAATAGTATCACTAACAACTTGTAAGCAACAACATTTTAATCAACCATAGAAGTATAAAACAAATAGAAAACAGAACTATTTCTCCTACAGACTAAAAAAACAGAATAATAACAGAAAAGGCAAGATTTGAAGATAGGAGTATTTACAGAACCATGAAATAACATAAAAAATGAAGACACTAAAGACAAGTTTATACTCTACCAAAGTATTATTGCATGTTTGTACTATCAAGGGCCTACAAACTTCAATGCTTGGTTTTATGTATCAAACCATCAACGAGACAGATTAGACCAGTAGATAAAAACTCATGATTTTTGTAAACAATTTCTTGGCCAAGCTACTCTACTCAATTGATCATAGCATTTCAAATAGGAACACTCAAATTTCAAACATTCAGATAGCAAAGATACTATTTTGTAAACAATTTCTCACTTTAACATTTCATCAAACACCTAGAGTGCGCTGACATACTAGCGTTTTACCACACAATTTATAGTAAAAATGAACAAAAAGAGAGCGAAAAGAATCAGCAGACATTATCAATAAACCCTAGATTATGAAATTGATATTCGATTATTTAAGAAAAATTACCTCAGGAGCCGATTCAATGGAGGAATCTGCTAAAATGGAGGAGAGTGCGCCGCTGGTACACTTTGACGGAGGAGATCGAGCTTTAATGGAGCTACAATGGAGGAGAGAGAAAATTGGGAACAAGCCCTAGGAGAGAGAAGTCGACATTTGACAGCATAAGAGATAGAATGAGTTGGGCTTTTTAGAATTTGAAATGACAAGTATAAGATTGGAATTTCAAAATATTAAAATATACTCTTATCTTTAAAATGTTGGATTTGGGCCAATTTCAATTCCCAAATTCAAAGTATATCCAAACAGGTTGATTGGGCCAATTCCGGAATTTGAAATGAAATCATGCCATCCAAACAAGCCATTATGTACTTTAATTGATTAGCAAATTGAATTACAGATTACAGAGGATGAGCATAACTTTAGGCTATAGGTCTCTCAGTGACTTTAGGCCACAAATCTCACCGCGGAACTTCACTCAATTTTCTGGATAACTTCTACTACTTCTAGACTACAATACTTATTCTCAAGACTTAGATAATACATGTGACATAATTAGCTAAAATAGAAAAACCACAATGGACATGGCTGAAGTGAGCTGCTTTCTTTCCTTAACTTTTCTTTAATTGGCTTTATCTTGATGCTCCTTGTTACTTGCTACCTTTGACCCTTGCTGCCCCATCTTTACGCGCCTTGCATACACCAAAAGTGGTGGCTGACTTGCGGTGTTGACCCCATTGACCCAGTCCATAAAAAATTCTTATGTTTCGGGATGAGTTCCTTAGAAAAAAAAATTCTTGCTATTGAGACGTAGGACCTCTGTTCTGATTTCAGTACTGCTACTGCTACAAATGTCTGATTTAGCTAGGAAATTGGCTGAATCTTACATCTCTAATTGTTCTTTCTATTATCGCTTGTCAAATGGAATTGCAGCATCCTGAACCTCTCCACTAGTTCTGCTGGAACCAAGGTTGTTAAAACATGTTAGAGCTTACTATACGTGTTGTTACTTGTTAGTAATGCATGCCATTTGACTATTGTCTTGTTTGATAGTATAATATTTGGCTCAGTCTCCCAGCTAAACCATATAAGATGGTCTGGTAGCCTCCTGTTTTTGCTTCTTTTTACTTTTAGCATTGGATTAGAGTTGATTTACAAGTAATCATGATTTAAATAGAAAATTATAGAGGATGTCTTGTTCTGTGTTTTAATTATGAATATGTAGCATGTTCACTTTAATAATAGAGACTCCTCCAACGGTCGTTGTTGGTGTGGTTAATTACGTCAAGACTCCTTGACTAGATGCTCAGTCTACAGAACAGATGCTGCTATGCTCCTGGTGCTGCTTTGCTCTACATCTACTGCTGCTTTGCTCTCGTTCTCGCTGTTGCTGCTTTGCTCTTGCTTATGTTGTAAATCTATTATTATTTTTATTACAAATGTCATTCCATATAGTGTCTGAAACATTTAAGAAGATAACCAATTCTTCTTTTGTGTATTGCTAGGTCAGGCAAGCAAGCAAAGCATTCTTTAGGGAATGATATTTAGTTGCTGCTCAGTAGGTAAAGGTAATCTAATCGTCAACCTTCACATTTTACTTGCTTCCACATATTTGAGTTGCAGCATTCTAGATTGGTTAGATGTAAGTTATGTCTGGACATGCATCAAGTTCTATGACTCAACACAAATTGATAATTAGTCGCTGATGATTGGAACAGGGTAAGCAGCTTGCTTGACAACAAGATGAAGATTGTTAGCTAATGGAATGGATTTCTACTAGTGATCGATCTGCCATTAATTTCATCGCTAAAGAGACGGATTTCTGGTTAACGTTTCGTTTGAGAAAGAGGTTGCTAATTGGATTAAGAATGTGAGAGAATAGCTTAAGGTGAACCAAGGCTATTGTTGTTGCGTTTGCAGAGTGTTGCTACATCTGCTTCTACTTTGTTTCATATTTCAGAATATGTGTCGGGGTATGACAGATGTGGTTGTATAGGAACATATGCGCTTGATGCTGTAGTTGTTTGTTTTGTTGTCGATACGATGCTGCTACAACTGTTGTCTTGATTATTCCAATGTAATCAATGTCCATATGTTGCTGCTGTTTTCTTTTGTTATACAGGCTTCCAGCCTTGTTTGAAACTTCTATTTATTTGTAAAGAATTTACAATGTATAATTTACACAAGTTGTATAAGAATAACCTCTTGTAAGTATATGCTACACTATCTACAATTCTGCATTTTTAACTAAGCTTAAAAAATGAAAAAAAAAAAAAAAAAAAAAAAAAAAAAAAATTTATATTTTTAGGCCACTTTTACGTTTTTTTTTTTTAAACCAAATTTTTTGTACAAATCTTATAATTTAAGAATTTGTTTTTCTAACTTCTCACCAAATTCTTCCAAAAACTCCAATCTTGCAATTTAATAAAAATAAAATATAAAAACCCTATAACTTTCACTCTTACCATTTTCTTCTTTCTAACTATACATACAATGTATCTGAACACTCTAGTTTTAATAATTATAAGGTATGATATTTATAAGTTTATATATATATATATATATATATATATATATATATTTTTTGTGTCTTTGGTAAATGTCATATGATTATAGTAGTGCATAATCAAGTTTCCATCAAGTTTTTTACTATAGAATTGTCATAAATATTAATTCATACAATCAATGCTATTATAGTTAAAAACGTATGGATTTTGTAATAAAGAAAATGATTATATATCTCATGGTTAAAAATAATTGTATATTTAACCATAAAAATAATAATTACTTCTATGTTGTTAGATTCATGGAATTAGTCCTAGTTTATTTTCCTTAAACAACATGATCGGTTTGTATCAATATATGTTTGCCACAAAAATAAATTTTTATATTACACAAGTGTTAGATTGAATGCCACGGCGAAAATATACCCGTGACACAAGTGTTTGTTTGCCACGAGAATAATATTAGTTGTGGCACAAGTGTCAATTTGCCAAGAACATAATTAGCCGTGGCATAAGTGTTTATTTGCCACGGAAAATAAATTTAGTCGTGGCACAAGTTTCAATTAGCCCCGAATTTCCTTTTTCCCGTGGCATAATATTTTGTTGACATATCAAATTTTTTGTTGACTTTATTTTTCCCGTGGCTAGATCAAATTATGCCACGAATTTAGAATTCCCGTGGCATAATTCGTGGCACAAGTGGTTAATTGTTGTAGTGCTATGTTGGTTGATAATTAATGCACAAACAAAACCATTATTGGCGATCACTTGAATTAAAATCATATTAGCCTAAACGAGATTATTAATTATCTTATTAAGTGTGATTACAAGTACAAATTCCCTTTAAACCTGCAAGAGAGGGCGTGATCAAGCAATAACAATAATAATATATCAAGCAACATAATAACAACAATCATCATCATAATAATCATATCAAAGCATAATAATAATAGCAAGATCCTAGACATGATACTAAAAAGATTAATAACAAATCCTAGCATGTCACTAAATAATAAAGATTAAATCTTTATCCCTAACATGATATAAGAAATAGGAGGCAACCTAAACATGATACTAGAAAGCAATAAAAACATTCTAACATGATACTAGGAATTAATACAATCTAAACATGATTTCTACATCAAAAGAATAATTAAGCAATTAAATTACTTATTTCGATGCCTCGTATCTCTTTCTAATAACAAAATACACATGTTAGTAATTTCAAGGAAAATATTAAATCAAACAATAATTTAAATAATTGAAATACAGATTTGGGACCAAACCCTAAGAAATCATCAACCTTTCACGTCTAGGGCGAAGGCAAATTTGAACTTGACTAGGTGTGTCTAGAACTCGTGAATGCGAAATTTTGTAAAAGGGAAAGGTTTAGAAAGAGGGAGAAGAATAAGCTATTGCTTGAGAGAATTAAGGATAATTGATGATTGTTGATGATTCTCAGTGATTCCGAGTGAATCCCAGAGAATGAAAACGGGGAAATACGACCCTATTTATAGAGAAAATAGTCCGAAAATGATAGAAAAGAATCAGAATTTGAATCATAATAAAACTGACCCCTGTCTCTAGCGACAAAGCCCAGCGCGAAACGACAAGCATCACACATGGCGACAGACTTGTCGTTTGGCGCTAGTTAAAAGATAAAACGCGCTTTTGTACGGAATCCTTTCCTTAATATAATTAAGCAATTAAACTCCGTGTTTATCAATTTTAAATCAGATTTTATCAAAATAAAACACTTGTTTTATCTCAAACCAAATTCATTATTTTTCAAAAAAGATAATTATTAATCCTGATGCCATTAGAACTCAAAATAACCTTCTAGACTACTCTAGAAAATTAGAATCAATCCTAATAATTTTAGGAATAATAATTAATGGACCCTCCACTAGATCATCGGGCCATAAAACCATTTCAGACCCAATTTAGTACTTTGGTCATAACTTCCTCATTATTCATCGGAATTGGGCTTATAATATATCATTGGAAAACTCTTTGCGGGCTCGACCTAACTACACTATTATTGATCCCCTGTCATGGACTAAGCTAAATTGGACTAGCTATTTTCATAAAAAGAGAAGATTTTCGAAAATAGAAAGAAAGATTTTATTAAAAATAACCACATCACAAGACTTTTCACACTTTCACTTTATTCGATAATCAAGCGACGTGAAAGGTACTCATCATTGGGTTTGGTTTTTGGGGAGACACATTTGGGTGTCTACAAAACCCGTTCGATGCGCTATCCAAAACTATATATTAATAAATTAAAGTAGAGTCGTGATTCAAAGGTAAGTTGACTTGTGTTGTTTGACGAGCATGTTATATTTATTTATTTATTTACTTATTTATTTTCTATTGCTAGATATTCATGTTAGTGTGATTATTTTTATTGGTGTATATGTACACAACTTTTGTTGATTCGTACTTTGTTGTTTGTGTTTGGCTTTTCTTTGGATTGACCCTATTATGACTCATCTTGTATGGTGAGTAGTGAGGTCGAAATAAAGAAAAGTACAGGTAGAAAGAGTATATCAAGCATGATGGGATTGAGCGAAGAGGGTTATATGTTTCTTTATTTATTAATTATTGTATTGAATTATATATTTATGTAATTTTGACACTAACATTAATTATTGTTCATAAATTAGTTTGGTTTTAAAAAGGGCCTTTAATAAGGGTTTCAATTTATTTCTTTAATAAAAGTTGGTTTTAAAGTTGAGTTTGGTTTTATTAAACTTATTTTATTTGAGTTTTTGAAAGTTAGTCTTCCGCTATGTGACTTTGAATATAGCCTTAGCCGTTATTACGGTGGCAATAATATCGTGGTTATTTCCTAAAATGAGTTTATTAGAGTAAAAAGAGCATTTTAAAAGGTGGAAATTTCCAGGGTATTACATCACGGGTGTGAAGGTTATACCCCATTCACGATCACAGAGATCGCTAACTCCATAGTAGTTTGAAACCGTGACTGGATGTT
Source organism: Chenopodium album (assembly GCF_948465745.1). Taxonomy (NCBI): domain Eukaryota; kingdom Viridiplantae; phylum Streptophyta; class Magnoliopsida; order Caryophyllales; family Amaranthaceae; genus Chenopodium; species Chenopodium album. The sequence continues at coordinate 22,995,874 of NC_137843.1, read as the reverse complement.
CAGGGATAATGGTACGAATCCAACCTTTAAAAGGTTGAACCCGCCCTAAATAGGCCTCTACTTAATTCTTATGATATTCATGTACACTTTTCGATCAACATACATACATTAAATTAACCCTAAACCTGTTTAATCTACGTTGTTGGTTATTAATGCACAATCAAATCTGATATTGGTGATCACTTGAATTAAAATCATATTGAACCTAAATTCAATTATTAATTATCTTATTAGGCGTGATTTCAAGTACAAATTCTCTTTAAACCTGCAAAAAAAAAAGGGGGCGTGATCAAGCAATAACACTAAATCATGAATAATCAAGCAACATATGATCAATATAACAATCATCATCATAAAAGCATCGTTAGTAGTAAGATCATAAGCATGGTACTAATGGATTAACAACAAATCTTAGCATGTCACTAATAAAAAGATAAAAACGTTATCCTAAACATGAATCTAATAATCAAAATCAACATCCTAATCATGATACTAAAAATCAAAATATATAACATCCTAAACATAATTTCTACTCCAAAATCAAAAGAATAATTAAGTAATTAAATTACTTACTTTGTTGCCTCAGCCTTCTTGCTATTAAAATAAAGACACACATTAGTAAACTTCAAGAAAGAGAAATTAATAAAGTAAATAATACACTCAATTAAGAATTGAAATATAGATCTGGGACCAAACCCTCATAACTATCAACCTTTCACGTCGAGGTCGAAGGCAACGTCGAGTATGGCTTAAGGTATCCGAATCTTACGAAGGAGGTATTGTGTTTGATTAGGATGTATCATGAATATGTTTAGGCTAAGGCTAAGAACATAGATGTTTAAGAAAGATGATGGTTATTGATCGTTATTGTCCCTGATATGAAACGGGGAAAAAAGACATCTATTTATAAGGAAAAAAGAGACTCGGACGATCAAAAAGATCAGAATTTGAAAGGAAATAGAACTGGTTTTGACGAGGCGCGACAAGATTGTCACGCCATGTTGGCGTCTATCGTGCCGCGACAGAGCTAACGCAGTGTGTCAATCTTGGCGCTGTGTAATGGTTCTAAAGGATAACTGATTTCTATTGGGATTATGATTGTGAAATATATCCAAACATCTTTTAATTTGATCAGGATAAAGACTATAATATGAGAAGTTTTATTCAATCTCAAACTCTTTGATCTTTATCTTTTCAGATTGGATATAATAGAACCTTCTAGAAGCTTCTAAAAGAATCCTACTTGGGTTAGGATTAGGAGTATGATTATATAGGGCATAAATATAATATTTGGACTCCACATAATCATTGGGTTGTAGCTAAGGTGGACCTAGGCTTGGTTTGGGCTCGATTTAGAATTTTAGCCATAACTTATTCATTTTAAGTTGGATTTGGGCTTATAATATATCGTTGGAAAGATCTTTTCAAACCCCATCCAACTAAACATTATTTGGACTAGGATTATGGACTAAAATAAACAGGTTTGGATGTTTTTATGATTTGGACACGAAATGAATGATTTTAGGTTTAAAGACACAAAATGAATGATTTTGGTCAAAACATTTTAGGGTAGGTTATGAATATGGTCAAGACTTAAGGAAACTTCACGAGACTCTTCAACTCTTCACCGAGCACATAAATCAAAGACGTGAAAGGTACACATCATTGGGTTTGGTTTTTGGGGGAGACACAATCAGGTATCTACACCAGCGCCTATCTATCTTAAAGTATTAGGATTGGGTTGAGACATCGTTGGGTACCTGTTCCAAATGGACCAATGGCCTAACCCCTATTCCATGAGGAACCTTGTGTAGGGTGGACGGGTTTTGAGTATCCATATGGATAATGGTTATATTTCCCGGGTTGTGTGGATGATTGTTGACTGTTCATACCGATAGGTTGAGTGGACATCCTTTGTGCAGATGCAACAGCTAATGTGTGACATGCTGGATCTGACATATTTCTAATACCATAGTTAGTATAATTGACACCAATCTCTGCTCCTAAAAGAGGTATGTTACCCATTGAAGAGGTTAATGGGTGTGAGGTAACCGGTGGAGGTAAACAAGAAGAATATGGACCCTAACTGTTATGGTTATAACCTAACTCATAACCTAGCCCTAAACCATTAACTCTTCCTTGACTTCTATACCCCTCATCAGAACCAATCGGAGGGATGCTTCTTGGAACTGAAAGAGGGGCATATTTGTATAAGATCTCGTCATATTCTCTACTCTAGGGTATCACAGAGGGACGTTATCCCTTTGATTTGCTTCAGTAATCCCACTACCTAAAGCGGTTAGAACATTCATCAACTTCTCATTGAGTTGATTATGTTTTTCCACTAAAGGTTCAAGCCTTGTAACCACCTCAATTGCTATACTTTTAGAGAATGCCACATTAGTAGCATTCAGAGTATCATTAATATCCAGAATAATCTTATCTACCTTCCTTGTAACCGCTTGTTGGGTAATGGAGTCAAAGTTTCTCAACTCAATAGTTACCAACCTAGCATTTTCTTTCATCATGACATGATAATAGTTATCAAACTGCTCTCTATTATTTCCTTTTAGATCCTCCATCAGACCCTTCACGATTTCCACATATTTTGTGTAAATTGTGTTGAGTAAGTGTCTTGTAGGGAACTGGCTTTCCATTCCTTCTAAAATCGATTCATCTTGCCTTTATGTGTTAGGCTCAAATGGTTCCAAAGAAAGTGTCATGTGTTTTGTTAGCAGTTAATCCTCTAGATTTTTTTGATCCTCTAAAATAGTTTCAGGATTGTTGTCACTACTAGAAATAGGCTAATTTCTGACGGAATTGTTCCGACGGACATGAATTTTCGTCGGAAATTTTGAATTTTTCGAGGAAATTTAATCCGTCAGAAAATCAAGATTCCGACGGATTACCCCTCGAAAATTTTCTGACGGAATGAACCATTCATTTCCGACAAAAAATAATTCCGTCGGAAATAATATTAAAAAAAAGGGAGGTTTAGATCCGAAGTCAGAAAGAGAAAAAGGGGAAGAGAGAGAACGAAAGAAAGGGAGAAAGAGAAGGAGGAGGAGGACGTGTAGACACCCATTTGTGTCTCCCCAAAACCAAACCCAGTGATGAATGCCTTTCACGTCGAACCATAATCGAATGAGGTGAAAGTGTGAAAAGTCAAGTGTTGCGGTTAGTTTTTATTAAAATCCTTCTTTCTGTTTTCGAAAACTCACTCTATTTTATGAAAACGTCCAATTAAGTTTATTTTGGTCTATGATAAGGGTCCAATAATAGTGTAGTTGGATGGGGCTTGAAAAGACCTTTCCAACGATATATTATAAGCCCAATTCCGATGAATAATGAGGAAGTTATGGCCAAAATACTAAACTGGGCCCAAACCGGATTTTACCTACGACCCAATGATCATGTGGAGGGTCCAAAGGTTTAAACCTATTCCTAAAATAATTAGGATTTATTAGAATCTTCTATAAGTTTCTAAAATATCTTAATTATCCTTTTTTGAAAAGATAAGATCATGGAATTTGATTTGAATATAAACTTTCCTTTTTTAAAACTTTCCTAATTCTATTCGGATTTAAAGATGTTCAAAGATAGTCAGGTATTATTTTCGTGCCTCATATATTTTATCCAAATTTTTTATGGTTGGATAGATCTTGAAATTATATTTCCAATGATATATTATAATATTAATTCCGAGCTATAACGAAAAAGATATTAAAGATATACGAAACTCTATCCAAAACTAACACCCTTTCACTATTTCGGCCATATCGTTTTATCTACAAAATATTTTAATCTGATTCCAATTGCATTAGAAAGTATACTTCAAGATCTTTCCAATGACATATTATATGACTTATTTAAACTTCTAGATCAAAAGATATGATAAAAACAAAATCCGTAAAAACTGTCTCTGTCGCCAAACGACAGTCTTGTCGCCTCGCGACAGACTCTGTCGCCTCGCGACAGGATAAATTTCTGGCGACAAGGTCGGTTTGTTAGGGACAGCGTGGAGTTTTATTCCTCTTCAAATTCTGACTATTTTCTTATAAATAGGGTCCTCGGATCCCCGTTTTCATTCATCAATTCTCTCTATCAATTCTCATCTACAATCAACTCTCATCATCAATTCTCTCTATCAACTCTCATTAAGAATTACTTAATTCTTTCTTTTTCTCTCTCTTTTTCTAAACTAGCTTTTACAAACACAATTTCGCATTCACAAGATCTTGAAACACCTAGCCAAGTTCGAAGTTGCCTTCGCCCTAGACGTGAAAGGTTGATAATTTCTGAGGGTTTGGTCCAAATCTAGTCAAAACTTTATTTAATTTGATTTTGATTTAATTATTTAATTAATTTTTATTATTTTCATTGAAGTTTACTAACTTGTGTATTTTGTTATTAGAAAGAGGTACGAGGCTTCAAAGTATGTAATCTTATTACTCTCTTTCAATGTAGAAAGCATGTTTATTAATGTTTAATTCCTAGTATCATGTTAGGATGTTTTTAATGCTTTCTAGTATCATGTTTAGGTTGTCTCTTATTATTTCTAATATTATGTTATCATGTTAGTACCATGTTAGGTTTGAAGCTTCGATCTTTATTGTTTAGTGACATGCTAGGATTTGTTATTAATCTTGTTAGTATCATGCCTAGGATCTTGCTATTATATTTAAGCTTTATTATTAACATGCTCTTGATTATTATCATTATTGTTTATTATTATGTTGCTTGATTTATATTATTTATTGTTATTGCTTGATCACACCTTTTATGATTGTTAAAGGGAATTTGTACTTGAAATCACGCTTAATAAGATAATTAATAATTTGGTTTAGGCTAATGTGATTTTAACTCAAGTGATCGCCAATAATAGTTTTATTTGTGCATTAATATTCAACCAACATAGATAAACAGGTTAGGTTCAATATAATGTTTGTATGTTATTCGAAAAGCGCACATGAATACGAGCAGAACAAAGTAGAGGCCTATTTTATAAGGCGGGTCCTTTCTTTTGTAGATTGGATTCGTACCCTCATCCCCGAGCCCTGTTTGGTTCAAGACTTTATGGAGTTGATGGTCCTTTTGGATTGTCTTTTGGGTTTACAAGTTCCTAAAACTTGTTGGCGACTCTTTTGCTCTCTTTTCTTTCCCTTTGGAACGCCACCGTACTTTAGTGTATGATCACAGTGGGGTTCAAGTTTGGGGTCATAATGCTTGAAATATTCCCTACAGTTTTTGGCGACTCCACTGGGGAGGATTTCTATTTATATTCCTGAAATTTATTTTGGCAATTATTTAGAATGAGCGGATGAGACTCGAAAAATTCTAAGTATTTTATGTGCGTGATTTGATTAACATTATTGTCATATGCATTAAAAGGTTCTCATGGGAGAGCCCCATGAGTCAATACCTAGGAATTTTACACGTAGGAAATTTGAGAAATATCTTTCATGACTAGAATCGAAAAAACGATGCGAAATCTGGAAAATTTTAAGAACACAGAAACTTGCCAAGGCATGTAGGAACTAGCGTCTAGAAAACAGGGCTTGTCGCCCGTAAAAAGTTTCTGTCGCTTGGCGACAGAGGCTTTTTTGCGGCGACAGTCCCTGTAGTCTGGCGCCAAGTTCTTCCAATACCGAGCCAGGGGTCTGCCTTCTTGCTTTGACCATTTCTAGCATTGTTGGCTTGATTTTACTTATTGATTGAGTCCTTTTCTCACTTTTCTGAACCCATATGTGTTCTACATATGGATATAACCCTCTGGGGGTTCCTGCTTCACCTGCCCAATGGAATAATCCACTATCATGTGCAAAGTTCAAATTTGGGTACGTGCAAAGTTTGTGAATCCACCAAACCATGGAGTCGAGTTTGATTTCATCACGAACTCGCGGGGTCCCGTCCATTCGCACCAACCCTCACGGTAGGATTGTGTGCAATGCATACGGATTCATAACCATGGACCTTTTTGACTTAACCCATATCCTTGAACTTTAGAGAACTAGAGCCATGGTTAGGTTGCAAACTCATTACATCATATTGTGACTATGTGAACTACTTGTGCATCCTTACTTGTGCATACTATATATGTGCTAACCGTTTGTTTGACTTGTAATTAAGACTAAATAAATTGACAAATGACTAAAGGACTTTGTTTAATTAATTAATTAATTTAAACTAATAAATAAGCCTTAAATGGAGTCATAGTTCTCTTTAGTCAACCCGGATTTTTTATTCCCGTATACTGCACATGCGTCAACTTGTTTTGGTCATAGCCGGAGTTCTAGGAAGAACCACGAGTCTTACAACCTATGGATCTGTAGCCCTGAGTTTTATCTTTAATTAGGCATTGGTTTAGTCCCAATCAGAGTCACAGATAAAAAGTTATGACTAAAATACTACAGCTTGTCCAGTCTAGTGCACATACTTGAAGTCTTAACTTAGTCTTTGTTCAAGTCTAGTCACATAGTCTAGCCACATGGTCATGACACAAGACTTAACATGTCAACTACACTCACTACTCTTAGCACACACTTTGTATATGTCATCATGACCATGTCTTAGGTTCATGCATGAGTCGTCTTTCCGTCATTTGAGTTGGGGGGTCCATTCTATTCCTAATTCTTCCATCTTCTTCCTACTCTCCACATACTTTCTTCCATATTTCTCCATCCACATCATCTTTTTACTCTCCACATGCTTTCTCCACACATATCATACCCTTCATCCTTTCATGATCTCTTCCCATCTATGCATGTTGAATCGAGTTTGAGTCATATAATTGACAAGGAAAAAGTAATGATGAGACAAAATACAAGGCACGCTTCTCACCAAGATTTCATGATTTCTTCTTCTTCTTTTTTTCAAACCCTTCCCCAATAAGTCTAGCATAGGCACCCTTTGTCTACCTTAGATTTATTACATAGGTTTTTCCTTTTTTCCCTTTTAATAAAATGAGCATTTTATTCCTTGCATATGATCATTGCATTGTCAAAAAAAAAAAAAATGCTGAATTAAGCACAAGGTATACCAATGATTTGAGGCACCCCTTGTAGCCATATCATATCTCTCACCCTTAAAATATATAATCCCTTTCTTGACAAACCACTTTGAGCCTTGTCTAACGATAGACCTTTCATTTTCAACCCATATCTACCTAACCTTGGGATGGGATGGTGTGTAATTTATGCAAGTTCCAAATATGAAAAGCTTGAATGATCTCAAAAAAAATAATACAAAAAATAAATAAAAGTGTGCAAAAGGGCAAGTATTCCAATGTATTGGATATGAAAATATCTTTGATAAGAACATGTCTCAGATTGCGTTTCTTATCGAGTGCTCGGTACCGTGCCTGAGAAACATGAATGCCAAGTGAGTGATAGACCGCATGATCGGGATTGCCCACACTTATAAAAAAAATGCAAAAGCAAAATAAAAAGATAGAGCAAAAAAAAAAAAAAAAAAAAAAAAAAAAAAAAAGCTAAAAAATGAGAAACCTCAAGCATAAAAATGCAAAGATTCAAAAGCAAGGTTGCACACCTTGGGGGCTTATTTAGGGTCTTGAGCCTTTATCCCCTTCTTCTCTAACCTTTAGCCTAACCACGTTACAACCCTTAAAAGACCTTTTTGAGGTATGCACACACTTGTGCGAGGTTCGGCTAGAGCTACGTTTGGCCTGATTCCTAACGGATACGTAGGCAACCTCATATTGAGGTGCGGCCATAATAAAAATGCATTCATTTTCACATTCACACACTTACACCATGATCATATCAAGGGATTTCCAATGCTCATCCCTACTAGACTTGGGGGCTTGATCCTTACATCATTAGCCTACCTAACCTAAGAGTCACCATCTCTTGACTCTTTTCAATATATTTTCCCCACCGTTAGCCTTTGCAGCTTAACTTTAGTGTCACTCTCACACACATCACAGATACATGACCAAATAGTCCTTCCCATTAGGAACCCTTTGTCATGAATTCTTAACATAATGTTGAAGCATGCTTTGTCATATCAAAATCATTCATCACTCATCACTTATAATCATCATTGTATCAAAGTATGAAGTGCTTAGCCTCTGTGCCTAAGTTACCTAAATACTTTCATAATCAAGTCAACTAAGATAGCTTAGGAGGAATTAATCCTTGCACCTTGAGAGATAGCATCAAATTCATATACTTGATTAAGCTCATTCAACATGCACCATCAAACACTTCGATTCTTTTTTACGTCTTTCTTTTTCGGGAGAAAGTCGGTACCCTCCACAAAAATGACGGAAAATTTTTGTTTTTGAGTCATGTACACATCAAGTCCAATGCACACACGAGTCACACATAGTGAGTCATCATTAAGTCAAAGTTCACATCGAGTTGAGTCTAACACATGTGTCAAACGATTTGAGTTAAGTCATGTCAAATTAATGAGTCAAGCAACATTAAGTCTTAGGTCAACCCTAAGATAATAAAATAAAGATGAGCAAAGTCCTATAGTCTGAAATATAGATGCAGGTACATTCCAGCGAGCAAGAATATTCCCGGATTTTTTCGAAAAACCGCGAATATAGATGTATGAAACTTTTCCAAGATGAGAGAAGTTTGAGCAAAATTATATGGAGATGAAGAGCCTTAATTTGCAAAAGAATTGAGCAGATTTGGTTGTAAGGAAATGACCAAATTGAAAGTTTGGAGTGAAACCGAGCAATGAACAGCAGCAGCAGCGGTAGAAATGAAAAAGAAATCTGTCGCCAAACGACAAGGTTTGCGCCTGGCGACAGAACGATATCGCGGCGACAGAAGGTTCTGGCATGCGCCAGTGCAGCGACAGAATGTGTGGCCCCATATTGGATTATGCGGACCTTTTACAGAAATTTCGGGTTCCTTGGTACGCCAGTTAGCCCCTCTAAGCAATTTGACATGATTTAGTAATCGGCTCGATTACAATCACAATGAGTGATCGACCTGACAAAAGATCGTCTCACTTAGCTTAAAGCGCCTAAGTATTGGCTCATCGCAAGCACCAAAGTAACGGTTCACAACGATTTCCTAGGATGGAAGAAGATTTGAAGATTCGAGATGACGAAGCCTTCAACAGGGGGCTTTAAGATTAAAAAGAGTCTATTACTTGGATTTAAGAAGGACGGTTTGAGATGAAGCGACCTTCAATAGCTTTCACTATGATTGGGGAGGTTATTATTTGAGAAGAACGATTCAAGATGAAGCGGTCTTTGATAGCTTTCGCTAAGATTGTGAAGGTTATCACTTGATTTGAGAAGATAGCACGAGATGAGCAATCTTCGACAACGCCCGCTAAGATTGTGGAAGTTGTCACCAAGATTTGAAAAGATAGCACGAGATGGGCGATCTTCGACAATGTCCGCTAAGATTGTGGAAGTTGTCACTTATATTTGAGAAGAGCGGTTCGTCATGAGGTGGTCTTCGACAACATTCGCTAAGATTGTGGAGGTTGTCACCTAGATTTGAGAAGAGCGGTTCATGATGAGGCGGTCTTCGACAATGCCCGCTAAGATTGTGGAAGTTGTCACCTATATTTGAGAAGAGCGGTTCGTGATGAGGCGGTCTTCGACGACATTCGCTATGATTGGGAAGGTTATCACCATGATTCAAGGAAAAGCTCGAGATGTAGCAGCAATGATAGACAGTGTTCCCTAGGATGTGGAGAGTTGTCACAAATTCTGAAGATGGCGAGATATGGTCACCTTCGACGGTCCCTCAAGATAAAGAAGAGATTGTCTATAGCGGCGACGCACTGCCGTGGTGACGTACTGCCACAACCCTGAAGATGACGACGTACAGTTATTTTCGATGATGTTCCCGAGATACCTTGGAGGATTTTCACCAAGAAGTGTTGAAGATGACGACGCAATGTTACCTTCAAAGATGGCGTTCTCTAGCTTGTAGAAGGTCGTCAAAACGAAATGCAACAAATTGGTTACGTTCAGAGACGTGTGCTCGACGGTGCAAGATACGCGTTTCTTAAATCTTTTATCTGTTTAACTAACATTGTTTGCAGGTATCAGCGTTATAAGAATGATTTGGGATCGCAGAACGTTCTAAATCATTCTCCGTCCCTATCGCTACTTTGACTTTTGTTTTCGAAACCTAAGTTTCTCCAAACTCAGTCAAAGTGGAGGCTTCTGTAGACACCCATTTGTGTCTCCCCAAAACCAAACCCAGTGATGAATGCCTTTCACGTCGAACCATAATCGAATGAGGTGAAAGTGTGAAAAGTCAAGTGTTGCGGTTAGTTTTTATCCTTCTTTCTGTTTTCGAAAACCCACTCTATTTTATGAAAACGTCTAATTAAGTTTATTTTGGTCCATGATAAGGGTCCAATAATAGTGTAGTTGGATGGGGCTTGAAAAGACCTTTCCAACGATATATTATAAGCCCAATTCAGATGAATAATGAGGAAGTTATTGCCAAAATACTAAACTGGGCCCAAACCGGATTTTACCTATGACCCAATGATCATGTGGAGGGTCCAAAGGTTTAATCCTATTCCTAAAATAATTAGGATTGATTAGAATCTTCTATAATTTTCTAAAATATCTTAATTATCCTTTTTTAAAAAGATAAAATCATGGAATTTGATTTGAATATAAACTTTCCTTTTTTAAAACTTTCCTAATTCTATTCGGATTTAAAGATGTTCAAAGATAGTCAGGTATTATTTTCGTGCCTCATATATTTTATCCAAATTTTATATGGTTGGATAGATCTTGAAATTATCTTTCCAATGATATATTATAATATTAATTCCGAGCTATAACGAAAAAGATATTAAAGATATACGAAACTCTATCCAAAACTGACACCCTTTCCCTATTTCGGCCATATCTTTTTATCTACAAAAGATTTTAATCTGATTTCAATTGCATTAGAAAGTAGACTTGAAAAGCTTTCAAACGACATATTATATGACTTATTTAAACTTCTAGATCAAAAGATATGATAAAAACAAAATCCGCAAAAACTGTCTCTGTCACCAAACGACAGTCTTGTCGCCTCGCGACAGACTCTGTCGCCTGGCGACAGGATAAATTTCTGGCGACAAGGTCGGTTTGTTAGCGACAGCGTGGAGTTTTATTCCTCTTCAAATTCTGACTATTTTCTTATAAATAGGGTCCTCGGATCCCCGTTTTCATTCATCAATTCTCTCTATCAATTCTCATCTACAATCAACTCTCATCATCAATTCTCTCTATCAACTCTCATTAAGAATTACTTAATTCTTTCTTTTTCTCTCTCTCTTTCTAAACTATCTTTTACAAACACAATTCCGCATTCACAAGATCTTGAAACACCTAGCCAAGTTCGAAGTTGCCTTCGCCCTAGACGTGAAAGGTTGATAATTTCTGAGGGTTTGGTCCAAATCTAGTCAAAACTTTATTTAATTTGATTTTGATTTAATTATTTAATTAATTTTTATTATTTTCATTGAAGTTTACTAACTTGTGTATTTTGTTATTAGAAAGAGGTACAAGGCTTCAAAGTATGTAATCTTATTACTCTCTTTCAATGTAGAAAGCATGTTTATTAATGTTTAATTCCTAGTATCATGTTAGGATGTTTTTAATGCTTTCTAGTATCATGTTTAGGTTGTCTCTTATTATTTCTAATATTATGTTATCATGTTAGTACCATGTTAGGTTTGAAGCTTCGATCTTTATTGTTTAGTGACATGCTAGGATTTGTTATTAATCTTGTTAGTATCATGCCTAGGATCTTGCTATTATATTTATGCTTTATTATTAACATGCTCTTGATTATTATCATTATTGTTTATTATTATGTTGCTTGATTTATATTATTTATTGTTATTGCTTGATCACACCTTTTATGATTGTTAAAGGGAATTTGTACTTGAAATCACGCTTAATAAGATAATTAATAATTTGGTTTAGGCTAATGTGATTTTAACTCAAGTGATCGCCAATAATAGTTTTATTTGTGCATTAATATTCAACCAACATAGATAAACAGGTTAGGTTCAATATAATGTTTGTATGTTATTCGAAAAGCGCACATGAATACGAGCAGAACAAAGTAGAGGCCTATTTTATAGGGCGGGTCCTTTCTTTTGTAGATTAGATTCGTACCCTCATCCCCGAGCTCTGTTTGGTTCAAGACCTTATGGAGTTGATGGTCCTTTTGGATTGTCTTTTGGGTTTACAAGTTCCTAAAACTTGTTGGCGACTCTTTTGCTCTCTTTTCTTTCCCTTTGGAACGTCATCGTACTTTAGTGTATGATCACAGTGGGGTTTAAGTTTGGGGTCACAGTGGGGTTCAAACTTGGGTTTTATTTGAAATAAATGTGTTGTACTATGATATGTTAGTTTAAATTAATTTTGTTTAGTTTAATATAATAATGTATGTGTGTTTAGTTTGTATTAATATAATGTATGTTAGTTTATTTAGCTAAAAATATTTATTAGTTGTGTTTATTTTGATAAAAATAATATGTTAGTTTAGTTTATTTTAGTTTAATTATGATTATGATATATTCGGTTAATATAATGGATGTGTTATTTACTTTATATATTTTTAAATTAATCATTTGCATAAACATATGCCTAGATACCCGTTCAAGGCATACACATTAGGAGTATGTCTTGAATAGTCCCCGGTTGGGACTGTCCTTGTACGTTTATTCTCACTTAGGTGATGAATGTATGTCTTGTTATTGATTCTAGGGAATATCCTAGCTTGTCATTTCTCTACAATGTTCTCTAGGTACATATGGCGGGTTATCTAATCGCCTACATCGTGTACTTAGAGAACTAAAGGGAAATGCTGCCGGATTTTCCACGGAATTGAAAACCTAACATACATTCACTAGTGAGATTAAACGTCCAAGGATGGGTTAGGTTGGAGTGATAAGGACCCTTGGACATCATTTACAATCTCATTTGCATTTCCATAACACTTTGATAGATAATGAATATTCAATACGCTTTGTGACTATACATATGCGTGAGTTGTGTAGAAGTTGTAATCATGAAACGAAGATAACGTAGCTGGATGTATGAAAGGAAGGTTGGGCATTCTTTAATCTGGAGTTTGTGAAAGGGGTAGATGAATTCCTTAAATACGTGGAAGATCATCCCAAGAGCAGCAACCCGAATGAAGTTAGGTGTCGATGTTTTAAGTGTAAGAACAAACGGCTTTAGGAGATGGAAACGATTAAAATTCATTTATATCGCAAGGGTTTTGTACCTAATTACTATGAGTGGATGTGTCAATGGGAAGGGTTTCCAGAAGTTCCTGAACGACAATTAAATGAATATCGTGAAATGGTTTTTGATGCTTTTAGTCATAATGAAGATCAAGGGTATTCCGAAGAGGCTGGGGGTTCCTCAGAGGAGGAGCCTAATGCACAAGCTAAACATTTTCTAGATTTATTGAAGGCTTCCGAACAACCATTATACAAAGGGAGTTCATAGTTTGTGTTAGAGATGGCTGTTAAAATTACTAGTCTTAAGTGCTATTATAATTTGCCCCACATATGTGTTAATGGGTTTGCTTCTTTGGTCAATGAAGCGATTCCTAACAACAACCATATGGCCAACACATTCTATGAGGTGAAGAAGATTGTGAAGGGGTTGGAGTTGCCTCATGAAAAGATTCATGCATGCCCGAAAGGATGTATGTTGTTTTAGAAGAATGATGCTCAGCTATCTACATGTAGGGTGTGCAGTAGTGACCGATACAAGAAGACTTCTAAAGATAGCTTAGTGCCTTTAAATGTTTTATTTTATTTCCCGATCACACTCAGGTTGCAAAGGCTCTATGCAACTAAGAAAATTTCAGAGGAAATGACATGGCATTCGAAAAATCCTCGAGTTCAAGGTACAATGGCACACCCTAGTGATAGTGAAGCTTGGAAACATCTCGATAGTTGCTTTCCAGATTTTGCCAATAAGCCTCGTAATGTGCGACTTGGCTTGTGTTCAGATGCTTTTGCTCCTCATGGTAAGTTTAGGGGACAATATTCTTGTTTGCCTGTTATTTTGACCCCTTATAACTTGCCTCCCTCAATGTGTATGAAAAGACAATTCATGTTCCTTTCGTTGCTCATTCCTGGTCCTAAAAACCCTAAGGGAAACTTGGATGTGTATTTGCAACCGTTGGTGGAAGAGTTGAAACAATTATGGGAAGTTAGAGCAAATACTTCTGACATTTCGAGGAAACAAAATTTCAATCTTCGAGCATCCATCCTTTGGACCGTTAGTGACTTCCCGGCTTACAGTATGTTATCTAGTTGGACCACAGCTGGTAATAAGGCTTATCCTTATTGCATGGAGAAAAGCAAAGCATTTTGGCTCGAACACGGTGGAAAAGTTTCTTGCTTTGATTGCCATCGCCAATTCCTTCCGACGGATCACCCTTTTCGAAATAGTAAAACTTCATTTTGTAAAAACAAAGTCGAAAAAGGTTCATCACCACACATCATGTCAGGAGAGGAACTGTGGGAATGTGTGAAAGGCCTTCCGAGGGCAATACATGGGCCGGAGGCACTAAAACGCCTAAAAAAGCCAAAAAAGGGGGGTTCAAGCAAAGCTCGCTCTGGGAGCTTCCTTATTAGAAACATCTGCTCATCCATCACAACTTAGATGTCATGCATATTGAAAAGAACTTCTTTGATCAGTTAATTCACAATATAATGGATGTGAAAAAGCATACATGTGACACTCCATCAGCTCGAAATGATATTGCCAAATATTGTAAACGACCGCAACTTCATCTTCGGGAGGATGACAGAGGAAAAGAGTTCATGCCAAAGGCCCCATTCGCTCTTGACAAGGCTCAGAGAAAAGTGTTGTGTGAGTGGGTTAAACAGTTGCGATTTCCTGATGGATATGCCTCCAATTTGAGTAGATGCGTAGATTTGCAAGCATGTAAGCTTCACAGAATGAAAAGCCATGACTGTCATGTGTTCATGGAGAGGTTGTTGCCCACTGCTTTGAGGGAAATGCTACCTGTCCATATTTGGAATGCAATTACAGAGATCAGTCAATTCTTCCGCGATTTGTGTTGCTACACAATCACAAGTAGTGACATGGAGCGATTGGAGAAAAACATAGCTGAAATCCTTTGCAAGCTTAAGAAGGTTTTCCCTCTTGCATTCTTCAACTCCATAGAGCATTTACCTATTCATTTGCCATATGAGGGCAAGTTATGTGATCCTGTTCAATATAGATGGATGTATCCCTTCGAAAGGTAAATCAAAGACCCTTTCACATCCTCTTTCTTACAAACCATTCATTGTCATGACCTATTTACACAATTATTTATATAAGTATAATTGCAGGTTCCTCAATCACTTGAAACGAAAAAATGGGAAGAAGGCTCAAGTTGAAGGTTCCATATGCAATGCTTACCTCACTGAAGAGATAGCAAACTTCTGCTCAAATTACTTTCAAGCGTCAGTTGACACAAAAGCACGAGATCTCGGTCGAAATGTGAATGTCGATGTGGAATCCACATTGGACAACGCTGACTTACCAGAGTTGTTCTTGGTGGATAGCGGTCGTGTTGCAATTGAAAGTAAAACTCGGTATTTAGATGAAAGGAACTCGAGTGTGCTCATTTGTTCATTTTATGAAACAGCGGCATTCTTGGTGAATACGAAAGGTATATGTGTTTAGGAATGGATTGAATTCAAAGTTGTGAACAATTAAAATAGTTGAAATACTAATTTATCTTGTGTCATTGACCTAATAGGAATTTTGAGGACTACATTCTTAGTACTTGACCTTATCTGCGTAGAGAAGAAGTCATGGAGAAATGTGAAGCTGAATTCTCTGATTGGTTTCATCACAAGGTGATAGAAACATTCTAGCTGTTATATAAATATAAATTATAGATCTTGCAATTCAGTTTATGTAATTCATGAATTGTGATGTTAATAGGTGGTTGAAGAGAAACCAAATTCAAATGTCCTGCAAGCTTTGTGCATGCGCCCTTTCAAGCGTGTTCGAATTTGGAGGCAGATTTTTGTTGGTGGATTTAATTTCCATACACATTCTCATGGAAAACACAAGTCTAGCTACGATGAATTCTAGCGTGTGTGTCTAGTGAGGACTGTGGAGAGTACTTTGGGATTCTAGATGATATAATTGAACTTGTCTACACTGGTCCTGAAAAAGAGTACAAGACTATTTTGTTTAATTGTAGTTAGATGGATTGCGGTAGGGGTATGAACATACATGAACAATACAAGCTTGTCAAAATAAATCATACTAAGAAATACCACAAGTATGATCCCTTTGTATTATCTTATCAAGTGACCCAAGTGTACTACACATCCTACCCTAGCCTAAAATGGGATCGAGTCCAATGATGGGTTGTGTTTAAAACACAAGCAAGGTCAGTGGTTGATGCTCTGGTGGACCTAGAGTTTTTGCAGGCACCGTCCCCACAAGTACATGCAGCGCTTTGTCCACCGAATGACATTCCTGACTATGACCTTGTTGAGGATGACGATGAAGATGATGATGATGGCTTTATTATCTCAAGAGATGAAGATGATGAATCTAGCGTCGACTTTAGTGATAGTGACGAGGATGATGACATCGATGTGTTTTTAAATGATAGTAATGATGATACCAGTAGTGATAGTAGTGATGAAAGTAATGAATAGGAGAATTTGTTAACCTCCTTTAAGCATTTGCTTGTTATTGTAAAATCAAAATATGAGTTTGTTGTACAATGTTTCATTATTTTTTGTATTTCATCTTGTTATATCGCATTACACTTCTAATTTTTGTAATTTTAATAATATCATGTCATGTTACTAATAACTATTTCAGGTGGAAATGGCGGGAGGGTAAAAAGGAGAAACGTCGAAGAAAAAAAAGGGGAAGGAGAAAGCTCGTGTTTTGACCTATGACGATGACGAGGAAATGGAGAAAGCGGAGGCCCATGATTTGGGTGACACTGAGGATCCCGCCTTCACCCAAACGCAAATCCAAATACAGCATCATGGGCAACAGCTTCAGGGGCAACAGGGATCACAATCTTCTGAGGTGTTGGTATTAGACCCTACTACGCCATACGTACGTAGATCTAATGAAATGGACTTGTATGAAATGTTCCTACCAATGACCTATTTATTACTCTAACACACATGTTATACATATATACTTTTTAGTTGATAATCATGTAACATCGTTGTTCCTCGTTTAATGTAGGTTTGATGATACCAAGGCGAGGGAGAAGGTCTATGGTACCCTAACAGGCTACTATCGAGAGCCTTGGAGTAATTTGATAGGAATGGTGTCCTTCAAACAAGTGTATTATTCCGATAGAGGGTTCGGAGCTATTGGAAAGCTATTTATTCAGTAAGTTCAAGTGATCGGAATGCCTAGGTGGAGGCCGCTTCCGATCAATAATATTAATGCATAATTAATATTACAACTTAATCTTGACTGAACCCTTCGGGTCACACCCAAGCAACTAACGATCCGACACGACGAATTAATTCGGAAGGAATTAATGAGTCGCTCGAGTAATTAATATTTAGACGTCGGAAATCGAGCTAGGAGTGTCGAAACCGAGCGTCATAAGTCGAGTCAAAGACGAGATGGTAAAATAAATAATTAATCAACAAGATTACCAAAATACCCCTAGCATCGGAATGCCCCGAGTAAACCGAGTGCTAGCATGCGCACCGCACCAAGGCAATGGTTCTTGGTGCGCATGGCTAGCAAGCTATGGCGTGCAACTGGCCTAGCTAGCAGCACCAGCCACACGCACGCAAGCAGCAGCCCGTATTGATGCGTGGCGTGCTACGCGCATGTGCGTGCTAGGTGCCGCAGCATGCTAGCAACGCCTAACAGCTAGCAGCGTGCTAGCATGCTATCAGCCAGGCACGCACACCTTGCCAAGCAGCCCGCAAGCGTGCGTGGCTTGCTGGGCCAAGGGCAGCAACAGCGTCATAGCACGCACGGGCCAGCAGCCCAGCCTAGCACAAGGCCGGCAGCTGGGCGCGCCTTGGGGCCCAAGGCTAGGGTGTCACGTGGTGTGTTGTGAGGGCAGCCGAAAAGGGGAAGCTTGGGGAGGAAGGCTTGGTCCCCTCCCCTTGTGGTCCTTACGTAACCTTCCCTCCTTTGAGTTGTGAGGGCAGCCGAAAAGGGAAAAGCTTGGGGAGGAGTGCCACTTGTTAATTAATTAGTTGTTGGCTATTTTCTTTTGTTTTTGATAAAAGGAGAAAATTGATTTTACCAACTCTTTCACATTGATGGGAGAGTGGATTTCTCACTTGAGTTTCCCTATAAATATACCCCTTAGTATTTTGGGAAACTCAATTGAGTAAGAACTCAATTAGACATCTCCACTTGAGAGAAAACCTATAAGCTCATTAATTACTCGGGTAGTCTTTTTGGTCGGACTTAGGTAACCTCCAAGTAGTAGACCGGTCGGGTCACGTTGTGGGTGGACTTTGTTGGAGGTCCCCGCCCTTTGTGAGGCTCGGCTTTCTCAAGTAAGAGCTCCATCCGGTTGAGTGAAGCACACTACAAGGGTAATTTAGTCTTTTCTCTATTCTTGTTATTTATGCATTTTGTTATATTAATTGTGAGTTTGTTCTTGGGGTCGAGTTTTATTTCCGCGGTGAGTCGGACTCATCGAAACCCAACAGCGGTATCGGAGCCTTGCTCATTTATTTTTATAACAAATATTTTCAAGGTATTTTTAATGAATTATTTTTCTGGTTTATGTTACTAATTAGATTAGTAGCTCGGTTTTATTAATTTTAAACCTGTTTTCAATCTGATTTTTGGCCCTAAACCCAGATTTTCGCCCAAAAATAGTGAATTTTGGGTGGAAAAGCCTAAAAAAAGCCAAAATCTGACCAGAAATGTCTTTTTTCGAGGGTTTTTCGTTTTTGACGAAAAATTTTAAATCTATTTTAACCTTGAATCTTAATGGCATATTTATGGTGATTATGTATTTGGTTCTTTTCTTAATGTTTCTGCATTTTTTTGACCTCTTTAAGCATTGTTACTTTGTAGTAATTAGTGCTTGAAAGATTGGTTAAATTTTCACATAATTCCAAATCCATTGCATTAAGTGTTAAAAATTTATTCTTTGAGGCTTCTAAGTACTAAAGATCCAATCTTTAATTGTTTTAAGTGGTTGGAACTTTGAGTTACTAAATTCCATGAATTTTTGATGAACTTTTGATTTAATCATTTATTAAGTTGATTAGATCATAAAGTTTCAATCTTGTGATAGAAATTTCATTAATCTTCATATTGGAAGATGTAATTTTTCAAGGATTCACAAGTTAAAGTTGGAATCTTTATTTGAATATTTGTGTTCATAATTCCAACTCCCCTTTATTTTGTCAAATCTCATGATTAATTTAAGTTAATTAAATTAATAGTGAGAATAGCATTATTTATTTTATTGCATCAAGTTGAACCAATTTTATTAAAGAATAGTTCTTGGGAATAATTTTGGTTTTGTGCACTAGGATGAATTTATTTAAGTTGGACTTGTTATAATTTTCATTTTGCTCATTAAATTAATTCTAAAATTAATTTGGAATTAATTAATAAAGTCACGCAAATATTCGGAATTAAATCCCGAGAGTGTGGCACGCAAACCAAGGCCAC
This sequence comes from Chenopodium album, assembly GCF_948465745.1. Classification (NCBI taxonomy): domain Eukaryota; kingdom Viridiplantae; phylum Streptophyta; class Magnoliopsida; order Caryophyllales; family Amaranthaceae; genus Chenopodium; species Chenopodium album. The sequence goes on along the minus strand of NC_137843.1, from coordinate 22,976,223 downwards.
ACCCCCCTTGGCCGGTCGGGCTGCTAAGCAGCCCACATGTGGCTGCCAAGGGCTGGTGCGCTTGGTGCGCGCCACACACACTAGCAGCGTGGCTAGTGCGCACAGAAGCAGCAGCACCAGCCAGGCAGCAGCGTGCTGCAACTGTGCACGCATGCTGCTGTCTTGGTGCGCATGTTGTGTGCATGCCTGCTTGGTGCAGCTGTTGCGGGCTGTGCGTGAGGGGTTGTTGCGTGCTTGAGGCACGATGTGCACAACCCCACACTAAGCACGTAAGCCCCGGTTTCAAGGCTATGCTAATTTTACGATTTTGGCCGTTTTATTTATTTTAATTATGATTATTAATTGTAATTAAAATTTTGGAGGCTAGGCCTCGGTTTAGAGCAGCATTTGCAAAATTTATTTTGGGGGGTTTACCGACTTAATTAATTGGATTAATTAAGATGGATGCGGAATTTAGTGGGAGCTTCAATTTTAATTGCGCTAAATTACATAATCGGTTAAACAACTTTGATTAGTTTTAATTAGGCGCGTTAATCGGATTAACAACCTAAATTAGTTACTAGTTTACGCGTGTTTGTTCATTGTTACTTGTTTATCGTGGTAAAATGCATGGGCATTCACAAATAGTGAATGGATGAATGGAATGTATATTCTCCCGCAGGTTTTATAAAAATGGCAACTAGTGGGGCCCGATTAGGATAGAAAATACGGACTGCGTTCCGTCTTGTATTTTTGTAAATCTAAATACGGCCTGCGAACCGTTGAGCATTTTTGTACCTTAATATTTAGATTAGTCCTAATCATAGATTCTAGTATTTGCACTATTTTGGTTATGTCTTGAAGACCGAGGTTCTTGGAAGACGAAGCCATGAAGTTGCAAATGACGACCCTTGAAGACTTGAAGACTCAAGAGGTCATGCTAGTTGCCAAATGCATCATTTATTTATGTTTTCGATATATATTTATGATATATATTTGAATTATATTTTAGATGCATGTTTAGGATTTCGAATGTTGCGATGATTAATTAAGTTCACTTAAATCAACCAACATAGAAACCCTAGGTCCCTAAAATATTGAGTAAAAATTTGTCATTCCGAAACAACACTTACCGACCTATTGAGAGTAGTGATGGGCTACGCCAAAGCGAGGCATCACTATTTCTTCCTAGGATACGTAAGGCATACCGGGTATGCAAGTTGGCTTTTGTTATACTCAACGATATGAGTGATGAAGTCCTAACATGTCGTGGCAAAGTGGATAAGTTGTTGAGAGAGCATTAGATGCGACGATTTATCTAACCAAGAGTGGCGTGGAGCCATTAGCAAAGAGTTGCTTACCTTAGAATATTGAGTGTTAAGACAAGCCAAAGCATGCTTAACTACTCATTGTTTCTTTGGATCTTGGAATCGACTTATTCTCATCAAATGGGGACAATTTAATGTGTGAATAAGACGTTTAAATAAGTTTAATGAATATGCATGATTTCAAACTTATTTAAGTATTATGAATGGTTTTTCATTTCAAATTCTTTCAATTGTAGAATCATGTCTTTAACTAACAACGACAACAACCTAATGTGCCCGAAACTTCCCGAAAAGTTACCATTTTGCTTGAACTTGGTGAACTTTAAGGAATGGAAAGAAGAACTCCGAAAGACCCTCCGAAATTGCTACCTAGAGCACATTCTTGACATACCCATCCCGAGTTTCTACTCAAAAGGGGTTATGAGCGATAAGGCTCATGAGGATTGGAGTTGGGATTGCAAAAGAGTCTCACGACTTATGGCAAACTCCATCCCGGAACAATGAAGGGGAAGTTCTCCAACTATTTTCCGGACATGCTCCTCAAAGCTCTAGAGGATATAATCAATTTGAGGGTCACCAAGAGCATCAATGGCAACTATGATGGTCTCGTGGAGGAAGTGACTAGGTCACTCTCCAACATGAGATCAAGCCACTGCAAGAGGGGTGCCTGGACAAGGAGAGGCAAGAGGTATGGGCACAAATCTACAATGCTAGACTAAGACTTGGAATGTCACTTCGAGCCCGCGTGCTAAGAATGACAAGGCTATTAACTCACTTGGCGCTCAATGGCAAGCCAGTGGAGGATGAGCAAGCTGCTCTCATGCTATTGAGTTCTCTCCACTCGGGCTATATCGCATTGAAGATGCGGCTAACTGCCAATCGTGACAAACTCTCTTTGATGGAGGTTGTCAATGAGCTTCAATGGGCCGACCCTTGCGGAAGTGATAGACTCAAGCTTGCTCTAAAGGCAAAGAAGAAGGAGTTCAAGAAAAAGGCAAGGATGCGATGCTATTACTGTAGTAGGCGGGGCCACTACAAGAGAGAATGCAGCATGTACCTGGAAGATGAGGCAAAGGGAAGAGAAATCTCCACCTCAAGTATCTTCTTTATAAACTACATTTGAATATAAGAAATTCATAAGGTAGTAGATACCACTAATGACTCACTATATGCTCCTATTTCAAGAACCAAGTGAGAAGGGCTTATCAAGTGGATGTGGATATACAAGCGGAAAAAGAAGTTAATCTTTCTGGAAGGCTTGTAATCACATAGTTTGTCTTGACATAGAACTTGTTTAAGTTTTTGTTATCAACCATACATTGATCTTTTGACGTTGGACTTCCACTACTAGAAAACAAGCAAATTACGACGGACATGTTCCGACGGACCGAATTTCCGTCGCAAAAAGTGAAATTTCCGACGGAATTTCAGACGAATATAAATTCCGTCGGAAATTTTAATTTCCGACGGAATTTTCCGTCGGAATATACAATTTCCGACGGAATTACAGCCCGTCGGAAAATTACGACGGAATTTTCCGTCGGAATTTACAGTTTCCGACGGAATTATAGTCCGTCGGAAAATTACGACGGAATTATAGTCCGTCGGAAAATTACGACGGAATTTTCCGTCGGAAAATAAGTAAAAAAATTATACTTAAACTCCCAAACCCTAAAGCAGCCCCTTCCCCCTTTGTTATTTCCGCCTCTCTTTCTCTCTCTAAGTTTTGCTCTCTCCTTCTCTCTCTCCCCTCCTTCGTTCCCCCTTTCTCAGTCCTCTGTTCTCCTTCTTCTCCTTCGTTCTCCCCTCTTCTCTTCTCCTTCTCTTTCCTTTCTTCTTCTCTTCACCGCCCTTTCTCTCTCCTTCGTTTCTTTTCTCTTCACCTACATCAAACAACGACAACAACAACGAGATTCGAAACAACACACCACCACCAACCGACAACAACAACCGCAACAACACACCACCACCAACATCAATCGCGCGCAACACACCACCACCAACATCAATCGCGCCCAACAACCACTGTCTTTTTTGGTAGATCTTGTGTTAATTTAGGATAGATTCGTAGATCTAGTTTATTTTATATGTTATTGTAATGATAAATTGTAAATTTAAATAGATAATTGTATATTTATATAGTTGATTTAATTTTTGTTGATTAAACATCGTTTTATTTTATGAAATTTTGATTAAATATGTAGATCTACTGGTTTTGTGTGTTATTTCTTGCTTTAGTCGTGTAATTTTTTTTTTTGGGTTAATTTACGGTTTTTGGGGGTATTTTATGGTTTTTGGGGCTAATTTTTTGTTGTGGTGGTGTCGGTGGTGGTGTATGGTGGTGGGATAGGGTCGGTGGTGGTGTGTGGTGGTGTGGGTTGTGGTTGGGTCCGGATGGGGGGAAGACTGGTGGTGTTGGGTGGTGGTGTGTGGTTGTGGTTGGGTCCGGATTGGGGGAAGACTGGTGGTGTGGGGTGGTGGTGTATGGTTGTGGTTGGGTCTGGATGGGGGGGGACTGGTGGTGTGGGGTGGTGGTCTGGGGTGGTGGGTGGCTATTTTTTTTTGTTTTTTTGAAACATTTTTACGACGGAATTTCCGTCGAAAAATTCCGGCGGATTATATTCCGTCGGAATTTTCCGACGGAAATTCACTGGCCTGAAAATCCCTGCCGACGATATTCCGTCCGTCGTAAATTCCGTCGTGAATAAGGTTTACGACGGAAATTCCGTCGTAAAATGGCCATTTTCCTACGAAGGATTTTCCGACAACCTTTTACGACGGAATTCCGTCGTAAACCTTATTTACGACGGATTTGACTTATTTTACGACGAAATTTTTCCGTCGTAATCAAGCTGTTTTCTTGTAGTGTTCATGTTTTGTTTTGATCACGAGACTATTGTTTTAAAAGTCTTATTTATACGTTTATGGTATGACATGTTTTCATTGTTGTCTTGGCCACGTTAACATCAAACGCATCAAGAAACTTGTTCAGGAAGGTGTTCTTGACTCATTCAATTTACAATCGTTTAAGAATTGCGAAGGATGTTTATTAGGCAATATGATAAAGCAGCCATTCTCTAAATTGGGAGAAAGGGAAGGTGACTTGTTGGGCCTAATACACACCGATGTATGTAGACCAATGAGCTCCACCATAAGAAACGGCCATCAATATTTTATCACCTTCACAGACGACTATAGTAGATATGGCTATGTCTACCTTATGTCGCATAAATCTGAATCATTTGAAAAGTTCAAAGAATTTCAAAGTGAGGATGAAAATCAACTTGGTAAGAAAATCAAAGCCCTTCGATCGGATCTAGGTGGTGAATACTCGAGCCAAGAATTCGATGACCATCTGAAAGAAAAAGGTATACTTTTAGAATTGACACCTCCAGGAACTCCACAATGGAACAGAGTATCCGAAAAGAGAAATCGAACCTTGTTGGACATGGTACGATCAACAAATGGGTCTTAGTGATCTTCCTATCTCTTTCTGGGGACACGCACTTTTAACTGCGTCACTAACACTGAACCGTGCTCCACCAAAAGCTGTAGAAAAGACTCCATACGAGCTATGGACGAAGAAACCTCCTAGGTTTTATTTTCTAAAGATATGGGGATGCGAAGCATATGTCAAGAAATTAATTTCTGACAAACTTCACCCCAAATTTGACAAGGTTTTCTTTGTGGGCTACCCAAAAGAAACCAAAGGGTATTACTTTTACAATAAATCCGAGAACAAAGTGTTTGTTGCTCGCGATGGTGTCTTTTTGGAGAAGGAACACCTTTCCAAAATGACAAGTGGGACGAAAATCGAACTCGATGAAGTTCGAGAGGACGAGCAACAAATCAGATTGACAGTCACAGTGCTCAAACAGCATCTGTTGATAATATATATTAAAAATTTTAGATACTACTTATTATTGTAAATTTGTATTATGGAGTATTATATTTGATAATATATATCAATATGGGCCAAACCTATATCAAAAATTTTAGATACTACTTATTATTGTAAATTTGTATTTCAAGGGATATCTAATAAAGGCCTTGCTTCATTTCCTATTGATAATGATAATTCTTGAATATTCTAGGCTTTTACTCTTTTAGCCGTCATTTTCATCTTCCTTCCATGCTTTTTATTTACTAAAATTCAATCAAATAGATTACAAAGCCTACAAGCTTGGTAATTCAATCAAACAAAGTACAGAGAAGCATAATTCAATCAAACCGCCGCAACTACCGACCACTACGTCTCCTCCTTAACATCGGTAAATTTCCCTATATTTCATTTTTTATTAGTGAAACATATATTTTGGATTAAAGGATTAAACTAATTGTTGGATAAAAAATAAATTAAAAAAAAACCAAATGCTTTAAATTAAGGGATAATAACTTCACTCTGCAAAAATAAAAAATTTCGAGTTCAATTCGAGTTCAAGCTCAAGTCGATTTTAAGTAATATGTTTTCAAGTTCGATTCGAGCTCCATTTTTTGAGCTCGCGAATTTCGAGTCAAGTCATAGTTTTATGTTTTCGAGTTCGAGTCAATCTTAGTTAAACTCGAGCTCGACTCGCATTATAAGCATTCTAATAGAAACTCCCACGAATTTAAATATGTTATTATAACATTGTCGATAATTTTTTCAAATAATTTTAACTAAATAATTCAATCTCAATAGAAATAAATAAAATAAAAATAAGGTAAAAAGAATACGACCTTAATTATTTGCAACACGTAAGAAAAAGAGAAAAAAAATAAATAAATTACGGAGTAGTTTGCTTACTCGCGAAACAAAGATGCCGCGTGGAAAAACAATTCAACAACGTGTCATGAATCCCATACAAACTCCCTATAAACACTAAAATCTGGCCTCCACCATTTTCCTCTCTCCTCCTCTCTTTGATCCTTTCCTTTCCTTCCTCAACCACCTCTTCTTCAACCTCCAGATCTAGGGTGCTTCATCCTTCAACAATGGCGTTAGAATGGGTAGTCCTCGGCTACGCAGCAGCAGCAGAAGCAATCATGGTGATCCTTCTTACCCTCCCAGGCCTCGACGGTCTTCGCAAGGGTTTGATTGCCGTAACTCGCAACCTTCTCAAGCCATTTCTGTCAATTGTTCCTTTCTGCTTGTTTCTTCTCATGGATATCTACTGGAAATACGAGACTCGGCCGAGTTGTGAGTCTGATTCGTGTACTCCTTCTGAGTTTCTTCGTCACCAGAAATCTATCATGAAATCGCAGCGTAATGCTCTTCTTATTGCTGCTGCTCTCGTCTTTTACTGGATCTTGTACTCTGTTACTGCTTTGGTTGTTAAGATTGAGCAGTTGAATCAGCGTGTTGAGAGGATGAAGACCAGAACTGATTGATTGGTTGGTTTTATTTTCCCCCTTTTTGGAAGATAAGTGGAATTTCTGTTTCTTAGGGTTTGTGTAATGCGATAAATTTGAATCTTAAATTCACGGTTTTTTATACTTATATAATGTTAGGTTTATGTTTGTTTGATGCACTGTTTATCGGATTAATGGATATAAATTAATGGAGAATGCTTACTTTTTCGTTATATAACTCGTTTTTGTTGAATTGGGTATGTTTTGATCAATTATTTGGAATTAGTCGTCACATTGTCCGAACCCTTTGTAATTAAGGATTATTCACAATACCACTAAACACCTTCTTGATGATTGAAATACAACTATGATATGTTTCGGCAATCCAAAGTTAGTATATAATCAACTCTTACTTATTTTGGAAATACTCTTTGATTTGTAAAGAATAATGATCTCGTTTGGAATTAGTTGTCACATTGTCCGAATCCTTTGTAATTAAGGACTATCCACAATACCACTAAACTCCTCCGTGATGATTGAAATGCAACTATGGTTTGTTTTAGTCATCCCAAAATTACAATTATTCCTAGACCAACTAACTTGCAAAACTTGTTAGTAGTGGTCTTTTAGATAAGCAGGGGCATTGTATATGTTGGTGGAACGTCAAGACAGAGAAACAATAAGTGTAGAAATTAATTGTTAATGACAACGATTGAGAGTTTTTTATGTTGATTGGTTGATCATTTTGTCTTTCTATAATGGATGTCAATTTGTTAACAGAGAAACAACAAATGCCTGTGAACAGATTTTCATGAACCTACATATTTGGAGACCTTAGAATAAGTTTTTCTCATCTTGTTTACGAGCTTCAAAATTTATTGTTCTGCCTAAGATGTGCATCTTTCTCTTTAGTCTTTAGATGTGGCATTTGTTGAACATTATTGGGTTTTAAGTGGGTAGAGCTCTGGTCTAACAATTATATCATTACCTGGGGTTGTCAAGAACAAGATATTTACCACATATATCCTTAGTTGGAAGTACTTGGGAAGGAATTTTGATTATTGTGCGATAGTTATAAGGTGAGGTGTAATTTCGATGATTTGATTCAATCTTGGGCTATGGCTAATTTATATAGGCACAAAGCATTGAGATTTGGAGGTAAGCTTCTTTTGTCTGGACGATTGTAAAGTGTGCTTCTTATGAAATGTTGAAGGGGGTTTATTTGCAATATGTAATTGCCAAAAACATTTAATTGGTTATCATTTTTGGTCTACTTCGATTAAATTTGTCTATCCATGTCTGCAGATCAGACATCAGAATGGGACTGAGGACGATGTGCTTATTGGCAGTGTTAGTGATGAGTAGTGAGTATGCCACTAGTGACTGCTGCCTTGTTCTACAAGTCCTTTCTTGCATCAAGTTATCCTCCTGTTTAGTGATATCAACTTATTAATAACCTTGCTTCACTTGATACATTTGAATGCCTCATTGTATATGATGCTCGGTTTGATTTTAAGAACAGTAGGAGAACATAGAAATAACATTTTCTGTCATAAGCGTGAAATAAAGATATTCATAGTTCTGGTGTTCCACTTCGTGTTCTAGTTAGCAGTAGAAGTCATGACGATACTTGAGGAGCAATTTGCTTTTTACTTGACTCTGCTTCTTGCTTGAAGTGTATCAGAATTCCTTATCCCTTACTTTCCCACCTTCGACAGTGAGATACCTGTTTAATACATGTATCAAGGTTTTAAATCTTGGATGAGTTTGTAATTGCGAAATTGCGACATTGGTTGTGGAACCACTTGTGTGGGCTATGTGCATTGGTTGTGGCTGTCTCATTGTCTAATAATACGGGTGTGGAAACCGCAAATACCTTTTGCAGTTGTGATGTGGATTCCCTGTAACACAATTACCATCACTACTTTCCACTCACTGTAGAATACCAAGTCCAGCATTGTTTCATATATAGCAGATTCACTTCTGGTGCTCCTCTTCTTTAATCTGTGTTCTTATATGAATTGCGCGATCTCATTTTCTAGTTTTAGAGGAATCGAGAAGCCTCTGCCGTGTCCTTTTCTTTGTACATGTGCATATAATTGAGCAAGGTTGCTTGATAAAGTAGTTTTCTTAGTTATATCAGTATGCATGGGATCCATGCTGCACAGGACATTCAGGAATGCTGGCTGACTGAAGCTTATGCAATAAATAATGTGAAATTTTAGACTTTTAGTCAGTTTCTACCTAGTTTTAAGCTGGTACAGACAATAAGGTCTTTGAATTCTGTTTGTAAATTGGGGATGATTTTTGAATAGCCAGATTTTACTTGCATTGGATAAAGGTCATGTAGTCATCATTTGAATTATTTTAGCATGTACTCAAGGAAAATCTGCAAATTACAGACATTTAAAGTTAGTATATAGCAAATTGCAGTCATCTTAAAAAAAAATTGCAAATTTTAGCCCAAAAGTTGTCATAATATGTAAATTGCAACTTAATTTAATTTTTTCATCGGTTTGCATGTTGAAAAATGTTCAGTTCAGGTTTTGACGGTTATTTTAGCCCTTAAGGATTTAAATTAAGCTTGAAATCGGCAAAATATTAACGTAAGTGTCTCGTTTTAACAGAAAAAATAATTGCCTACAAATCGATATATTTTTGTAAAACGAAGCACTTATGTTATATTTTTGCTAATTTTGAGCTCAATTTAGATTCTTAAGGGCTAAAATGACCACTAAAACCTTAACTAAATATTTTTCGATATGCAAACTGATGAAAAAGTTGAATTAGGTTGCAATTTACTCACAATATATAAAAAAAATTTGGGCTGTAATTTACAAAACACAAAATTTAAATGCTTGCAATTGGCAAATTTTCCTGTACTTAATATGGTATTATTTCTTATTCTCAATGTGGTTTCATTAGTTATTGGCTGGCTTGGCTTGTATTGATTTTGGGGTAAACCTTTTTAAACCCATTTCGATTCATGTGTGACTAAAGGTGGGCATGGGCTGTGCCGGCACGTGGGCGGCGCGAGCTTGGCACGATTCCTGCACGGCATGACCACCGGCACGGCAGCCCACTTGTGGGGCGTGCCGTGAACAAAAAAAATAGAAATTCGGCATTGGCACGGCGGTCGGCACGCCGGCACGGCACGCTAATTATTACGATTTTTAATTATCATTAATTTTTTGTATTATCGATTTATTGTACCGGCATATAATAAAATAAGTTATTCATCAATTTTTTGTGTTATCGGCTTATCGCACTCGTAAATTTTTTTTAATCATATGCATTGTTGTTTTTTGCTAAATTAATAAAATTATTTATATAAACTTAAACATAAATTATTTATATAAACTTAATTAAATTAAAGTTGTTCAAAAAAAATATATTAACATTAATGTAAACATAAATTAATAAAATTATTTATATAAACTTAAATTGTTCAAAAAAAATATATATATATATATCGATTTTTTTTATATACATATATATTTAAAAAAATAATTTGGGTCGGCCCGCAGCCCGACACGGTACGGCCCGCCAGGCACGTGGGTCGTGCCGTGCCGTGGGCTGGGGTGTGCCAAAATTTGGCACGGCACGAGCCCCACCCAGGGACGGCCCGCGACTGCCCGACACGGCACAATGCCCATGTTTATGTATGACAATATGAAAATCTGTAAAATAATTTAATTTCAGCAGAAAAAAAAAATAAAAAAAAATAAAAGTACCTTTATTATTATTATTATTATTATTATTATTATTATTATTATTATTATTATTATTATTATTATTATTACTACTACTACTACTACTACTACTACTACTACTACTACTACTACTACTACTACTACTATTTTTATTTAATTTTTTTTTATAAGTGGGACTACTTGGGCCAAATCATCAAATTTGAACTTTTATTTCTTATCTAATCTGGTTGTCTAATTATAATATAGTTATAGGAAATCTTGTTGGATTTATTTTATTTTATATTTAATTAATATTAAGTTTTATAATAAGTCAAATAGGACAAAAAAAATTAGGGATAGAAGAATTAGTTAAGTTCCTTACTACTTCCGTTACATATTAGTTGTAACTTTGAGGATTATTTGTGAGAGATAAAATATTTCAAAGTTGTAACTAATATGTAACGGAGGTTGTTCAAGATTTTGACCTTATATGTCTTAAAAAAATTAAAAAAAAAAAAAAATTCTTGTTTGATTCGTAATACGAGTAAGGCGTATTTTATTAATTTGTAATTTTCATTACAAAATTCAAGATATTTGACAATAAAAAATCACACATTAAATGATAAGGTATATCTAGAATTTATTTTATTGATATGATCTAATCTAATACGTATTATGATCTTATTTTTTCCGATTTTGATCTAAAATAAGGTGAAATAGACATGGCCTTAATGTAATACAAATTCTTAAATATACCTGGTTTAAATTAATTTATTTTGAACCGCTGTTATTAGGGACACTAAGATCACTACATTATTTTATTTTTTTTTTAAAAAAGGTTGTTATATTAAAAACTTAAAATAAAGGTTATATTAATTTTTTTTTTAAATGAATGTGTTTGATACTAGCCAGTATGAATAATAAAGGTCATTATGCTAATATTAGGGTCACTATGTTCAAATACAACGTTATTTGCAAGCGTATAGGTCCATACATGTTTATTTTTCTTAATGTAAAATTTGATTTTCTATTAAATTAATTGTTTTTTTTTACTCATCCAGATTCACTAGCTTTTCTTAATTTTTTTTTGTAAAAAAAAGCTTTTCTTAATTTCTTCTTCGTAAAAGGTTCGAAAGGAGTACTTATGACATTCTAAATCTCTTAAAGTATTCTTATAAGTCTATCGAGTATATGTTCTAAACGAATGTCTACGCAAATGATTTGTGACATTTAATGCCCCTTATAGTCAAGAATTAGCGATATAATCAAACGTTACACTAATCTTTTTTTGGTCATTAATTGTCAATTGTTTTTCTTTTTTAATTTTTTTTTTAATAATAAAATTGTCGATTGTTTAAAAGACTTAAATTAGAGACATTTCCAATTTAACAGTCAAGCTAATACAGTGTTCTAATAAATTGGATAAAAGTCGAACTTTATCTCATATTAGTAAATGTTTAAGCAAAATGTAATGTGTCCAAAACAATCCTAGGAAATCAAAGTCATATTCAAGTGTGTTTGATTCCCATCAACTTTATGTGATGTACTTCCAAACATGTCGCAAATTTTAAGGTGCACCTAGAATTATGTTTTACGCGCTGTACTCTTTTTTCCTTAACCATGGTATTTTTTCACTGAATTTTTCCTTGGTAAGGTTTCTAATGAGACAGCATTACATGCGCATTAATAGGTATATATTGTATTGTTTTAGATAATGAACATTCAAGGGAGAGTGATATATATATATATATATATATATATATATATATATATATATATATATATATATATATATATATATATATATATATATATATATATATATATATATATATATATATATATATATATATATATATATATATATATATAGTACTTCAGATGATTAATGATAAGACAGTTTAATTTTATTCTACAGTTTTCTCTACATTCTCTCTCCCTAGCTTCCCTCTATTCTTTCATTCTTCTCTGTACTTTTATATTATTATTATTATTAATTATTGAATTTTAATTATTTAATATTATTATTTTTATTATGTATTAATTATTTATTATTATTAAATATTAATTATTATTATTATTCTTATTATTATTAAAATTTAATTATTATTATTAAATATTAATTATTATTATTATTATTGTTAAATATTGATTATTATTATTATTAAATATTAAATATTTATTATTATTATTATTAAATAATATTTATTATTAGTATTATTATATATTTATTATTATTATCTCTAAATATTAGCTGTTATTATAAAATATTAATTATTACTAAATGTTAATTATTATTATTATTAATTTTTATTAGTTTTAAATAAAGTATAGCAGATTTTAGTAGAGTAGAGTAGAGGCAATTTAAGCAATGCAGAGCAGATTTTAACAGAGGGATAGAGGGTGAAGTGGGGAGATCGAAAGAATGAGAAATATTGACCCGTGCAAAAAATCATAAGCTTCCCATAAAAAGCAAAGCCAATACTAGGTGCCCAATTTAATAGGATTTGGTATTGAGAACTCAGAAGTGAAACTTGTTCAATTGTACTGTGTACCTAGTGGGTACCAGATCCAAATTCCTTGACATGAAATTAAAACTGATTAAACCGGATCTTTATTTTTGAATCGAATCCAAACCTTGTAAAGCTGATTTTGAATCTAAACTCGTCACTTCAATTCTAAATCGGCTCTAGTTCTAAAACTGGGTCTATGGATTGTTTGCTCACCTCATTGACCGTACTTTATCGGTTCCAAATAAAATAACATGTTTTGACTTTCGATATTATTCATAAACTTTACTTTAAGTAACATTTGTAATTTGAATATGAAAAATTGCCATAATTAATCCCAACTTTTTCTCATCCGCCAATATTAATCCCAATTTCAGATTATTTTTTAATTAATCCGAACTTTATACTCCTTCCACTTAGATGACCGTTTATTTGTTGAGGAGGTAATTTTTTTAAAGTTTAATATACACATGTCAGCATGTGACTGGTAAATTTTTTTTTTAAAATAATAAAATAAATAACGCAAAACCACCAAGGCCAGCCCCTGCCACGGTGCCCACAGCCAGCCAGCCTGCTGCCAAACCTGCCCGACCCCTTCCCCACGGAGCGCCTGTCGCCGCCACGACCCATTTCCCTTTCCCTGATGCTGCGCTACCTCGACCACCCTCCCCTTTCCCCTTAAAACCTCCCGTAACCCCTCCTCCTCCCATCTAAAAACCCTTAAGTAACCTCCCCAACCGTGGAAATATCCAGCCGCACCATCCCTCACCGCCACCCTAGCCTTCCGCTGTCGGAGATTGAAGGTTAGAGTTTGGGTTTGTGATTTGGGGGTTTGGATTTGGGGGATTTTGGTGGATTTCGTGGTGATTAAAGGGGAAAGGGGAGGTGGTCGGGGCAGCGCCGGCACCGGAAGAGGGGAAGGGGCTATGGGCGGCGGCCGACGCTTTGGGGGGAAAGGGTTGGGCGGGGCTGTCAGTGGGCTGGCCGTGGGTGGCACTGTGGCAGGGGGTTGGCTTGGTGGTTTTTGTTTTTTTTTTAATTTTTAATTTTTTTAATCCAATCATAGGCTGACACGTGTCTTGTAACCTATAATATTAGGTTGGATGACTTGTTCGGAGTGTTATTGGTGAACGGGTTATAAAGTTCGGATTAATAAAAAAATTATCCAAAATTGGGATTAATGGGACGAGCTAGGCAAAGTTGGGATTAGGGCCTGTTCTGATTGACTGAACTAAACTTATTGGAGGTGAACTAAACTGAATATTTTATGAGATAAGGAAATTAAGAACTGAACTGAACTGAAAATAATCTGAAGAGAACAAACCCTTAGGGCCCGTTCACAGTTACTGAACTAAGTTGAAGTGAATTGAATTGAACTGAACTGATTGGAGTTGAAATGAACTGAACTGATTAGAGCTGAACTGATTGGAGCTGAACTGAACTGAACTGAAATGAATATTTTATAAGAGAGGGAAATTAAGAGCTGAAAATGTCATGATTAAGGATCTATACACATTTATTTAATTTCAGAATATTTAAAAAAACGGAAGAAGTATTAAAAAAAAAAATTCATCGTCGTATAAATTTTTTTACTTCGTATAACAATATCAAAATACTTAAAAAAACAGAAGAAGTATTAAAAAAAAAAAAAAAATTTAAATCTGAACCGTCCAAAAGCTTCCAAAGCAAAGATGGCTAGTTGATCTCTCTCAAGTCTGACAAAAACATAAAAAACAAATAAATAAAAACAACTCCTCCACCTCGACTCTTCAACCTTTCAACACTCTTTTTACTATTCTTTCCCTCTTAAATACCTCCTTTTCTCTCTCTATTCTGCGGTTCTGCCCCTTTTTTCTCCACTCAACACTTTCCTACATTTTTTTTTCTGGGTTTTTTCTCAGATTTGTGAACTGGGATTTGAATGGTATTTGAAGATTTTTCACTAAAATGAAGGCAGATAATTCAATGGCGGCTCGACTTGTTTTTCTGCTTCTACTTTTTCTTCATTCTGCCTTTTGTGCTGATGAGAGTAAGTGCTTCTCATTTTCTGGGTTTTTATTATTTTTGCTAAAAAGATTGACCCACAAAAATGCTCATTGTTCTTGCTGTTTTCTGTTTATTCTTGCCATTTGAGATGAATTTGCTGGTTTGTTGAATTTTTGCTGCATTTTGGTTTATTTTTTTCTTTGTTTTTGAAATTTTCTTGTACCGCATAATTCTTGAAATGTGCTAAAATTGGTCCCATCTAATAGAACAATTAACATGTTGATTAGTGTAAAATAGTTGATTTGGGTTCCAGCTCAATGTGCTGTTTTTTAAGGACAATGTTGGCATCTTAAGGAATATTTTAATGACAGCCTTGCAGTGTTTTTTAACCAACAAACTAACTTAAATAATTTTAACTTGAAGGGTATTAGAGTAATTTTGGATTTATTTGAACATGATTTGAGTACATTAATGATTTGGTAATTATATGAGTCTTGTTATAGTGATAAAGGATTAATGATTTCTAAGGCAAGATGATCTAAGTAGATTTTTGCAATGTTGATGAATTGTATGGTGAAATAGTGAAATTATTGCCTTTTTTCACCATGACTAGGTTTGAGTTTCGGTACCATTTCTTCCTAGCTAGTGTAGAGGAGGTAGTGGGATTGTTATGCTATGTTATGGACGGAGGAAGGCCGATAAGACCTTATGTTAACTAGTGAACTCGAGAAGCATAATCGTTATCGTAGTGTGTCTAGTGAGGCTCCTTGTATTGATATGGGTAGTTTGGTGGAGTTAGATGCAAGCAGTCTCATCCTTTTAAACTCTCAAGCAGCTATTTGTGTTAGACTTTTGATTTGAAATGCATTGATGCTCTGTTTGGTAGGTGGTAATCAGTGATGCAATGTAATGGTAATGAACTAGTAACTAATTTGGAATGGAAGTCTCATGTCAATGTACTTGGTATGATGGTAATGCAACTTTAACCTAAGTATTTGTCTTACCAATCATTGGAGCCTCAAATTTTTTATTGAGTGATTTGTGAAAAAAAGCACATACCTAGAAGCCAGAATGCATTCTAATTGTATTTTCTCGAGAATTTCCTTGCAATATAGCTCATCATCAGTCTCGCTATTTATTACTATCTTCTAAACATGCCGTGACAGTTTGCAACTTCACAGATATAAATTGTGTACATAAGAAAAATTTCACTTGATTACATTATTATTGTCCTCTATTACAAGAAACTATAATATTGGCTATGAGAATTCCCTCAGCCCCACTGGCAGTCGATAAGTATAAGGAGCTTTTCATACCTTGAAAAAGTATGGATAATTTTCATCTTTCCTAGAACTGGAAAGATGTGAATTATGAAAATTTAATTGTCCTAACTTATTAATTTTTATTGTCATCACCAGCCAGAACTTCTTCATGATCATTATGTTGCCTTTTGTGGTTAGTACATATTTTTAATTGTCTCTTATATAGATGTAAAACAGAATTTAATGCCCTAACCGATTTAATCAAAACCAACCTACTTTGAAACCATGAGTTCTGAATGTATGTCAGGTAAAGCAATATTTTGGGTTCTATACAAGGCTGACGGAAGACTTAAAATTAACAAGCTTTCAGGCACAAGCACAAAGCTTTGCTAGCTTGTAAAAGCCTTCCTATAAAGAACACAGCATTCAAATCATGCTAATTTACCGCCTTATCCCTATCTTGTTAAGAATATGATGCAATGTTATCAATTTGTTTGGAATTTACTGCTTCTACTAAATTCCCTTAAACTAATTGTATTCAATTACAAATCAGGACCCTCCTAATAATTTGTTTTGGGAATTTGGTATTAAGTGAGCTTAAATAGTACAGTACTGTATGTCTTCACTTGCAATCAGTAGGAATGTAGGATACGTTTATATGACTTATAACTTGCTAGCTTTGACCACTGTCTACAACTATATGGCTATAGGGCTTTAAAGGATTTGAGATTCTCATTTTAATATACTTAAGGCTTTGATTATATTACCTTTAGCATGGTATTAATACAATGATCTGTTTTGTAACTGAACTTGATTGGCATGACATAACTGTCATTTTCCTTTTGTCCAGCATTGTTTTTACAGGTTATTCACAATTTTTCTTGATATTTTTATTATGTCTTACTCGGTTTTACTACACTTCATCTCCTTCGTAGATTTTTTATTGCTTGATCAAGTTCCTTTGCTAGCCTCTATGGACAAGACTTAAGTTTCTTACCTTTCAACTCAATGATTTCACTTAATTTTTGGTAAATTGTTCACTTGAAAGTAGTAGCAAACTCTTTTGTAATTTTGTCTATATCAACTTTAGTATTAGAGATATCCCCACATACAAGGTTAATTTTTTCATCTAAGATGATTTTCGTTGAGTTTGAGACAGATCAATTTATGCCTTTCAGGATAGAGTTCTTTGTTTCATTCTGTTTTGTAGATAAAAACAGATGTAGCATTTCTTTGTTCTGTAGATGTGTTATGTCTTTTCATCTGTAGCTTTTTCCCATGAGATAAATATTTCATCTTTATCCCATTGATACTTTCTTACTTTTCATTTAGACAATGATCTTTAATATCAATTCCATTGTTGGATATATTCCATTTAGTATGTTCACTACCTTTGTCCGTGCATGGGCAACTGTCCTTGGAAACTTTTGATTCAATTTGTTGGTTTATATGTTTGCTTTGAGGTCTTAGTTGAATATAAAGAATGATATTTCACATTGCTTTACTTTTGCTGTTTCAAATTGAAAGAAGGCCACTAATAAGTGTAAGAAATAGAAGAAATGATCTCTTACATTGAGAATTGGAGAAGATAATTTTTCATTTAAAGCTCTAATGATAGGATCTAGGGTGCAACCTTGATTAACTTCTGATTTGGTTGATGTTTAATTTATTTCAAACTTCGACTATGATCAATTTGTTATTGGGTCTTATACAAATTTATAACTAAGGTCAATATAGAATAGAGTAAAAGTGAGTAGACTAAAATAAGGGACTTAAATGAAAAGCAAGTAAAACATACAAAGTGGAGGTAGTATGATAATTTTTTTTTTCTTCTTAATTCTCCATTATTCCAACTCTTTGTCATCTGCACAAGTGCATGTTTATCTTTGCATTTGGACATGTCTAAACCTTGCAGTAACTTCTCCTTCATCTTACCTCTCCAATTCTACTATGGATCTCTTCTTCCAGGTTTCATCTCTTTCTGCCTGTTCTCGTATACCAAACTTCGACAAACACATCTTTTTCCTACAATCATCTTTCAAGCTTGGTCTTGATTGAAAGCCCAACATATTGACCCATATAATAAAGCTGGATGAATAACTGACTAATAAATAATTTGCTTCACCTTAGTGGCACATTGCATTCCTAGATTCTCCTCTATTCCTCTCCATTTGTGCTATTCAGACTTGATCCTGTGCAAAACCTTTTTGTTAATATATTTGCTTTTTGGATAAAAGACCTGCTGTACATAAATCTCTGATTAATAGGTTTACTGTTATATCCATTTTTCTCCTGCTTCTAAATTTTTATGGGCTGAAATAGAATTTTCCAATTCAAGCTTTCCAATGTGAATAGGACTTATATGATTACTGGAGATGATGATATTAACTACAGTCATTAAATTCATTGAATTTTGCTTTCAAACTAGTGAATATGAATTGATACATTGTAATCCCTACTAAATAAGTGGTCACAACTACGACAAAGGCTTTTCAATGTAGATGGGTTTCAGTAGTCTTTTTATCTTAGAACTGTAGAACAAAGTAATTGTTATTCGAGGAGACAAAGAGGGAGTTCTAACAGACTTGGAAGATCCTGATTATGTTTGTATCATAAACCTATTTAACTATGCTCAAGTAGTTTATCAGGGTGATTATTTGAAAAGGCCTTTGATAAATGAATTTAATCTGTCATCAACACTGGACATGTTACCTTGAATGTGGTACATTGAGAGAGAGTGAGAGATTACCATCCTAAAAAAAACTTGGCATCTGTGTCATCTATCAGTATACAGCTTGAAACACGCAATTGGTGTTAGTCTATTGTGATATTTTTGGCGACATGTGAATATTGTACTTTGTATTTCACTGAACAATTGTACTCACTCTTGTGCAAAATTCTACTCTATGCAGATGCCTTTATAGGTGTTAATGTAGGAATGGATCTCTCTGATGTGCCTACTCCAACTCAGGTGGTCGCCCTTCTCAAAGCACAAAATATCCGACACATTAGGCTTTTTGATTCAGATCGGTCTATGCTCCGTGCACTTGCAAACACAGGAATACAAGTTACTGTCTCTGTTCCTAATGAACAGCTTCTTGGAATTGGTCAATCAAATGCTACTGCAGCCAACTGGGTAACTCGGAATATTGTGTCTCATGTACCTGCCACCAACATCACAGCCATAGCTGTAGGTTCTGAAGTTCTTACTGCCCTTCCAAATGCTGGTCCAATACTAGTCAGTGCCATGAAATACATTCATTCAGCCCTTGTTGCTTCAAATCTTGATTCCAGGATCAAAGTGTCAACTCCACATGCATCATCGATTATACTCGACTCTTTCCCACCTTCCCAAGCTTTCTTTAACCGTACATGGGACCCAGTCATGGTTCCCTTATTGAAATTTTTGCAGTCTACGGGTTCTTACCTCATGCTTAATGTGTATCCTTACTATGATTACATGCAGGCTAATGGTACAATCCCCTTGGATTATGCCCTTTTCCGTCCTCTTCCCCCAAATAAAGAAGCTGTAGATACCAACACTCTCTTGCACTACACCAATGTTTTTGATGCCCTTGTTGATGCTTCTTACTTTGCCATGTCCTATCTAAACTTCACCAATGTCCCTGTTATTGTGACTGAATCAGGTTGGCCTTCCAAGGGTGACTCATCTGAGCCTGATGCCACCATTGAAAATGCTAATACATATAATAGTAATCTCATTAGGCGAGTTCTGAACAACACCGGGACACCCAAACATCCTGGAGTAGCAGTAAGTACATACATCTATGAATTGTACAATGAGGACTTAAGACCTGGATCAATCTCAGAGAAAAACTGGGGGCTTTTTGATTCCAATGGTGTACCTGTCTATACTCTGCATCTAACAGGTTCAGGGACAATATTGGCCAATGACACTACAAACCAAACTTACTGTATTGCGAAGGAAAATGCAGATCCTAAGATGCTTCAGGCAGCTTTGGATTGGGCTTGTGGGCCTGGAAAAGTAAACTGTTCAATTCTTTTGCAGGGAGAACCTTGTTATGAGCCTGATAATGTTGTCGCCCATGCAAATTACGCTTTTGACACTTATTACCATAAGATGGCCATGGCACCTGGTACCTGTTATTTCAATGGAGTGGCTACTGTCACCACTTCTGACCCAAGTAAGTATCAAATTTTTAGTAAACTTTACAATATATTCTCTGCATTGAATGCTGAGCTCTTTTGATATTTGGACTAAGTAGTTGAGTCATTTATGTAGCTGCTGTAGTGCTTCTATATGTTTCCCTTTTACAACTTCAGTATATAAGAGGAAGAGAATTGTCTGAACTCTTGCTCCCTAAAAAAAAAAAAAAAAAACACCCTTTGCCAGTGCTTATTCTCAGACAGTTTTCCAATAATGCTGAAGCATTGGTTACTCACACTTCTGGTTGCTACATCTTTATGCTTATCATGTTCGGAGCTACTAGCTCAATTGCCATTGTTTACTTGCTTAATAATTGTGGCTCTATATATGATCTGTGGAATAACTATTATATTTGTTTCTGCAGGTCATGGCTCATGTATATTTCCTGGCAGGTATGTATATTGATTTTTACCTTCTGATCATTTCAGTTGTTTGTACACTTGATATCATGTTGCTGACTTCTAAATAGTTCTTTTTGGTTGGGTTAATTTGGCTTAGGGCCTATTGATGTTGTATGAGCTCACAAGTTACGTATCTGCCTAGTATTAATATATCTTGTTTTACCTTTGCAGTGGTGGAAGGAATGAAACCCTTTCAAATAGCACAGCTCTCGCTCCTTCTGAAAGCTCAACAAGCTATGGTACTCCATGTCATTTGTTTCATGATTCTGCTTGGATTCATGTGGTATTGAGCAGTCTTCTTTTGTATGCATATTCTTTGTGACATAGAAGTTGGAATTCTGCACGCATAAGCAGCTTTAGCTTCAACATATTTGCCAAGATGTTCGGATTGGTTCCATTTAGAAAGGTGCCACGGACCCAATTTTGTATGTAGAGGAAGGGTCAAAGATGGCAGTAGGGGTTTTTTCATTTGAGATAAATTGTTCAAGGTGTATGATCATTCTATCAAAGAATAGAAAAGAAAAAAAAAATACAGAAGTGATGGATGATCAAATTGGATTTAATGTATCATTTTTTTTGAAGAAAAGCATTTAATGTATCATACTTCCTATTTATTAAAGGTTTTTATTTTTTTGGTTTAACCACCAGGATACATTCATGAAATTGCCTCACTTCCTATTTTTTTAAGTGTTATGGTGCTTTATTATTTATTTACTAGATTTAAACTCGTGCGATGCACGCTCTCTATTAATGATTATTCAAGGTTCATTATTTGTGTGAGATTGACATCAAATTGCTTTATACATGATTTTATAAAAAATGCTGAATTTAAAGTGGTGATAAAAGTAATTGAATATTCACAACTTGTATGACGTGGGTAGCTGCACACAAAACACACTGTTTATTTGTCTTATTGACTATTTAGGAGAGTTCTTGTGCGTTTGGATAGCAATGTTGGGAATTATCCTTTGACAACCCGAATCAAACTTCACATACAGATTCCATATGATAACCATCTCTGATCCTCGTTGGAAAGTGATATGTTAATCAGAAATTTATATATTTGAGAGGGAGACCGAGGAATAAAAAATGGGTTTACAACCATGTGTTTCAACTTTCAAGCAAAAACTATTATAGTACTACAGGTCAAGAATGAGTGGCTCCAATAATAAAGATAAAGGTAAGCTTTTATGGTAATGGAAAAGGTTTTTACAATGTCTTTTTTTTAACATTGTACCAATCATAATGCTCCAATGAAGCTTTCTTTTCCTATACTTATTGGACACGGAATAAACTACATGTCCATTTGACTATCAAATACTCCTTAATTTCTTGGAGCCTTAGCTTTTTGTTGATCAATGATCAATATCAGTGATTCAATGAGGCATGATAAAACCACAGGTCCTGTTGGAGGGTAACAGAGTATAATAGCATGCTTCATTTCAAGCATCTTTCTTTCTTTGATGGAGCGACGTGATGATTGATAATGACTGAGTTCATCAGTGATCAGGTGTGTTACAGAAAAACAGTTGATATTGACTAGTACTTTGTATTAGTATAAGTATGTGCTCAATTTCTGTTAAGTATTTTTTTGAACCTGTCTTGATGAGCAGTGCTAAGCTACTTGTGCTTAAATTTTAATAGCTTGGTTTCTCACATATTCAAAATATATATCATCATGAATGTATATCTTAAAAGTAATTGATCAAACAACATCCTATGTATATGAAGTACTAGTGAAAAATACAACCAAATGTAAAGTGACAGTAACATGGACGGAATATATGTGCTCATATCATGTAAAAAGTAAAAGATTATAATTAAAATATGCAAGTGTGTAGCTAAGGTACTTATAAAAAGTACAAGTGTGAACACCCGAAATTTCATCTAAACCATTTCAAATTTGCACCCACAACCGTGTTTACTTCACTAATATATATGTATATATCTTTCACTTCGTTGACAGTTCGTATGATTAGTTTCCTCAGAAATACAGTATCATAGAGAGAAAAATATGAAAGAAAAATCCCAAAAGAAAATGAGAGTTGAGGTAGCAGTTTTAATTGTTGCATGGCAGCTGTTGCAGATAATGTCAGCAGTAACTCACCCAGCAGCAACTCATCCAGTACGGATGGCAAAGCATGGGTGCAAAGACAGGTGCGGGAATACTAGCATTCCTTACCCTTTTGGCATAGGTCCTAACTGCTACCACAACCCTTGGTTTGAGGTTGAGTGTAACAAAACGAGTGGTAAGTTCTTTGTAAAGAAGATATCTGAATACTATTATGGACAGCAACTTGTAAAGTGGAGGCCGCAGATAAACTGGGAAGATCGACGAACTGTAACCATTGAAACTTCAAGCCTATCCTTTGGAGTTGGTGATCAAGATGGTTCTATGTTTTTTCATGATACAAATTTTGCAAATTTAGAAGAAAGTCCGTTTTTGTTCTCCAGGAAGTATAATATTCTGATGGTGTCTGGTTGCGGAGGTGCCACAATGTTGGTAGATAGGCAGAACAAGACATTGGCAGGATGTGCAGCGTTCTGCATCAATGGTTCTAAACCAGGATCAGACTGTTACGGTATTGGCTGCTGTCAGGCCACCATTTCACGTTCCTTTAATTATTTTAGTTATAATTTGTCAGCTCTAGCCAATAAAAGTCTAGACTCCTTTAATGGGGCGATGTTGGTGGATAGAAATTGGATCATGAACAATCGTAAAGATATTCTAGCTAAAGTCGAAGACTTGTCCTTTTTATCAGCTCCAGTTGTACTTGAGTGGACTATTAAAGACTTGGAAGTATACCATCCCAAATATGCCAATTCGAGTTGTGTAAATAATACTGCTAGTGCTGATGATGATGGAGGCCTTGTTTGTCGATGCAAACATGACTTTTATGAAGGCAATCCTTATCTTCCTTATGGTTGCCAAGGTATACAATTTGCTATATACATTTACATTCTTTACTTATTCTTGCTCAAATGTATTCAAATTCGAGCTTGTACATGATGGTGATTATACATAACATACCATTTTGCAGTTGTCAAAGAATGTGAAGCTTGTGTACAAGATTGCACCCGTCATTCAAATCATACATTTGGTTGTCCCCCATTTTTGTATACCAGCAAACGTGAAGCAATATTTCCAATAGTTCTTGGACTCGGTAAGTTCTTGAACACCCAACGATTTATGAAAGTAGTTGTCTTTTAACATCACTTCGCGGCTTTGTTAGGAGTTAGGATATTGTTCAACTTTATTTACTTCCTCCATTTTTTTTTTAACTTGCTACGCTTTCTATTTAAGGAAGTTTTATATTACTTGCTATACTTCTTTTTGACAATAAACTCTCTCTATCTCTATATAAATTGTTATGCAGTCAAAATTGACTAGTTGTGCTTGACTAGGTCTGAGCATAGGATCAATGCTAGCACTAATCGGAGCATATTGGTTCTACCAAGTGATAAAAAGAAAAAGGGACTTGAAGATCAAAGCTATATATTTTGAAAGAAATGGCGGTATGTTATTGAAGCAACAAATGTCAACTTCCAAGGACTACAACACTAAGAAAATTAAAATTTTCAGTTCAGGCGAACTAGAGAAGGCAACTGATCAATACAACGAAGATCGTAGACTTGGTCAAGGGGGACAAGGAACGGTCTATAAAGGAATGTTGGGTGATGGGAAGATTGTTTCTATAAAGAAGTCTAAAAAAGTATGTGAAAAACTATTGAATGTCTTCATAAACGAGGTTGTGCTTCTATCTCAAATCAATCACAGAAATGTTGTTAATTTGTTAGGATGTTGTTTAGAGTCAGAAGTTCCTATATTGGTTTATGAGTATGTGCCTTGTGGAACTTTGAATCAGCATATCCATGCTCCGCGACAAGACTTCCCTATCGCATGGGAAATGCGCTTGCAGATAGCCACAGACATAGCAAATGCTCTTGCATATTTGCATTCATCATATTTTGTACCTATATTTCATAGAGACATCAAATCTGACAATATTTTGTTAGATGAGAGATACAGAGCTAAATTATTGATCAAACCCATGTCACCACGACTCATGTTGTCGGTACATTTGGTTATCTGGATCCAGAGTACTTTCATTCATATCAGTTTACTGATAAGAGCGATGTGTACAGTTTTGGAGTGGTACTGGTTGAGCTTTTAACCGGAGAAAAGGCAGTCCGTTCAGAAGAGGATGAAAAAAAGGGACTTGTATCATGGTTTCTTGGACAATTTGAAGACTCTAAACTATACGAAACATTAGATGCTCGAGTCATTAGGGAAGGAAAAGAAGAGGAGATAATGGTTGCAGCTCACCTTGCAAGAAGATGTCTGAACTTTGATGGAAGGAGAAGACCAACCATGAAAGAAGTTGCTGCTGAACTAGAGACACTTCAGTCTTCCTTACATCATGGATTGACAAGGAACCAATCTGCAGTTTCATGCTTCGAGCTCAATGAATCAGTATTTTCTTCTATTGACATCACTACAGATGATTTTTAAGCATAAGAAGTAATTTACAGCTTCATATTTCATTTGCCTACCTCTTCTCAACTGGTATTGTGCTCATTTAGATTGCATTGAAGACGCACTGAGTAACAACTAATTCATAGAAGATAGATTAATTTTTTCTTGATTATTCTTGTGTGATAGCTTGTATACAATCTCTTGAATAATTTGTTATGTTAGTCAAATTTCATTATTAGAAAATCTTGTAATCAGAAACTCGTGTTGTAAACTTTCTTCAATCGATTTTACAAAATCTATGGCTTGGTACTTACTACCATAAGATGGCCGTGGCACCTGGTACCTGTTATTTCAATGGAGTGGCTACTGTCACCACTTCTGACCCAAGTAAGTATCACAAGGTTCTTTGTAAACTTTACAATATATTCTTTGCACCGTCCTGAGCAATGCTGAGCTCTTTTGATATTTGGACTGAGTAGTTGAGTCATTTATATAGCTGCTGTAGTGCTTTTTTATGTTTCCCTTTTACAACTTCAGTATATAAGAGGAATAGAATTGTCTGAACTCTTTCTCCCTAAAAAAAAATCTTTGCCAATGCTTATTATTCTCAGACAGTTTTCCAATATGAAGCATTGGACTACTCACGCTTCTGGTTGTCACATCTTTATGCTTATCATAGTTCGGAGCTACTTGCTAAATTGCCATTGTTTACTTGCTACTCCGTATATAATTGTGGCTGTATTAATGATCTGTTGGAATAACTGTCATTTACATTTCTGTAGGTCATGGCTCATGTATATTTCCTGGAAGGTATGTATTGATTTTTTACTCTCTGATCATTTCAGCTGTTTGTACACCTGATATCATGTTGCTGACTGCTAATTAGTTCTTTTTGGTTGGTTTAATTTGGCTTAAAGCATATTGATGTTTTAATAGCTCACCAGCTACTATCTGCCTACTACTCATATCTTGTTTTACCTTTCGCAGTGGTGGAAGGAATGATACCCTTTCAAATAGTACAGCTCTTGCTCCTTCTGAAAGCTCCACAAGTTATGGTACTCCATGTCACTCCTTTCACAGTTCTGCTTGGATACATGCGTCATTGAGCAGTGTTCTTTTGTATAATTGTATGAATTTTTTTTGTGACATAGATGTAGGAATTCTGTACGCGTAATCAGTTGTAGCTTCCACATATTTGTTAAAAAGTTTGGATTTATTCTATTTATAAAGGTGCCTCGGACCCAATTTTGTATGTAGAGGAAGGGTCAAAGATGGCACTAGGTTTTTTTATTTATTTATTTATTTATTTGACAGGTAAATTGTTCAAGGTGTATGATCAATCTATCAAAGAAAAGAAAAGAAAAAAAATATAGAAGAGATGGATGATCAAATTGGATTTAATGAATGTATCATACTTCCTATTTATCAAAGGATTATTTTTTTTTCTTTTTGTTTTTTTGGTTTAGGCACCAACACCGGATATTCATTGATTGCTCACATGAGTGATTACTACAAGTATTACTTTTAGCATTTTGGTGCGTAATTTTTTCTTTTCTTGTATGAGATGGCGAGCCTTGATAATTAAAGCGTGATTTCTTGAGGGCAACAGCAACAGAGCAGAGGGCAGCTCGCAGCAGCAACAGTAAACGCAGAGGCCAGCAGCAGTAGCAATAGCAGCAACAACAACAGAGCGTTGCAGTAGCAGGAGGAGAAGCAGTAGAGCACAACAGAAGCAGCAGTCGAGCACAACAGCAGCAACAGAGGTGGGGCAACAGTAGGGGACAACCGCAGTAGCAGGGCAGAGCAGAAGCAAACGAGGACAGTAGCAGCAACACACCCAACAGAGGTTATCACCAATAGCAACAAAGCATGATAGAAACAGCAACATTAGTGCAACAGAAACCACAGAAGGCCAAAGTATCCCTCTAAGGACCCAAGCAGAGGCTAGGAGGCACCAAGATAGCACATAACTAAGACGCATTGTAGATACCTGATTGTGTCTCCCCAAAAACCAAACCCAATGATGAGTACTTTTCACGTCATTGATTATCAATTAAGGTGAAATGTTGAAAAGTCTCGTGAATTTCTTGTTTTCTAAAATGTTTTGATAAAATTGATTCATTTCTTATTTCAAAAATCATTCATGTCGTATCCTATTTATGAAAAGAGTGTTGTTATTTGTCGCTCCCATTTTACCGGGTAACGCTCCCTTTTTTTCTTGAAATTCCAATTTTACTCCTAATATATAAATACAGTTTTTTCCTTCCCGACCAACATTTCTCACTTCTTTACTTCTCTCTCTAACTCTCTTACTCTCAAACTCTCTTACTCTCTAACTCTCTAAAACAATTTTTTTTTTTAAAAAAAAAAAATTCAAAAATTGTTCTTCATTTTTTAAAAAAACAACAATCATCATAAACACAAAAGAAAATTCCAGGCGGATCCTCCATGGAACTTCCGGAAATTTTGGGCGGAAGTTCCAATTTTTTTTTTTTTTTTTTTTTTTTTTTTTTTTTTTTTTGGCCCGTTAATAAAATTGTTAATTTTATTTTTTTTTTTCGGATTTTGTTTTTTTTTTTGTTATTTTGAAGTGTTATGGTGATTATTGTTGATATTATTATTATTGTTGTTGTTATTATTGTGCTTATTATATTTTGTAATGTAATTATTTTAAAAATATGATAATTTTTATTATTTTATTGATATTAGGTTTTTATTATTAATGTTAAGGTTATTGTTGTTTTTGTTAATTTTTTTTTTTTTTTTTTGGATTTTGTTATTTTTGTTGTTATTTTGAAGTGTTATGGTTAGTATTATTATTATTATTGTTATTATTATTGTTGATATTATTATTATTATTATTGTTATTATTATTATTATTATTATTATTATTATTATTATTAGTGTTATTATTTTTAAAAATATGATTAGTATTATTATTAAACTAATTTGATATTAGGGTTTTTATGGTTATTGTTGTTGTTTAATTTTTTTTTTTTTTTTTGTTGTTGTTGTTATAATAATATTATTATTAGTGTTATTAGTAGTACTATTATTAATATTTTTAATTATGATTAGTATTATAGTTGTTGATATTAGTGTTATTATTATTGTTATTATGGTTATTGTTGTTGTTAATTTGTATTTGTTGTTGTTGTTGTTGTTTGTTGTTGTTGTTAAGGTTATATTTGTTGTTGTTAATTTGTATTTGTTGTTGTTGTTGTTGTTGTTGTTGTTATTATTATTATTATTATTGTTGTTATTGTTATTATGGTTATTATGGTTATTGTTATTGTTATTACTAAAATCGGATTATTTTTTAATTTTATGTAGATCGAGGGTTCTGGTGCTCGACATGCAATATCACGACGTCTGAATGCGTCTGTTAGGAGACAGACATCTCGATCTTCACCGGTTCAGCCCGAGCAGCAGCAATACGGGTCTACTAGTGGTTGGTGGAGAGACCAACAGTCTGGTAGTAGTCGGCCCTTGTACTCTGCAAGTGGAGCACCCATATCTGACGAGGAAGACGAATGTTCGGCTAGTCATGTTGGTGACCGGGATGAAGAACAGGACCCTCAGGATTTCCATATGGTATATAGGGGTCAGTTTGGGAGATTTGTTGGTAGTGGGTCGAGTCAGCCTACTTCCAGCTCTGCAGAGGCATGGTTAGTGCAGGAACCGATGCCGGGTGGGCCTGAGGATGGGTCAGTTATCCCTAGTTTTGGCGGTCACGTGGCACGGTATATCTGGATGGAGCAGGAGCGTAGTGTTTTACGCTGTTTGAGTAGGACAAAGTTATGTTCTGACTTGTTTACTTGGCGAGGCCGTCAATCTGTGGAGGACATTGCGGCGATTGATGCTTGTTGGTTGTCTCACTTGCCCGGCCTGATGTTTAAGAGACTTGATTGGCCGTTGATTTCTGCTTTTGTTGAGAGGTGGCAGCCAGATACGAACACCTTTCACATGCCATTTGGGAAGATTACGATCTTGCTGCACGACGTGTACAACATACTTGGGTTACGGGTTGCAGGAAATATGGTGTCCACTACTCCTAGCACGGACGTGTTACGGGACGAGTGCTCGGTCACCATGGATATGACTCCAGATGATCTGTCTGAGGTTTGCGGCACAAAGACCATTTGGCAGGGTAGTGGGGTGTTGACTGATAAGATTTTTGAGTCGACATTGGCGGTCGACCGGGATTTTAGTGAGCAGCTTGATGCATACTTGTGGTTAGTGCTTGGAGGTACACTGTTTGTAGACAAGAGTGGTAACCGTACGCATCCTTCCTTCCTCCACGAGCTATGTCACACGGATGTCCCTATTAACGAGTATGCTTGGGGAACAGCTGCACTGGCCTACTTGTATCGGCAACTGGGCACGGCATCACGGAAGGTGCTGATTCGATTGCTGGTTGTCTCACGCTTCTGCAAGCGTGGATTTACGAGTACTTTCCGTGCTTTTGGCCACAGCAGGGTACCTTGACCCGGGACCTTCAAATGCCTCGTGCGTCTGCTTGGGATGTAGGAGCGGGATGTCCTAGCAAGAACCTGGAGCGCCTGTTAGCTTTTCGTACTAGGATTGATGCGCTTACTGACCGTGAGGTGAACTGGCTACCGTACGGAGCTGATCCTGCATTACGAGTGCCCCCCACTTTATTCATTGGCTGCATCCAGTACCGTAACATCATTGAGCCGTACATGCCTGATAGAGTGGTGCGCCAGCTTGGTTTCGTGCAAGGCATTCCCCGCGAGATCATCAGGCCAGAGAAGGCCAAGAGGTCGACTAACTTGAAGATTTATCGGGTAGACTTCCCGACTGAGATGACAGCTGTGATGTGGAACAGGTTTGTCCCTGGGGTATCTTAGAGTGTTGTTTAGGTGCCCTACCCAGGCTTAGTGCTGCAGCTCCTTCGGTTGCGCCCGGTTACATGCAGTGGCTGTACAGGTTTTCTCACCCGCGGGTATCTCCAGGTCCAGGAGTTACAAGCAACCTGCCTGAGCGGACTAACACTGATTACGTAAGTATTAATGCTTATTATTATATTAACAATGACTTCTATTAATTTTTGTGTTATAATATGTTATTGTTTTATTTGCAGTGGATGGGTCGGTCCATTGAGATTCACCAAAGAGCACTAGCTGAGTATCCTGAAATGTCGAGTGAGACTCGAACAATGACTGAGCAACTTGTATTTGATTGGAAGTCAAAAATGGGACTTTAGATTATTTTGATTAGATGTTCTGTTAGTGATGGTTTTAATTATGTTATGAACTTATTTGTATTTTATTTTTTAAAATGTAATGTATAAACTGGACACTTATTTTATTTTATATTTGATGTTTTGTTGCATATCATGTTAGATTAAAAGCAAATACATATAAAATTAATTTCATAAATCTAATTTTCTTACAAATGTTCAAAGTTAGTGAATGTACATTACAAACTACCTAACTAATGCATCCCACATGTCCCTTCTCAATTGATATGCTTGATCCCATCCATTGACACTATCCTCGTGGTGTTCCGTCCACCAACCGGCGATCGGCGGGAGTGGTGAATCAGGTACAAGGTCAAGACGGATAAAATGTGATCCACCAACTGTAGCAATCACAAACTCTCGAGTCAGTGACCGAACCCCGTTGCGTGCCCTAAGCGGTAAGACTGTGATGCATGGGTAGTAGCAAGTTGGTACTAGGCCTAATCCGAGACAAATCACCCTTGCGTTGAACCACGTAGCAATAGGAAATAAATCTTGAATTGTAACCATCCAATGCCGCTCCCCGACAGCCCCACCATCCCATCGAATACGCTCCACGTTCATCCAAAGTCGCCCAAGCCCGTAAATCCGTTCGTACAAATCAGGATGACCAGCGACCTCGTTCGCTATTGTTTCCCGAGCGTCAAACCACTTATTTTGATCGCCAAAGAAGAAGTCGGCGACACAACGAAAGCCACAGTTCCCATCACCAATGACATCCTTCCAAGACGAAATGTACGGCAACATTGGGGCTGGAAGCAAGTTCAAATACCTGCATTGACTAATGTCACTTGGATCTACAACACAAAATTAAAAGATAAATTATTAGTAAAGCTACAAGTATTAAGTTTACATATTTTTATATTAAATATAGAATTTTAGTATTACCTGGTTCTGGGTCACCACCACGTTGAGTGTGTTGACGGTTCACATGCTCGAAATAGCTACGATCACGCCTGGTGTTATTTCTTTTCGGTCGACCACGAGTGTTAAGGTTGATATGTGGTTCTTCAAGGTGTGAATGATCTGGATGTAGCTCCTCTTCAATGATTCGCATTACATTTCGACGTACGGCCGGGTCACTTTCCATGACTTCGTCGATTAGGGACCGAAAATGTGCAGCCTCCTCGGTCGAATCATTTACCACTTCAGGAATGTTAACACCATCACCAATAACCAGTATCTTCCAGAAAGAATGAATTTGGCTGCTATACAATCCCGTCTGTGTAACTATCGAATCATGTATCTGGCAAGCACATGGAAGACCATGGGTCAGACGCATAGCACATCCACACCGTTCATGGACCTGGTAACTCAAATCCCGCATCCTTTTCGTCTCGTTATCCAGAACTTTCAAGCAATGTTGAGACACTTTGCCATTTATACGTGACAGTGGCAACTGTTTGTACATCTGACCAATTTTAGACCTTGATGCCTCCAAGTCATTACGAATTTGTATGATGCGATTACCGATATGACAATGGACTCGGGCCCATACGGTATCCAAAGCACCTGCCAATGATTCTAATTAGTAATTTCAAATACAATTACAATTAATACAATTACAATTACGTAACAACGAGAACAACTAATAAAATAATACAACTAACCTGTGGATGATTCTAACCAAGTTTTCACTGCTGAATGTTGGCTCTCAACTCTGCAGTTGGTGGTGTTACCAAAATGAAGAACCTGGTTCGTCCAAAATTTCACAAATTTCTCCTTATGACAAAGCCAAGTTCTCTGAACATACTGAATCACTTCCGAATATTTTCCCCACCTCACTTGCATGGCAGTTAGAGCACGATCATACTCCGCCTGTGTTGTTGCATTCACGATTTTGAACCATCTCCCAGCTCTAAAACTGACACCAACCGTCTTGTTTCCAAACATCTTCGTCACCTTAGCCTCCACATCTCTGTTGATGTGCCATAGACAGAGTAAATGTGACGTCCTTGGAAAGACTTCTCTCAAAGCCGCACATAGCCCAAGATCACGGTCTGAAATAAATACAGATGGCTCTTTATCAAACCCAATCAACTCCCTTAATCTCTGCAACACCCACCGATAGCTAGCCGTGCACTCGTCGCGCATGAAAACATATCCAACTAGAAAATTCTGGTTTGTCGGTGTCACGCCTATTATCTCAAAGAAAGGCATGTTATATCGATTGGTCTTGTAAGTAGAATCCATACCTATGACATGTGGGTATGTGCGGAGTATGTTGACCATGATCGGGTGCACCATAAATGCATGTTGCAAAACGTTGTGATCATCGTTCGTGAACCAGTAAATGTATTTACTCTCTCTCGCCAGATGAAGAAATTGCTGAACAACTCCTCTTCCTTCGGACATCTCCATCCTGAAGTCATTTCGGAAATTGTAAATGTGTCGGATGTTTGGATGATCATCAGGAAATTGCTCGGCAATAGTGGACATGATGTTACGGGGAGCAACCTTGGACTTTGTCATGTCCCGCACAACCTGTTTTGCACCCGGACTCAATCCGCTCACTTTACGGTGACCCTCTGGGTACACAATCATTGGGTGGTTATGTGTCCCGGTGTGATCATTTTTCGCAATGATCTTCCAACTTTCGGTGCTGACATCATAATATATCTTGATGTAGAATGGACAACCATTAGCTTTGGTTTTGGTGTCCTTCTGTATCGCGTTCTCCAAATCTCTCGGCTTGCTCCTTCGTGACCGATCACATCGCAAATACCGATACGGCCGACCATATCTGGTTTTGTTATAAGACGATTTCACCAATATAAATCCCAATTTTATGGAAACACCATCAGCCCATGTAACAGCATCGTCAAATGTAGGAAAAAACGTATCGGTGACAAAATTCCCACTATAATTCACACCGTCACCACCTTCCTCAGATTCCATATCCTATACAAATTAAACAAAACATGCTTTATGTCAAAATAATAATAATAAAAACAATAATAATAATAATAATTATAATTAAAATAATAAAAATAATAAAAACAATACTAATAATAATAATAATAATAATAATAATAATAATAATAATAATAATAACAATACTAATAACAATACTAATAATAATAACAACAAATACAAAACAATAACAATATTAATGATAATAAAAAATTATAACAACAACTACAAAACAATTTATAAGACCATAACATTAATTAATAAATAAATAATAATAATAATAACAATAACAATAATAATAATAATATTATTAATATTAATATTAAAATTATATTTCTACTAATTAATAATAACAATATCAACAACAACAACAACAATAAAATAACAGCAACAACAACAATAATAATATCAACTACAAAACAACAATAATATCAACATATTACTAATAATAATAATAATAATAATAATGAAACAAAAAATAAACATATTACTAATAATCATATTAATACAACAAAATTACATTAATTATCAAATACTAAATCACAACAATAATCACAAGACCACGAAAAAAAAATACATAAAAAAAAAAACTTAATAAACGTACTTAACATTTAAAAAAAAAAAATTAATAGGGACATCCGCCTAAAATTTCCGGATGTCCCTAGGTACATCCGCCTGAAATTTCCGGATGTACCATGGAACATCCGGATTTTTTAGGCGGATCCCATCTTCCGCTTGAAATTTCCGGATGTTCCATGGTACATCCGGAAATTTTAGGCGGATGTACCTAGGACATCCGGAAATTTTAGGCGGATGTCCTAATTACCGAAAATAAAAAAAAAAAAAAAAACTTACAGAATGATCCGACGCATTCTCCGGCGTACGTATGTTCCACTCGCCGTCCATGACCCAAGATCCGTCGGAAAATTTAACGATTTTTGAAAATAGAAAATTTAGGTGGTCGTGGGGACCGATTTTGGGAAGCTCGGGACAACAATGTCGTGAAGTAAGGGGACCGTTTCATGTATTGTGTCCAAATGTGGAACAAGGTCCTTTTTATAACCCAAATTGCATAAAGGGCATAGTGGTCCATTCAAGTCAAAAAGGGAGCGTTACCTGGTAATTTGGGAGCGACAAATAGCAGTTGAGTTATGAAAAACATCCAATCTAGTTTCGTTTGGTTCATAATATGGGTCCAATGATTGTGTAGTTGGATGGGGTTTGAAAAGAGTTTTCCAACGATATATTATAAGTTCAATTCCGAGTTATAACGAGAAAATTATAGCAAAATACTAAACTGGGCCTAAATCGAGTTTAATATGAACCCAATGATCATGTGAAGGGTCCATTAATTATAATTGTATTCCTAAAGTCATTAGGATTTATCTTAGTCTTTTAGAATTATCTAGAACGTTATTTTGATTTTTAAAGGTATTAGGATTGATAATTATAATTATTATTTATTTTGAAAAGATAAAGAATTTTACATCGGATAAAACAAGTGTTTTAAAAGGATTAAATCTGATTTAATAAAAGATAAGTACGGACGCTGGCTAACCCAATTTGATTGGAAGTCGGATTCCATATGAATTTTATCGTACAACGTCTATCGTGCCGCGATAGGCTTATCACTGTGCGATAGAGCCATTGTGTCGCGATAACCCTGTTGCGCCGTGATGGAACCAGTTTTACTTCGAGTCAAATTTTGACTCTTTTCTGATCGTTATTCTCTATAAATAGGGACGATTTTCTCCGTTTTCAAGGAACCACAATCATCATCTCTTCTCTCTCTCAAGCTAAAGCTTATTCTTTCTCTCTCTTGATTTTCTAAGCCTTTTCTACACCTCTTTACAAAAATACACTATACGTCCTTTGCAAGACTTAGACACACCTAATCAAGCTCAAAGTTGCCTTAGACTTCGACGTGAAAGATTGATAGTTTTGAGGATTTGGTCCCAAATCCTTGTTTCAATTTTTTGATTAGATTTATTGTTTAATATTTTCATTTTTTTTTTTGACAGCTAATTTAATATTTTCATTGAAGTTACTAACGTGTGTATTGTTTTTATAGAAAGAGATATGAGGCTTTAAAGTAAGTAATTTAATTACTTAATTATTATATTGATTCCTAATATCATGTTAGGATGTTATTTTAATTCCTAATATCATGTTAGGATGCTTTTATTTGATTTTTAGTATCATGTTAGATTTTAAGCTTTGATTTTTATTGTTTAGTGACATGCTAGGATTTGTTATTTATCATGTTAATATCATGTCTAGGATCTTGTTAATATTATGCTTTGAGATTATTATGATGATGATTTGTGGTATCAATATTATATGTGGCTTGATATATTATTGTTATTGCTTGATCACGATCTCTCTTGCAGGTTTAAAGGGAATTTGTACTTGAAATCACGCTTAATAACATAAGATAATTAATAATTTTATTTAGGCTAATATGATTTTAATTCAAGTGATCGCCAATAATAGGTTTATTTGTGCATTAATAATCAACCAACATAGATTAAACAGGTTTGAGATTGATATATTGATTGTATGTTGATTAGAAAGCGCATATGAACAAATTAGAGACCTATTTAGAATGAGTTCAATTTCTTTTAAGTTGGATTCGTACCATCATCCCCGAATATCCAGTCATGGTTCAGGACCACTATGGAGTTAGTGATCTCTGTGATCTTGAAGGGGTGTAACCTTCACCTCGTGGACGGTTTACAAGTTCCTAAAATTTATTAGCGACTCTTTTATTCTAGCTTTCTTCTCTTTGAACGCCACTATGCTTGAATGCACGATCACAGTGGGGCTCAAACTTAGGTGTTTGAAATATTCCCTATACACAACAGGCCTAAAAAGGCCACACCAACCTCTGCAGAGCAATTACATGTCCTCCAGCCACATATTGTCACTCTTACTTGATCATCAAACTGGCTATGCTCTCTAGCACTTCCTTACTAGGCCATTGATTTTCGTTCTCTAATATGCCTAAATTTTCTACTTCTGCAAGGGATTTTTAATCTCTAATGAAGGTTATAGTACCCAGCGAGTAATTACAAAATTCTAAACCTGCTTTCCAGACACTAGTAGAAAAATGCAAATGAGCATCAGTTCAAAACCGGTGCCGGTTTTGAACCGGTGGCAAAAAAAGGGTTTTTGGCACCGGTTCCAGTTCAAAACCGGTGCCAAAAATGCCCCAAAAAAATATTTTTTTTTTGCATTTTTTTCACTTTAATTGATATATAAACACTAACATAGTAACATAGATATAAACTTACATATATATTTTCATTAAAAACAAGGCTGTAATATTACAATTTTGGTCCAAAAAAATAAAATAAAATACAAGTTACACACAAAGAGCAACACATGCAGCAGCATGCATATTAAACACGCACTAAACATTCTGTATATGGGTAACTTTCATCTAAATTACCCTTATAGACAGCACCAAATCCACCTATACACAAAGAGCAACATATATATGCAGCTACACAGTAGTAGAAGTGCAGAACAACAGCACAGAAGGAACAGTTAGCATGGTAGTAGAACACCAGCACAGAAGCAGCAGCAAGGAAGAGAAATGCAGCATGCAGTGGGCATAATTGAATTCCATAGCTGTTGGGAATGAACTTGTCCAACTGCCAAAATGAATCAAAATAAAACCGATTGAGATGTAAATAATGACATCCCATAAAAATTCCCAATTTAATTTTTCAAATTGAACCACCCAAATAATTTCTTTAAAAAAATTGAAGCCCATACACTTATTGGTAATAGTTTAACTATGACTGATGCCTAATGGCTAATAGCCAAACTCAATCAGAATGAGATTGCATCACTACTTTAAGAGCCCTCGGTTTAATCCCTGACTACCACAAGTCAGTTAAACTTTATCAAGAATGTCAAAAGGTAAGAGACCATCATAATACAAAGAAAGATAAGAAAGTATGGGAGACAATCAAAGAAGATTTTGACCGATAATAATGATGAATTAGGTAGTTTCCAAGCATATATAAAGGGAAAGCAAAGGCAGGAAGCTCTTGACAGAGTATTACATAATACCACAAATAAGAAATATAAAAGGGGAAAGCAAAGATATTTGCCAATATCATGGACATTATCTCCACCTCTCACATTTCACTTTCTTAAACAGCTAATGAGGTTTACAAATAAACAACACTAAGCAATTCAATGCTGTAATTTGATGAACTAGGTAGTTTCCATTCAGTTTAATCAAGCCAGGTTATCTAGCTGGCAAATAACACTCAAGTTATAGAATGTACCTTTCTATCTACGGAGTGTCAAGGTAGGTGTTTCTTCAGGTTCACTCTCTTGTGAAGAGGCAGCAGCATGGAGAGCTGAAACATAACACTTGGATAAGTAGTAGATATATAATGATGAATCAAGCAATCTAGATTTAGCTAATGGATGAGACAATAACTATCAAATAAACTAATACTAAGAAACAAGTAAACAATTAAAACCCCAAACAAAATATTATGAAATGTGAAGTTTATTGAAGTGTGAAGTGTGTTGAGTGCTAATAATTTTGACAAAAGTACATGATACAGACATGGTTTGGAATTGAACAGCTACAATGAAGCTCCAATCTTGTCAATGGCTTCAGCAAGAATACTCCCACACAAAGGCATCATTTCCAGAAGATATCGAAGCCATAGCTGCAGGCAACAAGTATAAATTAATATAAAAACATAGGCTTAAATTATTACATATAATGAGATGCTACATGTTATTTGCTTCTTTTCAGACTTTTTCAATAAAATCAGAGTTTCACAAATGCATTTAGACAAGCTTAATACACATCTAACCAGTGACACCACACTACAAAAATGTAATCATGCAGACATGCCATAAAATTATTTATGAAGATTCAAGAATGTCATTCAACCATAGCCTCAAGTTATGAAGTTACTGACCCAAATCTTCCCGTCAGGAACCATGATCCTTAAATATTGATCACAATCAGTCCCCATCTGCATCAAACATAGGAAATAGCCTGAAAAAGAAAAAAAGAACCATATCAGGTGTCTAAATCTGATGCAAGAATAGTCGCATGATAGGTTCAAGATCCAAGTCATTCGATTAACAGAGCTAAATCCACATCTGCCCCCAATCTCGGTAGAGCAAAAGCAGCAGCTACAACGGAGCAAAAGTAGCAGCAGCAAGGGTGCACTGCAGAGAAGCAGGGCGGCAGGTTCAAGCTTCAAGTCATTTGATCACTAGGCCATTAGCTTCAAGATGATGCGCAATAATCCCAGCAAATGTCTAAAACGATTAAAATAGAAGAGAAAAGGAAACTCACCAACACATGCATGTAAATAATTGTCGAATATCTCGCTCAATTAACATACTGTAGGATTTAAAAGCATACAATTAACAAAAGTTCCATTATTCACAATTCATTAAGCATAACCTGACTTCTTGATCGCATTCAAATTCAATATTATGTCCCATTTGCTTCTTCTCTTTCATATCTTCTCCCGGTATTCCGAATTCCAAGTACTACTAAGTAACACTATCAGAGTTTCAGCAAATTTCATAACTTGGCATAACAGCAAGATCACACATTGTGGCAATCAAATTAACGCTCAACACAAATCAACAAAACGAAAAGAACCCGAAAATTCCCAAATCATAAAACAGCTAAAAAAACACAATTAAACCCAAAATTAGCATATACAGCATCAAATCAAAGCTGAAAAGCCTACCTCAGACTCATCCACACGCTTCCAGCTATCAGGCTCACCACCAGCCCACTGCAAATCAGCGTCATCCTTCAAAGCTTTAGCTTTTCTACTCCCTTTCCCACCACCACCACCTCCTCCGCCACCATAAGTAGACGCTTTTGACGACTCCTCATCACCTGAAGAAGTACTCAACATCTCAACCTCAGAATCATCATCTTCATCCATAGACTTGGTGTAATTCCTTTGTCTAGGGTCAGGGTTTTTACTCGCCGAGGACGACCCTTTATTCGGCGGCGGTTGGACGTAATTCACAACCAGTTTCGACAATTTTGAAGGCGGTTTCTGGTTATTGGTGTCTCGTTCAGCTTGTTTTTTTCAATAACATCTGAAGGAGCTCATCTTCGTCGAGATCTTCGCTGTCACCCGAAGAAATATCTCACACATGCATGAGAACGGCGGCGGGGTGGAATGAACGGCGATAAGGTGGATAGTGGAAAGAGAGTGAAGAGGGAGATCTAGTTGAGGAGAGAGGAGAGAGAAGAGAGAAGAGAGAGAGAGGACGAGATATCAAGGAAAGAGAGAGAAGGTAATTTTTTTTTTTTTTTTTTTTTTTTGAATTGCCACCGGTTCAAACCGGTGTCATTTCACCGATTTGACAACGGTTTTGTTTGAATCAGTGGCAATTCTTTTATACAATTTCTGTCTAATTTTTTTTGCCACCGATTTTTATGAATAGGTGCTAATAACTCGGTGTCAAAATATGTTTTTCTAATAGTGACAAATAGTATGGAACCTCGAAACCTGATCAGAGATTTGCAGAAATAGAGATACAAAATAAAAAGAAAGAAATAGATTTAAAGAAAGGAGATTTGGGAAGAAGGATGTAATTTCATTCATAATGCTTTCTTACATCACAAGGCCACATATAGGCTTTACATCATTCTACACATAACTAACTTGAAATAACAACTAAATGCAACAAAATGCAAAATGAAATATAAATGTAAAATCCTGTAGTGACACTCCCTAACAGATTCATTGAATTATATTGCTAATCATTCTATTATAATAGCTACCAGCTCACCAACATGCAATCCCATGCATGTATCCTCTTCACGAATGATTTCTTCTTCCAACTATGCAACTTTATATCTCCCCCCTCCCCAAACACCACATTCGTGATGGCCCAAGAATAAATTGTGGGATTTATGATGGCAAATTCACGTTCTCAGACAATTATATCAAAAAAATTCATGTTTATTTTTGTTTTCTGACAAATGAGTTTTGCCATTTTTTTCAATTCCCTGGCCATTTGCTCTTATAAAAAGAAGGTAAATATATTTATTTTTCATTTTTTTTTTTAATTTCCCATGTGCTAATATAACCACGTGGTTTTTCTTTGTTTCCAGCGTGCTAGAAAGTGAAGACTGCCGATCTCTTCCGTTTTTATTCTCAATCACTTTTACAAATGTCAACTTACGATGTTATATATATATATATATATATATACTAAATAAACTCTCTCTATCTCACTCGCTATATTGTAAAGTTAAATTTATTATACTTAATATCTCTTGGATTTCATTTCCAAAATATTGAACTTGTAGATTTATATATCATGCCTAATTTATATGATTAAGCACTTTTGTTTCAGACACAAGGTGCTTGCAATTGTTTTTTTAAAGTTTATAAGTCCTAACAACAAGTAAAATTTTAGATAATGAAATCAGTTGAGAGTGGCAAATGAATATGATATATGCAACTATTGATCTAGGTGTTTTTCATTACTTTGTGCATTGAGTTTCATCAAAATAATCGAATATTTTTTTACAACCATGTTCAGGGGCAGAGCCAAGGGCGGGCTAGTGGGGGGCCATGGCTTCCCCCTTGGCCCAAGTTATTTCATCATCGTCACCTTCATCCAAGTTCTTATTTTTTTTTTAACACAAAATAGGAATATATTAATAATAGGAGGAAATCCTTGCATCAAAGATATTACAAAGAAAATTGATGAAGGTTGCCCAAAGATACCAAACATAAATACTTAAACTAGAGTTCAAACGAAAAAACAGAAGATAATTAAACACATTACACAAACTATTCCATCCTAGAGCATAACATAAGGAACATATAACCAAATCGAGGATAGAAGAACTAAATATTAGCAGCAGGCAGCAAGAGGCCCCAATTCCCTCTCATATAAATCCTTGACACAATCAGGGATAGTGAGGGAAGTCCTGTGCCCTACATATCACACCTAGTACACATAGGACTAACAATGGGAAGAAAGACAAATTTTTTTTGAGCAACAGGAAGAATGGTATGCATACATCTGCAAGCCAAAAACAGTCAGCAGCCAGGAAGAATTTAACAAGCAAAATAGCATCACTTAGCATCAAATAAAGGTCAGCTACCACGGACAGTAAAGCCACTGAGTTTAAAACTCAGTTTAGAGCTTTCAACAGACTGCGGGACCTCATGTCGGTTAGCTATCAAACTCAGTCGGTCTATCAAAACAGAAGACCTGCAAATGTTCACAACTAAAGACTCGACCAAGCCTCGAGTATCATCTCAGCAGGCTGTAGAACCAAAATAGATCAAGCATTCAAGCAACATCCACAACAATAGGAGAAACACGGGTCAGAAAGGCCTGTAGATCATTTATCATTGACATAAGGAGTAGGGGGTTGTGATAGTAGGGGTTTCATAACTAATTGTATGAAATTAATAAAGGGTAGGACAACCCTTATCAGCATTAATTATATGAAATTAATCAAATTATCAGCGTAATCCAACTAGTCTCGATACATTCTAGAGAATTCAATTTAAAACAGTCCGAGGCCTAAGCAAAACTCGAGAAAATCTTCCTTGAAGAAGCCAGAAATCACCAAGCACCTAGCACCTGAAAACATCAACAATTAAAAATTAAAAAAATTCATTTATATGTTTGGATAATAACTTAAGAGGGAAAGGGAGGGAAGGGAATAAGAGTGAAGGGAGAGGAAAGGAAGGGGAGGGAGAAGTCAAGAATGTATTTTCCTTCCAAATCTCTCCAACAATCAAAGGATTTGGTGTATTAAAGGAGGGAAAATGCATCCTTCCATTTCCCTTCCCTTCCTTCCCTCCATGTGTTATCCAAAGAAGGGAAGATGAATCCCTCCCCCTTCCCTTTTCCTCCATTTCCCTCTATCCAAACAAAATTCCAAGACTACGCTTCCATATATTTCACAAAAAATCAGACAAAAGAATCATAAACAAAAATCAATATTGACCCTAACGAGGACCCTATTGATAATTTCTAACCTATAATCTAAACAAAAATCATGGTACTCCTAATCTAAGAGATTACTACTTATCTCCACCATGCTAGCCTACTGAACTCAATGAGCATTAGCAATCTGGGTATCTGTACGAAATAGATAAAGCCAAAAAACAGGAAATATTGGAATTAGAAATCCTAAATGATTTGGAGCAACTAAAAGACCCTGAATCAATATCAATGATGATAGAAAAGTGAAAATAATTTGAAAATTGATAAAACAGAACAGGGGAAAAAAATGCTACCATTAATCTTATTAAGGATCAATTCCATCTGGTCTTCTGGAGTATGGTCTAG
Organism: Chenopodium album; assembly: GCF_948465745.1. Lineage (NCBI taxonomy): Eukaryota > Viridiplantae > Streptophyta > Magnoliopsida > Caryophyllales > Amaranthaceae > Chenopodium > Chenopodium album. Next base: position 22,933,550 of record NC_137843.1, on the reverse strand, counting down.
AAAAACACTGGCCTTATCTGGATTCTCAAGCTCCAACTCATGTACTACATTAGTCCAAACATCATACCTCAGCCTGTAGTGTCGCACTAATTCACTGTAGGCCGCACGTAAAGCTGCGCTCCGCTAATCTTCAGGTGATGCGTCACAACTTGCTGTGGTGCGGGGTCTGCACCGTGGCCTAATGCGTGACCTACTACTACTGGCTTCACCGCTTGCCCCAAAGTCTGCAGGGGCCCTTGGCGCTTTAGGGACAGGGTCTCGTTGGAATACATAAATAATGTTCCTGTCCTCAGGAGTGTTTTGAGTAGTACCCTGCCAAGCACAAAGATATATGAGTATTATTGCAGCCAAGATACAAACATGCAACTAATGAGTGTACAAGATTACTAACCAAGCAAAAGCAAAAAGAAACACTCAATGACATAAAGACAGAAGTCAAGGGAGTCAAAAACCAAAAGAACCATAAAATAGAGAAGGGGAGCATCATCATAGCAATACAAAGTGACTAAGTGAGGATTAAAAAGATACTGTAACTCCATAAGAGAATGAACTAGTGCATAAACAAAAAAGAAAAATGAATAACAAACAAACAATAACAGAAGAGGAGAAAAACATGATGACTCATGGAGGCTGAAAAAAAGCAATATGGAAAACAATACCAGACATAATAAATGCAACAAAATGTACTTGAAGAATGATCTCATTATATTCGAAGGTCAGAAGCCTTATATAGGCTAGTTCATATTCAAGATGAAAACAACTTGAGTAAACAACATAATCAAGAGGTCAAAGAAAATAAATGGACAAATAAAAAGGTGATCTAATATGATATAGGCCTATGGCAAAGTATCCACCACAACTTTGATTAGACACTCACCATCATGAAGCCAAAGATAATAAATGGGCAAATAAAAAAAAGAAATAACAAGCCAAGCTTTCGATTAATACAACCGTTAAAACCATCTTGCTAGGTAAAAATCAGAAGACCATTTAGCTTATTCAACATCATATTAATGGGCAAAGGAGCATGAGCATATATTACGGAGTAAACAACATAAAAATGTACAGAGAAGCATAACTATTTACTTCATATACAAAATTCAACAAAATATGAAGATAACAAATTCCAAAGAAGAAAAATAATCAGACATAATATCATATTGAGATTACAAAGATAAACAAAATATATAATTACTAAAAAACGAAATTGATTTATCACAAAGCACTAGAAATGTACTCAGGAAGATGAACTGAAGCATATAGTAATCAAAAAGAGGAGACATAAGAGTACAGAGCTCCCTGGGTGTCAAATGAATTGATCCAGCCATAACCCCTATCCATCAGAAATATGCAATTAGCCCTATGCTCTTGAGAAGACACAAATCAATTACTATATAAAAGAGCCCAAATGAAGAATATCATGAATATCCAACAAGCCCTATCAGGCTATCAGGCACATGGATCCCCAATTGAGAGCAAGAACCCTTAAATCCCCGAAATGGAAATTGGGGGCAAATAATTTCAAATCCTCCTAAAATAAATTGGGGGAAATTACTCCTAGTAGACCTAACTATATGATGACAAATAAACCATGAGAAATAAAAGAGCATCAGGCGACATGGATCGAGAACATCGAGGTCAACAAAAGAAAAAAATTTGAGAGCAAATTGAAATAGACGATGACCCATAGGGAAGTCTTGGGATTACATCTGAAGAGAATAGATACGTAACTATGGGATCTGAGAAAATTTTGGCAAGAAAGATTTCCGGGTATGAAATTAAGAAATATACCCAACTTATGCAGAGGAAAAAATACAAACAGAGGGAGAAGTCATTCAATTATGGCTATATCAAGGAAGAAGAATCGAGAAGAAAGAATGCAGCAAGAAGTGAGCATGAATGGGAACCACTAGTGCTGTCAAATTTCAAACCGAAACCGTTTAACTGCCCGAAACCGACCGACCCAAATGAGAACCGAACCGATTAAAAACCGATTTTTTTGAAACCGAAAACCGACCCGAACCGTATTTTAGTAAACCCGAAACCGAATCGACCCGAATAATGTTAAACCGTATAAGAACCGAACCCGTTAACAAACCGAACCAAATATAAACCGAACTGAAAGAAAACCGAACCGAAAAAGAACCGAACCGTATCTAACCCGAAACCGGTTCTAACCCGAAACCGTTTAAACTGGCAAAAAAACCGCTTACACCGAACCGTTAGCAAACTGCTACCCGTTTGCACCGAACCATTTAAAAACCGAACTGTTTGTAAACCGAACTAGTTATAAACCGAACAGTTTATGATTCAAACCGCTTCTAAATCGAACCGTTTACAAACTTTTTTATAAAATTAAATGGATTTTTTTTTGACGGGAATATAATTAAATGGATTAAATATTAGAAATCTTAGAATATTTTTTTTAAAATAGCAAGGCAAATCATTCATTAAGGATAATCAGTGTTCACAAACAAGAGCAAAACAAGCAGGCTCAGGCCCTGCCTCAAACTATTAGCAACACTACTGCCTCTAGTCATGTATATAAATGATTAGATAAGAAGCATATAATAACCTAATTGTAAACACAGTAATACATTAATACACTAACTCTTATAATCTATTTCGTAATAAACTAGTAAGATCAGTATGACTAAACTTGAAACAGAACATAATATGTATTTATAAAATCAATGAGAATTTGTTTATAATATGATGCCTAAATAGTAAATATGAAATGATTCGCGACTTTATATAAAACTTGTGAATGCAAAAGGTTAGCAAGTACTATCAAATTTCAAACCAAAACCATTTAACTGCCCGAATCCAAACAACTCGATAAACATTTTATTTTTTGAAACCGAAAACCGACCCGAACCGTAATTTAGTAAACTTGAAATGGAACCGATATGAATAACGTTAAAGTGGTTAAACCATCGAAAAACCGAACCAGTTATAAACTGAACCGAAAAAGAACCGATTCAGTTAAAAACTGAACCGAAAAAGAACCGAACCAGTTATAAACTGAACCAAAAAAGAACCGAACTGTTTTTTAACCCGAAACTGTTTGAACCGGGATAAAAACCGTTTGCACCGCACCGTTAACAAACCGCAACCCGTCTGCACCGAACCGTTTACTACCCGGACTGTTTACAACCCGAACCGAATTAAAACCGCTTAAGAATAAACCGAAACCAAATCGAACCGATAACTATTTAAACCAAACCAAAACCGACCCGTGAGACAATTAAACCGATTCCAAACCGACCCGATTGAATACCGAACCGATTTCAAACCGAACCGAAACCGAATTGTCAAACCGTTTTGACAGTGCTAGGAACCACGGTAACATCAACACTCGTAACAGCAGAAAACTATCCTAAGCCTGTTGTTATGCTCACTTATTTTAGAAGGACAAGGGTAAGGAAGTACTTCAGCAACAGAATTAGTAACAATTTTGGGGGAAGGGTAATAGATGTAGACACAAACAACACTAGACACAAACTCATCACCAAAGCCCTATCATGTCTTAATACCACCTTATAGTCACGGAATTTTGCCTCGAAAAATCTGGTTCTTTCCTTACAATCTTCAGCGGTGATACCAGATGTGATAGACCCAAAGTTGGGCCAGCCCATTAAGGTTTATCACCGAAGGTCCAAGAAGGGTCAAACTCGTGAGTTGGGTCAAGAGCACAAGCAAATCAAATTCAACGGTAACCAGCAGGAGCAAGCAACAGAAATAGAGGAGCAAGAGATGCAGTAGCAATTGTCAAGGAAGCCAAATTGGGAAAGAGACAAGCTTGAAAAGGATGAGACACCACTTTTGTAACCATGGCAAAAAGGGTGATGTTCCCTAAGCCTTGTAAGTCAACTAGTATTAGTTTTAGGGTATGTTAGTGCTTGAGTATAAATGGTAAACTAGTTAGTAGTAGCCGTTTCATCCAGAAATTGTGTAGAATTCTCATGAGAGTTGTGGCCTAAAGCTACTTAGAGAGTAATAGCCTCAAGCTATTGTTATCTTGTATTCCTTTGACTTTTAATCATCAATCAAACTACTCAAGCTTACCCCTAATTCGTGTTTAATTAATATAATACAATCGTGTGAAAATCGGTCTTTGACAACTTGGTATCAGAGCAGGCAGTATATTAAATTCCTTTAAGGAATCTTGAGGGGTATTATAAGTAGGGCTTTGCACCGGTCCAAAACCGGACCGGAATGGTGCAAAAAGTATGGACCGGAATCAACCGGTCCGGGTTCCGGTCTGGACCGGTTTTTCATGTCCGGTTCGGTTTTGGAGCGGTTAGACCAGTTTTTTCAGCTTTTAACTTATTTGATTATTTTTATATTTTAAATTTTAAAATTCTAATTTCTAAAAAATTATAATCAACATATTTTAATATTTTGGGAAAAAAATTTCTAGGGATTTTAGAAAAATCAAACATAAATTTCATATTTTTAACCAAAAAAATAAATAAATAAACATAATTTCGAGGTTTCCGATCCGGACCGGTTTTTACCTAACCGGACCGGAAAATCGTAATCACATATTTTTAAGGATCGTGGACCGGAATCAATTGGTCCAGTCCGGTCCGGTTTCCGGTCTCAGTCCCCTTTTGCACACCCCTAATTACAAGTGTCTTGAAGCAAAGGGTAATAATTAAACATAAGATGATTAATTATTCAACCAAGAGTTACAAGAGGTTGTAATTAGTAAAGAGTTTATTCACCTTTAAAATATAACTATTATTGATAAGGCCTCCGTCTACTTAGTAGTTACATAGAGATTGGATCTTGGAATCACTTAATTTATATGGGACTAATTGAATTTCGTGTTTAAAGTTACCGTTTACAGTAAAAGGTGCTTTATTTTAAACATAAATTAATTGAACTTTGTCTTTTATTCTGATTGTAGATGAATTGTAACGACGCCTCTTATCCTCCTATTAAATTGAGCACCACTCTTAAACTGTCAAACTTTTGAGAATGGGAAAGGGAAATCAGAAGTGTTCTGAACCCCCTAGGATTGGTGTATCCATTAGATAACCCTTATACCAAGTCACCTTTCCATGAACCATACCCCAGAACAATATAGTAAGCTTTTGGATGATTACCATTATGTCACCAGTATAATTCTAAACTCCATACCCAAGGGTTGGACTAGAAGGTTTAAGACTTATGAGCCTCACATGATCATCCAACATCTGTTCGACATATGCAGGGGTGTATTGCGCGCTTATAATGGAAGACCTGACGTGAATTATGCTAGGAATATATATATATATATATCCTGCTATGTTAATGGAAGGCCTGACGTGAATATGGTGTAGAATGAAATCAGGTAATTCAGATATTCGATCAATACAGTCTATTCCCTCATCATCCATATCTCTATCTAAATAGCCAAATAATTAAATCTTCCAATTCTCAAGTTAAGTTACTCAGACCCCAATAATTCTGTAATCCCTACCAAAATTTTTAGAGACAGTCAAATTCCAAATAAATTATTAAATTACCCCCAACAAATTCAGATTATATAAATACATACACAAATGTACTCCTTAATATTAATGCCATATATATAATTAACTTAGAGACATGAAAAATCCAGATAAATTAATAAAATTACCACAACAAATTCAGATTAGATAAGAACTGCAAATCTACTCCTTATATTAATACAGTATCATTTATATAATTAATTAAAGACATGCAAATACCATATAAACTAGTAAAATTACCACAACAAATTCAAAGTATATAATAAAGGCAAATCTACACCTTAATATTAATACTTTAAACGGATTTTTTTTTGAAACAATATCAATACTTTTATAATTAACTTAAAACATGAAAATTCCAGATAAAATAGTAAATTACCACAACAAATTCTAAAAATCACAAATCTACTCCTTAATATAATACCATTCATGTAATTAACAAAGGAGAACACAAAATAGTTTAGCTTGAACTCAAATTGTAAATTAATTATAATAATAATAAAATTAAAAAAAAAAAGTGAGGCAAATGAATGCTTTAAATTCACCAAATTATCATCTAAGAGAGAAGTTAGGGTTTTTTTTTTTCCAAAAAAAAAATAAATTGTTTTGGGCTAGAAATCAAATAATTACCAATTAGTTTATAATCATTATTCATATACAATAATTAAATTATGCAATTAGTAAAATAATCGGAAAAAAAGTAACATAAATATGTAAACACTAACCAGAATAAAAATAGCTGCAATTAGTTTCTGTTAAGAAGAGTAGAACGCCATCATGATAGAGTTATGAGAAAGGTTATGAGAAAGAGAATGTTGGAAAGCTTAATTATATTGATGTAATTCCATGAGTATATATAGTACATAAGTATGCAATATAATACGACTAGACACATTAGAGTACTTGTCTAGGTACATTAACTAAGAATAAGGGATATCTTTGACCATCAACCTAAAGAGTAAATTAAGGAATAAATCAAGGGATCATTATCCTTTACACGCCCCCGCAAGATGGACGTCCAGAATGAGAGGCCGATCTTGATTATAATTCGCAAATCTTGTTAGGAAGTGAAGTGTAGGTGATGTGAGAAGGGTTGCATCGCATTGTGATTCTCCGGGAGGGTTTGGAGAGAGGGGAGTATTAGAAGTAGTTTTTTTTTTTTTTTTTTTTTTTTTTTTTTTTTTTTTTTTTTGTTGCTAGCATGTGCTTGCAACATATGGGAGAAGAATAAAAATATAGGGTTTCCTTCATAACTATTGAAGGCGAGATAGAAAAAAAAATATGATGGTGTTGATGGTGGTTTAGAACGGAAAGAATGTGATGTTTCTCCATAATGATTTTGGAAAAAGAATTTCATGTTTGGCAACACTTGGTAGGTAAACTACGGGATGCCGAAAAGGGATTGTTTCTCCGGAAGGGGTTTGGAGAAAAAAAAAATTGATAATTGACATCTCTTGGTATACAAAATACGGGGTGTCAAAAGAGTTGAGCGAAGTGTGATTTTGGTTTGAAGCTTTCCAGGAAGGAAGTTTGATATGGTCACCATCATTTGTCGGCGTCGGCAAAGGGTTTTGATAGTGTAACCATGGTAGTAGCGGAAGCAAGAAAAGATGGATCAAAAGCTCATGATACCATGATAGAGTTATGAGAAAGGTTATGAGAAAGAGAATGTTGGAAAGCTTAATTATATTGATGTAATTCCATGAGTATATATAGTACATAAGTATGCAATATAATACGACTAGACACATTAGAGTACTTGTCTAGGTACATTAACTAAGAATAAGGGATATCTTTGACCATCAACCTAAAGAGTAAATTAAGGAATAAATCAAGGGATCATTATCCTTTACACATCAATGAAGGTATAGAATCAGAGAAGTAGAGCAACTTGATCAGCTGTAAAAATTGGAAGTGGAGTGAAGATAGTATGAAATGTTTTTACTAAAAAATATCCAAGTTCAAAATATCCAAGTTACTAAGAAGATATGGGTTTTAGCTTCTTTGAGAAGATATGGGTTTTAGCTTCATTGAGAAGATATGGGTTCTCATGAACTGAATTGAATTGAACTGAACTTATTACGGATTTCTGAGCGGCTGCACAAGCACTTCATAGGACAAGGGACATGAAGAACTTCTTGAAAATAAACAGGTGGGAATTGTTTTACCCCGGAGGAAAGAGCCAACTCTATGGTTTCCAAGCTAAGAAGGATATGGGCCTTATGAATTTAATCGTCATTGTCAAGGTTTTTTTACCTTTCGTTGGAGCCCTAAGAAATAAAAAGGAAATCTTAATGACAGTTAAAGGACTCCCGAGCATGAACCACAGAGGTTTGACTTAAACTATATAAAAAAAAATGATCAGGGCCAATTTCATTTATCTATTTTATTATGGCCCAATCCATAAATGAGATCACCGATTCTCAATTCAAATTCATTTGGTATCAATAGCCCAGTCCAGTTATTGTGGCTCCTCATTCGTCTCCAACCTCTTCGTCTTCAACAACGCCAATTTCGCGATCTATAAAGCCTGCTTCCCTTCTTCAACCGGTTCGTCGGTCTTCTCCTGTGTTGCCAGACTTTATTTATTTATGTTATTTTATAAATTTATTAAATCTTTGTTATTATTGGGTTAATTTTGAGTAACTGTGTGTTTATTGGCATTATTTAGCTTGGTTTTATTTAGCTTTGTTAATCAAGGCTCTTAAGCAAGGACAGTGTAAATTTTATTTGATTAGGCAAATCACAATATTCTATTAAGACATTAATAATACAATAATCAAGCAAATTGTTCTTCTCACGTTCATGTTTGTCAGTTTGTTTAAATGTTTATTTGTTTGTTTCATTTGTTTTGGTTTAATTTGTATGTATGTTTCATATGTTAAATTGGTTTAATTTTGAATACAATACATGTGTATTATACTAGCTAGTTTATGCAAAGTATTATGGCAGTTGTGAATCTAATTGTAGATAATTGTTTTTATTGTAGAAAATGTTGAGGGTTGGTAATAAAATTCCCACTCTTTGTAAGACTTACAAGAATTATAAAGACGATATCAAAGAGATCATTAATGGAGCTATAGAGTCTAACGAGGATGGTAGTTATCTTCTTCGGCTATTAAAGATTGCCGAAGGAATTGATGAGAAAGATTTAAATTCTGTAACTGATTTGATTGAAGTGGTGTTGGGCCACTATAGTGTCATACATGATCCGTGTAATGCCCCGTATTTTTATGTACTTTTTATAAAGTATTTAAGTATTAATAAAATGTATTGTTAAGAGCTCAAGTATTTTAATTAAATATTTTAAAGGGTTATAGTATTTTAAGTATAAGGTTTTATAAAAGTAAAATATATTTTGGACCAAACGTTTATTAATTATTGGGTAATGTAAATTATTCCTACATACTCTTATTGGAATAACCCATTCCAAAACCCATAACTTAAGCCATATCCCATAACTTAAGCCCACATTTTTATAAGCCCAAATTTAACCCTACACTCCCTAATCTATAAATACTCCATGAATCCCCAAAAATTTCCCACACAAAAAGGTTAGTCTTATTTTCTTTCTCCTTTATTTTATTAATTTGTGGTTTTGATTTTATTGTTTGAAATTAATTTAATTAGTATCAAATTGTATTTTGATGATTAAAATTTATAATTTCAGATTTTATAAATGTCATAATTTTCAGATTTTGTAAATTTTATAACCTAGGGTTTTTAATTATTGAAAATCATGATTTTAGGGTTTTTATGAACAATTGATTTAGTGCTTTTATAGTAATGATGTTTTGAAATTTTGGTGATTATAACTAATGATTAGATTAACTTAATTCCAGATTATTTTGAACACGTAAATTCGTGTTTTAATTTTTAGATTTCCGTTCGTTAATATTAATCCCGTTTTAATCCCGATCAGGTTCTGAACTCATCTGATTTTGATAAAAAAAAGTAATGTTTTCCATGTGGAAACAACGTTTTAAGAAAGACTCACTACCTTTGGTAATGAGCACCACCCTCTAGTGGCCAAATTCAGCCTCTAAATATGATTTTCGGGCAGTTTTTTTTTATTTTTAACGAAGTTTTTTTTATGCTTCTAAACCTATAAAATAATTATGGTGAGTATTTTGATTGAAAAAGCTTTGAACTTTATATTCTAACTTTAAAAATAATTTTCAGATTTCATACCTTTTATTTTGAAGCCTCTAATTGCATTGAATTGATATATTTTTGGGTTTTTAACACACTAACTTGCTATATAATGACTATTTCAAGTAATTATGCTTATGGGGTTATTTTATATACTTAAAACAAATTTCCAGATTTATTTACCCACTTTAAAGTTGCTGTAATTTTAATTGCTTTGGTATTGATTTATTTCTAATTGTTTGGTTTAGGAGGGGACTTTGTAGAAGGCAACTTCTAGTTTTAAAGTGGCTAATCGAATTGTTTACTCAAGGTACGTACAAGTTACGAAACCTTGCTTGTAGGTGCATGTTTAAGAACGGATTGAGAACTTAGTATCATGTATAAGATTGACTGGGTTAAATTGTCTGGTTATACATTGTGAATTTCAAATGATGTGCACTAGTTTATAATGCAAGTATTATGTGTGCTTTAATTATGCAAGGTGCGCTTAAAGGCAAAGGTATGTGATTGGTGTAAAGATCAAATTATTACTCATTCATGATTATGTAAACAGGATGAGTAAAGGAGAGATTCAAGTCTTGTAAGATGAGGTTAAGGATTTGGGGTGCCTTATGCACTCAAGGTGTTTATACACCGAGGTAGTAATGGAATAATTAATAAATGTTGTTTATCACTAATAAATCAAGAATCTAAATTGAGAATTTGCCATGTCTGATTGAATTGTTTGGGATGTTTGTATTGAAATGTATATGAGTCATCACCAAGTCTAAACCTGTAAATCACGTAAAGTGTAAGATGGATGAGCAATAAAACTCTGGAATGGTGCACATCTAGAGTAATGACAATCAGGGGTTGGGGTACATGGGGTATTAGCCGTGTACTTTTATTGAGGCCGTCTGATCTACGAGTCTCCTCTTTCAAATATTATTTTTCTAAAACTAGGAGTTAGGTGAGATCTCATACTAACTACGGTCACGGAGTCGCGCCCGTGGTCGTTGGATGTTTATTGATGTTTCCGAAAGGAGGCATGGGGTTTTTCTTTATTGATGTTCCAAATGGAACATGGGTTGGACAACCTTGTCTATTGCTAAATCCAATGAACTAATTAAATGAGTCAGTCAGTATCCATTAGTGAGGTCTTAATAAATTTAATAGCCGAGTCATGAATTGAGTCTATATTTAATGATGCTTGTGCTTGATTATTAGTAGCATGTTAGGTATTTTCTTAATTTGATTTCGCAGCTTGTATGTGCTCAGCTTTGCTGACTGCGTGCTTTTGTGTGTGTCTTTCTTTGGTCATGGCCTTCGCCTTTCAATGACCCTGTAACGATCCAATTTTTACACTTGTAATATTGGGGAGCAGAATAACCACAGGTTCTTACACATGCAGCATTCATCAGGGTTGTGGGATCTTGAGTAGAGAGTTGGTTGTTTGCATTTTATTTCTTTGGCAAGTTTGAATTTATTTTAATTCGATTTTATTTGACACTAATTCCTTTGGGTTTGAATTTATTTGAACACTGAATTTAATCACTTACTACTTTTATTGGGTTTTAAATAAGGGCCTTAATGGTTCCAACTTGTAATACTTATTTTGATTTAATTCCTTTGTTTTGAGGTTTATTTAAAACTGTTTTGGTTTTCCGCTGCTAATTTCTGAGATAGCCTTAACGTTTGAACACGTGGCGGTAGCACGCCAATAATTCTCTTGAAATTGTTCAGGTTATATACGGTTTCTCACAGGTTTTTAAGAGAGAATTATTGGGGTGTTACAATCCGGTTGATGCCTATGGGTTCGTTTTTCACAACGATATCATAATGAACCCTACTTTAGAGGATATCCTCTATCTGACTCGCTTGCCTATAATTGGCAAGCCAGTGATCCCTGATGATAGCCGTGACCCCAGGCCTTTCGTCGAGTTTTCAGGGATGAGATCGTAAACTCACTTGGCATAGCTGGTAATTCAGCTTTTCCTTTATCTAAGTTGGACATAATTGCAAATGTTAATGCATGCGCGAGAGAGAAAAGGTTAATTGCGGTCCTATTAAATATTATACATTGCATCATCATCCCCTCCCATGATGGCCACACGTGAGTTCATACGTCCAGTTTGTAGAGGACTTTAAGAAGGTGAACAACTATGCATGGGGAGAACACTTTTGTTAATCTCGATTACGGCATGAAGAATTACAAAATAAAGGATTTGAATAACGTTAAGGGATTCACTTCGATCATTGTGGTAATTTTCTCCTCTTGAATTATGTTTATATATATATATATATATATATTATCTTTAGTTTATTCTCCTCTTTAATTTATATTTGTTTGACTAATTATTGTACTAATTTATTTTGCGAGGCCTTCTTTCTATATCGCATTCCTAAACTCCAAGAGGCATTTGGTATTAGTGTTTAGAAATGAGTACACCAACACTTCTCCTGAGCCCAGTATTAAATGCACTGCGTGGGGTCTGCCATATCAAGAGGGGCATAGACAGGAAGTCGCAAATTGTTTTCGACCACCAAACTAATGAGGTAATGGGATTTAACTTTGTCACTTGTTAGTGTAATAATTTTAGGTTTTGATTTTGTGCTTTTTTTTTTTAGGGTAAATAAGTATTATATACCAAGGAAGATGAACTATATGATCACAACAAAACACAACACTTAACTCACAAAATCTCCTGACCTGCTGATGAGAGAAGTGATTTTGAAAGTTACCCTCAGATGTTCTGAAACTGGCAGGCAAATGCTAGTTGTAGATCCTAGGGTTCTCCCAGTTTCTCCTAGTTAGATTTTTAGTTTTCTTTGTTGTTAATCTGGTTATGTTGTAAGTAGTTTAGCTGGTTAATCGCTATGGTTTCAAGCAAATGTTATTTTTTGTCTTTGGCTGATTCTATGGCTTAGTTGGGTTGTTGCTGTCAGGGCATGTCCTGGACAGTTTGGTTAATTTGTGGGATTGGGTTTTGATCAAATGGCTAGTTGATTTCAAACACAAAACATTCATGTGTAAGAGATTATTGATTAAAAAAACAAGAGAATTATGGGTGTGAAAGATGTGATATGATTGGAGTATTTTATAATTTGCTTAAACTTCTTCACTTGTTAGTGTAATAATTTTGGGTTTTGAATATTGCTTAAATAGGATATTGTATGGCAACCATATGCCCCAGAGATGTTGAGGTTGGAGTTAGTTGAACATCTCCACTACAAGACTATCATGGCTCCACTGTTTTGCTTCAACTTTGTGGTGAATCATGCACCACAACTTTTCGCTAAACAGTTTCAGGAGTTCGATGATTACTTGAACAGGCGAGCGGCCCTTCTTGCTATGGGGAATCATCTCAAACTAATCAAGATGAAAGAAAACAGTGGCAACGAGCCTCAAGATTTCAAGAAACACTATAAAACTGAACTCCAATCACGGTACAACCGTAAGTGTGAAGGGAAACTTTCTTACCCCCATCCTTACCCTCGAACTCTACTCCGCCAAAACTCACCAACCAAACTACCACTACCAAACTCATCAACCAACCCAAACCCCGAAAATAACTCACCACTACCACTACCAAACTCATCAACCAACCCAAACCCCGAAAATAACTCACCACTACCACTACCACTACCACCACCACCAACACCAACACCACCATTACCATCACCACTACCACCACCATCACCCCCATCACCACCACCACTAACACCACCACCATCACCAGAAAACTCCTGCCAAGAAAACGCCAGCCAATCTTGGAAGAAGGGAAGTAAGAGAACCTGTTGTTTAGCTTCATTAGCTTCTCCTGCCAATCTTCGAAGAAGGGAAGAATGCGACCCCTAATATATACATATCCTACAAACCATGTCAATGCTAACAATAAAAAAACAAGAAAAAGGAGGTGACAGGTATGTGACTGCTCAACCGCACTTTAAATTGCCCCCTACAAACTGTCCCCTGTAAAATTTGCCATGTTTCTCCATTTTCATCTTTGAATTTTTCATTCATATCCAATCATCATTCACTTTTGTTTTCTATACTCTGTTGCATATCTATAATTTGCCTTGAATTCATTCTTTTGAACTTTTGTCGTTGGGTACTGGTACGCTGTGTAATTTTTTATTCAGATATATGGTCGATTTCTTCAAAAAATATTTTCTTAGTCCAAAATTTTATTTGGTGTGAACTAACTCTGAATTGGTTGTAGATTGTTTGGAGTAATAAGGGTTTGTAAATGAATTATTTTTTAAGACTGAATGAATTAGTTCTTTCAGAATTTAGGTTGGTTTTTCATATGTATACGACATGTTTGTTGAAATTCTTATGTGACATGTTTTTTTTTTTTTTTTTTTTTTTTTTTTTTTTTTTTTTTTTTAAGATTAGTTAAGCTTGTATTGTGCTGTGATTTGAAGAAAACTTAAATATTTTGAGAAATAACCATTGTGTTGATCTAAAATGTTAGTAAATATTGAAAGGAAATAGGAACTCATGTTGGTATTTACTTATGTTCTAAGTTGTAAAAATCCATTGCGTTTGGGACAAATAAGAATTTAGAATGTCATGTTCCAACATTAGACTTATAAAACTTAGAGCATGTAGCTTTGAAGATCTGCACTTCTTCAAGATTAGGTACATATATATGGCCGTAAGGTAACTTAGCAATTTTTTTGGTCGATTCAACTGCATTTGCACATGAATCAGCCACTTCTTTCACAAAAGGGGATGTATAAGTCCACTATTGACGGCTTAGCAACTCCAAGATACCAAACATGGCCACCAATGGAACCCACGCACCGAGTCATGCTTGCATGATGTGTGATTGTTGAAATGTTGAGCTTTCAACCTTTAAGCTACATAATATGAAATTTGGCATTATTCATGAATAGAATGTTAGCTAAATTTGCAGAGAATTTTGTAAGGCAAGTTAATTACCAGCTAGATGTTTGAGATTGCAAGGGTGTGTGATGCTCTTAAAATAGATTATTCATGAACAATAAAGTAGTTTATTTTTCTTAAGTTTTACGACAAAATGTTAAATTAGTTTACATTATATTAAGCCTATAATATTTTAAAGTAACTCTTAACCATATGATTCTCAAACTCTTGCTTAAAATTTATATACTAGGAGTAAAACACAAAAATAGATGCAAGCTCGTGCGTAGAACGGGCTAAAAGACTAGTTTGCTTTAATTACTGGGCTAATTTGCTTTAATGTGACTGATCTTATGTGGCTTTTTTTTACTTTGCTAAATTGCTTTAATTACTGGGCTAATTTGCTAATTTTTTTTAAAGCAGTTGGGACTATCAAAGTGGGCTACTATTGTGGAGCTACTGCTCTAATGCTGATGCGGATGAAGATGCTGATGTTGATGCTGATGCTGATGCGGATGCGGATGATGATGATGATGTATGATGATGATGATGGATGATGTATGATGTATGATGTATGATGATGATGATGATGGATGATGATGATTTGGGAGAAGAACTTACCAATTATGTAAGGGATCAGCTAAAATTTGAAACCATGAGTTTTCACATAATGATGACACTTAGGATTTTACAATTGCCGCCACCTAATCAACTTTCTATCATAAGTTTAATGCCACATGTGTTCATACTCCATAAAGCATTAAAAATACTCAATTAATCTAACTTAAGTTAACCGTAATAATATGTAACCATAAATTACTTAAATGGTTATATTATTACTAGAAGTTTGTGTGTCATAGGACTAATTGGTTCTTTAATGCTTATAATTAGTTATAATTATTTTATTTGGTTAGGTTACTTAATTCATTATAAAGGGAGACCAAAACATCGTATTACCATAGTAATATTAAGAAAAAGAAAAGTAAAAAAGAGAGTTGCGTCGTCTATTATGTACTACTTCGCACTTATAGGGTTTTAAAAGGAATACAAAAAATGATAGCTTCTCATTGTTCCATCTCATAGAATATAATCATGTATGACATGTAACATTTTAAAGTAACTTCTTCTTATCGATCTCTTGCTCTTATGTCTACCCACTCAAACAACAAATATTATTATTATCAACAAACCCTTTCTTTTCTTATATGGAGTATTAGTTACAACGTTCAATCTAATCACAATTATAAAAAATAATATCATCAATTGATCTTATTTATTTATTTATATAAAATATTAACAAGTTCTTCATATGTAAATTTGGTATACCCCCAACATATTTTGCCTGTTCATTTTTTATTTCTTATCATATCATCATTTTTCTCTATTGTTATAGACATATAATAATATATAATAAAAATTTCAAGATGACTTTTTTCTTTGTTTTATTTTTAACCAATTAAGTATAAAGCAAACTGTGTAGTTAGGGAGTAATTAAGGAGTGAAGAATTAAGTAATGAAAAAGGCATTGAAGCAAAGTGTGAAACGTGGCATTTAAAACGGGAAGATAAGAGATGTGTGACACGTGTCATTTCGGGTCTATGTTGGTGACTAGGTATTGATTTCTTTTCCTTGAGATTCTCTTTTGATTGTGATGAGTTGTTATAAACATAATTCCTCCTATTGACGAGCTTCTTAATGATGAAGGTTATGGAGGATTAATGTCACATTAATATTGATCGTTACAAATAAAGTTGTAACTGACAAATTATTATTATGGTGTTATGGTGCTTGTAACTTTTCTATATACAAATGTGTGCTTGTCAATATTTATAGAGATCAACCATCATCAACTCACATTATCCTCCTCTTGAGCAAGAGTTTGTGTGACTCTAATCCCTTGCACTCAAGTACATGAGTGTGTGGGAGTGATGTTAACTTGGGAAATGAATCGGCCGTAACGTTTTGTACCTCGGACAAGCCGAATCTCGTTTTTAAGGCAGTGGCCTAGTTTCCATGACTTCACATACCATTTCTATCTACATTAGGTGTTTTTTTTCCTTATAGATTTTCCTTGTATCCTTGATATATCCTATATTTCCAACAAGTTAATCTGATTCCTTTACATTGAAAGTCAAAGCTATATGTTCTTGAACACCTGTGTCTTTTCACAATAGAATTATTCTTCAGCGAAATACCATATCTTGTGCATCAGATCCGTCAGTTTGGACACATTTTTTTTGGCATATTATTACTACCGATCCAACTATTCTTCTTTATACAGCGAGCAAGGAAAAATTCTTATCACCAAATGAACCTCAATATATCAAAGAAAACATTCCAAATGACGCTCTTCCTGATTGGTGTAAGCTATTGGGCATGAATGAAGGCGTAACTGAAGTTTTAGCTCATGCAAAGCACATAAAACAGATGAAACATCACCACATGGAAGGCTTTATTTCTGCTCAGGCACTTGGTATCCGAGAAACCACAAGGTTGCATTTTGGCCCATGCCCCTGGCTCGGGAAAAACATTCATGATCATATGTTTCATGCAAAGATATCTTGCTAAGTATCTTTCTACCAGGCCATTAGTAGTCCTCCCCAAAGGAATCTTAGGCACATGGAAGAACGAATTTCAGAGGTGGCAACTTGATGAAATTCCCCTGCATGATTTTTACTCAACGAAAGCATCGAGTTGTTCACAACAGCTGATTGTTTTAAGGTAGTGGGCTGAGCAAAAGAGCATTCTTTTTCTAGGGTATAAACAGTTCTCTTCCATTGTGACTGGTGATGTTACTAGCAAAGAACAGGCAGCATGTAAAGAGATTTTAGTAAGAGCTCCGACAGTCCTGATATTGGATGAGGGATATACGCCAAGGAATAAATACACCGACATGCTGTACTCACTAACCCAAGTTCAGACGCCAAGAAAAGTTGTACTTTCAAGCACCCTTTACCAAAATCATGTCAAAGAAGTCCTTAACATTTTGAACCTTGTTCAGCCTAAGTTTCTTAAGTCAGAGCGTAATTGTGTAATATTTTCGCGTATCATGAGCAAAGTTGAGATTTCTAGGGTCAGAAAACAGTTGACAAGGGCAGGGGATGCTGCTTTTTATGAATTAGTTGAGAATACACTGATTAACGATGAAAACAAACAAAGGAAAATAGGGATCATAAAAGATTTGCGTGAGATGACAAGTCATGCTCATCACTACTATAAAGGGGATTTTTTTGATGAGTTACCGGGGCTTGTAGACTTCATGGTCTTGCTCCATCTTAGCCCTAAGCAAAAGGATGAAGTCGATGAGATGAAGAAATTGAAGGAAGGAAAGTTCAAATGTAGCTCTTTGGGTAGTGCAATATCCGTGCATCCCGTGCTGAAGCAGTTTTTGGGAAACAATAAGGAAAGCAAGCATGATGGTAAGATTACGAGTAATGATCATATGGATCAAATGATCAAGAGGATGAATCTTAAAGACGGGGTGAAAGCCATGTTCTTCCTCAACTTGTTACGTTTATGTGAAATTGAGAAAGAGAAGTTGTTAGTGTTCAACCAGTATCTCCTGCCTTTGAAGTTCTTAGAGAGATTAGCAGTACACGACAGGGGTTGGAGCATCGACAAGGAAATATTCATGATAACAGGAGATTCAACTCTAGAACACCGTTATTGGTCCATGGAACAGTTTAACAACTCACCTAAATCTAGGGTGTTTTTTGGGTCGATTAAGGCATGTGGGGAAGGAATATCACTTGTCGGGGCATCACGTGTCTTGATACTCGATGTTCATCTAAACCCTTCTGTTTCTTGGCAAGTAATATGCCGAGCATTCAGACCTGGTCAATAGAAGAAGGTTTTTACTTATAGATTGGTTGCAACTGATTCTCATGAAGAGGAAGACCATTCAACTTTTCTCAAGAAAGAGTTAATATCTAAGATGTGGTTTGAATGGGATGAATTCTCTAAGAAGGATTTAGCACTCGAGTCCATTGATTTGGAAGATTGTTGTTATCATTTTTTTGCAGAATCCCCTACTCAGGAAAGACATAAAAGCTTTGTACAAAAGGTTTGCAACATTCTCTCAAACATTTAGCTATGTTATATATGTAATATAATCAAACAAATGCATACTATCTTATGTCTACTTTTCGCAGGTAATATGAAGTAGCAAACCTACTTTCGAGAACCTTTGAGGTACACCTAATGCTGTAGTCCTCCATTATTTGAACATTTACTTCATATTTAAGCACTTCCCATTGGCAAGTTTCTTTTAAAGAGTAATTGTTTTTTCCCCTTTCTTTTGGGTTGGGAGAGAGGGTGTGGTTGTGGATGATAACTAATGCTTTATGTTTACACGAATTTTGATCTTGAATTATGCTTGAAACCCTAAACCTTAAAACCCTATCTTTGCATGAATTTTTTTTCTTGAACTTTGTTGAATTTTGGTCGAACTTTGTTGAATTTTGCTCATGGCCTCTCTAACCCTCATCTCTCGAGTGTCCCACCTTTGGGGATTAAGGTTAGGAAAAGGAAGGAAAGAAAGGAAAACCAAAGATGGTGTTGGTAAGGTTGATTCCGGCTTGGTTGGTGGCAGCTTCGCCGATGAGACATTGCGTTTTGTTGAAGGCAACTCAAGACGGCGTCATACGATTTCCAACGTCGTTGGTGATAATCTCGACACGGTCGTACTGCGGTTGCCATGTCCCTCTTCCACCATCTTATCAATTTCTTCTTTTGATAACTTTAAAGTGTGATTGGTAATGGTTAGTTTATTTTTATTTCAAGTGCTTTTTTCCTCAGCTGTCATAGTTAGGATTCCGTCCTTATCAAGGGGACAACCTACACATGCGTGGGGACATGGAAACCGTAGCATGACCGTGTCGAGATTATCACCAATGACGTTGGAAACTGTACGACGCCATCTTGGGTTGCCTCAACGAAACACAACGTCTTATCGGTGAAGCTGGCACCAACCAAGCTGGAACCAATCCTACCAACACCATCTTTGGTTTGCCTTTATTTGCTTCCTTTTCCTTTTGTTTAGGGTTTTATATGTTTACTGTTGTAAACCAAAAAAATTAATCAAGTATTGAATATTAAAATTTAAAATTTTTACTTCAACTTAATTGTAATGCAATTGAGTTCAGGAGAAGTTGAAGCGTATTTGAGAAGATAGTCTTGGTTATAGATACCATGAAAAGATGATGATACCAACACTATATCTCTATCATTTTCTGAATTTGGGAAAATGACGAATAATACAAATGAGAAAAAATGGTCGGCGATAAGAATTGATCTGGGGACAACCTAAACGTGCGTGGGGACATGGAAACCGTAGCATGACCGTGTCAAGATTATCACCAACGACATTAGAAACTGTACGAAGCCATCTTGGGTTGCCTTCAACGAAACACAGCGTCTCATTGGCGAAGCTGCCACCAACGAAGCTGGAACCAACCCTACCAACACCATGTTTGGTTTGCCTTTCTTTCCTTCGTTTTCCTTTTGTTTAGGGTTTTAATGTCAACATAATATTTTATTTTAATCTTTGGCGCCGTCGAGATCATCACCAACGACTAACGAAAACGTACAGTGCCGTATGTTGCCTTCACAGAATCTGACTGCCTCGTTGGCAATGTTGCTAAGAGCCAAATTACTATCAACTCCTCCAACACTATCTTTGGTCTCTTCTTTCATTTTATTATAAAGTATTGAATATCAATATTATGTTACACCTAGGTTACCCCACCACCCTAGATTAGATAAACAACCCTTGTTCACCAAAACCACCCTAGGTTTCTAAGATTGGCAGTGTATTAGGGTGATACTTGGTTGAGGACAAGAAGTATTAACGTGGGTTTGTACCTTGGCAGTATATCAGGATGATACTTGGCTGAGGAGAAGAAGTATTAACGTGGGTTTGTACCTCTTTGCTTATTCATCACCTCATTGTTTAAGTATTAACGTAGGTTTTTACATGATTCTCAATTGTTTTTATGTGTTAGTATCTTTTCTATAATACTAATTTCTGATAGTATCTTTATCTTTGTAATAGTACCATGTATCTTTATCTTTCTCGACCACCATTGTAATCTCTCGTAATACAACCATACCAGATCTTTCAGATTGAGACAAAGAGGTACAAGACATACTAGAACTAGCTCTTTGTTATTTTCTGGTGTTATGTGATACCATGTTCGCCAATATCATCATGAATGTTGAGCAATAAGTGCTTGAAGGATACCAAGCTTAAGAAGGGTGTCATGATATTGATGATGTGGTCCTTGTTGGAGGATTAACTCGAATTTCGATGGTACAAGAGTTGTTGTAGGATTTTTTTCATGGTAAGGAGCTGTGTAGAGGCATTCATCTAGACAAGGCTGTTGCGTATGGTGCTGCTTTTCATTCTGCTATCTTGGCTGGCATGGATAATAGTAGCACGACTAATGAAGTGCTTGTGTATGTTACTCCTTTATCACTTGGTGTTTCAATTGCTTCGGGTGACTTAAGTTTTATCATTCCTAGGAACACACCAATCCCTGCAACGATGGTGCAAGAATTTTCCACTTACGACGATGACCAACCTAATGTAGAGATTTGTGTGTACGAGGGTGAGATCTGAGCAGAAACATCCTCAACAAGCATCAGCAACATCATCAACAAGCATCCTTGGCAAGCATCATCATCTGATGCAGCTAAGGATGGAGAAAATATATAGCAATGTCAAGCTCATCAGGGGCATCGTCTTAAAAAATCTCCACCCTAGGATTCTGTCAACGTATCTACTCAAAGTGTAGTAGTTCTGGAAGTTGTTTTGACAAGTTGTACACTTTTCTCTTAATTTAGAGGGTGGATGTGTGCTTGAATTTTCTAAGATTGGCAGTGTATCAGGGTGATACTTGGCTGAGGACAAGAAGTATTAACGTGGGTTTGTACCTTAGCAGTGTATCAGGGTGATCCTTGGCTGAGGAGAAGAAGTATTAACATGGGTTTGTACTTCTCTGCTTATTCATCAACTCATTGTTTAAGTATTAACGTGGGTTTGTACTTCTCTGCTTATTCATCAACGCATTGTTTAAGTATTAATGTGGGTTTTTACATGATTCTCAATTGTTTTTTATGTGTTGGTATCTTTTCTATAATACTAATTCCTGATAGTATCTTTATCTTTGTAATAGTACCATGTATCTTCATCTTTCTCGACCACCATTGTAATATATCGTAATACAACCATACCAGGTCTTTTAGATTGAGACAAAGACGTCCAAAACATACTAGAACTAGCTCTTTGTTATTTGATGGTGTTATGTGATACCATGTTCGCTAATATTATCATGAATGTTGAGCAATAAGTGCTTGAAGGATGCCAAGCTTAAGAAGGGTCTCGTTAGATGATGTGGTCCTTGTTGGAGGATTAACTCAAATTTCGATGGTTCAAGAGTTGTTACAGAATTTTTTTCATGGTAAGGAGTTGTGCAAAGGCATTCATCCAAACAAGGCTGTTGCGTACGGTGCTGCTTTTCATTCTGCTGTCTTGGCTGGCATGGATAATAGTAGTGTAGGGAATATTTCAAGCATTAACCCCAAGCTTGAACCCCACTGTGATCATACACTTAAGCATGGTGGCGTCCAAAGGGAAGGAAGCTAGAGCAAAAGAGTCGCCAACAAGTTTTAGGAACCTGTAAACCGTTCACAAGGTGAAGATTACACCCCTTAACGATCCATGAGATCGTCAACTCCAAAAGGTCTTGAACCAAATAGGGTTCGGGGATGAAGGTACAAATCCAACCTAAAAGAGATTGAACTTGCCCTAATAATAGGCCTCTACTTTATTCTTCTCGTATTCATGTGCGCTTTCTGACTAGCATGCAATCAATAGGTTAACCCTAAATCTGTTTATCTATGTTGGTTGAATATTAATGCACAAGCAAAACTATTATTGGCGATCACTTGAATTATAATCATATTAGCCTAAACAAGATTATTAATTATCTTATTAAGCGTGATTACAAGTACAAATTCCCTTTAAACATGCATAAAAGGTGTGATCAAGCAATAACAATAAATAAGCATCAAGCAACATAATAATCACAATAATCATAACAATTATAATCATGTTAATGCTAAAGCATAATAATGCCAAGATCCTAGGCATGATACTAACAAGATTAATAACAAACCCTAGCATGTCACTAAGCAATAAAGATCAAAGCTTTAGACCTAACATGATACTAACATGATATTAGAAAAGAGTAAAAGGCACCCTAAACATGATACTAGAAAGCAATAATAACATCCTAACATGATGCTAGGAATTAAACAAATTTAAACACGCTTTCTACAAGAATAGAGCAATAAGATTACATACTTTGATGCCTCGTACCTCTTTCTAATAACAAAATACACGCGTTAGTAACTTCAAGGAAAATACAAAATCAAACAATTAAATTAAAATTAAAAGAGATATTAGGGACCAAACCTTCAGAAATTATAACCTTTCACGTCTAGGGCGAAAGCAACTTCGAACTTGGCTAGGTGTGTCTAGATCTCGTGTATGCGGAATTTTGTTTATGAAAAGCTAGAGAGAGATGAGAGCATAGAGAGAATATTGATGATTAGAATTGATAGTAGATTGTGAATGAATAAAAACGGAGGCTCAGGACCCTATTTATAAGAAAACAGTCCGGAAATAAGTAGAATTTGATAAGGAATAAAACTCCACTCTGTCACTGCAAAACCGACCTTGTCGCTAGGCGACAAGCTCTGTCATGTGGTGACAGCCTGGATTCCTACGCGCTTTCAAACACGGAGTCCACTTATCAATCAAAATTGATTTGTAAAGTCCGTATGAAAATTAAAATCGTATTTTTCATAAAATAATATTTTATTCCAAATAAAACTTATCAAAATATAATTATTAATTCTAATCTTATTAGGACTAAAAAGAACCCTCTAGATAATTCTAGAAGACTATAATTAATTCTAATAACTTTAGGAATAATAATTAGCATCGGGCCCTCCCCTAGATCATTGGGCCGCACGTAAAGATCAAACTGGGCCCAGTTTAGTATTTTGGCCATAACTTCTTCATTATTCATCGGAATTGGGCTTATAATATATTGTTGGAAAGCTCTTTGCAAGCCCCATCCAACTACACTATTATTGGACCCTTGTCATGGACCAAACTAAACTGGATTGGCTGTTTTCATAAAATAGAGTTATTTTTCGAAAATAGAAAAAAAGAATTTTTAATAAAAACCAACCGCAACACTTGACTTTTCATACTTTCACCTCGTTCGATTATCATTCGACGCAAAAGCTATTCATCACTGGGTTTGGTTTTGGGGAGCACATTTGGGTGTCTACAAGTAGCACGACTAATGTAGTGCTTGTGGATGTTACTCCTTTATCACTTGGTGTTTCAATTGCTTCGGGTGACTTGAGTGTTATCATTCCTAGGAACACACCAATTTGAAAAGATTGCTGGATAAACTGGCCGAGAAGGGCATGTTGAATTTGTACGTCTTGAAGTTAAAATTTACGTACACTCGGACAGACAACAAATCCGAGAAGAAAAAGCAAAATGACAAGGAAGATGATGGAAATAGCACTCACTCTAGTTTTGTGGCCATCATATCAGGTGGCTTTGCCACAGGCGGCCCTACCATGAAGGGAATCAAGCAGGACGCTTGGAAATTGGGGAATGTGATGCACGCTGAGGGGGTGAAGGACGAGCCCTTCCCGGAAGTGACGATCTACGAAGCAGACCGAGGCGAGATTAAGGCCCCTAATAATGACCCTAAGGTGTTCATCATGAAAATAGCTAACCTGAAGACCGGGTGCTAGTTAATACTGGCAGCTTGTAACACCCCCAAATTTCTACCCAATAATAATTATTATAAAACGTGATTTAGAGAGTAACTTAGGGGTATTACCGCCACGTGATTACGCAAGGCTTAACAGAGATTTGCAGCGGAAGAAAAGTACTTATCCTTTATTAATAATAATAATAGTAATAATAATAGTTTGAAACACTTCCAAAGTAACTACAATACTGATACTATGTTTACTAAATTAAACTAGGTGATCACCGCCCATCATTCCCAATGCAGCATATAATTCACATTGTCCGATCCCCATCACCTATCTACTCATCATTAAAGATAAGTAGGGCCAAGCCAAAACAAAAAGGGAAATACGTATTAGTTAAAATGCTAAGTACATACAAATGCTAGACATGTAAAATTTTGGTAAATTAAACATGCTTTCGAAAGATCCGACTTTAATAAATCATATTTTATTTAAACCACTAAAAATTCCATAATCGACATCTTTCAAAGATAGTTCTGAATAAATATAATATGGTTCCAAACCTCATTTTCGTAAATCATTTTTCCACCTAAGTGTGCACACCCCCTAAGCTAGTAACTCCTTTACATAGTGCTATCAAGGGGAAAGACTAGGTCATACATAGCCCATAGTCTTCAATTTTATCTCCGCATAGTGGGAGTCATAAATCCAAAATCCAATAAATAAATCTGGTAGATAAACCTTCCAATATCCCATACTCGGGATAATTTAAACAATAAAATTTCCTTTTTAAACATCTTGAATATCAACCATTTAAAATATTTAATCATTTAAGATCAAACGATTAAAACACGTTTCACCGAAGTATATATTTCATAATCATTCAAACATGGTTAGAAATCACTTAACATGTAAATCACGTTGCATATAAAAGTCACTTTATAAAAGATCTAGCCATGTGTACGTACCTTGATCTTTGCACACAAGTACGGAACTCCTAATTACGGACTCCAAAATCCTCCTACAACAAACCAACAATACTAATCAAATACTTTTCAACTTATGGACACAAGACTTAATATACCGACTTTACTAGTTGTGCATGAACAATTTATCATCATATCACTTTTATAAAATTAACACTTGTTTTTATAAAATAATCTTTAATAATTAATAATAATAATAATAATAATAATAATAATAATAATAATAATAATAATAATAATAATAATAATAATAAAAGTAGAAGTAGTAGTACCATACATACGTAAGTAGTAGTATATAACTTATATGTGTAAGTAGTTGTTGCTAGTAATAATAATAATAATAATAATAATAATAATAATAATAATAATAATAATAATAATAATAATAATAATAATAATAATAATAATAATAATAGTTGTAGTATACGTAAGCAGTAGTAGTAGATAACTAAATTGTAAGTAGTAGTACCTAGTATAGTAGTATGTAAGTAGCAAAAATAATAAGTAATAATGACAATAAGACTTAAAATAATGAAATAACTATAAAGTAGTTCATAAAATCCAATTATACGTTCTTTAGGATAGAAATAAGGAGTGCATTAGTATGTATTATACTTGACCATATCAGAGAAGGAGTCCAACTTACTCAAAGCTAGAACAAAGACCAATTTGGTCTACTCTTAGTTCAAGCAGGGGTACAAATGAAGAGAAGAAATAGGGGAGGAAGGAGAAGGGGCTGTCGGGGTGGATGTTCGGATGGTGAATGAATTGTAGGGGGTCGGCCAGGCGGTGCGCGACTGGTGGTGGTGCGGAGGAGAGAGAAGCTATTTAGGGGAAAGAGAGTAAAGAGAGGAACTTAGAGAAGGAATGGGGTGAAGTAGTGCTATGTTCTCATGGCTATTTATAGCAATGGCTTTGGTACTATTTCATCCATACTCTTTAATGTAGGAGGCAAGTGGGTGGGTAGTTCCCCCCTTGCCGACATAGTCTTCTTTCATTTTTTTTTAGGTAGTACATACTAATTTGATGAAGCAGGAAGATTGAAGTATTGGTTCTGTGTAGTACTAGTGTACTACAAATATGTATCATTATTTGGGCTTAAGGAATGAATTTGTAGTTTGACTCGAAAACAAGGTTTCTTGACTCGAGAATCAATTAAAATCCGAATTTCGGGTAAGACAATTTTAACTTGACTCGTATAATTAAAACCTTTATAAAATATAATAATTATAAAATTATCTTCGTAAGATCATATAAATATTTTTATATAATAAAATATTTCTGAAAAATCCATAATCAATAATTAGTAAACGGCTGAAAATACGGGGTATTACACAGCTCGTCCGACATAATCAACTTAGGATGTTTGAAAATTTTGAAGTTTTCAGAAGATGCCCTCTAGGATATCTCCTATTCGCTTGTTGGATTTGGTGGGAGTATCACTCACCCGGTCGGACGGATTGATTTACCCGTCCGATTTGAAAAGAAGGGAGAATGAAGGGACATAGTCGTCCGCTTCTTGGTGGTCAAAGTGCTTACAAGCTACAATGTCATTCTCGGCCGTCCGACTTTAACAGCAACCAAGGCAGTAATCGTACCCCACTTAATGCTGATGAAGTTTGAGAGGACAGACAGAAAAATAGGTACCATCCATGGTAACCAAAAAATGGCTAAGGAATGCAATCAGCTAGTCGTGAAGCCAACAACTAGAGGACGACCACGATCGTCAGATGAAGGGTTATTCCAAACACAGCAGGACAACCAAAAGCGCATAAAAAAGAGCAGGCATAGCAACTAATGGTCGTCGGCCGACCAGAAGAGTTAAGGCCAAAGCCGACTGGCGATCACACGGTCAAGGTGGGAACTATGGCCGTGGGCTTGATTGGAGAAGACAGATAAAGCTGCTAAGAGATTTCAAGGATGATTTTGCATTTGAAGTGCATGAGATGCCGGGCATAGATCCAAGTCTGGTCGTCCACAAGTTGGCGGTAAATCCAATGATGAAGCCTGTCCGACAGGAAAAGAGAAATCATGGGAGAAGAAAGGAATCAGGTGGCCGCAGCAGAGGTTAAAAAGCTGCTAGACGCCGGTCTCATTCGGCAATGTTACTACCCTGATTGGGTAGCAAATGTAATTTTGGTGAAGAAGCTGAATGGAACACGGAGAATGTGCGTGGATTACAATGACCTCAATAAGGCGTGTCCCAAGGATAACTTCCCTTGCCTAAAATCGACCGTCTGGTCAATTCAACGGCCAAACACGCCCTAATGAGTTTTATGGACGCATACTCTGGATTCCACCAGATCCCCTTATGGGAAGAAGATCAAGAAAAAACTGGGTTTGTGACCAAGCAGGGTCTGTACTGCTACAAAGTCATGTCGTTCGGCCATAAGAATGCCCCTGCTACATTTCAGAGACTTGTTAACACTGTCTTTAGAGATAGAATCAACCGGAACATGGAAGTGTACATTGATGACATGATTGCCAAATCAAAGCAGCCGACCGACCATCTGAATGACCATCGAAATACATTCACCGAACTTAGGCGGCACAAGACGATGTTAAATCCAAAGAAGTGTGTCTTTGGTGTTGAGTTCGAAAAATTTCTCAGATTTCTAATTGATCAACGCAGCATTGAGGCCAACCTGAAAAAATCCAAGCGGTCTTATACATGAAATCGCCAAGAACTATCAAAGAGGTTCAAAGATTGACCGACTGTCTAGTTGCACTCGGCCGATTTTTGTCAAGGTCAGGGGATAAGTGCTGATATTTCTTTTAGACAACCAAGAAAAAATCTATGTTTGTGTGGACCGAAGAGGCCGAGGAAGCCTTTGTACAATTGAAGAATCATCTGCATACACTTCCTCGGCTCGTCAGTCCGCTCAAAGATGAGAAGCTATACATGTATCTTGCTATTTTAGATCACTCTTTAAGTACCGTCCTCCTTGTTGAGTGGGACGGCCATCAGATCCCCGTGTATTTCATAAGCCATGTCTTACACAATGCTGAGTTGAGGTACCCACCAAGGTTATTAAAATCGGGATTCTACTTTGAATCGGAAGGGGCTCTCGAAATCAAATTGTAAAATCGAATCGTAGAATCGTAAGATTCTACGGACATGCATAATCAAGACGTCACATCCAACTTTAATTGAAAATATTTAAATTTTAAGTTTAACACCTAATTATTAATAGAAAATAGTTGTTTATCCGCAAAGCAACCAATAATTGACAATATATACTTATAAATAACGTTGTAGGCATGTTTTAAACTTGTAAGGTTTTCGCTAGCTAAGAGAAATATGTAGAATCGGGTAGAATAGTAAATCGAATCGTATGACATATATAAATCGTAAAATCGTATGATTCTAAGATTTTAATTGGGATTTTAATAACAATGGTACCCACCCATTGAAAAATTTAGGCTGGCATTGTTCATGGCTTCAAAAAAGCTAAGGCCATACTTCCTTGCTCATTCAATAGTGGTCTACACGGACCAACAGCTGAAAACGCCGTTCTCAACATTGGAGGCCAGTGGCCGAATGCTGAAATGGGCCTAGGAGTTAAGAGGTTTTGATATAACGTTTGAGCCTAGGAAAGCAATCAAGGGGCAGGCCTTTGTTGATTTTCTAGCTGAAATGACACGGCTGGACTTACACCTGGAAGGGGATCAAATTTGGAAGGGTTTTGTGGATGGAAGTGCTACAGCAACTGGATGTGGTGCTGGTATCATTTGTCAGTCTCTTGAGGGAGATAAGTTTGAATACGCGATGAGATTTCAGTTTCAAGCCTCTAACAATGAGGCCGAGTATGAAGCCCTTCTGGCCGGCCTTAGAATGTGTAAGGCGGCCGGGGCAACAAAGATTGATGCTAGTTCGGATTCTCAACTGATAGTCAGCCAGGTTAATAGTGACTATGAGGCCAGGGAGCAAGCCATGATGAAATATCTTCAGATGGTGAAAGATGAGGCTGATGATCTAGAGCAGTTCACCCTACAACAAGTTCCTCATTCGGAAAATCATCAAGCGGACATGCTCTACAAGTTAACATCCTCGGCATCATGTGATACTCCCAGATCAGTCTTTTGGGAAGTAAAAGAGAAGAGGAGTATTGACGCCGAGCCAGTGCAGATCATAGACAGAAGCTTCACTTGGATGGACAGGGTGGTCTCCTATCTGAGGGATGAGACATTCCCGGACGATCCCAAAGAGAGCTGGCTGATGAAGAGGAGAGCGGCCTGGTTCGAAATGAAGAATGGGGAATTATTCAAAAAAGCATTTGTTAAGCCATAATTGAAGTGCATCACCCCAGAGAGGGGGCATAATGTGTTGGATGACCTCCATCAAGGGCAATGTGGATCACATATAGGCGGACGGGCCTTAGCAGAAAAGGCTACCCACCTGGGGTACTACTGGCCGAGCATGAATTCGTACGCCATGAAAATGGTAAAAAATGTGACAAGTGCTAGAGATTTTCCACCTTTATTTACCGACCTGCAAATAGCTTGTCGGCCATAAGTAGTCCGCTCCCCTTTGAAAAATGGGGCATGGATATCTTGGGGTCATATACTCCTGCGTCCGGGTAGAGGCGGTATGTGTTAGTAGCAGTAGATTACTTCACAAAATGGGTTGAAGCTGAGGCCGTCCGAGGAATCAAGTGGACGTATATGTCCGCCTTTATCTGGAAAAATATTATCACTCGCTATGGTGTGCCACAGTCAATGGTGTTTGACAATGGACCTTAATTTGAAATATGCCAACTCAAAAATTGGCTAAGTGACCAAGGCATCACTCATTGATTTGCCTCGATCGGACGCCCGCAAGCTAATGGCCAAGTTGAGGCTTACGACAAGCTGATCTCCAACGGTATCAAGCGCAAGCTAGAGAAAGCAGGCGACCTTTGGGCAGATGAGTTGGTGAACGTGTTATGGTTCATTCGAACCATGACTAAGAGTTTAACAAGAGAGACCCCATTCTTTCTAGTCTACAGCACTGAAGCCGTACTCCCAATTGAGATGTACGAACCTACCCTTCGGGTAATGCTATATGATAAATCGACCAATTAAGAGGCTATGAAGACGACCCTAGACTTTCTTCTAGAAGCCAAGGGCAATGCGGCACTTAGACATGAAATCTATCCCTCAAAATGACGAGGGCATACAATCACAAGGTGTCTAAGCGGCCACTAAAGATGAGGGATCTTGTTCTGAGAAAAATGGAAGCGGTTGGCCGAGCTAATGAAGATGGAAAGTTAATTCCTAACTAGGAAGGGCCATACCGAATCAGAGAAGAAGTGCGGGATGGTACATACTGTCTCGAAGCCTTAGATGGCCGTCCTATTCCTTGTACTTGGAATACGGATAATCTAAGGAAGTATTATGTTTAAATCTAGTACTTAGCCAGAAAGTTGTATATATAACTAGGTCTAAACGACCGAGCCTTGTAATTAAAGCCGTACGACCCCCCCCCCCCCCCCCCAACAATGTAATTTTGACAAAATTAATGAAAAATTGAACATTGTTATCTGAACTTTTTCCGTTTATTTATGATTACTTAAGCAGAAATGCCAAATAAAAGTAATAATTATGTTGTTTGCAACATAGTAGCTCGGCCCTTAAGAAGGTGCTACAGAGCGGCCGAGTAGGTGTATACGAAGGGCATCCCTTAGCTACACAACTCGGCCACAATGACTGTAAAGTCAACTAGCCTGTCCGACCTCAACATGGTCGAACGACTGAGCATTAGGAAGCCACAAAAATTTCCCAAGGTACTTTCACCTAAATAGGGGCAAGGGCATGCTTAGGCGTACAAGCCCCGCCAATATTCAGAAATTTCTAAGTTGAGGTATTACTTGAAATTTCTTGAGTTGCGTCCGAGCGATAGTGTCAAAGGAAAACTCAAACAAAGCTAATAAAGCGGCCATATATATAATGTTGATTCGGCATTCACCTAGTCCAAGGGCAATCATTATTATGATTTGATTAACTTACTAGTTGTCATACCCTTTGAGGTATAGAACCTACTAAGTTAATCAAACCACCTGAAATATGAACTACGCGAATGCGAACAAAGGGGCATACCCCTAGTACTTGCACGTACAGGCATATATAAGGCATAAAAATTGCTAAAAAATTCTAAGTGTAGAGAAACAAAAGTTGCATTAATTAAAGCTAAGTCGCACAAAACAAGGCAGTGAAAATAAAATTTATACAAGACCGCTCAAACAGGCAATCGAATCTGAAATTGTTTAAAGAAATGAAATGAAAGAAAAAAAAATTCTAAGTACTAAAAGCTTTAAAAATTTGCTGCTAGAGGACCTGAGCTCTTTACTCAGCCGGCATATCACTTTTGGCCAGCTCCTCCAAGGCCGATTCCTTCTCGGCCGTAGCATCGGTGGGCTCCCCCTTGGCTGCCTCCCCTTCGCCAATAGGCTTAGCCGAAGCATCTGTTGGCTCCCCCTTAAATGCCTCCCCTTCGCCAGTCGGCTCGACCTCATTCTCCTCAGCATTATCGTCTTCCTCGTCTTCAGACTCAGGCGAGGTAACTTCAAGTTATGGAGGAGGTTGTCCGACATTCTTGGCTTCCTCTTTGAGGCAGACGTACTCAAGGCTCTTGGTGAAGCGCTCTTCATGGTAGGCAGCCATCCCTTCCTCGCTCATCAGTTGGAAAGCCTCAAAGAAATGACTCTTAAGTCTCTCCTCGGCCTTGTGCTCGATTTGGACGATCTCCATTACACTAGGCGGTCGAGGGGCCTTCAGCTTCTCAGACAAGTCAGCCACAGATTTGTTCAGCTCGTCCACTTGGAGCTTGAGGGATCTCTCCTCATCTTGGGCGGACTTGAAGGCCTCTTGGGACGAGTATAATTCGGCATTAGAGACCGCCTCGTCCTACTCCACCTGGAGCGCCTGCCTCGCCAACTCCTCTCTCTCAAGGGCCTTCCCTATTTTGACGATGTCCTCCATTTGTCGAGCAGCCTTGTCGGAAAAGGGCTTTGAGGGTTGTCTCATAATGAAGCTTCAGGAGGGCGACGTTGCCAGTGTTCGCGTCCTCTACCTTCCTGATTCCGGCCCAGGCCTTCTTGATTTTCTCGTTCTCCTAGTCCTTTCACTCTTGGAAGGCGCAGAGGCGAAGGAAGTGCTACATTCAGACGAGTAAAAGTTAGGAAGCATGAAAAGAGAAAAATGTCAAAGTAAAAATCAAGTGCGGACACAAAAGTGGAAAATTAAACTACCTCGGCAGTATAGTTGACCATGGGGCCGAGGAAGCCCTCGTTAATTCCATGGAACTTGTCCCGCTGCTCCTGAGGGACGGCCCGATGCATGGCCTCCCTCATAGCCTTTCGGTCCGCGCCTGTTAGCGACTAGTCGGGTAATTTCATGTTCATCTCCTCGGCAATATCTTCACATGGCCAAGAAAAAGGTTAGAGTGAACAAAACTAGTTCATAAAAAAGACAACTTAAAGACTATGACAAGAGCCTTACCATCTGAGAAAGATGGTGGGGTAGGAAGGTTGAAAGCAAGAGGAGGTACGGGTTCGTCCCCACCTCCGTCTTGGCGACCGAGCTTATCCTCGTCCGACTAAGAGGCAGCCATCTTCCAATAAGATTTTTTAACTAACTCGACATGTGGAGTCGAGACTGGGCCGGTCGGTTTTGCCGGGGTCGACTTACCCCCATTGTCCGTACGAACGTACTTTTCGTGGATTGATTCAGTAGTCTGATCCACGGACTTAGAGTCCCCACTAGGTGACAGCTGGGGTGGCTCTCCTTGGGACATCTTTAGAGCAGTCCGCGACTTTTTCTTGGCCGCCTGAATAGAAGGCGTCCCTTTAGAAGCAGTGCTCTTGCGGGATTTGGACGCCTTCCCTTCGTAGAAAGGAAGCCCCTTCCAGAGTCCTAAGTCGGACTAAGGGCCAAATTAGGGTCGTTCGTGTTAAATCAGGAAGGACACCTCTTCTAACCTACAAGCTCAGCACGACCAAAAAAAAAAAAAAAAAAGAGAGAGAAAAGCAAGTAGAAGGCCAATACCTCCTTAGTCTACTTGTATAGCTGCTAGCGGGCCTTGTACCGAGCTAAGTCAAGCTCGGACATGTCCACATCCCCCTTTTGCTCTTGGTCCAACATGGCTAGTGCTTCGTCTGTGTAAGAAAAGGGAAAAAGTTAGAAAAAATTCGACACAATTTACTTGTAAGTGGCTAAGGTACGAGTCTCCACTTTAGGGATGGTTTCGGTAAAGGCTGCATGCCGACATAAATACCGGGTCCCTAAGTCAGCTAGACAAGGGAATCCGGTTCTTAGCCACGGCCACCGACTTGCTGCCCCTAGTCACCCTCCTGACTCCAAAGTAGTCGAGTTGGTACGTGTAGTCAGGATGGACGGGTGGCTTGTACGGACGGTGCTGCCCTCGGCTAAGCTGGATGGGAGCAGCGTTAAACCTATTCATCCGCAATTTGAATTCCACGTTCTTTGTTTTAATGCGGTGAAAACGGTTCTTCCAGTCACGCCACTTGAATGGTCGGCCCATCACCGCAAGATAGTCCTTAATGGTGCACAATATGAACCAGCCGTCCATCCCCTAGTCCAGGCGGACCACGGAGTGCATCTCGCAAACTAGTGGGACATTCGGCTTAAATCCCTACCTGATGCACGCCACCAAGTACCCGAAGATGTTCAACAAGCTATTCGGCGTCAACTGAAAGAGGGAAATGTTGTACTCGTCTAGACGAACGGGTGAAGAGGGAAGCAGAGTTCCACTTCAAGGGCAGCGCGGTACACGTTAAATGATTGCCGGTGCGGCCACTCATCCTCCTAGGCGGCCAGTTAATGAGAGCGCTTTGGCGCCTTGAGCTCATATCCCTCTCCCAGCATAAGGAAGCTCTTGAACTCCTCCAGCCCATCGTTGAGGAAGCCTAGGGTCGTGTCCCCGACTGGACATGCATATAGATCTTTAAAATTGTCTGCATTGGCCTCCTCACCAGCCTCCTCGGCCTCTTGATTTTTCGCCTTCCCTTCATCAGGGTGAGGGGCGGCCCCAAACTCCGAGGACAACACAATTCCAATTCAGCAACTTCGCCTGAGCTCCTAGTCTTAGATACCCGGCCGCCCTTGGAGATAGAAACTCCCTCCGAAACTAAGGGTCCTTTGCCCTTATCCTTCCTCGTGACGTCTGCCTTATTTCCAGGAGGAGGAGCGCTGCGAGATGGCCTGTCTGCCGGTTCAGCAATCACTATGCCAGTCCCAGGCCTGGCCAACCTGATAGTTTGTAATGGGGGTAGTTCGGAAATTCGGGTGGACGCCCCAACGTCCGCCTGAAAAGAAGATGGAGGTTCTTTCAAAGATTGCAACTCAGTCGGATCTATGATCGAGTTGGCGAATTGGGGAAAACGATGAACCGGAGTTTGCCCGGACGCTTCCCTACCAGAAGAGACGCCTTGCCTCCTCTGACACTCTTCGAATGAGGCGGTCACTTCGACCGTCGAGCATTCGCTGCCACTGACTGTGGCGATGTTTGTGTTGATGTTTGTGGTGGTAGCAGTCTCCCCGTCCGTGTTACTTGGATCATAGGGGACCCTTGGGTTTATCAGACTACCGTCTGGATTTCTAGTGGCGTACTTGTAGTACGTCTGCATGGTCCGAGCCATTTGCGACTACAGGGACAGAGAAAAATAGGTGGATGTGAGTTGGTACACACTAGAAATGGACCCACTTTATGAGGGAGACGAATCGTCCCCGTCCACTCTAGACTCTTCAGTCCCAGGCGAACAGCCGGCCTCATGAGGAGAAACGGACGAAGCCGAGTGTTGAGCCAGATTTAAAAATAAAAATGAAAGACAAAACAAAGTAAAAGAGGAAGAAAAGGGGCAGGCGATTACCTTCGTCCGTGAGAAAACTTGGGAAAGTCTCGAAGGTTGACCGAAAAATTTAAAGACTCTGACCGGAAACCTCAAACATAGGGCGTAGTTCTTGAAGATTGGGGAAGAAATCACTTTCTCTCTCTAAAAAGCTCTGACTTCTCTCTAGAATTCTCAAAGTTCAAAAGTAACAAAGTGAAGTCAAACATCCTACATTTATAGGTAAAATTTATGGGGGTAAAACGGTAAATCCATCTTTCCTGCCCAAGAATTCAAACGGTTACTTTTTGAAAAAGTTAACCTAGAATTCAAATGGTTGAAAACCAATTCCGTCACTTTGAACAGGAGGGAAGGCGAACGGGCTGATGGCGCGTCAAAATAGACGGCCATGTCAGCAGAATCAAAACCGTTGCCCCAAAATCCCAGACAACGGGTGTCCTCCCTAAAAAGATAGTCGGCCTGGTGCGTCTGACTAACCTCAAGACACAGAAGTGTCCAAATAGAGGAATTACAGGCAAACTGGACCAAGCGTCTGGCCCAAGGGAGAAATCCCCCATTAAGACGGACGGTACTGTCTGCATACCAAAGCAATGCTCAAACTTCTACAAATACTAGGACATGTCCGGACGAGTAGAAAATCAAAGGAGGCGGTCCATAGAGTACGAGCGACCCCCTCTGAGGGGCAAATGTTTAGGGTAAAAATTGCCCCAAAACGTGGACCAATCCCATAGTGACACGTGGCCCAATCAAAGGGCGACACGTGTCACTATAGGAAGATGACATGTATGCAAGCCCTACCAAGAGCACCTGAAAAAGAGAGAAAATGGCCTCCTTACAAGCCCAAATCTCGAGAAAGCCGCAAAACGACGCCCTCTAAGGACACGTGTCCATGCCTGATTGCGCCGCCAATCAGAACACGTCATCCTAGGGTAATAACCCTAAAAAGCACAAATCCCCACCCCTATAAATACCCCAATCATTTATGATGGGAGGGGTGGATTGTGACATAACATTCAATAAAGCATTAAAAACAGCTTTCTAAGCTTTTTCGTTTTCCGGTTACTAACTTAACCGTTGGAGGCGAATATTCCTACAACTAAATATTTGTGTTTTGCAGATGTCCGGGCCGTCTATCAGAAGAACGTGACCAGTGTCCCAGGGGAAATCACAAAATCACCCAAAACAACGACTATGAACTAATATGTAAGTAGAACAAAATGTGATACTGATTCATAACGCAAATCCAATGTAAATTAAATCACGTTGCCTGAAGCTAACACAGACTTTTAATTTGATATATTGTAACCAAAGACTAATTCATAGTAAGAAAGTTGATAAGAGAAAACATCAATATAGAAGTACTCATTTCATGCACATACAAAACAGAGAACTCTTGTAAATCAACGAACTCAAGGAACTCCTTTCTTACAACATAACAATATTTGCATTATTTACATCTTCGGAGATATAAGATTCATTATGATATCTCATTATCTACCAAGGAAAAAGATCATGAAACGTATATTCATGTCAATATTATCACTTTACTACACATCATATTCCCAGCTCTATGAACAAGTATTTTTTTTAACCTGAGTGGGCTGAATTTAATGCTCCAAAGATAGGAAGTGTGTGATAGGTTCACCTAGTGCTTCCTAATCCAAGATCTAATTCTAATTTAATATGCAGCTACCAGATATGAACAATATGAATAATCAAAATTCTGGAGATGCTATGATAGTCTGAGTAGAGAAATAAAGCACAATGAAAATTCTCTGATTCCTTCTCCAAGTCAATCTTGCTAGCTATTTCTTTGTCAAGTGTTCCCTTGATTTTTTTGATCACATATGTTCTCCTTGCATTTAGCTGACTAAGAAGAATTGTGCTGCAATATTTGGCTCTAAGATACTGTAATGCTTGAACCTAGCAGAAGTTTATTATGTTATAAAAAAATGGCATAAACTAAAAAGAATTGAACATGTAACATAAAAAAAAAGAGTTTACTTACATTGTCTTTAGGATTTTTTTGGAAGCCACACTCCCAATTGTCATCATGTCCCAAGTATGTTTCCATATGCCTCATTAGAAAAATCCCACAATCCTTCAAATTTGATCTGGATTTCCATGGAAGCTTTACATTTTTTATATTTTCAGACAATTTTCCAACCTTTGGATGTTTGATGGTTAATTGAAAACCTTGAAAAGTAGTGTCCTTTAAGGAAAATAAATGAAAGTGAGCATTATAGATAAACAATAACTACAATAGTATAACTACGATAAGATAAATATTAACTTATTACCACTACAAGGAAAAAGGGCTTAGGCAACGACCTAAAATTGTTGCCATAAAAGGGCTTAGGCCTTTGGTAACGGTTTTGCTACTGTCACATTAGGGTGGCGCAACCTTAGGTATTAGGCAACACTTTTGATATCTATGGCAACGATATTATCAAACCGTCGCCTTTAATTTCCTATGGCGACGGTTTTCTAATGCAACACTTAGCTATTTAAACAACGGTTATCTTTGAGTTTTAGCCAACGCTTATATTTGATTTGCAAAAATTAGCCACCACCTATACCAACGGTTTTCTTGCTGTAAATAGTGTTGTAGACACCTAAAAATGTCTCCCCAAAACCAAACCTGATGATGAACACCTTTCACCGCTGTTATTGGTCGGGTTGAGTATTTAATATTTGGAGTGCTTAAATCCATGTTCATTCCCAATACATTCCTAGCCCATTTTACCAAACCATAACTTATTTTCCTCATTTCGTGCCTTTAAACCCAAAATAATTCATTTCGTGTCCATTAAAATCATTCATTTCGTGTCCTTTTTATAAAAACGTTTATACCAGTTTATTTTGGTCCATAATCTGGGTCCAATGATTAAATATTTGGATGGGGATTTAAAAGAGCTTTCCAACGATATATTATAATCCCAAATCCGAGTTATAACGAATAAGTTATGGCTAAAATACTAAACTGAGTCCAAACCGAACCTAAGCCCACCTTATCTACGACCCAATGATCATGTGGAGGGTCCAAATGATTTAATCCCACTCATAATTCAATTAGGATTAATTGGAAGCTTCTATAAGTTTCTAAAAGATCTTAATTATCCTTTTTAAAAGATAAGATTAAAGAGTTTGAAATTGAATAAAACTTTTCTTTTTGAAAATCCTAATTCTATTCGAATTGAAAGACGTTCAAAGATAGAAAGATATTATTATCGTGCTTCATTGTTTTTATCTGATTCTTATATGGTTGGATAGCTCTTGAAATTATCTTTCCAATGATATATTATAATATGAATTCCGAGCTATAACGAAAAAGATATAAAAGAAATACGAAACTCTATCCAAAACTGACACCGTCCCACTATTTCGGCCATATCTTTTATTCTACAAAATATTTTAATCTGATTTTAATTGGGTTAGAAAGTAGACTTCAAGAGCTTTCCAACGATATCTTATTCATCTTATTTAGATTTCTGGATCAAAAGATATGATAAAAACAAAAACCGCAAATACTGCTGTCTATCGCAAGAGTTTTATCCGATTTGAATTCTTATCTCCTCTTGATTCGACCCCTCTTTTTTCCCTATAAATAGAGGTCATATCTCCCCCTTTTCAATCATCAACAAGCTTGATCACCAAATCATTCTCTCTTTCTCTCTCCCTACACCAAAAATATTCTCTTTTCTCTCTTTACACCAAAAATATTCTTTCCTCACTCTTGCTCTAGCCTAAACTCTAGCCACCCTACTCTCTCATTTTATATCCCTTAAGCACTCTAAGGAGTCCATACAATACCCGAAGTTCTATACTTAAACCAAGGCGTGAAAGGTAGAATAAACTGAGGGTTTGGACCAAATCAACTCTACCATTTATTTAATTTAATTTACATTTGATTTATTATTTTTATTGAAGTTACTAACAACTTATTCATGATGTAGCAATTTAAAGGAACGTGCGGAATGTGAGTAATTAATTATTTTAATTACTTATTTTATTTTAAATTGCTAGTATCATGATTAGGGTTATTATTTGATTTGACTAACGCTATTATTGTTGAATTGCTTCCAATATTAATCGTTATTCTATTATTATTTATGATCACCGTATTGCATGTTTAAAGGGAATATGTAATTGAATATAACGCTTAATAAGATAATTTGGACAACCGGTTTAGGTTCCTTTTTAATCTTATTGTTTAATCAAGTGATCACAATATATTAGAATTATGTGTGCATTAATATTCAACCAATTTAGCATAATAATAGTTTGGAGCAAATTGAATCTTTGTTTGCATGTCTTTGAGATTGCGGGAATACTTTTCACTATAAGAATCGAGTAGAGGCCAATACGGGCGAATGTGACTCCATGACTCACTTCGTACCATCATCCCCGATTCTCCTTTCGTGGTTCCGAACCATATGGAGTTAGTAATCTCATGGATTATGAATGGGGTGTAACCTTCACGGGTCAATCGTTGTTGCCTTTCGTTGTCCCTTTTCGTGGTTGCCTTTTATGATCCGTGAACGGTTTACAAGTTCCATAAAAACTTGTTGGCGGCTCCCTACTTTTCTTGTCCCTAATCATTGTCCCTTATCGTAATGTCAATTCCCACTTCTTATGAGTGCCAAGCATATTCACAACATGCTTTCACGTAGGCGCACTTCAAACGACGCCTACAAGTGTGTTACGAGAATTTTTGGCAACCAACTCAAATACCTAAGACAACGGTTATATATTTTGCAAATTAAATTAAATGTATCCAATTAGATAATTCTACTATTATATAAAATGTTTTTACAAAATCTTGTAATTTAATACATAAGATTCATAGATAAAGTGGCTTAATATGTTTTAAATGTACATATATCATATAGGTAATATATATCAATCAATTACATCAACCCATATACTACCAAGGCTTCTTACATGTCCAAAAACTTCCATACATATATCCTACCAAGGCTTCTTACATGTACAAAAACTTGCATACATATATCCTACCAAGGCTTCTTACATGTACAAAAACTTGCATACATATATCCTACCAAGGCTTCTGGCATGTACAAAAACTTGCATATGCACCAAAATGTGAATCAAATCTAAGTTCAAAATGTCACCTAATACTAACGGGCTTGATACTTCAATTTACAAAAAGTTGCATGCTCCATATATAAATATCCTGCAAAAATATATGATCACATAAACAAAACAAAATCAATGATAGAAAATATGCAAGGAATAAAAATTAATAATTCAAGTGGAAAATTCGGCAGAGTTTCCTCTATAAATTGGACAACCCGGAAAATGTGAGTGTTTCAAATCAAGGTTCATAGAATAAAACCAAGTTCCCAAATCAAAATAGGACAATTCATGCGATAAAGAAAGAGAGATGAGTAACCAATTCAAGTATAAAATTTAGCAGAGTTTCCCCTATAAATTGGATAACCCAAAATTTCAGGGTGTTTCATACCAAGATTCAATAACAATAACAAAGTTCTTAGACCACAATAGGAAATCTCAAAAGATAGAGAAAGAGAAATGGGGATTGGAGGGGAGGGAGGGGGACAGAGATTGGAGGGGGAGGGTATATTTTTATGAAAAAGGGATCATAGTTGATTCAACAGTGGCTAATGCCTAATTTTCTACACCACCATCAATAGTGGATACAACAGCCTTGGTGATCAAATCTGGAGTAAAATTAAGGTCCTTTTCTCCACTAAGTTGAGCAAGTACTAAGGATACCACTTCATGTGCCAGACTTTCCTTTTGAGCTTCATAATTTTTTTGCATCTTAGTAAATTCAGCTACTTTGGCAGCATGTGCTTCCTTTTCCTTATCTAATTCTTCTTTTTCAGCAAGCATATCCTTTTGCACACCGACTTTAATGGTCTCTATAACCTCAGTTGGAAAAACTAGTGAATTACTAGCTCCACTTGCCTTCAACTTTTTACGAGAAACTCCTTTCCCAATTAGACGAACATATCCATTATGGTCTTCTTTCATTACTACATCAAATGGATCCTTTTTAGAATGATAACTTACATCTACTTGGGATGCTTCTAAACGCCTCATTGCTTCATGTATCATTAAAAAAACCAATAGGAAAATATTCATTTAAGGTTTAGTTGATGAATAAAATTATAACCCATACATTTATAACAAAAGTACCCACAATTTTCTTTTGTGTATCGTCAGCTGATGTCTTATAGGTCCTTCCTTCTTTACGACGTCGCGTTCGTTCGAACATCTTTAATTTTGATGGTGCTTCACCATCCATTTCTAACTGCGTTTCATACAAAATTAAACAATAGTCCACTAATATATAAATTCAACTTTCATTATTGAAATTATGTATGGCATAAAATTCTCACCATTTCCTAATGTATACCCGCAAAACCCTTAGGACCAGTTGTATGCATGTTATCTTGCTGCTGGCGATTTTCAAAATTTTGCAACCTCTTTTTCTTATAAAAGAAAATAAAAATTAAGCATGATGTATATCAAGATAATTATTCATAATGTAATATATTTTCTATTTACCTTTGCTGCCTGTGTATTCCAGTAAGCTAGAAGAGTTTTAAAATGTGCTTCAGGCACATTCAATGGGCGAAACGTCCATCTATCATTTTTGTTGGAATATGAGCAGTAATGTAATTTCTTAAGCCGGCATTTCCAACCTCTCCAACACCAATCAACAGTTGTAAGAACCCAATCTTTAGCTATAGCCGGAAGGATGTACTTTCTTTAGTAAAAAAAAAAAGTTATCACCATAGTAGTAAGAATTACAACAATATAAATTAAAGGATCTTTTTATGACCAAGAATTAACAAGTAAAATTTATGCAAAAATAGCTTACTTGAACATTCCCAAATCTTATCCTTGTTAGGTACTTTGTGCCAATCAGTATAAATTAAGGGTGCCCAATTGTGATCACGAGCAATGGTTCCCATAAATAGACTAAGTTCATCCTTAGCTTTAGAAGGGCCTACAGGTTGTCCTTTATCATTACAGTAGATTGCCACGCGGTCTTCCCATTTTCGAGCATGAACCTCAAACATATTCGTTAGCCCTCTAGTTTTTTTCTTGGGGCCTGATCAAGTAATGAAATTTTTCAATGTCGAAAAAACTAACATAGAAAGTAAAAACAATAATCTGTTCGAACCACTACCTTGCTTTTCCGGAGGGACAACTACTTGATTATCTATGACGTTGACTTCAATTTGATTTTCAGATGGAATTATAGCAGCTTGCTTTTGCTTGGATCTTAAACGTGTTTCCAAATTTTGTATCTCTACATCCACTTGTTGAGTTTCACTTGGATCTTTTTGTTGCTGCAACTTTATGAAATCATCCATCGCCATGGAAGGATATAATGGCTTCCTTTTTCTTTTAGCAGATGCAAGTTCCTTGGTCATTACCCAGATTGAAGAATAAAAGCACCCAATATTAGATTACATAGAATAAAACTCATTTATATTTAAGAAATCTAAGAAGAAAAATATTTAGAAATAAGTACCTTCTTAGATATAGATTTTGTTAGTGTTTCCACTAACTCATTAGTTTCTTTTATCTCATTATTTGGGACTTCAAAAAATTCTTGTTCAGAATCATCATCGTCATCAAATTGATCTCCATTAGGCACATAATCTTGATCTTTCAACTCTATGATCTTGTGTTTCTTTTTGTCTTTTTGTTGCAAGCTCTTAACTTTGGCTAATAAATCACTAGCCAACTTTTCCATCCCAAGCTCTTTGAATTTGAGAGCATTTTTTTCGGTAGTTAGTTTCGTTTGTTTCTCATATTCGGTCAACTACGACGGTTCAGGTACTTTTAAGCCTACCTTTGAACCTAAACAGTTTACTTGCTTTGCCATATTCTAAAATAAAAAAATTAACAACATAAGAATGAAATACAATCCTACAGCCAGCATAGTACACATAAATAAAGGACCAATAGTATAAAGAAAAAAACAACCTTATAAAATGTATAAGGCCACATACCTAATCAGTCTTTATCGCCGACTTCAAAAGGATGTAAAAAGATCTTCTACAGCATTAAGAAAATTTAATGAACCAATTTTATATAATAAATCTATAAATGAAACTAATTCTCCAAATATTGAAGTCAGTACCTGAAAATTATTAGACGCATAAAACAACTAAGTTTAATGAAGGTAAGGCATAAAACAACATTCCTACTTATATAACATCAGAACTTTCTTAAAGCAAATCGTGAAAATGTCATTTCAGACTACAAAGATACGACTTTTGACTACATACATAAAACTAACATTAGTGAAACAATAGAAATGAACAACAAAAAAATATCCAAGAGCCATCATCCTTAAGACCCAAGCACTAGGGGATCATCAGTGGCATGCACCCAGTTCCAATTTGTGTCATCATAGTCAAAGTCCTGTTCATGTTCACCAACATCATCAGGTTCATGTAAGATACTTGTGACACCAACTGACCGTAAATTAGAACTTGATCCTAATTGACTAGCATCCATGTCAGTAGAATGGGTGAAATTGAAACCATAATCAACAGGCTCTTCCCAATATGTTTTAGTGTTTAATGTTCCCTCAAAGTCAAAGAAGTCTCTTGGAACTCGTTTCATCACATAGTGAATATAATGTTCTTCAGGGTCTTGGATATAAAAAAACTTGATGAACTTGAGATGCTAAAACAAATGGATCATCTTTGTAACAAGTCTTCTTGAAATTAACATACGTAAGCTGATGGTCGTTAATTCCAGCATGAAACCAGTCACATCTAAAAAGCACAACACTGAACTGAGACCAAAAATTCAACTCAATAATATCTTTTATAATACCATGATATGTAACATCTTCATTGATAGGATTTTGGTCCCTTGAGCTAGCAAAACTTGAAGTCAAAGCTGTT
Organism: Chenopodium album; assembly: GCF_948465745.1. NCBI lineage: Eukaryota > Viridiplantae > Streptophyta > Magnoliopsida > Caryophyllales > Amaranthaceae > Chenopodium > Chenopodium album. The sequence goes on along the minus strand of NC_137843.1, from coordinate 22,889,465 downwards.
AGAGTGACTCCATAATTTTGACTTTTCAACCTTAAATCACGATCTCAAGTGTGAAACCTATAACCATTTACAAAATATCCACTATTCCTTTTTGCTTTAGGATTGGGACCTTTAGCTAACCAAAATAAATTGCCCTCAACATGATCACTTTGTATCTTATCTTGGAACCAACCAATAAACTCTAAACTATGAGCTTGAGCTCTATCCCATCTACGCTTTCGACTTGAGATATTCACCAAATTTTTGTGTTCCCTAAATTCAAAAAGACTTATTAATACACATAAAATAAAATATAATATAAATGAAGCCCAAAAAATAAATTGTAGTATTTACAACAGTTGAATTTTTCTTACTTACTCGATGTATTTGTCAACTATTTCACTGTTGCAATTGAAGATGCAATATCTATGAGCTTGCTTTAAACTTTGAAAGTCTAATGAAAATCCCTTGTCTTTTCTTTTCCTCTTACCACGTCCAATCGACCTTTGGGAAAAAAAGGGATTTTCATCCTTATTTGGATTACTTTCACGATTTCTAGCACATCTTCTATCCAACCTAGACTTGACCCCATCATGCAAATATCTAGAATAAAATGTCAAAAATTCCTCCATCCAATAACCTTCTGCTATACTGCCCTCTGGACGACTTCTATTACGTACATAACATTTCAACTTGTAGAGGTATCTCTCAATAAATACATCCAGCGATATTGCACTGGTCTATAAAACTTTATTTTGTCTACTAAGTGAACTGGAAGGTGCATCATAATATCAAAGAAAGCAGGAGGGAATAACACTTCAAACTCACAAAGTATCTCTACAACTTCAGCTGCTAATGTTTCCAGCTCCTCCAAACTCACAACTTTGCTACATATGTGTCTAACGAAATTACCCAATCTGATTAAAGGTAATGCTACACTTTTCGGCAATGCTTTTCGAACGCAAACTTGAATCAAGTGATGCAACATTACATGTGCATCATGACTTTTGTAGCCAACAAGTTTTCTTTCTCTACCTTGAACACATCTTCCTAAATCTGATGCATACCCATAAGGAAGTTTAGCTTCTCTAATGACTTTTAGAAAAAGATCTTTTTCTGCATTTCCCATTGTAAAAGATGCTAAAGGTATCAAAAGTTGTTGACCATCTTCTGATAAATATGGGTGAAGATGAGGTTTAATTCCCAATTCCATCAAATCTAGTCTTGCCTTATGATGATCCTTTTTCTTACCTTGAATGTCTAACAATGTACCAATCACATTATCAAAGACATTCTTTTCAATATGCATGACATCAAGATTGTGACGGCATGCAATATTCGCCCAATATGGCAACTCGAACAATTTAGACCTTCACCCCCTCCAGGTTTCCTTGTTTTCCCAAAATCATTTACAAAGTGTTCCAATTCTTGTAACACCTCTTTACTTGACAAAGGTTGAGGAGCACATCTATCCTCTATTTTGCCATCAAATGATTTTTCATCTTGTCGCCAAGGATGATTTATATCTAGAAACCTACAAGTGTCCATGTAGCAATTTTTTTTGCTATGTTTCAAATACTGAGGTGTCACATCATGATTACAACAAGGACATGCGTAATGGTCTTTGGTGCGCCATCCCGACAACATAGAATAGGCTGGGAAATCATTTATTGTCCCCATTAAAGCTGCATGCATCCTAAATGTTTGCTTATGAAATGCATCATATGTCTTTGCTCCACTTTCCCACAATTCCTTTAATTCATCGATCAATGGTTACATATAGATGTCTATGTCATTTCTTGGTGACTTAGGGCCTGGAATCAACAAAGACAACATAAAATATTTGGGTTTCATTGACAACCAGGGAGGGAGATTATAGTTGATCAATACAACTAGCCATGTGCTGTGAGAAACACTCATCGTTCGAAAAGGGTTGAACCCATCACTGGCAAGTGCTAATCGAACATTGCGAGGCTCTTTTTTAAAATCGGGGTACAATGAATCAAATTTCTTCCAAGATTGTCCATATGCTGGATGCCTTATTTTATTGTCATCCGGACGTTCTTTATGATGCCAAATCATTGATTCTGCTGTTTTTGAGCACATATATAATCTTTGAAGTCTAGGCTTCAAAGGAAAATGCCTTAAAACCTTTGCAGGAATCTTATCAGATTTCCACCTAGATAAATGACACTTAGGACACTCTTGAGCTGATTCGTATTCCTTCCTATAGAGAATACAGTCATTCGGACAAGCATGTATCTTCTTATAATCAAGACCTAAATCCTTAATAATTTTCTTAGATTCAAAGGAGGACTTAGGAAGATTAGCCATGGGAAATTCTTCTTTCAAAAGCTCCACGAGATCACCAATTGCTACATTACTTAATCCATTAAGACATTTGAAGAGGTATAAACGAATGAGAAAAGACAGCTTGGTGAAAGTTTTACAACTGGGATATAACTCTTGTTTCCCTTCTTCAAACAACTTGTAAAACTTTTTAACTTCCTCATTCGGTTCATCTTCAATCCCTTTGGCATGAATTTGATTCTTCAGCAACATCTCTAAAAGTATCATTTAATAAACTATGAATATCATCATAAGTGTTCTGATCACCAGGTTTTGGGTCATTACAAGTTGATGAAGATTGTTCTTTTTGAAGAACCCACTCCTTGTATCCCTTCATAAACCCATCAACTACCAAATGAGCATATACATTATGTCTATAATTGTAGGGAATATTTCAAGCCACCCCACAATTGAGCCCCACTGTGATCATACACTTAAGCATGGTGGCGTCCAAAGGGAAGAGAGATAGAGCAAAAGAGTCGCCAACAAGTTTTAGGAACTTGTAAACCGTTCACAGGGTGAAGGTTACACCCCTTAACGATCCATGAGATCGTTAACTCCAATAGGTCTGGAATCATGACTCGAAGTTCGGGGATGAAGGTACAAATTCAACCTAAAAGAGATTAAACCTGACTTAATAATAGGCCTCTACTTTATTCTTCTCGTATTCTTGTGCGCTTTCTGACTAACATGCAATCATTAGATTTACCCTAAACCTGTTTATCTATGTTGGTTGAATTTAATGCACAAACAAACTATTATTAGTGATCACTTGAATTATAATCATATTAGCACTAAACAAGATTATTAATTATCTTATTAAGTGTGATTACAAGTACAAATTCCCTTTTAAACATGCATAAAAGGTGTGATCAAGCAATAACAATAAACATCAAGCAACATAATAATAATAAAAATAATAATCATCATAATAATAATCATCATAACGCTAAAGCATAATAGCAAGATCCTAGGCATGATACTAACTAGATTAATAACAAACCCTAGCATGTCACTAAGCAATAAAGATCAAAGCTTTAGCCCTAACATGATACTAGTATGATATTGATATGATATTAGAAAGCATATGAAGCACCCTAGATATGATACTTGAAAGCAATAATAACATCCTAACATGATGCTAGGAATTAATAAATAATAAACATGCTTTCTACAAGAATAGAGCAATAAGACTACATACTTTGATGCCTTGTGCCTCTTTCCTCAGAAATTATAACCTTTCACGTCTAGGGCGAAGGCAACTTCGAACTTGGCTAGGTGTGTCTAGAACTTGTGAATGCGGAATTTTGTTTGTGAAAAGTTAGTTTAGAAAGAGAGAGAGAGAGAGTATCAAGAAATTCTTGATGAGAGTTGGTTGTGGATGAGAATTGATCTTTTTGATGATTGAAAACGGAGGATTAAGGAGGCTATTTATAACGAAAATCAGCTGAAATATGATAAAAAAGAATCAGAGTTTCAAGAAGAATAAAACACGATGCTATCGCCACACAAGCATCTATCGCCGCGCGACAGGCTGTGGTGCGGCGCTGTAGGTAGTTTTTCCACACGTTTTCATATTTTTTTTGATAAAATTAAGCGTATGAGGGGTAAAACTGTAATTTTATTTAAAACACTTCTTTTATTCTAAATAAAACTCAAAAAACTCAATTATCAATGCTAATCACATTAGGAATCATAATAGGCCCTCCTCTAGATCATTGGGCCGCATATAAAGGTCAAACCGGGCCTAGTTTAGTATTTTGGCTATAACTTCCTCATTATTCATTGGAATTGGGCTTATAATATATCATTGGAAAGCTCTTTTCGAGCCCAATCCAACTACACTATTATTGGATCATTGCCATGGACCAAACTAAACTGGATTAGCTATTTTCATAAAACAGGTTTTCGAAAACAAAGAGAAAGAAGAGAAATAAAAACTAACCGTAACACTAGACTTTCCACACTTTCACTTCATTCGATTATGATTCGACGTGAAAAGTATTCATCACCGGGTTTGGTTTTGGGGAGACACAAATGGGTGTCTACAATAATGGAAAAATCGCCTCTTACAGTTTTTACAAGGACAACAAATTTGTTCCCCAACGGCATTGTAGGCAAACGAATGATCAAGAAATGCATTTAGCCCTCTTTTATACTCATATGATTGTCTGGGGTAGTTTCTCCAATTTTGATCCATCATTAATTTTCTTGTTTAAAATCAATGGTAACTAGACACCTACAAAAAAAAAAAAAAAAAAAAGGTTGAAGACAGAAATATACCAAAAACTATGACATTTAAGAGTAAGTATACACTATCATTATCAGTCCAATACTCCAATATGACAGTAACAATATCATCTTATTTTCCAATGATATTGTACATGTTCCACTTTAATTGAAATCACCCGAAAAAGATACATAATAATTGAATTAAAAAAAGGTGAATAATAGGATATTATAACACACAAAACAACATCATTTATATAAAACAAACAAATGTATCACGTTTAAGGTATACAAATGTATCATGTTTAAGGTATATAAAATTTCTTGAAATTAACTAGCATATTTCCAACAACACATGTTCACAGAATCAATAACTAGTGAGGTTTCCTAGATTATGTGTAGACACTATCCTTTAGTGCACATAATCACATTAATACTAATATCAAAATAGGGCATAAAATAAAGATTAAAAACCAGATAATAGCTCACAAAATATATACAGAACAAGAGTGTCATTTGTATAGAGAAGTTGACATACCTGGCCGTACAATCTTATATGGAGGGATTCAAAATTAGTGATGCAACCTGACCTCCATTGTCTTATGCAAATGCTTGAAAGCAAATATTAGCAAATCGACACAAAGGCTAAAAGTAAGTACTCACTTTCCACTATAAATTTTACAAGCAAACAATGCAGGTGAACATTCAATTTCACCTAGCAACAAGTATTACTATCAAACAACACATCAGAGTACTAAAATGTGACTCTTAATTATACTATGCTAACAGAAATAAGCCAAGGTACCATAATGCACTACTTGCTTATTTAATAATTTGGCCGTATAATTTACCCCCAAGGTATAAATTGCAAAATTAGATACTAAATTGCAGAAATTATACTAGTAACCTCAACACATTTCTCAATTTTTTTATAAAGCATACTAGAAGGAAAATGCTACAAATAAACTCACAATACCAAATGGACTTCATTTTTTTATTTACACAACAACAAATTAAAACCCAAACTCGATCTATATATGTTTAACACATGCAAACAGAAAATTCACTTGGTAGTAGCGTTAAAACACAAACCCATTCTCAACAAATTATTTAAAATAAAATAAATTCGTTGATATGTAAAAGAAATATATATATATATATATATATATATATATATATATATATATATATATATATATATATATATATATATATATATATATATATATATATATATATATATATATATATATATATATATATATATATATATATATATATATATATATATATATATATATATATATATATATATATATATATATATACACACACACGAAGTACCGGTATGTTTTAATTACCCAGAATTTGCTATGAATCAAATTTGAAGATTTAATTCTCAAAATTCAGCTGGGAGAAGGATACATACAACAAAAATTAGCAGACCAACTAGCACTTGATGAGAAATTCACTGACCCGATAATTGTACAGCTTCTACACACAATTCAGCCAGCTGCTTTCAGATCTTCTTGTTGAGAAATTAGTTGATACTACCTAGACGCTTGTGAATGAGATGTTTGTAACCCAAATTTTAAAATTTAAGCTAGGTACGGTGGGGGATTATGAGAAAAATTAAGAATTCTAAGGATGAGTGAAATTTATGAGAGAATAGAACAAAAAAATTCGAAATTAGGGTGAGAGATTGATGAGAGGGTAAGCATCTTGTTCATGAGTTAGAGAGAGAAAATGAGCTGAGATAGAAATTGAGTTAGAGAGAGAAAAAAAAAAGGTAGCTTGGGGTTTTGGTGGGATTTGGTTTGTGGGGAAAATTTCAGGGGAGGGAGAATATTGAGTCCTTGGCGCGTTTACCAAAATATAATAGGCTGCAGTTTAACATTCTTTAACCGTTGTCTGATATTTTATACTAAAGTAGTGATAAAACCGTTTCCTGACTTAATCTTTAGCAGCGGTTTTTAAAGGGCTAAAACAAAGGCTCGAAAAGTGCAGCCATAGATGCTTTATGCAACGCTTAGAAAATCGTTGCTGATTTGGCGTTGCCTAAGCCCTTTTTCCTTGTAGTGTACTATGAAAAAGTGCAAACAATATAGATTACAAACTCACATTTGATATATAGCCTCTTACATTTTTTTTTTTTTTGAAAACCTCTATAGCCTCTTACATTTAGATTAATATAAATGCATATTTAGTTCAATACATATGCTCATTTACTTTATAAAAGATGCATTTTCATTTTGAAATGCATAATTTTAATATGGTGGTCTGGACTCTGGTAATGGGTGGGCTCAATACATTTAGTTCAATACATTTAGATTAATATAAATGCACATTTAGTTCAATACGTATGCACATGTACTTTATAAAAAATGCATATAATTCGTTTTGAAATGCATAATTTCAATATGGTGGCATGGACAGTCAGCAACAACCCACAAGTGTTCTTGGTAATGGGTGGGCTCAGCTACAGAAGTAATAACATATTCACAAAATGCAATGAACTAAAATGACACATCCACTCAATCTGCTTATTCAATACGGTCATTATTCAATAAAAATATGCACATTAAGTTAAAAAAAAAATGCACATTATGCTAAAAAAATATGCTTATTTTCAATTTTCAAGCATGTAACTATTTAGCTACTATAGAAAGTTGGAATGAGCTATTGAGGAGGGACAGGAAGATACATAAAATGCCAAAAGAACCAAGGAGGGGGAGGATAAGGAACGATCAGGCACTATAACCAAGAATGCCATGTAAAAATTCATTTGAAAGGGATTATATTAATTTACCTACACACAACAAATTAAAATGCTTATGATGCTCAGATATTAGGGATTTTATTAATTTACCTACACAAATACAAATTAAAAAGTTACATCTAACTGGTGAGGGATCTTAAACATAAAAATTATGGAATTATGCAAGAAGTCAATAAGGATACAAATCATCAATAAAGAAGGAGCACAAAACTACCCAAAATGAACACCTAGCAATTATTTACACTACTATAAGAAGAATGATACACTTTCCCCAAGTACAGTACCTCAATTAACAAGATGCCACTACTTCTTTTTGTAATTAGATCAATAGCAAATTAAACAAAGGTAATGCTAAGCTAAAATATTAATCTAACCTATTTAACTTCATACGAGCTTATAATTAATCACAATATATTTAGTTCAGGTATTCAGGAAAATAGATCATCTTTAAGCAGCTAAAAACAAGTCAAGTACTAGAGGAAATTGTAAATGACACAGACAAAGATAGAGATCAAAGCTCATTTCAATTATTTAACCTAAATTTTCATAAAAAAATATGGTGAGTAAAAATTAATCATGGAACTAATAATTTTGACATGTTAAGGTTAAAATTCATAGCTAGTTAGAAACAATATGAGAAATTCAAAAAAATTATTATAAAACACAAATGTAAAAACCATAATGATCAATTACAAAATAATTAGAAAAATCAAAGTAAAAAATAACATAATAAACTTGTAGATTGGCAAATTTAAACATTAATTGCAACAAAAACAACAAAAAAAACTCAAAATCACAACCCTAAATTACATAATTGAAGAAAAAATCGCTTACCAAATTATGAGCTCAAAAAGTGAACAATGAACAGATCGAAAATTCAAGAATTGAAGCACGAAAAAGGATGGAGAAGACAATTTGATGAGCAATTTAAAGATTTTTGATGGCAAATCACTTCGTTGTTTGCAAATTATATAGTGAGAATTCTAGAATATGCTAGAACATGGAAAAGGAGAGGAGACAGAAAGGAGGAGAGAGAAAGAGAAATAAAAAGAAGAACGTAGCACATGAAAAATCTTACCCGGTTTTTTTATGAAATCGTGGCCATTAATTAAAAAACAAATTAACGCACTAGATTCCTTCTCATTTTAACACCCTTCTCATTTCACCCTATATATATATATATATATATATATATATATATATATATATATATATATATATATATATATATATATATATATATATATATATATATATATACATGCTATTCTAAATAATACATTTAGTGAACTTCAGTTGAAAAGCAGCCCAGAAGGTGTAATTGAGATTTTCAATACTTTTTGAGATTATAGTCATGAAATATTACTTGAAATGGGAGGGCTTATGTAAGCTTCGCTCATTTTAGTTAAATTTCATAATCTCCTGTTCATGAAAATTTTAAACTCACAAAAACTATAAGATTTCCTCTAATCGAGCCATGACTTAAATGTAAGACCTAATGATTTAAGTTTTTTTAATAATAACCTATAAAAAAAAAGGTGTAAATTTAAGTTTAAGGTTATGGAACCAATTGATGACCTCACCACTTTTGTAAAAGAAATAAAAAAGACATGCTTATAATATAAAAATTCTAAGTAATCTATTAATACACATTTGTACAATATAATATAAAATATATATAAGTTCACGTAATTTGTTAATTTATAAATAATTTAGAAAACTAAACTTGATCGTGAAATTTTTTTGTTGAAGATGTAGGACTTTAGATATACTAAGCGGAATTGCGTGAATCACATTCATAAGCATCTAAACACCAAGATCAATGCATAACATATAAAGAACAGATAATAATACCTTTGAAGCGTGAATCCACGTGCTATCGAGCAAGAATAACGGGAGATAAAGAACATCAAGTGTGATTCCTCTACTTGGTCCACGGGCACAAATTAAACTTCCACTAATGCTAGTTAGTTGTGATCGAACGCTTCAATCAACCTTCAACGGAGAAGAGAGACAAACTAACCAAGAACCACCACGATAACCACCACGAACCACCACCTATGCGCGCCGGCCGTACGAACGTGAGGGGAGAGAGGGAGCCGTGAATGAGGTGAGAGAAAAGGGAGTTTAGGGCTTTGGGAAACTGGTTGTCTTGTGTCACAATTTACTGATTGTTAATTGTGTCTTATGTCAACCCAAGGCATGGATCTTATTTATAAATCACATCTCTAAATAAGAGTCCATGTCAAGCCCAAAGTCCTATCCCTAATCAAACCACTCTAGCCCAAACCCTTTCATGGTATGTTATAATCTCATGAGGCCCATTAATGGGCCTCTTACTTGTTTAACCCAATACCCTTGTTGTGTGACCTCATAGGATCCATTCTAGTGGACTTTGGACTATTTGACTAGCCTAAAGATCATTGATCATAATCTAGCAATAGACAATGACGACCCAATAGAACGAACATATTATCGCCATAATAGTGATACTTGATATATCTAGTAATTGCACTTATCGAAGACATAATTCCTTCAGAAGACAACCTAGTATCTCTAATACACTTAATTAACCTCAATTAAAGTGCTTTAGGAGCAGCTATTGACATTGGTTAGAGTCAAACCGACAATGTTCAAAGTCAAAATGACAATGCAAATGCTCAATCATTACTCTACGTAGACCGCAAAGGCTAAGATCTCAACCAGACAGATACCTCAGTGTTGTCTTAACCGAGGACCAAGACATCCTATATGTGGATGGAAATGAGCCAACGACATACAAACAAGCTATGATGAGCCCCGACTCTGCAAAATGGCAAGAAGCCATGAAACCCGAGATGAACTCCATGTTTGAAAGTTAAGTATGAGACTTGGTTAATTTGCTCGAAGGTTACACACCTATCGGTTGCAAATGGATTTTCAAGTTGAAAACCGACAAAGATGGAAATCTATATGTATACAAGGCTAGATTGGTGGCAAAGGGTTACAGGCAAATTCACAGCGTTTATTATGATTCAACCTTTTCACTAATTGCAATGCTTAAGTCTGTTCGGATTATCTTAGCAATTGCCACATATTACGATTACGAAATATGAAAAATGGACGTGAAAACCGTCTTCTTAAATGGAATTTTGAAATAAACTGTGTGCATGACACATCCGGAAGGTTTTGTTGATCCAAATAATGTTGGGAAGGTATGCAAGCTTAAGAAGTCCATTTATGGACTAAAGCAGGCAAGCAGAAGTTGGAATCTGCGATTCGATGAAGCCATTAGTGAGTTTAGTTTTATCAAGATTTAAGACGAGTCTTGTGTTTACAAGAAGGTCGGTGGGAGCGACATAACATTCCTCATCCTATATGTCGACGACATATTGCTTATTGGAAACAGCATTCCAATGTTGGAGTTTGTGAAGGCTTGGCTTGGAAAGTGTTTTTCAATGAAGGACTTGGGAGAGGCACAATACATATTGGGCATCAAGATTTATAGAGATAGATCTAAGAAGATGATTGGATTGAGCCAAAGTACTTACATCAATAAGGTACTGGCACAATTCAACATGGAGGGAGCGAAGAGAGGGCACCTACCCATGTCTCATGGCATCACTCTCAGCAAGAAACAGTGTCCACAGACACCTGATGAGCGAGAGAGGATGAACCAGATTCCATATGCTTTGCTTATTGGATCGATCATGTATGATGATATGTACTAGGCAGGATGTATTGTATGCCTTGAGTGCTAAAAGCCAATACCAATCAGACCCAGGAGAGGCGTATTGGACAGTGGCCAAGAATATCCTAAAGTACCTGAAAAGGAACAAGGATAAATTTATGATCTATGGTAGGAGTAAGGATTTGGTTACACCGACGCAAGCTTCTAGATTGATTGAGACGACTTTAAGTCGCAATCAGGGTACATATTCTGTCTAAATAGAGGAGAATTTAGTTAGAAGAGTGCTAATCAAAGCACGACTGCAGATACTACAACTGAAGTCGAGTACTTGGCAGATTCAGAAGCAGCTAAGGAGGCAGTTTTGATTCGTAAGTTCGTTGGTGAACTTGATGTTGTACCCTCAATCAAGGGTCCAATAGATCTCTATTGCGATAACAACGGAGCTGTTGCTCAGGCCAGGGAGCCAAGGGAGCATCAGGAGGTCAAACATGTCAAGAGGCGATTTCACATGATAAGGAAATGGAAGTCCGAGGATAAGATCAGAATTTGTCAAATTGGAACGGACGACAATGTAACACCCTAGAAATTCCTTTCTTTTAAAATACCTGTTTTGCTCTTTTTAAAACTCAAAATAGGAAAATATAAGACATTATCGCCACCGTGAAAACAGCTAAGGCAACTATCAAAGACACACAGCGGAAGACTATCTTTTAAAACCATTCAAAAAATTCACTTAAAAAGTCAACCAACGAAAGTAAAGTCAAACCAAAGTAAAACCATTGAAGGCCTTTAACAAAACCGAACCAATTCAAAACCTTTGCGTTAGTCTCACAAGCATAATATATTAAAATGAGTAAAGCAATAAACATATCATAAAATTATGGAAACTAGGATGATTCGCTCTTCACTCATGCCCATCATGAATATGCTTCATCACCTGAAAAGCTTATCTCTACTTGTTTCCACTACTCTCCATTAAAAATGGGTCATCATAGGGCCAAGGTAAAGACAATGCCAACAAACACGCAAACACACAATCAGCAAAGCTAAGTACATAAGCGTAATTAAACACACTAACATGCTTTCACCTATCAACACACAACTTATCTCGTTGCACCTGTTTCCAAGCACACAACATATAACATGACTTCTCAATTAAGTAACTAATTGATTCATTTAGCATTGATTACGCATCGCACGGGTTTCACCCTAACCTGCCCCAATAAAGGGGTACTAACACGGGAGCTAATCGTGCCAATAAAAAATAATCACTCGTAAGTGGCGGAATTCCTGTGCATAATAATAAAAGGAAAATACAACGTCCTGTACTCCCAGTAGAAGTTATGGTCAAATATAAAGTCGCATAACTCCCCCCATATGTTCATACTCAAGGTATATACGTTTCAAGAGTTTTGGTGCGTAATCTCTTTCACTTTACGTTATTTACATATTATTAAACTTGGTGATGATTCTCAAACCAAAACATTATAATTATCCAAACAATTAAACATTCCAATTTAATTCTTGAATAATTAGTGACCACATAATATTTAATGTTGAACCCTTTTTAAATCTACCTCGGTGTCAAAGACACCTTAAACGCGTAATGCGGCACAATTCCTATTCCTCGGTGTTAGAAACACCATAAGTGCACTAAGACACCAATATATAATTTATTCCTCGTGTATATAGACATTTAAATAACTCTTTTCTCATGCTTATAGCATCAATAAAAATTATATGAACCATAATAAAATTCCTTTTTAATATTCCAAACCAAATTAAACATTTAGTTTAATTAAACATCCTCTCCATCATGCCAATAATAAAAGTGTGGTTCATATACAACATGCCAAAATAATTATTTCCACTCAATCTCAATAATCCATCACAAATAATTCATCCTTCATATTTCAATCACCAACATCAACCAAATAATAAATTCCAATCACATCCTATCATGATACTTGAAAGGCTAAAGTCGTAATTACCTAATAAAAAATAATACCTAAATCCACTAATTATGTAGATAGGGAAGAAGGGTCGAACCACAGGGAAACAAGTCAATTTATTCCTAATTAACCTATATAATCTAGATTATCAAGTAACCAATTTGTTATTATAAAGGAGAACTAAACTACTAGGAGTAAAAGTGGAAAGGAATAAAAGTAGGAGGAAAATCCAGGAATAAAAGACCTAGGGCATAGGTTCACCAATAAATAATATTCCAGAGTAAAACATAACAATCAATCATCAATGCATCAATTAATCAGATCATAAAGGGCTTTCGCTACGTATTACAATTACAGAGTTAATTTACGGGCATTAAGTCTCATCTCTCGAATCTCGACCTAACCATTTATAAATTAGTCTGCCTATTGAAACTAAGCCTAAACATCAATTCTCATCTCTCGAATCTCGAATCAATATTGCTAAACTCATACGAATTAAATCTGGCCAAATCTAACCGCATAGCACTAAATCAATCAATAGGAAATTAATCAAGCATTGACAATTAACAATAATAAATTATCCCTTCATATTATTTATGGATCCCCATAACCCTAGAAAGAAAACTACTCACACATAATTAAATATAAACTAAACAAAGCAATTAAACAAGTCATGATGAAAGAGAGATAATAAATAACTGAGATTAAAGGAGAAGAAATCGTTACCAAAGTTGAAGGAAACAAGAGATGGAATTAAACAAAGAGTTGTAGAGAGAGAAAATAATACTAGAGTTTAAGAAGAGAGAGAGAGAAAAGTTAGAGAGAGAAAGAGAGAGAGAGTAAGGGAAGGGAGAAAAGAATAATAAACTCGCTTAACAAAAGCGTATATAAACTAAGCTCGAAAATCCTAAGTTAAAACAACTTAAACGACGCTTAAACTTCTCCTTAGAAACACGCGCCCGATTGGGCGAGGCACCGCCCGATCGGGCCCGCCTTTTTTTTCTTCGTGAGCTTCTCTTCTCGCGCCCGATCGGGCGTGGCACCGCCCGATCGGGCGCGCCTTCGGGCGGAGACCTTGCACCGGGCGGTGACACTTCGGGCTACTTGGACTCGTTGTTTAGGCTTGTAACTCGGCCCAAACCAAATATCCTCCTTGGGGCTTTAATCATTCGGTCCAATGCCTCATCTTCTCATAAGTCGAGCCCTTAATCCCCAGTTCGATGACTCTAACCGATCTTGGGCTACGAAAGATGGTCGTGCTCCTCCAATGCTCGTAGTCGCTCCATAAAATCCCGGGAAAATGCTTCAAGAGTGCAATTCCCTATAAAACTCAACCAAAACTACGAAAACACTAGAAAACACCAATTAGTAATAAAAGTGGCTTTAAAGAGCCAAAAACACTACTAATTATGACCAAGGGACGAGGGTAAAACACTATATAAAATGGACATATCAATACTATTTGGAATTAATTATTCAAAACCTAGAATGTTCCCACATCACCAAATAAATACCAAGTACGCGAACGTACCTTGAATACGATCTTAAAATCGTCACGACTAACAGAAATCACGCACTTAGAAGTATCCTACACTCCACACAAATTTCCAGCAATATATACTCTTATTAAACTACTCATAATTTAATTAAAACAAGCTAAAAATTTATTTAACACCTCTTACTTTAATCCCAATTATTGGGTAGTCAAAATTCCTTCAAGAAACTTAATTTTTAATTTAATAACAAAATTTCCAGCAATATTAATTTATGAAAACTTGCTGTAATTATACTTAAAAACCTTCAAATTAAAGATTTAAACCACTTTAAATCATATTCCTTTAATAGTCAATTATTTACAAATCTAGGGTTTCAAATTTGGGGCTTTTTAATTAAAATTAAAATCTGAAAATTAATTTGCATCATACTTAAAATCAATCATCATAAAATCATCACAAAAGTCATAATTAATAATTAGATTTAGGATTAAACAAAAGAAATAAAAAAAAGAATAATTTTTTTTTCCTTTTCGAATGGTGCGCTGGACAGTAGCCACGACACCACAGACGGCTGCTGCCGTGTTGCTAGTGGCGCCACTGCTGGTGGTGGTGGCCGGTGGCCTACCAGTGGTGTGGTGGTGGCTGGCGGTGGTGCGTGCAAAAAGGGAAAGGGGAAAAGAAAGAAAAAGAAAAAGAAATAAAGGAGAAGGGAGATAAAGTTTACCTTGGGTATTCTCCACTCTAGGCAGAGTTTTAATTTCCCCATGTGTTGAATATTTATACCCCTTTCTCTAGAAACCCTTCTTACCTTAAATTTCCCTTTCTATCTTTACTAATACCCTTTCCTAATAATAACTAAAATAAAAATTTCCTAAAATAAATCCCAACTTAATAAATAATTAATTAAATAAAACTTTCCTTTTATAAAATATTTTCAAACTTATTTAAAATAAATAATAATTAAAATGCCATAAATAATTCATTTCAAATTATTTGAATACTTCACAAAATACTTATTTAAAATAAAACACATGTAAAAATACGGGCTATTACAGACAATGTAGCCGATCCACTCACTAAACCTTTACCTCAAGTGAAACACAACAAGCACGTTGAGGCAATGGGAAACAGACATGTTGGGGATTGATTTTGATTTCCCTGTTCATGTGTTTTTATTAATTTTGGAGACTTTAATTTAAAATACTATGTTGAACCATTCGTTTATGGAGTGATTTAATTTTTTGCAAATTATTGTCACTCAATTCTATTTAATTGTGGTTTAGAATTAAATAATTGTTCCCCTCTTAAGTGAAATTGAATATTTTAATCAAAATTATCCCTAATCAAGGTCATTTAAAAGTTGGACGACTAATGACCATGTGAGATTAGTGTGTAGTATGATTTATAGTACCATTTCTTGTGCTACAAGTACATGATAGTCATAAATCATTTGCATAGGTCTTAGTTTGGAACTATACCGGACCAACCTATGAGAATACTTTAAGAGATTTAACAATCGTTTTAAGTATATTACTGATTATGCCTAATGAAACCTCTTTCCTGAACCATGAGTGTTGTAAGTTCTCTTGTCTGAGTACTAGTCCGTTTTGATGTTTTCAAACTTCTGCCGTACAAGGGGATTATAAAGGAAACACTCAGGCGACTAGGTCCTCTTAGAAAGGGAAGCTATCAATGTAAGATTGGGAATGTTCCCCTATTAACAATAGGGAATATGTCTTTGTTGTTTATAAGGCCTCTCAAACTCGAAAATCAAGAAACACTTCTAGACGTAATAAGGATGACAAGGAATCTTACCTTATAGATCGTGAAAAGACATTAAGTGACATAGGAAATAGACTATTGATAAAGTGGTTAATTTGACCACTTATTATGGTTATTTTAACCCGGTTTTGCAATCTTTTATAGAAATGTTGTATCTTGGCTTTGCCACCTATTTGTATGTGTTTGTCCATGATCTGCAGGTTTTATGACTAGCTTTGGCAAGCAAACAAGGCTCGTGGAAGGTCCTTGAGCATGTAATTAATGAAGGGAGAGGCCGCTCCTGAAGGAGCGAGCGTGCACCTCTACAAGAGCAGGCGCTCCATCAAGATCACAGCATTCTTCCCAAATCTGAGTGCAGATGGAGCGGGCGCTCCTAGTCGACCTGATACATTCTGCCTTAATCTGCAACATGAGGAGTGGGCGCACAACCTGCGAGGAGCGGGTGCTCCTCCCTGATGATTTGAATCAGCTAAATTGAAGAGTAGGGGAGCGGACGTGCACCACCCTTGGAGAGGGCGCTCCTCCCTACCAAGCTGAATTCTGACTTCTTCTGAAGCCATGAGGAGCAGGCATGCAGCATTCAGGAGCGGGTGCTCCTCGCTAAAAATCTGTTTTCTTTTGATGGATTCACCTATGTAATTCGGGGAGTATAAATACTACCCCTTTAGTTCATTTGAGAACAACGAGCCGCAATATAGTTTTTAACACTTCCTCTTAGTTTGAAACAATCATGTTTGGTATATTAGCTTAGAAATCCTCAAATTAATCATTGTAGTAGCAAGTTTCTAAGATTATTCTCAAGATTTCAACATTTTTACTCAACATTTGAAGCTTCAATTAGTAACTTCTTCACTTTTCTCTACTTAATTTCTGATTTTATTTTGTTATTGCATGTCATTTAAATCCCTTTAGTTCTTGATAATTTGTTGTTGAATGTTAGTTTTATCATTACTTAATCCCTTTCCCCCAATTATTAAACTAGTTAGAACCCTATCTTGGTTTGCATGTCACTTGAAATGAGTTATGAGTAGTACTCTTTGCTGGGGGGGTGGGTGAAACTCAACCTAATGGTTAATTAAGTAAACTTGGGAGAATTATTGATGTTTGATTTGTGATTTAATTGATTGTATGAGATTGCTTGTTAGTTCTTCATGATAGGATTAGCTACCTTGAATTAAGAGCTTGATGACATATTATGCTTAGTTTGACATTGAAATGTAGATTAAGTATGTCATTACTTATTGCAATTTGATTATGTATCTCCTATTGCTAAACTAATGAGGGATCTAAGTTTAGGAGTGTGATTGAGTTGTTCTCCTACTTGCATGAGGTTGGTCTTACATATAGTCTTTGCTATCTCTTGTCTCTTTTACTCCCAATTTGCCTAATTCCCATGGTTGAGTGAATCCCATTCCCTAGTGATTTTAATTACTTGATTTAAAACAATAGTTTATTTGTCTACTTGACGAACCCCCAATCATCAACAGATTTCGAATTAGCTTGAGTTTTAAGATCTTTAGCGATTATATCCCATTTCTTGTGGACCAAACTCCTACTTATCGTTGTACTTGGTTTGTAAGGTGTTTGCTTATAAATGTGTTTGATTGAGTGTGGAATGTGCGACCGTTCTAATGCCCATCAGCTATACACAAACATCGTACTTGTCCGAAAGGATAAGTGGGAGATTGAAAAGAATAGTTTCCTTCGAACAAGTGTATTATTCCGATAGAGGGTTCGAAATTAATTAGGAGGCTAATTATTCAGTGAGGTCAAGTGATCGGAATGCCTAGCTAGAGGCTGCTTCCAATTAGTAATATGAATGAATAAATTAATATTACAACTTAATCTTGACTGAACCCTTCGGGTCACACCAAATCGTGTAACTGAATCAAAACGACGAATTCATCTGAAAGATTAAATGAGTCAATAGAGTTTTACGAACAAAGACGTCGGAATTCGAGCTTAGAGCATCAAAGCCGAACGTCATAAGTCGAGTCGAATTTAGGAATTGACGAGATGAAAAAATCAACCAAACAACAAGTAATCGCGTGGAAATTAAAAATCCTAGCGTCGAAATTCCTAGTCAATCGAGGGCTAAGAAGGCTAGTATGGCTAGCCAAAGCCATTGCCGCAAGGCAAGGCTCGGCCGCAAGCTCAGCATGCATAGCATGGCCGAGCAAGCCTTGCGCGCAAGGCAAGGCTAGCATGGATGGTCGCACATGCTAGGCAAACCAATAGCCTAGCCCTGCACCATCACAAATAAGGCCAGCATCACATGCTAGTTGGGGCTTGTGCATGGTAGCATCTGCAGCAGCGCACACACAGAGCAGCTCGCATTGCGTGCAAGGCCTACTGGTTGGGCTATGCGTGTGTGGGACCTGGCTAGAAGGCCCAATCGAGCACCATGCCGCCAACGAGGGATGCCTTGGTGCCCAAGGTTGGGCGGCAGATGGCGCGCCGTGAGTGATGTGTATGAGCGGGTTTTGTGTGGGATTTCTTGCGGAGCAATGGGAAGGTGGTCCCCCCTTGTGGTCCTCACCTAACCCCTTGCTCTCTTGTTGCCACTTGTTGTTTGGTGATTCATTTGGCTTTTGATTAATTTTAGAATTAACTTAAATTGTATTTTGCCTTTTTACCAACTATCCTTCATTGAAAGATGATGGGATTTCAAGGGCTCCTTCCCTATATATACCAATCATTTGGCATTGGGAAAGACCACTTAAGTTGGTGAACTTGAAGGGATCTCCAAAAGCAAAAATTACCTTTGTTCTAAAACTCCAAGTAATTTTGATATAGCCCCGACTAAGCTTTGCGGTAGGGGCCAGCTCGTTCGGTAGTGAGGGTATTAGCCGTTTGAGGTTCGCGCGCTTGCGTAACTCAAGGCTTCCAAGTCCGATATCTAAGGTAGAGTGAAGCACGCTTCGAGGGTAATAATTCTTTCTCTCTCTTCTTATTAATTATGTGATTATGGTTTTAATGCATGCTAAGTTGCTTTAATTTATGTACGGATTTTGGGCGGGTATCCTGATAAGTCTATTTTTTTATATATTTTTATTCCTCGTCCCACAGTCATATTTGTGCTTATTTGAGATCTGCAGAGCTATTTTTATTACTAATATACGTTTTCTAGCGTTTTTGTAGAGTTGGTATTGTTTTGTAGAAATTTGCAGATTTATAATAATTCCCGACCTTATTAAACCACTACGAAGATATTAGTGATTGATTGTATTTTGCGACCATATATTTGAGGCTCAAGACCGAGTTAAAGAAATTTGTTTCAGTGAGTGCTCAATTTGTGAAGAGGCCTAAATTAATATTTCGAGCCAAGAAAGGAAATTGGGCTAAAGCTAAAATCAATTGCCCAACTCGCTGACCCAAACGAAAAAGCAATCAGCCCCAATTAAGAGTTGCTGGGTGTGAATAGGCGGGCCCAATTAAGCGGATCAAAGCAAAGTCGAGCTACTGATCTTTATTTGAGATTTCGTAATTGGGGTAGGAAAGTGAAGTCGGTGGACTTGATTTGTTTTTAGGAGGAGTTTGAGTGGGAAGTAGATGTTGGATTCCCCAAAAAATTATCCTTTGACTTTTCTTATATAAGGGAGGTAGTAGTACGTAGTAGGGTTGTGCATCGGTCTAGGACCGGACCGAAACCTGAACTTTAGACAACTTAAGAACGAAGACCGAACCTATTATATTCAGTCCAAGCTATTATATTTGGTACGTAGGAGGAGGGAGTTTTTTTTTTTTTTTTTTTTTTTTTTAGGAAAGAGAAGGGAGGTAGTTTAAGTTACAAGTATTACTCCCTCTATTTTTTTTTTAAATGTATCACTTTGACAATTGCACTATTCACAAATCATGGTTGACTTAATTTTTTCACCTCTAAAAAATAAATAAATGTTATTATATAATATATCATTACATTTGTCATAATGTCTAGTTTCATAATATAATTTTGTTACAATTTTTACTAATACACAGTTAAAGATATTAATGGTCAAAGTAGCATCTCGGCAAATGTGGTAGTCAAACTGATACATATAAAAAAAACAAAGGGAGTAGTTTTGTTCTTAGTTTGTGTTTTGTTTCGTTTTATGATGAGCATTAATTTAGTTGCTAGATTAGTTATAAACCTTTAGTCAGATACTTCTTTTTTAGTTTCTTTAGTTTTCGTAGTTTTTAGTTTTACATTGTTATTACTTTAGTTTTATTCTACTACGTATTATTTTTATTATGCTTTATTTAATTGTTTTATTTAATTTCTTATTGCTTTTAACCATACTTAATTTAATTTCTTTGAGTAGTTTAGATTTAATTATGTGTGAGTAGTTTAAATCTAGGGTTGTGGAGATCCATGAATAATATGAAGGGATGATTCATTTTTGTTGATTGTTAATGTTTTGGGTTAATTTCATATTGATTAATTCACAGCTATGCAATTAAATTAGCGCTGGTTTAATTGTATGAGTTATGCAATATTGATTCAAGATTCGAGATATAAGAATTGATGTTTAGGCTTAATTTCAATAGGCAGGTTAATTTATAAATGGTTAAGTCAAGATTCGAGAGATGCAATTTAATACCGCTAAGTTAATTTTGTGATTACAATACGTAGCGAAAGCCTTTCATAATCTGGTTAATTTATGCATTGATAATTGATTTTTATGTTTTATTCCGGAGTATTAATTATTGGTGAACCTGTGACTCTAGGCCTTTTATTATTTATTATTTCCCTTAATGTAATTATTGTCATAGTACAATTCTCACAACTCTTACTCATTTCTTGATAATTAAGATTATAATAATTTATTGGGAGAGAAAAGAACATTGTTTCCTTGTGGATTCGACCCTACTTCCCTATGCATCTATTTTAGTTAGTGGTTTTAGGAATACTTTTGATTAGATGATACGACTTTAGCCTGTCATTTCCTTCTGCGTCGACACTATGAAACCCAACATATTAAACCTTGAAGATCACGAAAACTTTGAGGGAGAGAGATGAGTTTTGTGCAGCGTAGGGAATGAATGAAGAACGTTGTTTTGTGTAGCCTTTTGTACGTGAGAAATGGGATAGGAAGGGCAAGAGTCTTGGACAGCATTAGATGCGATTGAATGAGAATGAGAGGTATGATTTGGGGGGTTACTAGGGCAAATAAGAGCAACAAATATCTCCCTAGGCAGCCATGTGAAAAGAGTGGGAGTTGGGCTCAAAGAGACCTACCTCCATGCAACACTAGATTGGTTTACCTAATGGGCTAATTACTCAAGTGGCTAATGGTAAGATAGTATAAACCCAAGCCATAAACAAAAATCTAATTGGCCTGAAACTAGACTAGGGAGGAAAAGCAATGAGAGGCGAGTGGAAAACACCTTTGTTAATATTATAATAAATTTTTGATATAGCAATAATAATATTAATAATAATTACAATAATAATGATATTAATAAAAACAATAATTTAAATCACGATACAAAAATATATATAAAGTTCATATTTATAGAAGAGAGAAACACGAAATGCAAAACCAATAATAATATTATTCATTTATAATATAACCTAATTAATAAAAGGACATTATATTGAGTTTCATAAATATAAGAATTAAATAATAGTTAATAAACAATATCAATTTGATAAACGGGTTGACGGAATCAGATCACCCAATACCACTTTATTTATCGATATTGATACGATTGAACGTAAAACGTCTTAAAAACCTTAAAATCATTTTATACCTATCAAATTGGCACTTCATTCAAGGGAATCACCTACGATAACTCGTATAAATTGCAATAGGTTGAATATCAAAATTACATATAATTTAAGTGTAACACTTACTTAATTGACGCTTAAGCTTAAGGAATCACCCTTTAGGGCTAATATCTATTCAAACAAGTCAAATATAGTTGAAATGATTAAAACTCAAATATAAGACCTTTTAAATAACAATATTCACCTGTTTGTCAAAATATTATAAATAGGGTTTTGAAAGCTTGAGATAACCGTTTAATTAAAATAATGATTTTAATAATAAAATTAACATTTTAATTTAGAAATTGATATCTTAATTAGAAATTAGGTTTAATAGGTTGAAATGCGCAAAAAATAGTGGATAGTTCAAAAATATGGGATGTTACAAATACTTGTTCCACTTTTAAATATACTAGCAACATAGCTTTGCAGCACGAACTTTGAGGTCGAGATTATATACTGTAAACAACCAAATTGATCAAAATAACTTTTACACATGGTATACAACCCTTCTCTAATCCTAGTGTTAATATTTTTTTGATAAAACCATTGGTTTACACTGTATATATATTCACCTCCTAAAACTATTTGCCAAAAGGCTTCGTTGTAAGTAAAAGAAAACAGAAGAAGTAAATATTAATACCTTCGTTCCTTTTTAATTATATAAATTAATCTCTTCATTTGATATTATGCAAAACTAGAGATAAAGTTGGAATTATCATGTTATTTATGAAAGATGTTATTGGGTGTACTTTTAATCTAGCGTGTATATATATAAGAATCAATCTCTTCAATAATTTGATATTATGCAAAATTAGATATAAACTTGGAATTATTATGTACCTTTTTTTTTTTTTTTTGAAAGGAAACAAAAAACAATAAAGGAAAACACTGAGATCAAAAGAATAATAAGGAATCGAGGAAACACATAGTGCAACCAAATATATTAAACAATCAAATTCAAACTAATAGATAATTACAATTTAAATTAGATTAAACAATCCACTGAATAATTAAGCTATATGTTTAATGATAATAATTTATCTTAAATTGAGGAACTAACAAATAAGTAATGGGTAACCATATACTCGAGCAATTCGACCACGTACCACAGATATCAATGAAGCTGGTGAGTTAATTGAACTGCCGCAACACCTTGATTCAAATTCAAGCGACGTAATTGGCTGCAATTCAACCACATCCACTACAATTTAAACTCAAAATTGCAGAGTTTACGAATTATCTTGGGATCGAATTAGTTGTTATCAACTGGAATTGCTCAAGGAAATTGATTTTCAGTGGAGTCGAATTAAAGTTTCATAAGGGAAAGTGAAGGAATTTTTGTCTTCTGTTCATCAAGTACAAACAGCAGGGTTACAACCTTGACTAACCCAACGTTAGTCAATATTTGCCATGTCAATTTGCCATCCCAATTACATCCGGGTACACTTACATATTTACCCCTCACTAAATCATTGAAAAGACGAAATTACCCCTTGATTGACAAAGTTTGTAACTCAGCCTGATTAACTTGTATTTCCTCTCTTAAATTATAACTTCAAAAAAAAAAAATTAATGGTGGGTCATGTGACCCACTATGCCCCAACATAGTTCCTCCATTGCACGCCTACCCCCAACTATTTTGAAACTTTTTTTGTTTTGTCTATACATAAGTACAAAACAAAGGTTGAATATGAAGTAGATTCTTTTCTTTTGGTATGGTTTGTCGGGTTACAACTTTCATTACAATGCATATAGTCATAATCAAGAGCAAAAGTTTATTTTTCCTAAAATAAGATATTTTCCTAAAATAAGATATTATCACTCCAATTATATAATGGTAGTCGACGATTTCAAGTAATAATTTTTTTTAGTATAATTTGTTCAACATACAAAATGTTAAAAATGAAATAATGCCAATATGAATTCAAAGAAAAAAAGGAGGAAATTGAAAGAGCCTAATTTAATCAACTTAATTTAAAAATATATAATTATCAAATTAAAGTTAAAGTGGGGTTGGAAAGTGTAAACATATCTGTTAGAGATATGATATATCGGAAAATATATGTGATATATTTTCCGTATAGATATTGTTATGAGAATAATATATTTAGTATTATGTTATGTTAAGATATTATTTAGAAAATATATTTTTATGGTTTATTGTTATGCTAGTATATCTTTAGGAAGATTGTTTCCTATCTTATGAGCCTAGGTTTTGTATAAATACTCAACCTATTGTTGAATAATGATCGAGCAATACAAAGTCATTCTATTCTCTCTCTCTCTAATTTATCATGGTATCAAGAGCAGGTTAAGTCTTGGGACCGCTCACATAAACTTTCCCCCTGCCGGTGGGTTAGAAAGTTTAACCCACCGGTGGGATTCAAAATTTTGCTTCTGCTATACAATATTAATACTCTTTATTTTTTTTTATTTTTTTTGGTTGGTACACGTGATTAATCATCATATATGTGTATGTGAATTTCTTTTTTTTTTTGGGAGTATGTGAGTGGACTTCCTCCACTATAACACATCTTTGGAGATGAAGAAATTAAATAGCGTTATGCTTAACGCAAAAAGGTTTTCGGCTCTCTTGTGTCGTGAGACAAGATATATTTGGTTCTCCTTGTGCCGTGAGACGAGGTTTGTGACTTGATTCGAGCATTAACATTGCTCCTTTTGATATGAGCTTGGTTTACTCTGACAGACCAAGAGATTTGAGCGTGGTTTACTCTGAAAGACCAGTAAAAGATTTGAGTGTGGTTTACTCTTAAAAGACCAAGAGATTTGAGTGTGGTTTACTCTGAAATACCAATAAAAGATTTGAGTGTGGTTTACTCTGAAAAAACCAATATTTGATTGAGTTCGGTTTTGCTCTAGAAAAACCAAAATTGTTATATTTGCAGGTTCGAAAAGAATGACGTTCCTGCTTGATTGATAATTGATGAGTTCGAAAAGATAAACGTTCTCATCGATGAAAAAGAAAAACCAAAAATTGAAGGCGACATCACAAAAGTGTGCATCTCGACTTCAACAAATTGAAGAATTTCCAATCGCAACGTTCGTGTTACTGTCGTTACGATTGCGGGAGGGTGTTAGAGATATGATATATCGGAAAATATATGTGATATATTTTCTGTATAGATATTGTTATGAGAATAATATATTTAGTATTATGTTATGTTAAGATATTATTTAGAAAATATATTTTTATGGTTTATTGTTATGCTAGTATATCTTTAGGAAGATTGTTTCCTATCTTATGAGCCTAGGTTTGTATAAATACTCAACCTATTGATGAATAATGATCGAGCAATACAAAGTCATTCTATTCTCTCTCTCTCTAATTTATGAATATCTTACCACTTCAAAAATTCAAAGCAACAAAGTTTGGTCACTCTTTTGTTTATCTGGCGCAGGAAAGAAGAAGGCAAGTGTATCAAGCAAATCCATCCTATTTGCCAAAATTCCAATAAAAATGTGTATGAAGATAGTAGTTATGACTGCCTACAAGATACCATCCAATACTACTGTGTAGATACTAGCCATAAATGCCACCATCGTGCTAAGGCTTGCATTAGTAACAATAAACTCCGGTCGACCAAAAAATAAATCATATCAGGAGTAGAAACCATGGACCATATCAAGCAAAACAAGACCAATATGCATGTAGACATGCCATATATGTCTACTAGCAAGAATGCTAAAAATGCAAATTTCTTTACTAGACTGACATTCTCGTCTTCATTTTTTAGGCTCATAGAAAGTGTATATTCAACCGCTAATGTGATTGTTGCTAGTAGAGTTATTGCTGCAACCGTACTAAGTATGTGTCGCATTTTATCGATATTCATCTTTGGGTGAATGTATATTGTTTTCAAGTTCGGAAATATGTTGATTGATCTACACATCTGCGCCTGTAGATTTTATGCACATATTAGTTTCATCAATAATAATATCGCTCATTATGCGCTAAAAATCTACATCAAATTCAGTCATACTGTAATTCTTATATTTACAGACCTTAAACACGCAATTTTAATTCTTTATCATTAGAAATAGAACTTCTCATTGCAACTTATAATTTACCTAATTAAGGAAGCTTATACAAGTAACTTTAATGCCATATTACGATTTCTATCAAAGACTACCTACTTCTAATTCTCCAAGGATAGTGGTGTAAGTTTATGTTAACCAAACTAAGTGAACATGCACAGTTGCACTAAATTAAAGTGATTGTAACATGAATAAATATAAAAAGGCACATACCCAATAACCATATTTCTTGCAAAGGTTGTCAAGAAGATCCATGGCAGTTGTACCATGATTGTCCTTTACCTGTTGCGTAACCTCACTATCCATGAGTAAAGTCTTGGCTAGTTGTAGGTTCTTCCTTTTAAGTGCTCGGTGCAAAGGCGTATCACCTTGAAAATCAGTTGTATTTTTAAAAACCCTGATGGATGGATTCTTCAAGAATTCCTGGTACTCTTGGTAACTTTGTAAATTGATGTGATGCAGAGGAGTGTCATTTTGTACACGAAAATCTTCAAGAACATATTGACAGTTATCAATGAAGGAAATTACAGCCATTGTATCACCTCTTAAGCATGCTTTAATCCAGTTGAAGGGTTCTATTTGGATCATTGATAGGTTCCTTAACAATTCCATAAGCCATGATACATTTGTGTCATTGGCTTCATCAAGGGCAGTTTTTCCCTCGTTGTTACGAACGTTAATGATCCACCAGAATTTGGCTAGTAATTGCTTTGCAGTTTCCTCTTTATTCACAATTAATTTATCATTAGTATGCAGATTACAACTTAATGCATAATTGCTATTAAAAATCTTAACAAGGAGAAAAGTAGAGAACAATAATTATTAATTAATAGAACACTACCAACTAAGTTAATAATCAAATTGCATCTTACTTAATTAATACCTAAAATACCTAAATCGTCAAGTCAAAAAGGTTAAATCGTTAGTGAATGTGGTATTATTAAATTACCCTAATTTAAAGATAATTATAAGTAGTGTTTTCTCCTTTGTCTCCAATCTTGTACAGAATAATTAATAATACTCCTTCCTATTCTTTTTTAATTGAATCATTTGGGTTTGACACAAAGTTTAAAAATGAATTATATAATAACAAAAATACTCATTTGACTATAAACAAAGGACAAAGAGTAAAAGTGACCTAAGAAGAGTAATTATCAAATGCGAGTAAGAGTGAAAATGTATTTGGTGCTTGAACACAAAAAGTGTATGAAAGTATGCCCATCATATAAATGGTGATTAATGTGGGACTTGCCAACTTCCCTAAAAGGAAAATGGTGCAATAAAGGAACAATAATGTAATAGAGGAAATACATAGTATTGGTGCTATGCTTTTACCTGTACAAAATTTTAATAGATAAAGCATTGTTTGTCCGTCATTGCGACGTAGAATGCTAAAGTCGGGCTCCTCCAAAATTCTCAAAAATTTTTCTACAACTTGAACACATCCTGTAGCAACAGCAACAAAGAGGGGGCTTTCACCATTTTTGTTACAAATTTGACATAATGTTGAGTTTCTGTATAAAAACTGCAATGCAATCTTTTCATGTTTTGAATATAAAGCCAAGTGCAAAGGTGTATCTCCTCTTTTATTCTTTGATTTCCAAGGAGGAAAATTAGACTTCTTCCATGATTTATCAATTAGTTGAAAGTAATGAATATTCAACATTGGTGCCACAAAATGGTTATCATATTTGTTAAACCTTGCTACAATGTGCAATGGATTGTCACCCTCATTCTTATTTTCTTTGTATATTAATTCCCTGAAAGCTTTAGCCTGCATAGTATGTATTTTGAACATGAAATGACAGTCTATTGTGCCGAAACCTTCTATTTTTGCCCATGGATGGAGCACAGTGAATCCTTTTTCATCAATCGTTTCAAATAATTTTGAATACTTCTCTTGCAATAGTTTTGTAACAACACCTGATGAAATATAAAAACGATATAATGTCAAACATTTGTAATTAGAACAAGACAATTTCATGTGTCATTACCTAAACATAAATTTTATATCATGCCGTATTATTTAATTAATGTGTCGTTAGTAAATATCAAGTTTAAAATTTGGGCTACAATCAAAGTGAAAGTCGCATTATAAGTTCAACTTTTAATGAGTCTATCAAAAAACAAAAAAAAAAGTTCAACTTGTAATGAGAATAATGGGTAGAGTAACTTCTCAGCCGTATTAATTCATTTATCCCTCATTGTTTTTCAAGATGAGAAAAATTCCAATATGGATCTTTATTAACAATGTAAAATTTAACATTAATCTAATCCCTCTATCGAATCATTAATATATTAAGTTATATGGGATATTATGAAAATCAAAGCACACATTACAGACAGGAAAAAGGTTATGTGTGTGACACATTACACATAAATATGACAAGATCTAGTTGAATAGTTGAATCCTGTGAGTGGATTTCCAAGAAAAGGTTTGCAAATGCTATTAACTATTGTACTTATTCGATTGGATTTTGGCAACTAAGTTTAATTATTTAATTATTAGCTTAAAAAAGAAGTTGAAATATTAGTTTATCTAACAACACTTTTACGAAACATATGGAGTATCTCCCTTATTTATATATTTTAATTAATAATATTTAATCAAAGTACTACATTTGTCCCCAAATAAAGTCTCATTTTCCTTATAAACATATTTTAAGAAAGGATATAAATTAAAACAAAGATAGCAAAGTTTGGTAAATTTAAATGAATAATAGTAGGTGGTGCATTGATGTTTAAAAGTAAATAAAACAATACAAGATATTGAGGTTTGTTCAATTGATTAAAACTTGATAAAAAAATTTATCATTAAATTGATTATAGGTTAATATTTAAGAAAAAATTTTAATTGAGATTTATTTAGGACAAAGAATTAGGTAAATCTTGAGCCATGCTCAAAATTTTGAATTATTACATAAATATGAATTTAGTCGATATTGATTGGTTACCTATTGCTATTATTGTATAAAAACAATATAATGTGAAATAAAATGTACTTTGTAATTTAGAGCTGTCAATTCAAATATTTGGGTCAGGTTTGAGATGGGTCAATGTGGATCGGGTTAATTAGGTCGAGTTAATTTGGGTTAATATCATTACCTTTGTGCGTTGAGTTCAGGTCGGGTCACGTGGGATCATGCATCATATCAGGCTTGGGTTAGGTTTAAGTCGGGTCAATAACATGACGGGTTAAAATTTGGGTCGAATTAATAACAGGTCGTATTAAATTTGGATTTTAACAGGTTATAACAGGTTAGTAGAATTCTTGAATTCGAGTCGGGTTTTGATTCAGGTCAATAATTTGTGTTTTTTATTCTAGTCAAGTAAGGTCATGTCGGGTCGGGTCTTGAAAACTTGGGTTAACTTGGGTCTTGGGTTGCTTTTAAGTTGAGTCGTATCTTATTCGGGTTACCAATTTCTTGAATTTAAACACGTCGAGTCATGATCAGGTTCATATAGATAAACTTTATCACTTTTTTTTTTCTTTTTTTTTTTTTTTTTTTTTTGGAATAAGGAATTTTATTACCAAAGAGAAACAATTACAACTTACAAAGAAGCTAAGCTTTAAACCCCAAACTATGAAAGCCCAAAGGCAAAAAACCACCCAAAAATCCCAAACTGAAAAAGGCCACCTTCTAGGAAGTAGCTAATCACTCGTTGAAATAAGCTAATAGCTATAATTTGTTATCATAAGGAGTAGTATGTATTAACTATTGAACTTCTCATAATAACTCGTTGGCACAAACACACGTACAACTGCCACAAATTGTCATTAAATTCATTTAATATTATCTTATATTTTCATTTGCGCAGCAAAGGTCATATTCTAAGTAGAATTAATTTAGAAGGGAGAACGTAACATTATAATTGTATATGAATAAGGTGGTCGTAAATAAATTTAGGATTTTTTGTGAAAAACTACCTTTTATATACAACCTTTTGTGAAAAACTACCTTTTAAAAAATTTGTTGTAAATGACTACCTCTTTTTTAAAAAATTGTTGTAAATGACAACCACTTGCCGGAATCTCGCTGTTGACTCACTTTTCCGACGTTGACTAGACCACTTGGCAGCTTTTTCCCGTTTTCTACCACCCCCCCCCCCCCCTTCTCCTCCTCCCTTTTCTAGTTTTCAACCACCCCTACCCTCTCGCCATCACCTCCCCCTCCCTTGTCTAGTTTCTGACTACCCCTACACACATGCCGACTGTCGTGCTTGTTGCCCCTCCGCCTCCCT
This sequence comes from Chenopodium album, assembly GCF_948465745.1. NCBI lineage: Eukaryota > Viridiplantae > Streptophyta > Magnoliopsida > Caryophyllales > Amaranthaceae > Chenopodium > Chenopodium album. Next base: position 22,859,179 of record NC_137843.1, on the reverse strand, counting down.
TTTCCAATTTTCGACCATCCCCACCCCCTGCAGCGCTCCTTTTCCGACCCTAGCCCTCTTTACCCCTTTCCCTCGATTCTTGATTTTCGGCCACCCCTCAAACTAATTATCAATTTCCAGTCAAATTTCATCCCACCCACGCATTTCTCACCGTCGAAATCCTGCCCACCCTCCTTCGACCCCCTCGAAAACCAGAACCTTTCCCTTCCTTTCCTCAATTGTTTGGTATTTACAATAATTAATTTTTAAATTTGGTTGTTGCGCTATTGTTGTTAGTGTATCGTGGTTGGGATGGTGGTTAGTATGGCTGCTACTTGCAGCTTGATGGGGTGGTGGTGTTATTATTGGTGGTGTCAAGAGGTAAAGATGGAGTGTGGTGGTGCGGTGATGGCATGGGAATGAACTTAATGATGTTGCTTTTTGAAGGTCGCGGAATTGCGAAGCGATTGAGGGCTTGTGTTGGATTCAACGGGGTGGAGGCGGTTTCAAGTGGGGTTGGATTGATTATGGGATGCGTGAGGGCGATTGTAAGGGTGTTTTGAGGTGTTGTGGTGGTGGGGCGGTGGTGAAGATGGCGGCATTGCTGGTGGTGCATGCATAGAAAAAAAGAAAAAAAATGAAAGGTCATGTGACCGGCACGTGGGTGGTCAACGCCGAAAAAGTGAGTCAACGGCCAGATTCCTGCAAGTGGTAGTCCTTTACAACATTTTTTTAAAAACAGTTTTACAACATATTTTTTAAAAGGTAGTTTTTCACAAAAAGTAGTTTGTAAAAGGTAGTTTTTCACAAAAATCCATGAATTTAAGGTGATTTAAAATTGGGTTAGGTCAATGTGGTTGAGATAGAGATGGGTCAGGAACAAGTCAGGTTAAATTTGGGTCAGGTTAATAAAAAGTCAAGTTGAATTCGGTTCAGGTTAGTTATATGTTGGGTTGAATTCGGGTCGGGTTAAATTTAGGTTTCGACGGGTTAAAAGAGGTTGGGGTCAACTTGGTTCAAGTCAATAATTTATGGGTTATATTCTGGTCGAGTCATCTTTAGGTCGGGTCATATTCGGGTTCGGATCTCAAACACTCAAGTAAACTCGTGTCTAAGGTTAATCTCAAGTTGAATCATATCGAGTTCGGGTCACCATTTTCTCGAGTTCAAATAAGTTAGGTCATAATCAGGTTCAGTTAAATTTTCCGGTTTGAGTCAGCTTTTGATAGCTCTCCTTAGTATGATATACTATATATTTTCTCATTAAGAAATTAAAAGTGTGATAACAAGAAAAAACATATTGATGTATTCAAATATTGAGATGTAATTAATTTAAAAAGTATGCTGAAAAAATAATTTATGATTAGAAAAATTGGTAAAAATAATCTCAACTTTCACCCATTCGCTTAAACAATTCCAATTTTGGATTATTATTTAATAATCTGAAATTTAGGTCATGTTCACTTTTAATGGCCCCAATTGGCCACCTAACATGTTATAATAGGTAACTTGACACGTGTCAACACATGATTGAATTGGTAGAAAATATTTCAAAAATAAGGAAAATTTGCGAGAAAAGACCTTTTTAATATGACTTGTTTGTGAAAAATGACCTTATATATATATATATATATATATATATATATATATATATATATATATATATATATAAATAAATAAAAAAAGTGGCAGATTGAGACCTTACTTCAAAAAAAAAGTTGTGAGATGGGACTCTATATAAAAAAAAAAATTGCGATATGGGACCTTTTGATGGATTTTGGCATGGTGGAGGTGATGTTCAGGGGTCGGTGTTGGAATTTAGCTAAGTGGAGGTGGTATTCGGGGTCTGTGGGGGATTTCGATGAGGTGGTGGTGATTTTTGCTCGGGGTGAGATTTGGGCCTGGTGAAGGTGTTTTTTTGAGGGGTTTGGTGTGGGATTTCAGCGAGGTGGAGGTGGTTTTTGAAGATCATTATGGGATTTAGGTGAGGTGGATGTGGTTTTCGAGGGTCAATGGACAAATTTTGTCAAAAGGTCCCATCTCACAAATTTTTTTTGAAATAAGGTCCTAATTTGCCACTTTTTTTTTATAAGGTCCTTTTTTATAAACAATTCACTATAAAAGATTCTTTCTCGCAAATTTCCTAAAAATAAATATACAATAAAAAAATATACAATGCCCCTTCCAACTTGGGTAGCTCCCTTAACCTGGCCCCACCTGTCAAAAATGGCCTTCACAACATCCCCAACAGTCAAGATTTCCCCCCTCCCCAATAGAAAAAATGCTTCCCCTCCCAGCTCCACCCTCGAAACCTACCTCCTTGTCCCACCCTAAAAACAACCTCTTTCCCCCACCAAAAAATCCGTACTTTCCCCTACCTAGCCACATAACCACCCTTACAAAGCCCAAACCCTGAAAATTGCCCTCCTTCCAAAGCATCACCCCTTAAAACTGCCTCCACTCTTTTCCAATAACCCTCAAAATAGCCTCTCAAGCCACCCCTAAAATCCCTATTAACCACCAATTAAAATAGTAGAAAAGAAAAAGGGTACAAGAAGTGGAAGGGGTTATTGGCTGAAAAGGAGAGGGGTAGTGTGGAGGGAGCGGTGGTTGGTTGGAAAGTGGTAGAGGACGTAGCAGTCGAAAAGGGGGAGGGCAAGCAATGGTTGGCTGAAGAGGGTAAGGGAAGGGGACTAGTGGCCAAAAAGGGGGAAGGACGGGGCTGGCTGAATAGAGATCGGAGGGCTACCATTTATTTTAAAAAAAAAAAAACAAAAACAAAAAACCTTACCCGTTCATTAGGTTACTACTCAACTAGGACTTATAAAAGCAAACAGGCACTTTCTAAAGTTCGGATTATTTAAAAACAAACAGGCATCTTCAAAAGTTCGGATTATTTGATAATAATCTTCTAGTGGGGTAATTACTTAAAGCAAATGGGTGAAAATTGAGATTAATTTTACCAAATTTTCCTTTATAATTTCATACCACCTCTATTTTCTAAGTTATACCTATTTACTATTCATAAGGTCAAAGGTTTCATATTTTGACCATGTATACTAATGTTTATATAAGGAAAAACATTATCAACTCAGTTCTTATTAGATTTGTATTTTTTTTATGAATTTTTAAGATATCAACTTTGTATAATTTTTACTAATGTACAAATAAAGATATTAATGGTCAAAACCTCAATATAGTGCATTATAGATTAGGCATAAAATGCAATTAGAATTTAGCAAAACAAAGGTAGTAAGATATTGTGTGTCAAAATTGATTTATAAAAAATGTAATAGATTTATTATTTCGAATATAGACTAGAAAATTAATAAAATAAATTGGGTTTATGAGGGAAAATTCCTACCAAAATATGTTTTTACTAATTTTAACTTTGAATGATTTGCTTTTATAAATGCTTTTATCTGCAAAGTTCGTTGCTCTCAATGGCAAGGGAGAACATGGGGGTGGTTTCTCGACGGTGAAAATGGGGATAAGGGCGGATTTCAGTAGTGATGGAGTGAAAGGGAAAGGCCAAAAGGGTGGTTTATTAATGATTATGGAGGGGATGAGGTTGGTTTTATGTGTAGGGGGAAGGGAGGGGGTTCACTATTTTCGATAATTGTAGAGGTCGGGGAGGGAAATTGGGTGCTTTTTCGTGGTGATGGAGGGGAGGGATGGTTGGAGAAAGGTGTGATAAACAGGGTGGTTGTGGAGGGGAAGGTGATCAATTAAAAAACAAATGTCATTGTACAAAATTATTTTGAGTTTGGGTTGACGGGTTGTCTCAGTTCATTTTAGACCTAATAGAACTCTATTGTGTATACTTCCTTTATTTCTTTATTACATTCTCAAATTCCTTTTATGGGGACCAAAATGTTGTGCTTATTATATTTAATTAAAGGGTAAATCTAAATTAAATAAGGACTTTTTGTAAAAAACTATCTAATAAAACCTAAATTTTTTGACAAACTACCTGATAAAAAAAATGTTATAAGAAAATACCTAATAAAAGGTAAATTGTTGTAAAATACTACCTATGGCCGGATTTCTTTCATTGACCAAACTTTCCATCTTTGACCTACCTTTAAACACCCTTGAAACCACCACAAGGGTTGGTTTTCAAGGTGGTTTATTTTCGAGGTAATTTAGGGATATTCCGAGTTCGTGGGGGTAGTTTTGGGCTACAAAGTGATAGATCCGGTGATGTTTTGAGGCGAGTCAGCGCCGGAAAATTAGGTAAACAATGGAAATCTGGCGACATGTAGTATTTTACATTATTTTACCTTATTAGGTAGTTTTTTACAACATATTTTTTATATTAGGTAGTTTCTCACAATATCTAGATTTTATTCGGTAGTTTTTCACAAAAAATCCTATAAATATTCTAATTAAGGGTCTCAATACTACTCATAAAAGTTTAGTCATATCTTTAAAAAGGGTAAATATGTAAATAAACATTTTAAGAACATAATCGTATCGACGCTACTCATAAGAGTTTAATTATATACTTTTAAAAGATAGTGATTTCTTCTCCTTTGACATCCCTTATCAATCAATAATTATATATTAAAAGACACACCAGCAATGACACGTGTCATCGTCTGGTATGTCCTTAAATATGTACTCCCTCTGTTTTTTTTATTTGCATCAATTTGACCGGCACATCTGCCAAGACCCAACTTTGACCATTAATATCTTTAATTTTCTATTAGTAAAAATTTTAACAAAATTATATTATGAAACTAAACATTACGACTACTCTAATGATATATTGTATAATAACATTTATTTATTTATAGAGGTAAAAAAAATTAAGTCAATCATGGTATGTGAATAGTACAAAAATCAAAGTGATGCATTTAAAAAAAACGGAGGGAGTATATTTTTTACTTTCTTCTATTTGCTTGGAGAAAAATATTCTTTTAAGTAAAGTTTAATGATGAGGTAAAAAAAGTTGACTAAAACGTAATTAACCTTAATTGTAAAACAAATATTTATTATATAGATCTATAATTATAGAAAGAATAAAATAAAATAACTTCTTTAGGAAAAATATCATACTCCCTCCGTGTTTTAATAAGTGTTACAGTTTGACCAAATACGCATGCCGAGACTTGACTTTGACCATTAATTTATCTAATCATATGTTAATAAAATTATAGAAAAATTGATATTATGAAAGTATACATTATAATGAATCCAAAAATGTATTATACAATAACATTTGTTTTTTATATATTAGTAAATTAATCAACTCAAAACCATTATGTGAATAGTGAAAAAAGTCAAACTATAATACTTGTTTAAAACACGGAGAGAGTATACATAGTAGATTATCAACATAAGATCTTTAGTACTAATTTTTGTTAAGTAAATTACCTTGATAACCAATATTTACATAAGAACATAAATCAATAACTATATAATTTATTGATTGATAACCACTAATTATTATACAAAATTTCACCAAAATATTATTTAAAATATATTGATACCTAATTAGAGTTCATATCAAGAGAAAAGTTGAATAAGAAATAATATGTTGTCGGGATCATATGTAATAATATTATTTTAGGTTGCACATTTTTGGATGAAATAATAGAGTGATTTTAATAGTGTGTACAAAGAAAAATTATTCACAAGGTTATTACATAACTTTAAAATTTTGCATTTAGTTAACAAGAAAAATAACACTTTAACAATACCACACTGAAATATATAAAATAACCATATGCTCAAATGCTTAACTTTAAAGTACTCCCTCCGCTTTTAAATAATTGATCCACTTTTCGTTTTCGGTCATTTTTAAATTTGCTCCATTTCCTTATTTGAAAGTCTTTTACAATATTTAATTCATTTCTCTCACCTAGTGGACCCAATATAAATCGTATTTTATTAATTTCATATTATCTTTCCTTCAATTCTCTCAACTACTTTTGTTTTTTACAATTTTTTATTCTATCTCCTACCCCACTACCTCCATATTTTATTATTTTCTCCAATTTCTCCTAAAACTCCGCGCATAGAAAATGAAACTAATATTTAAAACGGAGGGAGTACATATTTAGCTAATCGATCTTCATATGACTATGTTTCATTTTAGTAAATGTTTCGGTAGTTTAATTCACGCTAATTTTTGACAATTATTTTACATTGATTAAAATAGTTGTGAATTGATAATAACATTGAAAATTATCGTGCATGGAACAGGACCTAAACTAGTTTTTGAATAAAATATTAACCACGATATATCTTTTTTTATAATTTTTAAATTCCCCTACTCCACTTAAATATTTTTAGAGAAAATTGTGAAAAATGACCTTTTAAGTAATCGACTTTTTGAAAAAGGACCTTTTAAGTGAAAACTTGTGAAAAATGACCTTTTAAGTTACATTTTGTTTGTATGGGGTACTTGGGTGAGCTAGCGTGGTGGTCTATGTCGGAGCTCCGACGTTGACTATCACATGTTAGTGACGTGACTTTTTTTTATAAAAAAAAAAAATCTTTACAAAAAATAAGTCACGTGACTAACACGTGATAGTCAATGCCGAAGCTCTGGCATTGACCATCACGCAAACTCACCCAAATACCCCATACAAACAAAATGTAACTTAAAAGGGGGAGGGCACCCTAGTTGCTCTTCTTGAGGAACAAGAAGAGTTTCTCTAGTGGAAATTGTGTAATAAAAACGCTTTGGGAATTGTAAACAAATAGTATTATAATCTGAATATTTGTTGGATGTGGGTTCCACTAATCTCGCGAGGTGCATCATTGTAGACAACATTAAACGGTAAAATTAACAACGTTTGCTCAACATTTTTCAAAGTTATTGTTGCCCCACAGTAGAAATTTCATCATTCATATTCAACTATTCAAGGTTATTTCTCAATGTCACCGGAGCAAACCAACAAATCTGATCCGAGGATCAATCGGAGAAGTCGAACGAAATTGTTGTGTCGCTGTATGTAGTAGTCTCCAGATTTGAGGTGGGCTTGATTATTCCAGATTTGAAGGCTTGTCTTTCACCTCCACCGACAACACCATCACCTTCCTCTTTCGTCTTTCACCTCCAACGACAACAAACACCAACACCATCTTCTTCCTCTTTCGTCTAAATCGTCTCCACCAACGATAACCACCATCATCAGCGGCGAACATAGGCGGATTTGCCGCCAAAATCAAATTAAAAACCCTATAAGAAAGGGTAAAATTTATGGCATGGTCAACCCAAAAAGGTAAGGGTGACCGTTCTCCATTGAAGCTTCGCCGCTAAAACTCGAATTCCTCCATTGAATGGCGGCTTCGCCGCTGGAATTTAACGAAAAACCCATAAAGAAAATATTGAAATTAAGGGTATGTTTAACCCTTTATGGATAGGTGTTAGACACTTCTGAGCTTTCTCTCCTCCATTGAAGCTCCTACATACGAAGTCTGCATCACCGCTGCAAACGACACCTCTTTGGGTTCTCCAAGTTTTGTGAACAGAGATGGACCTCTAAAAGGGAGTAGGTAACAAGGGGGTAAAAATTACAAGTTAAAACACTTAACATTCTGTCAAAATTGAGATTTAACGGCTTTTGTCAATGAAAATATGCAGTCATACAAAAATGACAGTTAAACCCTCATATCCCAGCAAAAACGGACCAAATTACCCCCATGAGAAATGCTCCTTTTTTATCAAGAAGAGAAACTAGGAATTACCCCTTAAAAGGTCTTTTTTCACAAGTTTTCACTTAAAAGGTGCTTTTTCAAAAAGTCGACCACTTAAAAGGTCCTTTTTCACAATTTCTCATATTTTTATAATCAAGTCAATTAATTTGTCTAAAATTATATGCCAATCAAAGTGAAACACTAGCTTAAAAAAATTGGAGGGAGCAATAACAACAATACTTTGTACATCCTAAAATATTTGACATAGTCAAAGATGACATACTTTCTTTGTTTGTCTTTAATCAATTAATCTACCAAACACTATGTGACGGTCCAAGTGTAAATTTTACTGAAAAAAAGAAAAATTAAAGATAACGAAGGAAGCGATTATTTCTAAAAAAACAATGAGTAAAAATAAGACAAACCTGGACATCTAGGTGCAAAATGAAGAGGGGTGGAACCATGTTTACCACTGAGACTATAAGAGCCATTAGACATCAATATCTTTTCAGCAACATCGTTTAACCCATTTTGTACAGCAAGAAAGAGTGGACTATTCCCATATATGTCTACCACGTTACAAACCTCTTCTATATCATTATCATCCATTGACAATAATATTGCCATCGCACTCTCTTCATTTTTCTTTTCAATAGCCAAGCGCAACGACGTCTTCAGGGTCCGTGAAACTGCTAACCAGGGCTCGTTATCATAAAATCGTGCTTGCCGTGGTCCTAGCCATGGTTTGCCCATGTCAAGGATTTGTCGAACGAGTTCCACACTTTTCGACTTTACCATGGCGGGGGCTAGAGGTGTTAATTGGGATAACCAAGTGACTAGGTCTGGTTAGTTATATTTTAAAGTTGAATCATGTAAAACTATTGTGTTCATATAAGTTAAAATCTTAATCATGTTGTCTAAGGTCAGATAAAATTGGGTTGATCATGTCAGTTTTTGACACCTTTAGATGGGTCAATTAATAAGATCCGCTCATACAACTTTTGAGAAAAGAAAAAGGGAAAGTTGGCATTTACTACCACAAATAAGGCCATTTGAAAATTACTACCGGTAGGGAATATTTCAAACGTCCTACACTTGAGCCCCACAATGATCATACACTTAAGTATGGTGGCATCCAAAGGGAAGGAAGCTAGAGCGAAAGAGTCGCCAACAAGTTTTAGGAAGTTGTAAACCGTTCACAGAGTGAAGGTTACACCCCTTCACGATCCATGAGATCGCTAACTCCATAGTGGTCTGGAACCATGACTGGATATTCGGGGATGAAGGTATAAATCCAACCTAAAAGAGATTGAACCTGCCCTAAAAATAAACCTCTACTTTATTCTTCTCATATTCATGTGCGCTTTCTGACTAACATACAGTTAATACATTAATCCTAAACCTGTTTAATCTATGTTGGTTGAATATTAATGCACAAACAAATCAATTATTGGCGATCACTTAAATTAAAATCACATTAGCCTAAATAAAATTATTAATTATCTTATTAAGCGTGATTACAAGTACAAATTCCCTTTAAACCTGCAAGGGAGGGCGTGATCAACCAATAACATAATATATCAAGCAACATAATATTATATTGATAAAACAAATCATCATCATCATCATAATCTCAATCTCAACAAAGCATAATATTAGCAAGATCCTAGGCATGATACTAACAAGATTAATAACAAATCCTAACATGTCACTAAACATTAAAAGAATCAAAGCTTTATCTCTAACATGAATCAAAGCTTTATCTCTAACATGATACTAGCATGATAGAAGAAAATAGGAAGCAACCTAAACATAATATTAGAAACATACATAATATTAGAAATATTAGTTATTACCCTAAACATGATACTAAGAATCATAAAGACTCCTAACATGATACTAGTATTTAATATAATCTAAACATGATTTCTATAGAAATAAAGCAATAAAACAACTTACTTTGTTACCTCGTATCTCTTTCTATCAAAACAATACACGCGTTAGTAACTTCAAGGAAAATATCAAATCAAACAATTAATTTAAATAGTTGAAATAGGGATTTGGGACCAAACCCTCATAAATTATCAACCTTTCACGTCTAGGGTAAAGGCAACTTCGAGCTTGGCTAGGTGTGTCTAAGTCTCATGAATGAGGAATATTGTATTTTGAAAAGGAAAGGTTTAGAAAGAGGGAGAAAGAACAAGCTATTGCTTAAGAGAGAAAAGAGAATAGAATTAGATGATTGTTGATGATTGTAAACGAGGAAATACGACCCTATTTATAAGGAAAAAGTCCAGAAACGATCAGAAAAAGATCGAATTTGATTCGGAGTAAAACTGCTTTCATCGTGGCGCGACATGCTCCATCGTCGCGCGACAGGGTCCATCGCCGCGCGACAAGTCCATCGTCGAGCGACAGGTCCATCGCGACTCGATGGGTCCTGTCGTTACGCGATGGAGAACGCGTTATCTAAAATTCGTATGGAATCCTTAATCTAATTGAATTAGATTAATTAGTCCGCACTTATCTTTTAAAATTAGATTTATTCTTTTTAAAACACTTGTTTTATTCCAAATAAAACTCTTTATTTTCTAAAAGATATAATTACTAATCCTAATTCCACTAGAATTTAAGATAACCTTCTAGATTGTTCTAGAAGATTAAAATCAATCCTAATGATTTTAAGAAGGATAATTAATGGGCCCTCCACTTGATCATTGAGTCGTATATAAAACTCTTTTAAGGCCCAATTTAGTGTTTTGACCATAACTTCCTCATTATTTATCGAAATTGGGCTTATAATATATCATTGGAAAGCTCTTTTCGAGCTCAATCCAACTACACTATTATTGGACCCTTATTATGGACCAACTAAATTGGACTTAACATTTTCAAAAATAGAGTACGAAAAAAAAAGAAATATTTTCGAAAACAGAAAGAAGTATTTTATTAAAACGACCACATCACAAGACTTTTCACATTTCACCTTGTTCGATAATCAAATGACGTGAAAAATATTCATCACTGGGTTTGGTTTTTGGGGAGACACAATCAGGTGTCTACATTACCCATTTGCAATCACACCAATTACTCCCTCTGTGTTTTAAGTGTTACACTTTGACCAAACATTTATGTCAAAACACAACTTTGACCATTTATTTATTATTTAATTACATGTTAGTAAAACTATAGGAAAATTGATATTATGAAATAGATTTGTATTTAATATATTATTAAATTAATCAAGTCAAAGTCATTATGTGAATAGTGAAAAAGATGAAAGTGTAATTACTTATTAAAACACGAGGGAACATTGGTTTTGTGGATAGTAATTTTCAAATAATGGCCCTATTATGGGGTAGTAAATGACAAATTTTCCAAAAAAAAATTATCAAAGATTTACGCTTTACTATCTAGTCTCTACACCTTTAACTTTTGACAATAACTAACTCTAATTTGACTAGTTTTTATGATTTATATACATGGTATACGAATAAAACATAGTTAAATGATCAATGTAGAAAGGGTTCAATCTCGTATTCTCGTATTTTGGGTACTATTGTCATTCATCAAATTTGTTTTAACCAATTAATTTAAGTAACATCCATCCATACTGGTCAGTTATTGTGATTATACTATTTTAATGTTGAAGTTCGGAGTTCTTTTGAATAAAATATGTCACCTTCAGTGCTATGTATGCATGTGATTGTTTAGACCTAATGCATTATGTTATTATTCATAGTAGACTTCCAAAGTTGACGGTATATTTTTATCATTGCCAGACATTTAATTTGTCTTTCTTTGTTTTTAAATTATAATATGAGCTCATATTACTATGTTAATGTCAATTTGCTGATTTCAAGCTATAATTAAGTTATCGAAACACAATACAATTTTGAATAACATATGTTACATAAGAAGTTTAATTTTTTATTATCAACTAACCAAATTAATGTAATTAAAACACATTCATGCTTTTGGAAAGAAGAATTCTCTAGAGTGAGAAAAAGTCTTAGTGAGAGAATTTTCTCTGTTTAGGTCTTAGGGTTTTAGTTTCATCACTTTCTTTTCGTGGCTTCAGCTTAAGTTTCTAGTTCTAGTATGGCGCAATATATTCAACCTCATACCTTTATTTACCCTCACATTATAGGAGAGGAGTTCGTTAATATTCCATCTTTTGCAGAAGATGATATTATCAATTGGGATTGTAGTGTTATAGGTCGAGTTTGGGACGACCGTGAATTTTCCCTTTCTTTAATTCAAAGGCTGGTCTCTCGTTTCTGGCATCTCCGAGCTCCGGTTCGAGTTCACCCTTATGGCCAGGACTTCATATTTAGCTGTGGTACACAAGAAGATGCTGATGAATTAGACACTCGTGGTTGGGTACACTTTAAAGGAAGTCTTGTGGTTCTTCAAAGGATACGTGACTATTCGGTTCCGGACGCCATGAATTTACACTTGGTGAACATGTGGGTTGGTGTTCAAGGGCTTCCTATTCGCTATTCTACATCGTTGGTGGCGTCAGCGGTCCTTGCTCATGTAGGTGAGGTCACCATGGTTGACGACAGTAATGGTCAGCTTCCTATCCCTTGTCCTCGTGTTAAGATTCTAGTCAATTTATCCTTGCCTTTGATTGCGGGTTGTTATTTTCCGACACGTGAAAACCGTGTCACATGGGTGCGTTTTAAATACGAGGGTATTTTTAGATTTTGCAAAAAGTGCGGATTTGTCGGACATGGTAAGGACTCGTGTGGAAAAACTCAACAAACGATCACTCACCATTTGGAAGCCCGATTTCGTAGGTTTCACGAATGCGGCGCTCGTGTGTTATATGGCCCTACGGACACTAGTTTATACTCTAATGCTATTCGAGGCATTTTCCCGACCCCTTCGGTTTGGAATACGGAGCTTTGGTTCGGTTTTCACATAGAAGAGGACCCCTCGGAATTTCCGGCGGATTCACACCCGTCGGACTATGACAGCTTTGGTACCGGTTTTCCTAGATCTCCAAATGACTCCAGGTCGGGTTCCTCGGCTCAATCTCGAGGCAGAAACACGATTCCGGGGTTGTTTCCTCCATTATCTCCAACCGCTTACCGTAGTTCTATTAATGAGGTTTGGTGGAGGGATTTAGGTATTAATCGAGCTGTTAATGAGCAATTAGAGGTCCTACTCAACAACAAAGGAATGCTGCACGTGTCATACATGCAGGAGCTAGGGAATCAAATTGGCACTATATGGGAGGTTGGCATACCTCCCCGTCACGTGGTGATGATAGACCACGTGTGAATCATCTGTTTAATGCTGTCATGCGGCGCCGTAATTCTTCAACAGCTGGTATTAGGATACAGGAAAGGTTTCAGCCAAATCCAATTCCCAATTCTAATCCAAATCACGTGAGCCCAGAAGTTTCGGGCTGGACCTTGAACTCTCAAATAATTTCTTCGGAGATTAGTTCGCCACTTGGCAGATCTTTTGATCAATATGGTTCTATGTTTGGAAATCAGTTGGGCCAGTCCAATTCTATTAGCCCAATTCAAGGGGAGTCTGGATCTGGCCGACTCATTTTGGACCAACAAGTTCCCTCGGTTTCACCTGATGTGCCGTATTTCTCTCCTCCTCCTCTTGGCCCAATGGGGCCCATGTTTGATGATCCATTTGGGCAGGGCCCAAGTAATTGGAAAGGTCCTCAGGGCGGTTCGGAATCTTCTTCTGAGTCTGCTCCATCGTTCTCTGGTTCTTTCCCGACGGATCGCACGGAACACTCAGGCTATGTTGCGGCCTCACCGGTGGAAGCTTTCTCATTTTCTCCAATTCAGAGTCCCGAAGTTTCAGAAGTGGCGTTAACACCTTCGCAGCCGCAGGATCCCGAGGTGGTGGACAACCCAGGAGCTCTAAATTTGGAACGTATGCCGCCGGTTCAGGAGGTTGATGAAGTCGTTCCGATGGATTGCTCCCCTCCGGCATCCCCTCCTTCACAAGATATAATTGTCGGTAATCAATCTGATGATGATGGGGATTCACAAAGAACAAAATCGGATGTGGGGGTGAAGCCAAAATCGGTTCGAATATTTGATAGGGGTCGAGGTATGATGCGGTGGATGGCAAATAAATGCCCGGCGAAGCGCGGTGGTGATACTGTAGCTCCCTCGACGCCTCCTATCCCTGGTTCTCAGCAACAAAATGGATGTTCTTCGAGTTGTCTCCCCTGTTTGGTTCCGTTCAAAAAGCTCAGGGGTGGTGATGTATCTGATTCAGACTCTGTGGTAGCTTCTTCGGAGGGATCGGTGGTTTCCCCTAAAGGGCCACCGCAGCAACAATGAAGATTGGAGCGTGGAATTGTAGGGGTATTGGGCAAGCGGACACCCCTAAAATTCCTTATTTGGTTTCGTTAGTCCGCTCTTTTGGTTTGGATGTCGTGTTTCTCATGGAAACCTTAGCTACTGTAGATAGTGTTGCTCGGAAGTTAGCATCTTTTTCCTTTTTGGGTTCTTGTGGAATAGATGTTGTGGGTCTTAGTGGGGGCTTGTTTGTGTTTTGGTTTGCTCCGATTGTTTTGGAGCCTGTTTATATTTCTCAACATATTATCCTATGTAAATTGATGATGGGTAATGAAATAAAGCATATAATGTTTGTGTATGGGGCCCCGCACTTAAGTGATAGATTATCTGTGTGGAATACTATTTCTTCCTTTATCCATTTATACCCTGATATGGCATTAATTGGAGATTTCAATCAGGTGGAATACCTTTCAGATAAGGTTGGTGGTAATAGTTACATCCCGAGACGCCTGGAATTCATCCAGTGGCGTTTGGATATGGGATTACAAGATATTCCTTTTTCAGGACCCTCATTTACTTGGACAAATAATAGGTCTGATACTAATCCCATTTTTGAACGACTTGACAAGGCGTATGTTTCCCCCGCCTGGCTTCAATCTTACCCCGAATCCTATGTCCTCCACCAGCCTATTCTATTTTCAGATCATGCAGCCATTGTGTTTTCTGACTCTAAGATCTCATATTACCATGTTCGGCCTTACAAGATTGAGAATTGGTGTCTTTCCGCTCCGGAAATTGTTTCGATGATTACACTAGTTATTTCTCAATTTATAGCTGGTTCTCCGATGTTTTCGCTATCCCGTAAACTGGAAGTAATTAAGGGGAAAATGTTACATTGGTGTGTCTCTAACAGGAAGGCTTGGGGTATAAATTGGCGTTCTTTGGTCATGACTGTTCTTTATGATGCCTCAGCTCTATTCTCTCCAGTTCAAAGGTGTCATTTCCTTAATTCTCGTCATTAGCGGATTGAGGAGGCTCATGCGGCTTTTATGTATTAGAAACAACGAGCTAAGGCTAAATGGGATGCGGTGGGAGAGTCTCATTCTAAATTATTATTTTCGTTGGTCCAAGCTCGTCGTCGTAGGAATGTCATTTTTTGCCTTAAGAATGGTAATGGTGATTGGGTTTCCAATTCGGCTGATATTCGGTCCACAATAACTTCTTATTTTAAGGATTTATATCAACCCGTTTCTTCTCCCCCACCGATCGATTCTTCTTGGTGGAAGGATATGTGCTTACCACGAATTTTGGCTGCTAATCACCGGTTCCTGTTACAGCCTTTTTCACCTTCCGAAATTCGTCACGCGATGTTTTCGATTGGAGATGACAAATCTCCAAGGCCAGATGGTTTCTCGGAAGCTTTCTTTAAACAACATTGGGAGGTGATGGGACCCTGGGTGATAATAGCGGTTCAATTTTTCTTTGCACACGGTTACTTGTTGAAGGAGTGGAATCGTACTTTTTTGGTCCTGCTACCGAAAGTGGATAGACCAGAACAGGTCTCTCAGTTTCAACCTATTGGGTTATGTAATGTTCTATATAAGTGCATTTCGAAGTCTCTTACTATTCGTCTGAGGCAAATTCTTCCGACTTTGGTTTCAGATTTTCAGCATGCCTTTATTCCGGGTCGACAGATGTATGATAGTAGTCTCATTGCTCACAAGGTTCTTTCTTTTTTGAATTCTTCTAGGGCTAGGAAACGTTTTTTTGCGGCTTTAAAATTGGACATGAACAAGGCCTATGACAGGGTTAACTGGGAGTTCCTCTTTCAGGTCTTACATGGGTTTGGCTTTCCTCCCCATTGGATTCATTTAGTAAGGCAGTGTGTCTCAACTGTTTCCTATCAGATCCTTATCAACGGTGAGCCCTCCTCAGCTTTTCGGCCCGATTGTGGTCTTAGACAGGGCGACCCTTTATCTCCTTATTTGTTCGTGTTATGTATGGAGGTGTTGTCTGCAATGTTACGACGGGCGGAAGCTAATTCTCTTTTCCGAGGAATTCGTGTTTCTCGAGGAGCTCCTTCAATTTCCCATTTGTTTTTTGCTGATGATTCCCTTCTCTTCTTTGAGGTGAACCCTTCGGCTTGTGATACTTTGTTGCAGATTCTCAAGGATTTCTGTGATAAATCAGGCCAAATGATTAACCTACAAAAATCATATGTTAAATTTATCCCGAATACTCCTTCGGACTATACAGAATTTTTGGCAAGGAAATTGCGGCTTCATCAGGTTGAGTCGTTGGACTCTTACTTAGGTACTCCTGTTGATTTTGGACGAAATAGGATTTCTGCTTTCGGGTTTCTTGTGGACAAGATTTCTCAGAGGTTGTCGGCCTTTTCTAGTCTTGGGCTTTCGGCTGCAGCTAAGTTGGTGGTTATTAATTCGGTTTTAGTTGCGTCTTTTAACCACATCCTTTCTGTCTTTCATGTTCCGTTAGAAATCACAAGGTGTATTGATAATATGTTTGCTAGGTTTTGGTGGAAATATTCTCCTAATTCTAAGGGTATGGCTTTTCGCTCGGCTTCTCTTTTACATCTTCCTAAAGGCTTGGGGGGACTGGGTCTTCGTAGTTTGGAAATCTTCAACTCTGCCCTACTTGCTCGACAATGCTAGTGCCTCAGGCAGCATCCCCAGCTTTTGACCTCCAAGATTATTTCGGCTAAATATCCTAGTCTCCTCTCTTTGACTCCGGACAGGTTGCGTCGCCCGTCTTGGGGATGTAGGAGTTTGATTTGCGGGGCTTTGACTTTGGCTTCGGGTTTAGCTTGGAAGGTGGGTTCCGGTTCTCGTGTTCGTTTGTTGGAGGACTTCTGGGTTCCCGGGGGGTTGGTACAATTTAAAGCTAGTTTGGATGAGTCGGATCTTCCGACTCATGTTTCTTCTATCATTAATCTGCGTTCTAACGCGTGGGATCCCTTGAGGATTCACCGGCTGTTTGATGATGTTACAACCAATCGTATTTTGTCCCTGGATCGTCCACAAAGTCCGATGGACGATTTTGTGTATTGGAAATTTAGTAGGGATGGCAAGTTCACGACTAAGTCGGCTTATGCTATGTTGGTTCGCCGCTCGTTGGTTTCACTCCCCAGTGCTCCAGCTTCTGAGGGTTGGTGGAAGTTTTTTTAGGGTCTTCCGCTTCTTCCGAAGTTGAAGATTTTCATTTGGAAGCTCCTTCATAATGCCCTCCCTTTGTTCCATTCTCTTGCTCAGAGAGGGATTCCTGTGGATGATATTTGTGTTCTATGTCGTAGGGGGCTGGAGACAGCGTCCCATTTGTTTCGGGATTGTCCTGCCGTGGGCGGTGGCCTAATGGAGGCTCCTCCGGGGTTTGAGAGGGCAGGTCCGGCTATTCTCTCTCTGGAGGAGTGGGTCACCGTACTTATTTCTGATTATGTCCGGAATAACTCATGGGATTCTTTGTACTTTTTTTTGGCCAGGCTATGGGCTATTTGGCTGACTCGCAATCATTTGGTTTTTCGTAGTGCGGTGTTCTCTCAGGCTACCATTTCAGCACTGATGGATGACTGGTTTCTAAGGAGTAAACGGGCTGCATATGTTTCTTCTCGTTGGTTTTCAGTTTGTCGGTATCCTCTTCATCCGCAAGGAAATGGTTCTTCTCGGTGGCTTAGGGGCTCGGTTAATGATTCCTTAACGGTTTGTTTGGTTTTAGATGGGGCTTGGGACAGTAGGACTTATTCGGCTGGGACGGGCTGGATTTTTCGACAATTGGATTCGGATGTTGTTCAAGGTGGTGGTTCTCGGGCTTGTTGGGCTTCGTCTGCTCTTCAGGCAGAACTACAAGCTTGTTTCTGGGGCTTCAAGCGCTTTTAAGAAGAGGGTTTCTGCATGTGTCTATTTATTCTGATTGTGCTCAATTGGTTGATCTTCTTTGTAATGCGGTTGCGGAAGATATTAGCTGTGCGTGGCTCCTTCGGGATATTCGGGCAATTATTGTTAAGTTTCAGGCTTGTTATATTCAGAAGGTGGATCGCTCTTGGGTTGCTCCAGCCCATTGGCTTGCGGGACAAGCTCGTTGTCGGCATTTTCTTTTATGGTCCTTTTAGTTGGTTTGGTTTTGGTTCTGTTTTGTTTTCTTTCTTTGTTCTATTTGTCAAAAAAAAAAAAAAAAAAAAAAAAAAAAAAAAAAAAAAAAAAACTAACCAAATTAATGTAATTTAAAATTTATCAAATAAATTACCAAGAAACGAAATAAAAAGGTGAGATTATGCTTAGCGTAATGATAATAAGCTTATAAGAAAATGAAGATTAAGATGAGTGTAATAATAAGGTGTTATATGATCATGCTACTTATTGTACTAACACTCTCAAATGTTGTAAATGTAGCAGGAAGTCAAGAAAGGCCTCTTCTTATTAATTTGGGAGACGCTAATTCAGATACCGGAGGCGTGCTAGCCGGTGCTGGACTTCCCATTGGCCTGCCCCATGGAATTACATTCTTCCACAGGGGTACCGGTCGATTTGGTGATGGTCGTCTCATTATTGACTTCTACTGTAAGTATATGTACACGTACACCCGTTGTGCACAAGTTTTTGCCATTCAATTTCTAGTTTCGAAAATTTATATGAAGTAATGTAACAATATGTTCCTGCAGGTGAACACCTTAACTTGCGTTATCTAACCCCGTACTAGGATTCACTTAAGCCTAATTTTACTAGTGGAGTCAACTTCGCCGTTGCAGGTGCAACCCTGCTGCCGAAGTATGTTCCTTTTACCTTGAGTATCCAAGTTCGCCAGTTTATTCACTACAAAAATCGGTCATTGGAGCTTATATCACACGGTAGATATGTACCTTACATTTCTTAGTAATGCTCATTTTGTTACATAACAAGTATATGTTACATGGAAGTTTCCTAAGCTCTAAAACTGATATATATTTCATGCAGGAGCAAGGGACTTGATCAATGAGAAGGGATTCCGTAGAGCACTTTATATGATCGATGTAGGACAAAACGATATTCTACTGGCCCTATACGCATCAAACATAACCTTTGAACCAGTTGCTCAAAAGATCCCATCCTTTCTCGAAGAAATTAGATTGGCTGTCGATGTAAGTTCTTAACTTGTGCATTATGTGCTCTCTTCATCAGAAATAAGGTGATCTAAAATGACTTGATTAAGATCTAGTTTGAATGTACGTAGTCTAGTCTGGTATGGTTTGATTATAAAAGAAGAAACCATGTAATAAATCTTGTAAACAAGAATATATTGTTTTTGGATCAAATTTAGTAATGAACTAGACATAAGGTGAAGCTTAGCTTTTGTTTTTGGACAGCTTTCAAGCTCACTCTAAGGTGAATGGTTAAAAATTGCAGACAATCTACCAATATGGTGGACGAAAATTTTGGATCCAAAACACGGGGCCTTTAGGCTGTCAGCCCAAAGAACTTGCCCTGCATCCTCATACTGATGATGACCTTGATAATATTGGATGCTTTCGTGTTATAAACCAAGCAGCAACAGGCTTTAACGAGGGGCTTCGGCTGCTCTATGAAGATCTAAGATTGGTGTACAAGGATGCTGTTATCGTCTATGTCGATGTATATTCTATCAAGTACAGCCTATCTGCCAACCTTGAAGAATATGGTAATAACATTCAGAGCTTAATCTTAATCCTGGCTGTTTTAATCAACAAATTTCATCCTCATTTTTGTTGTAACCAACCTAATAGATAGAAATCTTGCTCTTTCACTGTCATTAGTTAATGATACGGTGCATTGTCTTAGGATTCAAAAAACCATTTACTGCTTGCTGTGGTGGTAAGCTTCCAAACAACTATGACAGAAACGCAACGTGTGGACAGCCAGGCTCTACGATCTGCAAGAATGTGTCACAGTCGATAATTTGGGATGGAGTTCATTATACTGAAGCAGCTAATCGCATTGTAGCAACAAAGATACTGTCAGGAGAATATTCTACCCCACAAATGAAGCTTGAGCAGTTCTGGGATCTGCACTAGGAGCAAATCTGAGCTGCACCCATAATGTATTTTCTTTAAAATAAAAGCTTTTTTCTTCTGTATTCAAGCCAAAAAAGATTTATGAATTCCCCATAAGTAACGCTATCTTAGAGTTTGGATAAGAGGATAAATTATCGAAAATCCTACAAGCAATTTGTTCAGTGAAAATGAGAACCAGAAGTTTAATCCATGAAATTGAAGTTATCAGTGGAGCTAAGCAAATGCCATTAATTTCAAAGTTTCACAACTCTACTAGTGTTAGTTATCGTCTACCAGCAGTCATTTAAACTGCATAAATTTTAGAAGGCGAAGCCACCAGTCCAAATACACGGCGTCAATGATTAAATTTTGATAACTTAAATGGCAATTTAACATAAGCAATGGCAAGTATGTACTCACTTAGCTTGGTCAAGAATCAAAATGAGCAGCACAGCATGTTTAACCAGACAATGATTGCAAAGCTCATCAATTATGTAGCATAAATTCAATAAACAGGTCTGTTAAAAGAAACCCAAGAAGTCTAATTGCATAAAATTTGATTTTAAATCACATGATAACACTTAATCAAAAGGCTACTAGCAATGACAAACTATAGATGGGTTTAGCTAGTCAAGACTTGTAATAATTATATTGTATCACAAGTGCTACTGAGATAAAAACCTGCAAAATCTGAAAGATTTTGAATGGAAATACACTATCATAGCTTACAATACTGATGTGTTTTGTCGGACATGTTTTAGCAGCATCTATCATCTATGAGTTAACTGTTAAGTATTGTAAAGTCTAAATTTCTCTGCAAATAACTACCGTCCTACATTATAGTAATGCTAAAGAGTAAGTTGGACGAAGGAAAAACCTGCATTTGTTTTCTGTACATCTTTGGATTATACAAAGCATTATTCTTGCCCATGTGTGTGTAACTTCGCCTGACAAACCTCGCATACAAATCCTTGTGAGCCAAGAGGATCAAGTTGCTCATCAGCATGTTGAGGACAAAATGGCTTGTTACAGTGATTACATTTTGGAAGGCGAAGCCAGCAGTCTAAACAAACCACGTCATTGCATATAGTTTTTCCTTGATCATCCTCGTCTTCGTCAGAAACGCACCTGCCACAAACTTCACACCTCGGTATGCACTGGATGCAGCCAATGCATTCAGTCTCCTTAGGGCAATGGAAGACTAACTTGATCTCTCCGCATTTAGGACATAACTCTACATCGAACATTCTGGCATCCTCGTCTATGCTACGAAAAGAGGAACTCCAGTATTTGTGATAGAACCTAGGCTTGTTTTCTGAAGTTTTAGTGATACAGGACTCCAGTATCAGAAGGTGTTCTTTCTTGATATTGTAAATACCATTGATCTTTATCCTAATTAAGCCGGTTGATTTCGCAGCTAAAGTTTCTACTGCCCTGAGTACTCCTTCTGGAGTTAATCCAGTACAATCAGGTACATAGACCTGAAATATATAGCAAATCAAAATTTATACTACGGGATTTATAAACTTAGATATTCAAAAATTCATTAGTCTAACCATTAAAATGATGATTAAATTAATATGGTTTACATAATTTTTCAAACAAAACCTCTTAAAAGAGATGGTTTATCACATTATAAATTGAGATGATCATATTAAGAACAATGCAAGAACACAAGCTATATTGCATTTATAACAAGTATTGTAGCTAATCTTATTTTATATAAATAAAACATCCTAATACTCGCTAATTGATCGAATTCTCTAAACAAACCCGAAACCCCCTATTACCTGAAATCAAATCAGGTCTACATCATTTGCTTTCTCTTCATCAAATGAATGCCTCGTACTTGTTAAATGAAAAAGCTTATTAAAAAAACAAAAACCAATAAAGGTTATAAAAGTTACCTTAGTAAGAAGTGGATTTGCGATAACAACCTTCAATAATCCATCATCCGTAATCTTAAAACAATTTAGCAGAGCCAAAGTTCGAAGCCTACCATGAGCTTTAGAGGTAATGTTCATCAAAATTCGATCGGTAATGCGTCTACTTAACGGCTTTTCCACCACCAAATTGAGCCATACTAAAACATCATCTCTGATAGAATCTCTAAGTGACTTGCAAACTAGGCTCATTTGCAGGAGTTGCTGTAATGAAAGATAGGCTAACACAAAGTACAGTGCTTGGTGTGGTGGTTCACCTACTTCCATCGCTTCTATTCTATGCTATGTGAAAGCTGGATAATTTGATTGAATTGGAAGGTTGGTAATGGACTAATGGAGAGAAGAGGGATAGGATGAAATAAGAAGGTAATGTTTTGGTCCACACGTATAGTTATTAGTTGATGAACAAGGATGTATAGTTGAACGTGATGTCGTTGACATACTTACTATTTTAGGATGTCTAGAAAATTAACAGATAATACTTAAATAATACTTTCTCTGTTATTCTAATGTTACAACATGGGGTTGGACACGGATTTTTAGAAAAATGAGAAATATATACAAGAATAAAGATAGGGACTCATGTGATGAAAAGAGAGAAAGAGAGAAAAATGTAGAAATAAAGAAATATTGTAATATTTGTAAAACTTTCTAAAATGGTAATTATTGTAATATTAGGGGAACAGAGGAATTAATAATTAGAACATTATTTTTAATCGAAGGTCTGTGAATTAATGGTTTAGATTGACTTTCCATCCCTTTAATATGACTTAACCTGAAATAGACTCAAATGACTGGAAACTCGAATGAGATCCATAGAGAATCAGCCAAATAGAAACTAATCTGAACGACCCATTTGACACTCTTGATCAATTATCCCTAAATTAAATGGAGTAATAAGTATAACCATATTCAAAACTTCAAATTTTTCAAGTCTCTTTGGTTAAGCAACATTCAAATCACGCCTGGCAATCGACAAACGTAAACATTGTGGCAATTAAAAGACAAGATCACAAGAGTAGAAGTTAGATTTACTTTAAACAAGGCGTACAAGAAGCCACGTCAAAAAAATTTCATCCTCCACCTTGCACAATCTAAAAATGCAGTCCAGATGAGGTTTATACAAGGCCTCCTTTATCTGGCGAAAATTCGATTACAACACAGATGCCATAATTTTCCAATTATTCAGCATCACACTGATGGAGATGTGAGCAATTTAGGAATGCGGAATTGCCAACATCGTTCATTTCGTTGAGGAAGATTATGGTAGAAATTGGATACAAAAGCATAGACATCTTTACTGTTACAATATCGGAAACATATGCAGAAACACACCTTTCAGACATGAGCATTGACGTTTAATGGTTAACATATGCAGGTATCACTGCTGTAAAGGCTCAACTGCTGTTCTAAAGAGGAGGACATAAACCTTGTCGATTGAAAAATACAAGAAACCTCCAAGTGAGTGAGTGACATAAGAGCCGAAGCTTGTGCCCACTATACAATGCCATGCAGGCCCATATGCTGAATCAAATTCCTGAGATTCACATGCACAAAACTTACGATCAGTAGCTGTAATACTGCAAGGTACATTGTGGAATAACATACAAACTTAAGACTATACAAAACTGGAGCATCTGTTAGGGAATAGGGTGTAAGCGGTGCAAGATGAAATGTGAATTCCCTAACGCCTGTATCAACTAGGATTTAGGAAAGTTTCAAACACAGGTAACAAACTTAACAAAGTTTCACATCCCCTGCAAACATCATATCAATCAATCAATCAATCAATCAAAGCCTTAATCCCAAAAGTGGGGTCGGCTAACATGAACCAAATTTGATTATTCCGTGTAGTCATCAACATAAATCTTTCTCCTCCATCCCTTACGATCCAAAACTTCATCCTCACGTAAATCCATGCACTTCATATCCTTCCTCACTCCTTCCAACCAAGTCATCTTTGGTCTCCCTCTTCCTCGTTTAATCCCTCCATGGTCCCACTCTTCCACTCTTCGCACCGGTGCACCCTCGGGTCTCCGTCTTACATGTCCAAACCAACGCAGACGATTTTCCCTTAATTTATCTACAATGCCCGCCACACCTACTTTCTTGCGAATAACCTCATTTCTGATTCTATCTCTTAAAGTGTTTCCACACATCCACCTTAACATGCGCATTTCCGTAACCTCCATCTTTTTAATATGCTCTTTCTTAGAAGCCCAACATTCTGTACCATAGAGCAACACTGGTCTTATGGCAGTCCTGTAGAATTTTCCCTTCAACTTTAAGGGAATGCTGCGGTCGCATAGCACTCCCGTGGCCGCTCTCCATTTAAGCCACCCTGACTTAATCCTGTGGGTCACGTCTTGATCAATGTCACCATTCTTCTGGATGATCGACCCTAGGTACTTAAAACATTCACTCATGGTCAAATCCTTTCCATCCAAACTCACCACTTCATTGCTTGTCCCCCTCTGAGTGCCAAAACGACATACCAAATATTCAGTCTTACTCCGACTTAGCTTAAACCCTCTAGATTCCAACCTTTGCCTCCATTGCTCCAACTTGACATTAACCCCATCCTTAGTCTCATCCACCAAAACGATATCATCTGCGAACAGCATACACCATGGAACCTCATCTTGAATTGGTCTAGTTAATTCGTCTAGAACCGTTGCAAAAAGAAAAGGGCTTAATGCAGACCCTTGATGCAATCCGATTGTAATAGGGAAATCTTTTGTCAACCCTCCGCATGTCCTCACATTTGTTGACACATCCCGATACATATCCTTAACTAGGTCTACATACCTTCGTGGGATACCTTTCTTCAACATTGCCCACCAAAGTATCTATCTTGGCACCTTGTCATATGCCTTCTCTAAATCAATAAAGACCATATGAAGATCTTTCTTCTTTACCCTATAAAACTCCATCATTTGTCTTATCAAATGGATTGCCTCCATAGTAGATCTCCCAGGCATAAAACCAAATTGGTTATCTGAAATGCTTGTGCATGCCCTCAACCTTTGTTCAATCACCCTTTCCCACAACTTCATAGTATGGCTCATAAGCTTAATTCCTCGATAGTTAGAACAATCTTGAGCGTCTCCTTTGTTTTTATAAACCGGGACCAAGGTGCTCTTCCTCCAATCTTGTGGGATCCTTGTAGCCGTCCATATCTTGTTGAAAAGGTTTGTTAACCAATCAATACCAATCTTACCCAAACACCTCCACACCTCTATCGGTACCCCATCAGGGCCAACCGCCTTCTTAGGTTTCATCTTCCTCAGTGCAATCTCCACCTCTACTCTCCTAATCCTTCGCACATACTCCATGTTGATTTCTTCATCACTCATAGAGGTATCTCCTATCACAACTCCATTACTTCCATTAAATAATTCATCGAAGTACCCCTTCCACCTGTCCTTGATGCCCTCCTCTTGCACTAGGACCATTTGGTTCTTATCTTTGACACACTTCACCATGCCAATATCCTTCCTTGCCTCTTGTCTTCTCTTTGCCATCTTATAAATGATCCTTTCTCCCTCCTTGGAATCAAGCTTTTCATAAACCTCCTGATATGCCTTTTCTTTTGCTTGGCGAACAGCTGCCTTTGCCTTACTCTTAGCCTCCTTATACGCTGCAAAGGTTTCATCACTCCTACATTTTCCTAAGGCTTGATAGCATTCCCTTTTTTGCTTAATTACTGCTTTCACCTCTTCATTCCACCACGAAGTATCTCTCTGTACCGAAGTTCTTCCCCTTACTTCCCCTAAGACCTCTTTGGCCACTCTTAGGAAACAGTTCTTCATTCGTAACCAGGTCATGTCCGGATCCACCTCTCCATCCCAATCCGCTTCTTCAATTACCTTTTCTGTAAAAACCTTAGCTTTTGCATCCCTTAGGGTCCACCATCTTATCCTTGGTTCTTCTTGTCTAACTTTTTTCTTCGCCTTCTCTTTCAGACGAATAGTCATTACCAATAGCCGGTGTTGGGTGACCACACTCTCCCCTGGGATAACCTTACAGTTTATGCAACTTTGTCTATCTATGCTCCTTGTGAGCAGGAAGTCTATTTGAGTTGCATTTGCTCCATTCCGAAAAGTTATCAAGTGTGAATCCCTCTTCTTAAACCAAGTATTAGCCAAAATTAAATCATATGATTGGGCAAAATCCATAATAGCTTCACCACCGGCGTCCCTCTGCCCATACCCAAAGCCTCCATGGACACTCTCATAGCCATCTCGGCTCGCCCCAACGTGCCCATTTAGATCCCCTCCAATATATAACTTCTCTGAGTGGTGGACACCCTGCACCACCTCGTCTAGGTCCTCCCAAAATTGTCGTTTCTCTTCTGCATCTAAACCCACTTGGGGAGCATAAGCACTGATAACATTCACAATCTCCTTGCCACATAGCAACTTCAGCCTTATCAACCTATCGTTCTTCCGATAGACCTCGATCACCTCTTTTGCCAACCTCTCATCGAGAACCACACCAACTCCGTTCCTAGCTCCACCATTCCTTGTTCTGTGGCTCGTTTCTTGCCCAACATACCATACCTTATACCCCAAAACCAAGCCTCGAGCTCCTTCTCCTGTCCATCTTGTCTCTTGGAGGCACATGATGTTCACGCGTCGTCTTTTCATTACTTCTACCAATTCTGCTGATTTTCCCGTAAGAGACCCCACATTCCAAGAACCAATCCGCAAACTAAATTCTTTTCTCCCACGCTCCCTCCTGATCCCAACTCCAAGTCCTTGATTATTTGACACCACAATTGGGCAATATGGCGCGTCGCTTCTGGGCGACGACCTAGCAACCCTTACATACTTATCACTGCACCCGGGTCTGGGAAGTGCAGCGCGTCGCTCAGTAGGGAACGCCCCAATGGCACGCCCTTGCTCATTCGACGCCCCTGCAAACATCATACCCTAATGAAAATCATCAACAAGAATCAATTTTGTTTTGAGTAGATGACAAAGTGCTATGGGTAGCCCTTGGTGTAGACTGCATTAATGTTTAAGTATTCAGCACATGTAGGTTTGTGAACCAAACACAAATCAATAACAAGGTTACATAAAGCTATATTCAAGTGCTGAATACAATGTTCTGTATTGTAAAGCACCGATGTCAAAAAAATAAGATTAATAAATTTATGAATGATATTTTCCTTTTCATAGAACAGAAGCATTTTATATAAGCAATAAGACCGATTAGTACTATATGTCTACATGTTTAATAAATATGTGTGTCAAGGGACATAATAAGGCTTTCAGATTATAATTATGTCAATAGACTAAATGTCACATATACTGTAACTATCTAAGACCCTGAGATTCCAAAGAATATAAGAACCAGAACTAATGAATACATGAGAGTAAAGATACATCCCATTAGCATCAAGCCTCAATGAATCCTAAGCTTCCATTCTATTGTCCACTGTTTGAGATTTTTCACTTTGAAACATTGATTCAGCCTTCTCCCCATCATAATTTCCTAATACGTCAAAATCCCAAAGAGTGGGCAAATAATTTTATGACTAAATTAGTACGTCAAGGCTGAGCATTTCTGCTATTACAGACATGGAGAAAAACAACTTTTTAATGCTGAAGCAACCATTCTTTGGCTCTTTTAGTTTTCTTATTTTTACCTCCAGGAAAGTTAGAAAAAGCCATCAGAAATCCTGTTCCAAATTATTTGAATTACATACTCCTGTCAAAAAAACTCAAGATCTAACTAAGAACCAGCTAAATTATAAGGATTCAGCCATTTAATTGTACAAAATACAGATTATAACATCAGAAGCAATGAATATGGAACCTCTATGTCAAAGAATGTTCACTGATCATGGTATATTTTGAAGTAGCTTATCACAGTTATTCTGGCTCAAGTACTCTTGTTAGATAAAGGTACAAGTCCAAGTGTCAAACTCTCAAACTAATATTTTATTTAAACATCTATGTGCCAGGTCCCAATGAAGTGTTCATACCTATGTCAAACATCAAGCACCCAGCACCAATATTTGATTAAAATGAGGAAATATGCTCCAAACAATATGAGAACTACAATCTATCTTTCTTAATAATTTTGGAGACAAAAATTGGCTGTTGGAGGATAGAATGAGCAATGCAATATTTTTGTTTCCAGGAAAGAAGGGATAAGGATAGGTTTGGGTGATATACATATAAATATACAATGATAATCAAAAGTAATGCAGTGCCTCAATTGAAGCGTTTTGCATAGGGGCCACTGGGCAAGTGGGATTATGGTATATACATTTCCCCTGGAAAATAGCAAAACCATCATTAGGTTAGACCCTTGATTTAAAGTGCATTGACAAAGAGCAACTTCACAGAACTTCATGGAGCATATGATCGTGATAAAGTTAACCCAAATGAGGTCTCAGCATTACAACAGATACGAGAAAGACATCAATAATGATAAAGATTTAACGCGGCTCATCTATAATGTATTAACTGTAAGAGGGAGAAAAAAATTATATGGTAGGAGTTCAAACTTTCAAACAAAGAAATATAGTAAGGAGTAGCTAGGGTTCTCAAAGGAAGTCTATACACCCATATCAGAAACAGCAACTGATAAATATCATGGCCTTCTAAAGGGGCTGCACCTGAGCCCCAGCCAGTGTGAATGCTACCCCCCAACCCCAAAGCCAAGGCACACCGCCCCTCGAACACTTGTTTGCTAACCAAATAGCGATAAACCGGTCATGGGTCGCCTGAAAATGCTTCTAAGCAACTGTCCACGATTTCAAGGTATCCCAACATTATGTACAACAAAAGAAAATAAAAATAATCACTAGCATTTCAATATTCTGCCATTACAGAAAGAAACAACTGAAACAAGTGTTGAAATGAAAAATATAAAAAACTCTTAAAACAGCAGAAAAATTAAAATAACAATAATTATTCTATTCCATATAACTTACAGAAACAAAATAACCAACACCCACAAATCTAATAACAACCAAACAAATAAACAGTCCTAACACAAAAATGCTTCTGAGTAGACACCAAAACAAATAAAAACATAAATAATTAATACTACAGATCCAGTTAAGAAATTTCCATTAAAAAAAATAAAAAATAATAAAAAAAAGGAAGAAAGAAATGACCTTTTTAAGAGCAAGAGCAAGGCGTTTGGTATCAACCCTTTTAGTGGGCATTGAATCAAGAAGATCTCTAGCACATTGAAAGGCTTTATTTTGTAATGCAATGGGCATATCAGAGGCTCTAATTCTAACATTAAAAAGCTCATGATTTTGATCTTGTCCAACTGATTTCTTCTTCTGTATTAAACTACTCAAAAATTTACTCCTCCTCTCTAATTCTTCTTCTGCATTAGCCATTTGGGTCACCAACAATATACTCAGATTGTGGGTTTGCTTTTAGTGCACTCCATGTGTTCGATAAAATGCGTGAGTGAAAATGATTGAACAGAGCAAGTCTATTTGAATATTTATTTTATTAAAGAGAGTAGGAAGACAAAGTTCAGAAACAGAAGTCTCGATTTCGAATGGAATCTTTGGCTTTTGCTTTGGATGTTTTTAAGTTGAGTCATTTTCTTATTGTTTTTTTTAAAGCAAATTTGGGTTGGGGATGAGGGTTTGGTAGTACTAGTAGGAGACAGAAGTTCAATTTGACCACCATCATTGCGGTAACTTTCTGCCTTGGACCGAGCTTATTGTCATACTCCCTCCGTTTCCTATTATTTTTTACGTTTGGAATTATATGCGATTATTAAAAAATTATGTAAAATTGAGATAAATTGATATAAATTCAATCATTGAAAATACAATTTTAATTACAAAAAAAAATTGTATAATAGGGTAAAAAAAGTAGGAAGAAAGTAATAATTAGAGGTGGGCATGGGCTAGGTCGGCCCGCGGGCAACACGGGCCCGACACGAAAATGGCACACCAGCGGCACGACACGGCATGATGATTGAGGAGCTGGCCGTGGGCCGTGACGTGAACACAATTTCGAAAATTCGGCACGGACATGGCACAAACCCAAGGGCGGCACGGTACTTTGAACCGTGAGCACGGCACGTGGCACGGCCAGCACGCCAAGCACGACTCGTGCAAAACGGCTACTCATTCGCTGCTTTAAATAAATTAATAATAAAAATAACATATATAATAAAGAACTATAATAATAAAAATAAGAATAACAAAACAAACAATAATAATAAAATAATAAAACAACATAAACATAAATTAATAAAATTATTTAAATGGTATATCCATTTTAAAAGTTGTTCAAAAAAAATATATCGAATTTTAAAAAAAAAAATGTCAGCACAGTGACCGGCCTGGGAGGCACGCCAGGCACATGGGCTAGGGTATGCCAAATGGTGACCCGGCATGGCCCGCCAAAATGCAAGCATGGCACGGCACGAGCCACCACTAGGCACAGCGAGGCACGGCCCGCGGTGGCCCGGCACAGCATGATGTCCATCTCTAGTTATAATGGGTATTAAAAACCCAATAAAAGATTATAAATAATACAATTACACATGAAAAGAGGAGGGCAATTGAGTATTTAAATTGTAAATAAAGGGTAATTTTTTCCAAAATTAATGATTTAAAAAGGAAAGATTATAAATGTAGAGAATTAAAAGGAACATCTGAAATGAACACGTAAAAAACAAAAGGGAACGGAGGAAGTACTAACAATTTTTATAGCTTTATCTCACTCATTTTAATCTAATGTACCACTACTAATCCTTCCGATATCCTAAATCTTACTTAGTTTTTTTTTTTTTTTTTTGATCTAAATCTTACTTAGTTACCGTAGCTACTCAAATTTTAAGAAAAAGTTTCAAAAAAAAAATTAGAAAAGATAGTAAAAAAAAAATTCAAATTTTGGCCGCTCTTCTAAAAATAAAATGATCGTTTGATTATCCCAAAATAAAACAACACTATATGAAACCCGTGCGATACATGGTTTGTTTGAATTTTTTAAAACAAATTTATTTTTTTTGTATTTAAGTGCTAAAATTTATTATATATTTAGATAAATTTCCTAATATAAAAAGATAATATTTAATATTTAAATAATTTAAACTTAAAAATCTCATTTGCCAATTTTGCTTACGTGGCATTTGAATTATTTAATTCTAAAAGAAATTAATAACCTTTTATTTAATTGACTGCAACTAAAATTTATAATCATACATGACACGCTATGAAAATTAATTCTCCGTGGCTCTCTAAAAACTCGGGAAAAAACTCCACTTTATATATATACTAGTTTTGTGCTCAGGCGCTGCCTGAATTGTCCAAAACATTTTAGCCTTGAATGTTAAATACGATCACATAACCCCGCTTGATAATTTAAAATATTTAGATTTACGATATCATATTGCTTATATTTATATAAGTGTACTTTTTTAGTTTTATTTGTAAATAAATACCTATAATAAAACACTAAACAACATTATTAACTTGATATATTTTTATTCCACTTAAATTATTTCTAATGAAGTGAAAGTGTTTTTACCAAACCAAATGTTTTTTTTTCTTCTCATTTTCTATTTTTTATTAAAATATATCATAAATGGATCTCATTTTAAAGAACTTTTTTAAACGAACTTTATCATGAAAATAGTAATGAGTTATAAGATATTTATTAAAAGTTATAATTAATTTTGTATATATGAAATTTTAGAAGTATATCGATAATAAAACACTATACAACATCTTATCTTAAAAAAATATATCCAAAATTCACTTAATTAGCATCGTATGTGTCACAATAATACCTATTTGTCGCCTAAGACCTACGTAGCTCGACACTGGGTGAAAAACTGAAATTCAAGTGTCTATATCTTGTGGTCTGGCTACGAGACCAGCTTTATATATTAGTGATATGATATATTAGATTTGACAGGTATTAGTTCAAAATAAAATAAACAAACGATAACCTGTTTAAAAGGTTGAAAATCAAACACTTATCGTATTATGAATGGTTATTATTTTTTAATTAAATTTTTACAATTTTCTTTTGATAATAATGATTTTTATTTTTGTAAAAAAAAATAATCTTATTATGGAAAAAAAAAAACTCCCCCGTTTGGCCCTTCCCTTTAACCCACCTCAACCTCCCCCTCCGCCTCCCCCCCACCCCGACCCCACTTGCTCGCCGAACTACCCTACTGTACTCCACCCGACCGTACTTGATTGCTAAACTATCCCTATCCTGACCCCCGATCCCTACCCTATTTCAATTCCATGAGGTTTCAACAATGGTGGAGGCCAGGTGGGAGTAGGGTTTTGATGCTCGTGGAGGGGTACGCGTGGGGGTTTTGAGGCTTGTGTAGGAAAGGGTGGGAGGATTCACCTAGTGCGTGGTGAGGTGTATTGGAGTTTTAATTTGGTGGTGGAGTGGGGTGGAGTTCTAGGCCGGTGGGGGTAGGCAGTGCCACGTTGTTACAATCAATAACATACTACCTCCGACCTCCATATTCTATTACTTGTTCCGCTTTCCTTTTATGGCCAAAAATTTATTATTCACTCCATTTTCTTTTTTGGAAACTTTTAATGTAATATTACTATTTTCCTCCTCACTACTCGTCTCCTCATATCATATTTTAGTATTTTTATATTCTCTTATCTCTCCACTACCTGTATTCACTCTTGGTTTTTCATTTTTTTTTAACTAACCCCGCTTTTATCATAAAATAATGCTCCATCCATTTCATAATGTTAGTCTCATTTATGTCGATGCAAATCTTTGATTGTAAATACCTTTAATCTCACACTAACAAAAAATTTTCAAAATTAGATATTAATAAAATACTCATCGAAACGAATAAAACTATATCTTATATGACTATGTTTGTTCTTATATAGAGAGAAACTTAGAAGACCTCTTTCAAATTTTTAATAGTAAAATAAATTCTAAATGTGACTAACATTAGGAAACGGAGGGAATACTTTTTACTATTTCTTCTAAGCTCTCTTCACCTTAAAAAAGTAATATTCAGTAAATATAATTTAAGTTTTAATAATTTTAGTTTAGTAAAAAGGTAAGTTAAGTAAAAAATAATTTCAATTCATCAGTATAATTAACTTCAGCTCATGATCTCAACCTAGATGACAACAAATGGACTCATCGTTGGAGTTGGAAATTTCCACGCACCAAAAATCCAAATCTTCCTATGGAAAATCCTACATTTATAATAGTATTAGTACCCACGACATTTATTTATAGTTGTCGCTTACGTGGGAGGCACTTGGCAAAAAACTGAATTGCCAAGTGTCGATGTTACATGGCCTGGCTGTGAGACCGACTTTATATATTAGTGATATGATTAGTTGCCACGACATTCTCCATAAATAGCGGATAGCCTCTTGTGGCACTTGTATTCTATGCAATAGTCTTAGTGAGACGATAAACCTCTATTCCTAACAATCTAAAATGCTGTCTCATTAAAGACGTTTGGAATATTCTATATATGGTTAAACTATGATTAGGCTGTACCATTCCCTGAAATGATTTAACAGAAGCATTCATGAATACAAAATTGCTACTAAGAAATTTGGAGTATTAACTTCCTCATTTGGAGTATTTGGAAAGAGCAAAATTCCATCATGTTCTAGCAAGACTCCTTTGATATACCGAGAATTTACCACCGAGCGCATATTACGTTCACTAAGTGGCATTATAGAACTCTCACGGATACCTTTTGTCTCCTCGAGGTCTCCTATCCAGAGACTCCCCCCCCCCCCACACCCTGTAACACTCCAATAATTCTCTCTTTAAACCTGTGAGTACCCTGAACAATATCCAAGAGAATTACTGACGTGCTACCACCACGTATTCAAACGTTAAGGCTATATCAGAAATTAGCAGCGGAAAAACTAAATCAGTTATAAATAAGTTTCAAAACCATCAAACAAAACCAAATTAAGTCTTACAACTTAGAACCATTAAGGCCCTTATTCAAAACTCAAACCAGTAGAAGTAGTATAAAAATGAAATCGAGTTTAAATAACTTCAAAAGTAAGTAGCAAAATAAATTGTGAAAAGCAACCAACACTCCACTCAAAATCCACCACTTAGATGCGAATGCTGCGTGTGTAAAAACCTGTGGTTAATCTGCTCCCCAATATTACAAGCGTAAAAATTGGATCGTCACAGGGTCATTGAAAGGTGAAGGTCATGACCAAAGAAAGACACACAAAAGCACGTAATCAGCAAAGCTAAGTACATACCGGCTACGAAATATAATAAGAAATCCCTAGCATGCTACTAACATTCAATCATCGCACACAATTAAATTATAGACTCAACACACAACTCAACTGTCAGTTTTACTAAGACTTCACTAGTTAACAGTACTTAAATAATTTCATTTTATTCATTGGATTAAGCAATAGACAAGGTTGTCCATCCCATGCTCCATTTGAAACATCAATAAAAGAAAAACTCCATGCCTCCTTTCGGAAACATCAATAAAACATCCAACGACCACGGGTGTGACTCCGTGACCGTAGCTAGTATGAGATCTCATCTAACTCCTAGTTTTTGAAAAGTATTTGAAATAAGAGACTCGTAGATCAGACGACCTCTAGAAAAGTGCACGGCTAATACCCCGTGTACCCCAACCCCTGATTGTTATTACTCCAGATGTGCACAAATCCAGAGTTTTATTGCTCATCCATCTTTGCACTTTACGTGATTTACAAGTTTAGACTTGGTGATGACTCATATGCAAAACAATACAATCAATCCAATATCAATTCAATCAAGTAAAATAAGTTTTCAATTTCAATTCTTGATTTATTAGTGACAAGTAATATTTATTATTTATTCCTTTAACTACCCGGTGTATAAACAGCTTGAGTGCATAAAGCACCCCATAATCTTAACCTCGTCTTATAAGACTTAAATTCTTCCTTTACTCATTCTATCTCAATAATCATGAACGAGTAATAAATGAATCATTTCACCAAATCACATACCTTTGCCTCTAAGCGCATCTTGCATAATTAGTGCATAAATAATACTTGCAATATAGAATAGTGCACAACATACGGAAATCACAATGCATAACCAAACAATTTAAAAGTCTTCTCTATACATGATATTAAGTTCTCGATACATCCCTAAACATGCATCTAAAGGCAAGGTTTCGTAACTCGTACGTACCTTGTATAAACGAGTTGGTTGGCCACTTTAGGAACTAAAAGTCGCCGTCTACAAAGTCCTCTCCTATCCATACAACAAGAATTGAATCAACACCCAAGCAAATAAATTTACAGCAATACCAAACTATTTTAAAACCTCTTAAACCATCAAAATAATGGCTTTAAATTGTTCCCATTAGTCAAAGTTAATAATATAATATTCCAACTATAAGTTTATATGCTAAAATCATGAAAATATAGCGTATAATACAAAATTACAGCAAGTTTAACTTACTAACATATGCTGAAAATTTGTTTTATTAATAGTTTTTGCAATTCAAATAATCTATACTTAACATATTGCATAAATAGTTGTTTAAAACATATACAAGCATTCTAAACCTTTATTTTTGGCTCAAAACTAATAAAAATCAGATTATATAAAATCTGAAAAATAATTTAAATTATAAATTTCAAACTTTTAAAGATCTACATTCATAATTCAATAGTTAGAATAGTGTATTACACATTAAAACCTTAAAATCCTTCAAATAAACAACATAAAACTCCAATTTCACAAATATATAATCTGGAAATTAATTTTAAGTATAAAATTGTGGGTTTTGTCATTATGAAATTATAGTATTGATAATTAACTTGCTTAACACGTTTTCAAGCCCTAAAACATGAAAAATCAACATTTAAACCCTAAATTATACATAATATAAAATCTGAAATTTTGTATCATAAATTAAACATGTCAAAATTCATAAATTCATAATCTTTTAAACCCATGTATATAATCAAATCATAATAATAATAATTTAGAACAAAATTTAAACAAAGATTGAAACTTTAATCAATTTAATAAAATTAAAAATAAAAAAAAATTAAAAAAAAGAAGAAGTAAAGAAAAGGGAGGAAGAAGGAGGCGAACTGCATTAGGGCTGCGGGGTGGCTGGTGGTTGTCGCCGGTCAGCAAGGTGGCACTAGAGGTGGGTGCGTCGGCGGCTGGGAAGCAAGTAAAGGTGAGTTCTTTTTTTTTTTCCCCTTTGTGAAGCCGTGAAAGAGGGAGAGAAGTGAGAGTGAATGAGTTTTACGTGAGAAGGGAAAAGGGGGGAGTTTAATATGGGGAATTTAGATGTCATTCTGGGGATGGATTGGCTAAGTTTATACAAGGCCAAGATAGACTGTGAGATACAAAGAGTGCACATAAGTGATACTTTGGGTAAGTCAGTGTCCTATAGATGTTTAGGGAAACCTAAGGGTTTTGGGATTATTTCTGCTTTGAAGGTTAAGAAGCTGGTGAATAAGGGGTGTCCGTTGTACTTTTGTTGTGTCCAAGATTTGAGTATGAGTGAGAGTAGGCGGATAGAAGATGTACCCATTGTGGGTGAGTTTTTAGATGTCTTTCCAGTTTAGATTTCGGGAATTCCACCTAAAAGGGAAGTCGAGTTTACCATTGACTTAGTTCCAGGAGCTGCACCTATCTCAAAAGCACCTTATAGAATGGCACCAGCTGAGATGAGCGAGCTGAAGGCTCAATTGCAGGAATTGCTAGATAAGGGGTTTATTAGGCCTAGTGCATCACCTTGGGGAGCACCAGTCTTATTTGTGAAAAATAAAAATGGGAGTTTGAGGCTATGCATTGATTATAGAGAATTGAATAATGTGACTATGAAGAATAAGTACCCTCTACCTAGGATAGATGACTTGTTTGACCAGTTGAAAGGGGCAAGTGTGTTTTCAAAGATCGATTTGAGGTCTGGATACCATCAGTTGAAGGTTGCAGATAAAGACATTCCAAAGACAGCCTTTAGAACTCGTTATGGGCATTACGAGTTTACAATCATGCCTTTTGGGTTAACCAATGCACCTACTGTAATACCCCGTACTTTTATACATATTTAATTTAAAATATGTATTTTGTGAAGTATTTAAATAATTTAAAATGTTTTATTTACAATATTTTAATTATTTATTTTAAATAGGTTTGGAAATATTTTATAAAAGAAAAGTTAATTTAATTAATTATTTTATTAAAGTTGGGGTTTAATTTAGGAAAATTTAATTTTAGTAAAGTTTTATTAGGAAAGGGATTAGGAAAGAGAAAAAAGGGAAACTTTAGGTAAGAAGGGTTTCTAGAGAAAGGGGTAAAAATATTCAACACTTGGAACAAATTAAACTTTGCCCAAAGTGGAGAAAACCCAAGGTAAACTTTCTCTCTCTTCTCCTATATTTTTCTCCTTTTTCTTTCTTTCTTTTTCCCCTTCCCCTTGTTTTCGATTCACCACCGCCGGCCACCACCATCACCGGTGGGCCGCCGGCCACCAGCAGCACCAGCCGGCAGCGGCGGCTACCACCAGCAACTGGCAGTGGTGGCCGGCCTGCTGTCGGCTGCTCCTTTTCTGAAAAAAAAAAATTTAATTTGTTTTAATTTTTGTTAAACCTTAGATCTAATTATTAAATATGGGTTTTGTGATTGATATTATGATGTTTGATAGATTATAAGTAGTATGTAATTTAATTTTCAGATTTTAATTCTAATTAAAAAGCCCCAATTTTGAAACCCTAGATTCATAAATTATTAATTATTGAAGGATTATGATTTAGGGTGGTTTAAACCTTTGATTTAAGTGTTTTAAAGCCTAATTACAGCAAGTTTTCATTAAAATATAATGCTGAATTTTTAGTAGTACATTAAAAATCAAGTTTCTTTAAGGAATTTTAATTACCCATTAATTGGGATTAAAGTATGATGTTTTAAATATAATTTCAGCTTATTTAAATTGTATTATGAGGGGTTTAATAATAGTATATATTGCTGAAAATTTGTGTAGAGAGGATTTCAATACTCTTTTATTATTTTAAATTGTAGGAGACTTCGAAGTGAGTAATTTTTATTAGTCGTGGCGATATTAAGATCGTATTCAAGGTACGTTTGCGTACTTCGCATAATTTTGATGATGTAGTAGCATGCTAGATGTGATTAATTGATTACAAGTAGTATCATGCTAGATTTGGAATGGAAATTGTGATTTGGTTGTTATTGGTGATTGAATTATTAAGCATGATTTATTTGGAATGGATTAATGGTTGGAAAATAATAGTTTGGAATGTTGAAAATGAACCACACTTTTATTTGTGGTATGATAGAAAGCATGTTTAATTAAACTGAATGTTTAATTTGGATTGGAATATATAAAGAGAATTTTATTATGGTTCATATAATTTTTATTGATGCTATAAGCATGAGAAATGAGCTATGTAAGTGTCTACGTACACGAGGAATAAATTGCATATTGGTGCCTTAGTGCATTTAAGGTGTTTTTAACACCGAGGGATAGGATTTTTGGCGCATTTAGCGTCTAAGGTGTCTTTGACACTGAGGTAGATTAAAAAAAAAAGGTTTCAACATTAAATATTATGTGGTCACTAATTATTCAAGAATTAAATTAAAATGTTTAATTGTTTGAATAATCATGATGTTTGATGTTGTTATGATTTGAGAGTCATCACCAAGTTTAATAAATTTTAAAGAACGTAAAGTGAAAGAGATTACACACCAAAACTCTTGGGACGTAAATACCTTGAGTATGAACATATGGGGGGAGTTATGGGGTTTTATATTTAACCATAACTTCTACTGGAGTACAAGACGCTGTATTTTCCTTTTATTATTATGTGCAGGAATTCCGGCACTTACGAGTGGTTCTTTTATACTGGCACGGTTAGCTCCCGTGTTGGTACCCCTTTATTGGGGCAGGTTAGGGGGGAAACCCGTTCGATGCGTAATCAAAACTAAATAAATTAATAGTTACTTAGTTGATAATTTTTGTTGAATGTTGTGTGCTTGATAAACAGGTGCAACAAGGTAAGTTGTGTGTTGATAGGTAAATGCATGTTAGTGTGTTTAATTACGCTTATGTACTCAGCTTTGCTGTTTGTGTGTTTGTGTGTTGTTGGCCTTGACTTTACCTTGGCCCTATGATAACCCATTTTTAATGAAGAGTAGTGGAAACAAGTAGAGAGAAGCTTTTTAAGTGATGAAGCATATTCATGATGAGCATGAGTGAAGAGCAAATCATGCTAGTTTCCATAAGTTTATGATGTGTTATTGCTTTATTTATATTATGACATTTCTATTGCGAGACTAACATGAAGGTTGTAATTGGATTGGTTTGTTAAGGGCCTACAATGGTTCCAAGTTATAGGTTTGACTTTGTTTTACTTTGGTTTGACTTTTCTTTTGTGAGTTGACTTTTTAAGTTGAGTCATTTTAAAATATTTTAAAGGGGAGTCTTCCTCTATGTGTCTTTGATAGTTGCCTTAGCCATTTTCACGGTGGCGGTAATATCTTAGATTTTCCTATTTAAAGTTTTAAACAGGGCAAAACAGGTATTTTAAAAGAAAGGAATTTCTAGGGTGTTATACATATTCATGGACCTAATGAACCGAGTGTTTCATGAGTACTTGGATAAGTTTGTAGTTGTGTTCATTGATGACATATTGGTGTATTCGAGGAATGAGGAAGAACATGCTCGACATTTGAGAACTACCCTTGAAACTATTAGGAAGAACAAGCTGTATGCCAAGTTTTCCAAGTGTGAGTTTTGGTTGGAGAAAGTTGCATTTCTAGGGCATTACATTTCGAAAGAGGGTGTATCCATGGATTCTGCAAAGATCAAGGCGGTTAGTGAGTGGCCTACACCTAAGAATATGACTGATGTTCATAGTTTCTTGGGATTAGCTGGGTATTATAGAAGGTTTGTTAAAGACTTTTCGAGGATATCCAGACCCATGACTACCCTTATGAAGAAGCAGACTAAGGTTGAGTGGAATGAGAGTTGTGAATCAGCTTTTCAAACCCTCAAGGAGCGATTGACCACTGCACCAGTGTTAATATTACCCGATGGGAGAGACAGATTCGAGGTGTATAGTGATGCCTCGAAGCATGGTTTGGGATGTGTCCTGCAACAGAATGGAAGGGTGATAGCGTATGTATTGAGACAAATGAAGCCACATGAGGTTAATTACCCTGCGCACTTGCAGATTTTGTGTTCGCATTTAAGATTTGGAGACACTACCTCTACAGTGTCTCTTGTAAGATCTTCACGGACCATAAGAGTTTGAAGTACATCTTAACCCAAGATCACTTGGATATGCAGCAATGTAGATGGCTAGAGTTTCTCACAGACTACCATGTCCACATCCTGTATCACGAGGGAAAGGCGAATGTTGTTGCAGATGCCCTTAGTAGAAAGTCGAGTCATAATGTCAATGCTTTGATTGTGGCCAATGAGTTATGTGAGGATATGAGGAGATTGAACCTTGAGGTTATTAACCAAGGAGAGTTAGAAGGATTACTGAGTGCCTTAACCATACAACCATCCATATTTGAGGAGATTAAAGAGAAACAGATGGAGGATGAGTCATTTCAGAAGATTAGGGGTCGAGTGACTAGTGGTGCGGAGACTGAATTCAAGATTCACGAAGATGGGAGTTTGAGATACAAGGAGACATGGTGCACACCACAGAAGTGTGAGGATATAAAAATAAAAATCATGGAGGCGTGCCATAACACACCATATTCAGTTCACCCTCGGGGAGATAAGCTGTATAAGGACTTGAAGGAGTTGTATTGGTGGCCGAATATGAAGAGAGAAGTTGCTGAGTTTGTATCCAAGTGTCTGACGTGCCAAAAGGTGAAGATAGATCACAAGAGACCCATGGGAAAGGTGCAACCATTGGAAATACCAGGATGAAAATGGGATTCTATATCCATGGACTTTGTGACAGGTTTACCAAAGACTCGCAGTGGGAATGACACGATTTGGGTGATTATGGACATACTTACTAAGTCAGCGATGTTCATTCTTATGTGAAGAATGTAGTTCGTTTGCATGGGGTCCCCAAGGACATAGTGTCTGATACAGATTCGAGGTTTCTATCAAAGTTTTGGCAAAAAGTGTAAGAAAACTTTGGAACAACCTTAAAGATGAGCACTGCCTTTCATCCTGCAACAGATGGCCAAACTGAGAGAACAAACCAAACCATGGAGGATATGCTGCGAGCCTGTGCTTTAGATTTCCAAGGGAATTGGGAGGATCACCTACTTTTGATCGAATTCTCCTACAATAACAGTTACCATACAAGTATCAAGATGGCACCTTTTGAAGCATTGTATGGAAGGAAGTGCAGAAGCCTAGTGTGCTGGAATGATTATAGTGAACGTGTTACTTTGGGGACAGAATTTATTGAGGATATGGTGAGCAAGGTGAGACTGATTCAGTCACGAATAAAGGCAGCACAAGATAGGCAAAAGAGCTATGCTGACTTGAAGAGAAGGGATGATGAGTTTAGTGTTGGGGACAAGGTCTTTCTAAAGGTTTCTCCAACAAAAGGCGTGATGCGATTCGGCAAGAAAGGGAAGCTTAGTGCTAAGTATGTGGGGCCGTATGAAATTCTTCAACATGTGGGAAAAGTGGCTTATAAGTTGGCTTTTCCAATGGAGTTCGAGAAAATGCATGATGTGTTCTACATTTCCCAACTAAAGAAGTATGTGCCTAGTGAAACTCATGTGTTGCAACCAGAGACTATTCAACTAGATAAGTCTCTAACTTATGAAGAAAAACCAGTCAAAATCCTATATCACAAGGTGCGTACTACTAGAAACAAAGATGTGAAGATAGTGAAGATCCTTTGGTCTAACCAAGAGTACGAAAAGGCTACTTGGGAGGACGAGGAAGAGATGAGAAACAAGTATCCCGAGTTATTTGATGAGGTGAGTTACGAGGGCGTAATTCTTTTCTTTTAAGGGGGGTAGAATGCGATGTATTTTCGCGCTTTTTACCTCAATTATGCTATTTATTGCTTGATTTTGCATGATTTTGCTTATTAATATACATTATTTGTGTTTACATACAATAGAAGTATGTAAACTTTGGCCAAGTACGAGTTCATTGCATTTAAAGTCCAATTTGTTGAGTATAAATGTTGAGAATCAAGTAATTTATAGCAATACAAAACACAAAGTTTGAATGGTTTTGGAAAAATTATGGTTTTTAGGTTAAGTTTTGAGGGCGAAACTTCTTTTAAGAGGGGTAGATTGTAATCCCCCATATTTTCAACTTAATTATAATATATTTATTTATTATTCATACAAATATTTTATGTCGATTTCATTGAATAAATTATTTTTTTTTAATGAAAAGATTTAAGTAAACTAATATGTTTCTGACTAATTTAAAAACAATTTTAACTTAATAGCCCAAAACCTCAAGTTTTACTCCTAATCTAATTAGGAAACCCAAGGCCCAAATAAAACCCCCAAAAACCCTCTCACCCTTTTCCCCTCTCACGTAAAATTCATTCACTCTCACTTCTCTCCCTCTTTCACGGCTTCACAAAGGGAAAAAAAATAATAATTTATTCAATGAAATCGACATAAAATATTTGTATGAATAATAAATAAATATATTATAATTAAGTTGAAAATATGGGGGATTACACACCCATTCTACCCATCCTCCTCCATCTAACTCCATCATGATTTCTTTGGAGGCACCACCCCTCAACTTCCACAAACTCAACTTTAATTTGACAGCTCGGTTCTCAACAACTTGGCAACAATATGAATCATTATCAGAGATAGTAGTGGGACACCTTCTGGAGTGCTTACCTTCAATCTCGGCAACACCATTGTCTTTATCGGTGAGGCAACAGTTCTTAACAAAGGTATTCCTTCGGCCCTTGAGCTCAGGATATGAATATTCATATTGAAGGCACTAAATCTCCTTGTCACCAACCTTCTCAAGGGCGCGCACTTGGCCAATTCCCTGGCAGATTCAGCTCATCATTAGGGACATATGCACTCTTCTCACCAAATGATATGTAATTGAAGCATACATCTTATTTTTTGAGAGACGAATCGGATAGCAAATTGGATAGCTAATGTAGGCCATTTAGTTGGTGGTAGCATGGACATTATTCCTTGTAACAACTCTAGTCCCTAATGCCTCCTTTGATACAATAGGAGTTCCCCTCGTGAGGAGGGTCTCCTAATGCCTTC
Source organism: Chenopodium album (assembly GCF_948465745.1). Lineage (NCBI taxonomy): Eukaryota > Viridiplantae > Streptophyta > Magnoliopsida > Caryophyllales > Amaranthaceae > Chenopodium > Chenopodium album. The sequence continues at coordinate 22,816,083 of NC_137843.1, read as the reverse complement.
TATTTTTCTTACTTTTATAAGGAAAAAAAAAATAATAACTAAGACTCATACATCTAATAGGTACGGCCCTCAAGTTTTGTTAAGTACTGTTTAGCAATCACAACCACCCCAAGCTTAATCCATATCCTTTCAATTGTGTCAAAGTAAAGCACCTACATCTATACTTTCTAAAGTCAAACCAACTTATTTGACTTTGATTATATCACTTTATTATTGAATTGAGCTCTGAAACAAAACTGATACACTAAATATGAACGCCCTACCACAATGAACTGCTCCCTTCTTTAATTAAAAGTATGTCCTTTTTCATCTTATTCCCTTGTGAACTTCTTGCATGTCACAAATGTAGATGATTAATTATTCTATGTATGAATATTGAATATAATTACAATCATGATTTCATCACTCTCCGATAATCACTCAGGATGATATAGAAAAAGCACGGTAATTAAGCTTGTTTATTCTTATTGTGCATCTGTGCTTTCCCTAAATAGTAACGTAGTTAATTAGTATAATAAACTAAATTATCATCTATTTATGCAAATAATACTATCCTATTAGTGTTATTATTTAATTTAAACTTTACACCTAAATGTGAGATATAGTATAGTTGCACCAATGGTAGAATAATGATCTCTCTACTTATCATTATTGTTAATTGGTTGTACTTATCAGAACTTATCAGAATCTTTTTTTTTTTTTCTCTAATTCTATAATACAGTTTAGTGGTGTTTAGAATAAAGAAGAGTACAATAAAATTAAAAATAAAAAGGCCTGAAATTTGCTAATTTAGAAAGTGAAGTTACGAACCTATAGAGTTAATAGATGAAAAATTGTGACCGTGTAAAACATACTTCACAATATGTCGATATTTACATTACTAAGCAATATAATACATTATCCTATAAGTCTATAACTAGATGTGTTAAAAATCATCAATTGATGTGAAAATACTTCGACCTAATTCAAAATGAACCGATTTAAAATTTAACTGTATATATAGTTGTAATAATTTAGCAAAACTCAAATTAAAAATGACTCGATCCAACTAAACATTATCAGAACCCGACATATGACCTGAATTGACACCTCCTCCTGTAAAATCTTCTATGCATTCAAGCACATAAACACACAAACAAATACTCACTCCTAAGTTGTATGCCACTGTAGTATATTCCAAGACTCTTTCACACATATTAATGAGATTAAATAACACGACAACACAAAGTCACGAGTTCGTTACAATTATAATCCTGTAGATTTCCAACGTACAATAACAACCTCTAAACGTTCAATTCAATCCCACTTATCATCATCTTGTGTTCACGGAGGCTGCAAAACTATTAACCAAAGCAAGGGCGTTACTAGTGTACTCCTTCACGATCACTACCTTGTCAAACACTTCGTCTTTCACCGGACACTCCCCAACGTCCTCGAACCCGTCCGTGCACGTATCCTCATTGGTTAGAGCCGCGCTCATCCACGTCTGGACATTACTGAGCTGGAACCTTACTGCCTCGGCCGAGGAGGACTCGGCAGCCGAAGCTACCTGGCTCATCTCCTTGAGTGATTTATGTATTTGGTCGACAGCGTCTCCGAAGGTGGAGGAGCAGTCGTGTAGGGCGGAGGTGGCCCGCGGGTCGGGGCCGTAGTCGGCCCGTTGGGTCATGTTGGTGAAGAAGGAGGAGGCGTGGCGGGCCCGGGATAGGGTGAGCCCGATTGAGATACGGGCTAGTTGGGCCGGGTCGAGACGCACTGCATTAGCGTAGCGGGAGAGGGAGGTGTAGCATACGTCGGGGTAGAGGGTGGTGTTGCAACTCGATCGAATGAAGTCAAAAGAAGTGGTGGTGGCGGGCGGAGTGGCAGCGGAGGTGGGGAAGGAGTGTGTATGGTGGAGGAAGAATGTAAGGAAGAGGAAAATAAGTTGAGAATGCATGGTTGTTTAGAAGGATGAGGTTTTGTTTGTTTTTTGAGAGTTTATGTATTTTAGAGGGACAAGAAGAGTTGGGCTAATTTTGGGGATTGGAGCATTTTATACATAGAATTTTATATTTTTATGAAGAGAATGTGAATGTAAAGTGTCGTCTTTCTTTGTTGTAATTTAGTGGGGGTTGTATGAATAACTTTTTATGTGATTATGTTGGTAGATGTTTTCTTGTTTCTTGTTAATGTTAATTTGTAATGATTAGAAATAACCATGTTTTGCCGATTTAAGAGGATAACAATTGAAGTTTTACAAACAATTCCAATTGTGCAACTTTAATGATGTGATACCTTTCTAGCTCCCGTGAATGATCTTCAATTCTTCACGGATTATTGTAATTTGGGTCATTATATGTGGTGGTCAATTTTATAGATTTTGATCGTAAATTCTCACTAGGAAGAATATCAAGAAAACAATACTGATGCTTCCAAATAAAAAAAAAAAAAAAAAGAAATAAATAAATAAAATTAAAAAAAAAACAGAAATAATATTGAGATTTTATTAAATTTTTTGAAGAAGATTTGTTAAATTTTACTAACTTAGAAAAAATGTAATGAACATATAATTTGATATATTAATGAAATATTAATCTACTTTATGTCTCTACAAGTAATTAAGCTAACTTAATTGTAATTTGTAAATGAGGATTTCTCATGAACGCCCGTTGAGGCAACTCACTTGTAATGTCTGGCTAACAAGGCTGGTTACCCCAACGCATCATTATAATTTCAAAGCTGAAACACGGTCATTGCCCAATGTCCATATCTACTTTTATTCCATATTACTTACAATTTTTTTTTACGAAACATAATCATTAATATACAAATGTAACTATTGATATCATTGATTGTATATTTGTAAAAATTAGAAACAGTTAATATATATTTGGAAAATATTCATTGATAGACTCATCAACAACATTTTACATACTAACATTTGCTTTCATATATAAGAATATAAAAATGGTCAAAGTGAAGTGAAGTATGTAAATAGAGCAAAAAGTCAAAATTTTGTGAGTAATCTAGGGTGAAGATTGTAGATTCTTATTAATAAGACTGATTCAAGGTAGATGTTAAATGACACTCGAGCATATATGTTAAATACGGTTCTGGGCCGCACTCGTAAACTAAGAGAAAGTCCACTTTACAAGTCCAAGGAGGTTTCATCCCCAAACCATATAGCAATGGAAAGAGTAGCCCATTAGCCTTATAAATTGTTTTACTCTCTCATCTTTTATCAATGTGTGACCTTGGGGCGTTTACTTCACAAATCCAAAGAGTTTCCATCCCAAAACCATATGGCAATAGGAGAAGTAGCCCTTTAGTTTTATAATTGTTTAACTCTCTCTTCTTTTATCAATGTGGGACTTCTAACCAGTGTTATTTGGTGGGATATATTTCAACAATATACCATTCTTATTGAGAAGTAGGGTCTGTTCTCATTGACTGAAATGAGCTGAACTGAACTGAATATTTTATAAGAGAAGGAAATTAGGAGTTGAACTGAACTGAACTTATTAGAGCTGAGCTGAACTGAACTGAAAATAATTGTATGAAAACAAGCCCTACATCTTAATTATTAAAAAATAGTTACACCATATTGACTTTCACATTTATGAATACACAATTTTGACCATTAATATTGTAAATTATCTACTAGTATATTTACTTGTATTTCCTAAAAAAAATGATGTTTAAAAGATATTGGGACTAACTCAACATACTATTTATATATGGATCTTGCTAACGAGCGCCCCAGGGCGTTAGTTAAGGAATAATTCTATTGGTTGAAAAAGTATTAAGTTAGGAATGCATGATAAAATCACGCGTCGTTCGGTGTAATTAATGTTAGTTTTACTCTAATATTTCCACTTTTAATTCTCTTATCTAACGCCCTGGGGCGCTCATTAGCTTTTGCCTTTATATATTAACATATGTGTATATGTATTAAGAAGTCAAAGTTGATATTCAACACAATTTAAAATATTAAATTAGTATGTTTTTGGTGAAAATTTGATTAGTATGAACATTTATACACTTTGATTTAGCTCAAAAGATCATGTTGAGTTTGTTGATATTTCCAATCATCCCTCTATTGCTACTTGGTCACCTGTTTGACTTTGTAATGGTATAATGAACATTGAAGGGTGCATGTAATCTCGAGAAAGAGTCCGTTAATCTCGGCATCATCATGCACTCGCTTTGTCACTTTAGTGTTGTGGGCCTTGGTATAACTGCTTTCATCGACAGTTAAAAGTTTTGACAATGTTAAATAGACAAAAATAGTACAACTTTAATAGTTAAAAGGAGACAAGTAATCCCCACTAGTGGCGATATAGGGTGGGATTTTCGGTAACCTTTTCCCGACTCTTACTGAAACCAACCATATCGTTTAAGATATAGTTCGCGATACAAGAATGTCACTCTATCCCAGGGCAAGCAATCAAACAATATGAATAATAAAATGCAATTATGGGTCTAATTTAGTGAAGAAATCATTTTTGATCCCTGTCCTTATCTCCCTCATCGAAGAACTCGCTCCCTATCTAGTGATTTTTCTATCCGTGGGAATTCTATGGTTCAGAAGGATTTAATGCAAATGAATTTCCATTCTCAGAGGCATCTCCATAGTCATGGGTGTTTAGTGAATTTCTTGACTAATTTAGCAATTTCTGCACATCTGCAGGATGAGGTCAAAACTAATCATGGTCCATAAACCAGAAAAATTTTAAGATCTCGAGCCAGGATAGAAAAAATATAATAGGTTTTTTTTTATAAGTAATATTTATTCAGAGTGATCGTCTATGAGCTCAGCTCAAGCACGAGAGGATTCATCTCTACTAGAGTTGCTTGTTGCCAACTCTGAGCTCAAGTTCAACAACGACTCTCCTTTCTTACAAAAATATCCTCAACCATAAAAGCTGAATTTGAGCCAGAAAATATGGTAGTACAAAATTAATATTGCCTCTTATGAAGACTAGAGAGGACTCAAATTGCAAGGGATGTGACAACCAGCTGAAACACTTCCCGCTTATGTAATAACAGTTGGCTCTGACCTCCCAGTGAATTCTTGCATCTTAGAAAGCTTGAGAGCAACATCAACCTGCAACGGAGTGCATAGTACATCTTAGAATAACAAAAAGGGAAAAATGTAGTGGCCAAAGTTTACATAAAAAATTAAGCAATCTCACAAGGGGTTTAAGTGCTTCCTGTGAATCTCTGCTGATTTTTGAGGAGTCGTTTACGTATTGCTCAATGTACACACGAACTGTGGCTCCTTCAGAGCCAGTTCCAGAGAGGCGGAATACCTGAATTAATAATTGTCACAATAAAAACCAAAGCAAGGCATCAGACTTTGTGGAGAGCAGACAAAAACTGTTCAATTTAATAATAAATAAATAACAAGCTCTTTACCAATCGCGAGCCATCTTCAAACAGGTAGCGAATACCCTGGTGCTTTGAAACTGAACCATCAACAGGATCAGTGTATTCAAACTCATCAGCATCCTTCACGTTGGCCACAGTGGAATTAACTCCCTTCACAATCCTGGTCAGAGCAAGAATTAAAGAAGCTTCAGAATTCATATAACATAACCAGACCTTGAACATCAATAATCATAGAGTTGATGCACAGCATTTCAACAGCAGTTCCAACGTTTTGAGAATATTAAGATTTATACAAAATTCATCATGTAACTTAAGAAGTTGAGTTAAGCACTTATTAAGCATACTTTTAGAATTGTATGCACTTGAACACAAATAAATATCCTGGCAAAATTTATGGTTAGATTATGTATGGGTCAATCAGCTTAATATGAACATCAGGCCAAGGGATGATAAAGCCACAAAAGAGTTTTGAAGTAAAATTGATATACTTCTTCATACTGGAAACTAAATTAAATAAGTAGTGACTTACTCCATTGTCTAAAGTTCTACTCAGATATGTGCCTTTATGGGTACTTTTAGAGGGAAAAAGGTATATTGAGTTCTATGTTGTAAGGTGTTAGAGGGTAAAAGAGAAAAAAACTGTATATACTTTGATAATGGTCAAACAATTAATAAAGCAAAGATGAGTAGAACTAGAAAAAACTGAGTAAAGTAAGAAGAGCTTAGGAAAACAAATTAGATGATCGCTAAATTAATACGTCCTTTTTTTTGACAGAAATTAATACTTCCTGCTGGAGTATAAAGTACTAATCACCTAGGGAAAAAAATTAAATTAAAGAACTAAAAATCTAAAGCTAATTAAAAACAATTAATTACTTTCAACGGTCCAAGGGACTGAAACCGATAACCCTTGGCTTCTATTTTACCCTAATTGTGGTTTCTTTATCTCCATTGATTGATGACTTAACAATCAGATGCAATACTGCATTCCATACTAATAATTTCCATGTATTCAAATGAACGTATAGAGCCCCATAACCATCTTTTCCCCATGGTCAAATCCAACAGACAATTGTGATTTGTAACGAATTTGGTACTTTCATTAGATGGTTATAAAAGTTGTCTCAAAGTGAATTTTGATTCATAGATCAATAGTGCATCCAGCAAGATCGAAAGAGTAACACTTATAAATCCAATCAAAGCCAATGAACTCTAAAATGACTTGAACAAAAAGACAGTAAACACTGGCTTACTTGTTAACTTCAAAGAGATCAGACTGCAGATTGACCAAATGTGCCATAAGTTCTTTTGCACCACCAGCATCAACATTCTGAGGAAGCAAATTTCAGTATTAATAATTGATGTAAAAATGATAAACAAGTTGGTAATGCTTAAGCTTATACAATGTATACATAATACTCCCTCCAATCAAATTTAATCACTGCAAGTTCAAAATTATGTTAGTAATTTAAAATGGTATTTATTTAATACCTACACAAGAACAATTGCAGGGGTATTTTAAAAGACTAGTGTTTTGACATTTAAGTGGTAAATAATACTTCAGCCGTTTCTTTTTAGTTGACATGTAACGTTTCACTTAACTTCTACTGTAATATTTGAAGGGAAAGCAATAAAAGATGAGATTTTTAGGGAAGTAGGCAGCTATTTCATTGATTAAAGGTTGAGTCTTACAAACAAGGTGGCTTGAGGCCACTACTCTCTCTCTAGTACCTTGAGGGTACAACTCTCCACACTCTAGGAATTACAATTTACCAGCTACCTAGCACACTCCTACCCCCCCTTTACTTATATGTACACAACCAGCCAAAAAGAGAAAGGGGCAAAATCGCAGCTGTCACACTGAGAGAGGATGCTGCCAGCCTTCACAGCAATCATTGGCAGCTCACTGATTTGGTGGCTCATTCCCTGCTGGTCGTTGTTGCTGTCCTTTCTTCCTTCTGCGCTCATAGGTGACCCAGCCCTTGTTCTTGTTGCTCAAGGCATTCGTTGCAGTTTCTTTAGTCACGTTTGCCAATGCATAACTTCAACCATTCATATCTTTATTTACCGATAAGCAAAAATTATGAAAAGTTGATATTTTGTAAATATATATCGTGACGAATCTAACAAGATCCCACATGACTACATTTTTCATTACGTATAAAGCACAAAACACGGTCAAAGGGGAGTGTGTGAATAGTGCTAAAGTCAAAACGCGTCAACTAAAAAAAACGGAGGTAGTATAAAATGCGAAAAGTTAGCGGTGGTCAAACGGCCAACAATTCGGAATAGAGGAAGTACCTCATAATCATATCTAGTGTAATAGTGCCGACCATAGGTAGCCCAATGCTGACGAACAATGTCTTCAACCGTCACAAGGTTTTCTCCATTGAGTTTATCCTTGTTCTTTAGAGCGAGAATAGATAGCCATGCCAAAACAGCCCAGATCCCATCCTTCTCACGTACATGATCAGAGCCTATTCAGGAAGCTCAGAGAAATCATTCTGATTCCTTATGAATTCATTAGACATCACATATGAACAAGGACTGTAGAAGATAAAAGCATACCAGTTCCAAAACTCTCTTCACCACATACTGAACAAAATCCAGCATCCATCAAATTACCAAAAAATTTCCAGCCAGTGGGCACCTGGAATTTAGTGAATCACCTTTAAATGCTTTCTAAAGGAAAGGCAATGCTCACTATTTACTTTAGAGATTGAAGAGCCTATAAATTTTATGAAGTTGAAGAAAGGAAAAAGAAGAAAACAGCTACAGAAACCAGTTAAAGAACTAAAGATAAGGAGCTACAGTCACCTCAAAGAACTTCAAATTAAGAGCTTTTGCAACAACATCCAGAGCAGCAGAAGTAGGCATGCTCCTGAAAAGTCAATGCAAATACAGAGATACTTTAACAAACATAATGGTGCATCATTGGACAACCAATTCAACCCAAAAAAAAAAAAAAAAAAAAAAAAAAAAAAAAGAAATTACAACATATCAATAATTAATAATACGTCATGTTGTCATCACCAATAGAAGATGGGAGAGGAGAGAAAAGGTACTCGGTAAAAATCAGTGTTGCTAAATTTGTTACATCACTAATAAAGTGAGTGATTTTACCGTGTTAAAAAAACTTAAGACCATCTAAGATGAAAAGACAGAGGTGAGTACACACAAATACAAGATTACAACGATGCTACAACCACGGGGGCCAATTTTACAGAACCCAAAAGGCTGGAGCAAGATGCAAGAAGTCAAGAACAAACTGTATGAATAAAACAGAACTAGACACCGTTAAGCATACCTAGCAACTCCCTTCAGACCACCAGAGAAGTATGGAATTGCTTCTACAGCATTAGCAGCAATAATGGCAACGGAATCCGAGGGGGTCACAAAAAACCTAGGAAAAAAGGTAAGTTAGATAAAGAAGTTTCTCACAAGATATCTGCTCACTCTAAGATGTAGAGTCTACCTTTTACCCAGTATCATATTACGATCAGCATCACCATCGGCAGCAGCACCAAATTCAGGCGGTTCACCTTCTGTGTCCGTTTTACCCAAACCCATACGTTGGACTAATTCCTTTGCATAAGTCAAATTGGGATCAGGATGCCCTCCACCAAAATCTTTCTATACGGATGAAAGAGTGTATGTTATATAATGTACTTAAACTAGATACAATAGTTCAATAAAGACATATATCACAAAAACCATTTGACCTTTGGTGTACAGTTCAACAGTGAACTCTCGTTTGCACCAAGCTCTTCAACAAATATACGCTTAGCATAAACACCAGCAACTCCATGAAGGGCATCATAGCTAGAAATTAGGCAGGGGGAATCCCAACACAAAATATTAGCACAAATATAGCAAAAGTTTACAAAATAAGTGCTTCAACATTATCTAAGTACTCCTACCAGAATGAGAATTTTGGACATGCGAGCAGCTTTTTGATAGCTTCGAAATCAAATATTGACCTGCTCATGCAACACAAAGATTATACATCATTATCCAAGTTGATGTTCAAGCCTAACTTTATATAAGACAGCCAATTTAAGAATCAAAATATAAAAATTAATTCTTCCCCCTTTTCAACCCCTTTGGCCCTTTCCACACATATTGCACTGTTTACCATTCAAGGAAGTTTCACAAATATTGCAACATATGCATTTGGGGATATCCAATGTTTCCTTTCACACTATAAATTCCAACATAATCTTATTGTAAACACCTAAGTATGTAACCTACTTACATTTTTAGGGTAATTCGCATGGATTCTGTAGTTTCTTATCACCTTTTACCCAATTTCTAAAAAGTTGTGCACTTCCCATGTAGCAGAAATTTTAGATTGGAGGAAGTAATATAATATATTATAGAGAAAAAAAAAATTCAAACTAATCCTACAGCTGATAGAATATTCAAACACAAGAAGAGTTTTCTTTACAATAAAAACAAACCTTTTAAGTTAACATAGAAGTAATTTATTTTAGAACTTATTTAACTGAAGGCCTAAAGCACTAATTCACCCTGAGGCCTAAACCACAGACTATGATAATTTAGAATAATCCACAGATACTACAATACAGAAAGCTCTTGATAGCAGATAGGACATCCAATTATCATTCAGAAGTATGTCTCCCCAAGTCTAACACAAATTTATGTAGGGCTATGATGGGAGGAGGTTGCATCAGCCGGCAACAAAAAGCCTAAGCATGCAGACCTTTCAAAAAATTGTAGCTCCTATCTCAAAATATATTTTTTTTTTCAAATTATAACTTTACCTGAGACAATTATCAATTAGTTAGCCTTGAAATTACAATTTATCTTAAATAAAGTGGATAATTTTCACACTCACACCCCCAGAATTTCACTTGTTGGAATCCTTGGAATCCAACCTTTTAACCTTCAAGACTTCATCAATCATGCACCTAAGGCAAGGATAAGCCCTCACCTAGAATTATATTTGGCATATCAAAGCCAGGGCATAGAACTGTTCCCACTTCCCAGAAAGCATTTAGAAGCTTAAAGCACCTTTTAATAGCTCCCTAATGCCTAGATAGAACAGACATACTGCCTGTAACTCCAAAAGTGTTCACCATAAGTGAATTGAAGCAATGAAGTTTAAGTCCTAAAATTCATTTATACTATATTTGGATAAAGATATTTGGTAGGAAAGGGATGGAGAGAAAATGAGGGATACAAATTCCTTATTTGAATAAAACATAGGGCAAGTGAAAGGAAAGGAAATGGAGGGGTCCATTTTTCTTTTCCTCTTATAAACCAAATCCCTCTATTGTTGGAGAGATTTGGAAGGAAAATGGAAGGTCACTCTATCCCTCACCTTACCTTTCTTTTCCCTCTTTTGCGTTCCCCTCCCTTTCGCTTCACTAGTGTCATCCAAACATAGTGTTATACATTAAAGACAACAGTAATACAAAAGCAAGTTCATATAGCTGATTTTAAAAGATACTCCTGTTTTCTTTTACTTGCAAGAGTTGCAACATAGCCTCATGGAACACACTTTGATGAAGAGATTAGATGATGCAAAGGGACAAATAAATCAAAATATTTGTTTACACATAATACCTAACCTTTCCCAATTCCCTGTTTTAAATATTACATTGATAAAGTCATTCATTTATTTTCTCTAATTACCTAATAAAGTGTGTGCCTTGAGGCTATGTTGCAATTAAAAGAAAGTTGAGGAAGTATTTTACAGAAAATTAAAATTATAAGACCAATTTCCTGCTCTCCCAATTGAATCCATTGAAAACCAATTGATAACAAGAGAAAACATAAAATAAAACGTAGAAGGCACATGCAGATTGTGAAAGCCAGCTTTAGACTTACTTCATCAACTTGACATATGTATCAGTTGAATCAAAGACTTCAACCTCAAATTCACCATCAGGCCCTGAGAAGCTAGTTGTGCCTATTTTAGAGATATCAACCTGGAAAGAACAGGAACAATTTGATATATGCTAAAATAGCAAGCTATTAAACTAATGTACTGTTTGGTTGGCAGTAAAAAAAAAAAGGCAGTAATGGTATTGGATATGGAATTTTGTAAGGATAGTCCCAAGCCAATGTACATGGCAGCGCTTGTCCACCCCTAAACATCTATTTTTTATTCACCAATTTTCAAAATTACCCATTGTTGAATACTTGAATGATAATGGATATTTATACAAGAAAAGACATGTATGGGGTTGAAGTTTTAATGCCATGGACGTTGACAAGTGGCTTTCTTTACAAAACTACATAGAAATCCATTACCATTCCGCCATTTAAATCCACCTAACAATGGGCCATTCAAACTATATTTGTCATGTACAATAAGTTGAAAACAGTACATCAGGCAAATCTTCAGCAGTCAAGTACTCCTTTATGGTAGTTGTATTCTCATAAATCTTGTCAGTAACTCCTTCTGGAGCAGGTCCTCCATTTTTCATATTGTACTTTATCCCAAAGTCCTGCATAAATGGAATATCAAACGACAATAAATATTGCACAATTCTAGATTCCTAAATCCACCAACAATGAGCTATGCTACAACTGTAGGACAAGACAAACCTCAGTAGGACCTCCAGGATTATGACTGGCAGTCAATATAAAAGCCCCAGATGCCTTAGATCCCTACAATAAAATCCAAAGAATTAACATAACATGAACTGTTTCGAAGAACTCAGACAGCCTGCAAATATGTCAAACTTACATCTTTCCCAACTCTTTCACGTATCACAGCTGACACAGCAGGTGTTGAAAGCAGTGTGTTTTGACCAACCCAAACACGTTTAACTCCATTTGCAGCTGACATCTTTATAATTATCTGTCGTTTTTCCCAACAAGAAGAAGCAACATCAAACAAAGATATTTTATGTTACAAAAACTGTTTCCAAAAATAAAAACGCAAGGCATTCACATTTCACAAAGAATCAGATGACAGAGATACACATTATAACATCATCTAAGCTCCACATAAACAAGCCTAAACTGAAGTGATTCAGATTAACATACTTTGAAAATCATACAATGCCCCATATAGTACTTTATCATTCATTTACCAGAATACCACAGATGGAGTAGAGTTGGTGTATGAGCAAGAGCAAGGGACACTTAAGGAATTCTCATTTCTGATTTCTTTACACAACACTGTTCAATATAACAGGCTAGAAAATTTCTCAATGACTACAATAGGTTTTCTTGAAAAGGCTTAAAGGCCAAGGAAATTTACTGAATGCCTGAATGAGGATTAAAGCTACATACTTCCAAGTAAAAAATCTTATTAAGATATGTTGGATTTTCTTTTGGTCGAGCAGAAGAGAATTTAAAGGCTTCCTTTGACCAAAATTAAATTCTGTTAAAGCTTGAGTACAAGAAGCCTAGTGTTAACAAAATAGTTTCATTTTTAGAATTCATCCAAGGAAACAGCTAAACAATATACAATGAATGAAAGCTTCAAAAAGATGCACAATTTTTTAGTAGTTGCATCCTCACAATGGTTAACTGTTTCCTGGAATTGTTTTTCTTTTCCATCTATACACCAAGAATAATGTCTAACTGTCTATAATATAGTTTCAATTTGACTATTTGAGTAGGATAGAAAGTTTGATTTTAAGCAAATTCAACACACTTAAGGTATATTTACATTTTTATTCGGCAGATATACAGGTAAAGTACTTGTCATTGCTACAGTAAAATGAAGTTTACTTGCAATGAGAATTATTTTTATTCTAAAACCTACTTGTGTATATTACAGACTAGATGGCTAGTTACCGAGAAAGTAGTCCTCATTTCTGTTGAGTAGAAAGAGAGGGAAGGAGCATTTATTAATGTCACATTGACTCTACCATAGACCCCTCTATTTGTAAGAGTTGATCAATGGTAATAAGATTAACGCATGGTAATTCGTAATTTATACCAAATTGTTCAAGGTTGAGCAGCAGGGTGTCCAGGAGTACATGAAATCAAAAACCAGACAAAGCTAAAGCCAAACAAATAAATAACGGAAGCATTTCCTGACCTAAACAACAAAATATTATCTAAGCTCTTCCTCAAAAATTGGAATCATGTATGAGATAAGGATATAAGAAAAGAAGTAGGGAAAAAGGAAATCATATAAGCTCTTCCTATAACTAAATAAAATTATTCTCTGTTTTTTTTTTTATCTACTATTTGTCAAAATCTAGGACAAGGTACGTGCAAAGTAAGGGATCAATGTTTTAGTTATCAGGTAGAAGTTATGGCTAAAACATTAGTGTAAGCAGTAGGTTATTCAAGCCTTCCAGGAGATAACTAAGCACCTAAGAGGAGAAGAAGAAAAAAAAAAAAGGAAAAGCAAGATCTGGCTTGAGGTTTATGTTAAATTTATGAAGAAATTTGGCACAATCAATATGTACTATTCCATATGTATTTAATAGTTAATACCAAATGTAAATCAAGACCAGTGAGAAGAAGACAAAAGATCGTTAAAAACAATAAGTCAGTACAATATGGTTAGCAAGCAAACCTGGATAGCTTCTTCAGAGTAATAGCGTCCATCGCCAGAAACAACAAGTGTTTTACCTGCATTGACATGAATTAACCAATGAATCAACTGACTATACAAAAAGCCCCATATGCACTCTGCATTCAAATTGTGACTCTACCTATGTTGACAAACAACAGATTCACTATGGCTCCATTTGCTTTGACGGAAAACATTTTCCAAGAAAATGATTTTCCCATTTCCATTATTTGGTTAGTTAGGATGGAAAACAATTTTTCCAAAGGTGAAAAATAGTTCTCCCAAGAGTGGGAAATGTTTTCCTTACAAAAAGAAGGTATGCCACATTTTCCTCCCTACTCATTACATCCCTCACCACTCCTCTCATCCATCTTTTCCCTTCCACTCCAAATTTTCCCCTTCCTCTACAATTTTTCTTGTGAGGAAACAAACAAAAGAAAACTATTTTTACAATTGTGTTTTCCCTTGAAATTGTTTTCCGTTAGAACAAACGGAGCCTCTATCAGTTGAAGAAACCAGAATATATAAAATACTCTATTGAACTCTTGATAGATTTGATGAAGACTATTGTATTTATCATAGAACAAATCACTCCTCTTTAATATCCTAAGCGTATAAGATGAAAAGGTGACTATATAGCACACCCTTTAATCCTTGCCAAATTACACTTAGATTCATTCCCATTACCAACATTTATTACCATCTTACCTATTACAATACAGGTCATAAAGGATATAAAAACAGTCCAACATCCTACCCTTTTTAATGCAGGTATGTTTTCTCTTGGAATCATTTTACTACAAAGCCACAACAACTTTCCCTCGAGAACAGTATTAATAAGTATCATTTTCCAAATAACTTGTACCTTGTTCTACCTTCAAAACAACACACTAGATCGCACCTCATGAGGTGATACATTGATGTGTTCCATGCATGGTACCTTCTTTCATGGATGGTTCTTCTAACTCTCTTGAAAATTCTTGAAGGTACTAGAAGCTTCTTGGTTGTTTATTGGAAAATGGCCAGTCAGGATTCTTTTTTGTATTTTTAAGTTTGTCATTTATTTTACCGATTTTTATAAGATGAAATTTTACATACCTAGTTTAGGGCTCAAGAGAAAATTCAGATCTCGCACATCAGGTGAACTGAGCATTGCCTAAACCAACTAACCTCAATATCGTGAGTTGAAAGGGTTCGACCTTGTAACCTTTAAGTAGGGAGGTTTTGACCTTGTAATCTCAAGATTACAAGGTGAAACCCAACCAACTAAACTAGTAAGTTTGGTTGTTTGATGTGGAAATTGGTATCAAAGCATTAGGTCATTATGTTGCTCGACTTATACACTTATTTTTCTTCCCAACAAAGTTGTCGAACCATTGGTAAATTTTAAAATGAACGTCTCTTAGCCTAATTCAACCTCTAATGTTGTAATTAGCAAAACTAAATCACATTGCCTTCACAATGTTTCACTAGAACAATAATCTAAAAGGTTAGCAATTACTTTAATCACTCTTAGCTTACCCTTAGCTGAACCTCAACAAAATGCAAGTAAAAACAATTGAAATCTAAAAGATGTTGATAACCACATGGAATTGTGCCACAGTAGAAAACTCAGCATAAGTACAGACAACATTAGGTATTGCTATGTGTAAGTTTGGGGAGGGTAACACAAAGCAAGGAGTTTAATTTTGAGTAAGGAAATGCTATTGTCAAATACCAAGGTAATAGGGGAATACTATTATTAGTATTATATTGCTATAATTGTTCCCCCATATTACCTAGATTTATGTTATCTTCAATTTTACACAACATTTTTATAACATGACAGTACCACCACAATGCTAAGTATTTAGCATCATTAGAATAATAAAATTGAAGAAAACAAAATTTGATTATTTTCATAATATGCCAGTAACACCACAATGCTAAGTATATAGCATCATCAGAATAATATAAAAATAATGAATAGATAATCTAGTATCAAAAATAGGAAGTCAAGCCACATTGTAAACAGCATAAAAGGAAACTATTGAACCCACCTTTTATCTTCTCTGCTGTGAGGGCATTGAATGTGGACTGGACAAAATTTTCCAAGTAATGAGGTTGTGCAAACACTTTGACCTGGATGATAGACATTAAAAATAAGAAGGGCATCAAATAAGAATGAACTTTCAACTTCTTTTCCCCGAGCAGTAGTTACTATAAGAACTACTCTAAGAACTTTCTTCTACAGAAACTTCACCAAACTTGGTTTTTTACACATAAAAAAATGGAAAGGTCACAACTCTTACGGATGAAATATATAATGGCATTCTTGACACTAAAGAAAGTATTTTACATCCGTTCAAAAGACCAATGTGAATACATCAAAACAGGCATATAAAATAAGGAACATAAAAATATGAGGCATTTTCTTTTAGTTTCAATTATTTTTCTCATATAATCTATAACCTGATCATATCATGCAAAAATTTGATTTTAATCCTAGCTTTACCCCTTTTCAAATACACATTGTTTTAACTTCAGCAATACATAAACAAAGGGTATTAGTTTAATCATTTTACTAAACATGAAGTGCGTTAACAAGTACTATGTATACTAAGGGTCAACAGATATTGACAATTATTTTGAACAAGATAGCTGATTTTTTTGAAAAGATCCTTTTTATGTTAAATGAAAGACAAGAAGGCAATGCTCCATACCTTAAGCTATCAATATTATTGTTAACCTACTACTCCATACTAGTGTTACTTTATTTTGAAAGCAGAAACAATTCTTCATAAGTCATTACTAAAAATCATCTATATAAAAACTCAAACCATTAACGTACTTGTCTCATCCACATTTGATCTTTCTTTTTTTTCCTTTTCGTTTATAAATAAATTTATATCCAGGACTCTTCATATGAATCTAATGACATGCTTCTTAACATAAGCATATTATTCTTATCATGATTTTACTTCTAACAGCCCGTGCATCGTAAAGGCTTTTACGTTCATTATAATTTACTTCATTTAAGAATGAAGTGCTGTTAAGCTATACTTTTCTGCTTCATGTCTGTTAGATTAGTCACGATATATAGGTTACTCCATATAATTAAGTAAAACTCAAAACCATACGCATGACAAAGCCATAGCAAAGCCCCATAATATTTCTGCACATTGATACTTAAGGTGAAATAGAGATTCGATAAGAGAAAATGGTATTTATGAGTATAGAACTCGAAATCGATATCATAGGACACCAACTATCCGAACACAAGTCGATCCCACCATTACGAATTTCAATGAAGGTTCACATGACCGCGGTCTCCAATCTCTTAACAATGGAGATGCAACAAATCAGATAAAATAATCAGGTCAATAAGAAATGACACAATCACAGACATCAAATGTCACCATAATCATACAGTCAAATGATGTCAATCAATCCAAGCTAATTTGACAATGATTTAAAAGTCAAATCCTGGTCCTAACAACATTCTAAATGATACATAATCTAATACATCATCAATCAACACAAAACAATGCCACTAATCAAAACACCAAAAATGCTAAAATCACAGCATAATTCAGATGTAAAATGGATCTGAAATTGATCGGATGTTACAACAAATAAGATCGAACAATGCAAAACAAACCAAAACCAAAAACAAAAACGCATTGGATTCAATCGAAATTAATTTTTCCAAAATTAAGCAAACAAAATCAAAAAAAAAAAAAAAAAAAAAAAAAAAAAAAAAAAAACCAGGAATCAAAGATGAAAAGAAAAGAAGACCTTCTTGCGAAGACCGGAAGTTCCAGGTTTCTGGCCATCGTAAGGCTTGGTGGAAATGCGAGAAACTTTGAAGATCGCCATTGATGAGTTCACTGAGAAGATGAAGAGGTTAGAGAGAGAAATGGAAGATAGGAGAGAGAAGTAGCTAGAAAACGTAAGCTTACAGTTTTATGATTTCGAGAGGTGGCAGAAGGAGAAATTATAGTGATGTCACATGTAGTTCATTGATTTGATTATGTAAAGGTATAGCTATAGCATAAAATAGATCGGACAAATTTGGTTTGTCTATTATTCCGTTTTTATATGGTTCTTAAAATTAACGGTTAATTATCCATGCCAGATTGCCAGGTGATGGAATACAGTAAATGAGAATTACTCCATTTAGTTTATTTATTTATTTATTATTTTTTTTTTTTTTTGAAATAAGAAGACGGGAATTATTATTACAAATCAAGTTCCACCAAAGCTAAAATATTTTGGAGGAAATGCATCCATACAAACAAGTTCATCATTACCCCTCGTAGCTCATCTAATTCTCATCTAGCAATTAGATGAGCCACTGTATTCCCGCACCCTTTTAACATGAGAACAAACGAAAAAAATCAAACAAACTAAACAAGCTCTTAATATCATCATACAGTAGAAAAATTGGAGCACGACCTTCCTTGGCATTGCCAATAGCTTTCGAGACATTGATTGCGTCTCCCTCTACCCAAACATTCTGATAACCAAGGCGATATGCCACCTGAAGATTGAATTTGGCTGTTGCTGCCTCCGTGACATTAGCCTCCCACAACACATTCATCTTTCTCACAACCGCAACAACAAGTTTCCCAGATATGTCGCGAATGGACACCCCAAGACTAACAAACAAGTCGTCTAAAATATGGGCATCCACATTGATTTTCACCACTCCCCCGGCTGGAGGGGTCCAAGAAGATACTGAAAGCACACGCCCTATGCGAACAGAAGGCGAAAATATTGTTCTTGCGCAGCTGCGGTAATCCTCAACGACGCGACAAATAAATCTCTCAACCACCGATAATGTGTTGAAGACCTCTTGCTCATACACAAACTTGTTGTGGCAGAACCATAAACCCCAGGCAATTGTCAGAATTCTGCCAACTTCTTTAGAGTCCACCTTGCTAGCAAACTAACACACCTTTAAAGCAAAGGAACCAGGAGGGCTGCTGGCAATAAGATCAACAAAGTTATAGTTGTTCCACGCCATACTAGCTTTGTTACAATCGAAGAGAACATGGCAAATAGACTCTACCTCCACTCCACAGCACACACATAATTCGTCTTGAGCAATATGGCGACGATACAAGATTTCTTTAACTATTATGTGTTCTTTTCAAGCTAGCACTGCCATACAAAATGTGCTAATTTCGGGGACCATTCAGATTCCACGCAAGTTTCCATAGCTCACCATTTTCAATGTTCTCAATATGGGAGCGACAAAGAGCACCAAGCCAATACCCGGACCTGACATTGTACTCCCCGTCTTTCAAAGGCCACCAAAAAACTTGATCTGTAGGCAATGATAAAGAGAGAGGAATTTGGAGTATTTTCCTAAAGTCTTCGGGGGTGAAAAGATCATTCACAATATCCAAGTTTCAGGAACCCTTTTCAAAATCGATGCACGAAGCCACTGTAGCCATGGGGTCATAAGTCACTCCATGCTTGAATGTGGGGAACAAACCACCAGGGAGCCTACAATAAATTATCCCAAATTTTTACATTAGAGCCATTTCCAATCCTCCACACAAGGCCCTCAAGAAGGAGCGCCTTTGACCCCCCCACATGCGCCGCTAAGTATAACTCGGATCATGAACCCGATAAGCCTCAAGGACCTCAGAATTTTTAAAATACCTTGCCTTCAACACCTTGTGGGTAAAAGAGGTCGGACAAGTATGAAGACGCCACATTTACTTAGCAAGCAACGCTTGTTTAAAATTTTAAAGTCACGGAAACCCATACCACCCATGGCCTTGGGTTTACATAGCGCCTCCCATGTTTGCCAGTGCATCTTGCGATGTATGTCCGAAGACCCCCACCAAAATCGAGCAAGTAGGGAGTGAATTTCCTCTAACAAACCATCCGGGATCTTAAAAACAGTCATCATATATGTAGGAATGGCTTGGGCAACCGCTTTAATCATAATTTCCTTCCCGGGCCTTGACAACAATTTTTCTTTCCATCCCTGCAGCTTCTTCCATACTCTTTCCTTCAAACAAGCAAAAATCACCTTTTTAGATTTTCCGATGATTGTGGGAAGCCGTAAATATTTTTCATGTTGCTCCACCTCAATAAGTCCAAGAATATTCACGATTTCAGCCCTCTGGGAGACAGAAACACTTTTGCTGAATACGACATATGTTTTGTTCAGATTCACACTTTGACCAGATGCTCTCTCATACTTGCTGATAATTTCAGCTATCATCGAGCATTCTCTAACAAATGTTTTTGCAAAAAGAACACTATCATCCGCAAAAAATAGATGTGATACTCTCGGGGCCCTGTAGTAAATTCGAGCTCCATGAATCAATTTTTCCCTAGCCGCTTTTGCCAACAAAGTAGAAAAAGCGTCAGCCACAATTAAAAACAGGTAGGGAGAAATAGGGTCACCCTGACGTAGTCCTCTAGTCGGAGTCACATTGCCTGAAATGCTGCCATTAATTTTGAAGGAGAATGACACGCTTGCGAGGCAATCCATAATTTTCCGAACCCACATATTATCAAACACCAACTTGTACATCACTCTTTCCAGAAACGACCATTCAACACTGTCATATGCTTTTTTCATGTCCAGTTTCAGGGCTATCGATCCATCTTTGCCTCCACCCCCTCTCTTCATAGCATGAAAAATTTCAAATACTATAAGAGCATTTTCAGTGATAAGTCTCTTTGGAATTAACGCACTCTGATTCACAAATATAATGTCCCCTAAGAGATGTTTCAACCTGTTCGCCATAACTTTTGACACTATTTTGTAGAGAGCATTACAACAACTAATGGGTCTAAATTCCATAATGCATTTTGGGTTGTTACATTTCGGAATTAGAACCACACAAGTTTTATTTATATTACTAATATCAATCTGACCCCTCCACCATAATTTCCCATAATGACATATTTCACTACCCACAATATGCCCAAATTCTGAAAAAATAAAGCATGCATACCGTCGGGACCCGATGCTTTGTTGGGGTGTAACTGAAATAGTGTTGTTTTGATCTCTACATCTGTCGGCTCGGCATTCAACTTTGCATTCATTTCTGGACTTACCAGTGTACTCATCTCTGCCATAGCTTCCTCGAACCCATGAGGATTTTTCGACGCAAAAAGAGTCGAAAAATATGAAGAAACTAATGTTGCCAGCTCTTCTTTCCCCGATCTCCAATTTAATTATCATTAACTTCTAACAAGCCATTAATAGATTTTTTCTACTTTCGTTGACTGCTTTATGATGGAAATAGGAAGTGTTTTTGTCTCCATCGCGAAGCTCATTCGATCTCGCTCTAGCATGCCAATAGGATTTTTCTTATTGGTGTAAAATATCAACCTCATTGGAGAGATTATTGCACAACTCAAGCATTGCGGCATCGGTGTCATTACTTTGTGCTTCTCGCAATTTAGCTTCAGTAGTTCTGTTCTTCTTTTTTATGTCTCCGAAGCTTTTGACAGCCCAAGTAGCCAAACTCTCCGCACACCTTGCTACTTTAACCGGAACCTATTCATTGCATTTGCCACAACTTCACCACAATCTGGCTTGGATAGCCACAATGATTCCAACCTGAATTGTTTTATTTTACCCCTCTCTTTCATAGTAGATACCACTTTGTAACACCCCAATAATTCTCCCTTTTCCAAACCACTTACTTTAAATAAAAATAGAGGAGAACCATTGGCATGTTACCGCCACGTGTTAAAACGTTAAGACTTTATCAAAGTATCGCAGCGGAAAATCCAACTTAAATCTTGAAATAATATAATTTAGAAAACCAATAAGTCAAACGTTACAAACTGGAACCATAAATTCCCTTATTAAAACCAAACCAATATTCAAAATCCCAAAACATAAATGAAATAGTAAAACATAAACAAGTTCAACACAAAGAATGAATACTCTCAATCACACCAATCTCTTGACAATGCGTATGTCAAATCCCCGAATTTCACATCATCAAGCTACCTGTGCGATACTGCTCCCCAATAATACAAGTGTAATAATTGGATCATCACAGGGTCATTGAAGGCAAAGGCCATGACCAAAATAAATACACACAAAAGCACGCAATCAGCAAAGCTGAGTACATACAAGCTATAACGTACCAAACCTAGCATGCTCAATTAATTAAAGTAAATAAACATACAACACAAATTCATTAAGCAAGACTCCACACTTAGACAATTCAATTGACTCAACATACTTACTAACCAATTACAAACACTTGACTTATTTAATTTGATTAATATAATTTGGAGTAAGCAATAGACGAGGTTGTCCAACCCACCAAATCATTTTGGTCCCAAAAGACCATTTAAAATAAAAGTTTAGCAATGCAAGAATGGGCGCGACTCCATTCTCACAAAGTTAGTCTAGGATCCCATATATCTAACTTTCATTATAAAATAAAAATGTAATTACCAAAAGAGAAGAGGACATGTTGATCAAACAAGCCTCGGAAAGCCACGGGTTACCACCTGTAGACACCTAAAAGTGTCTCCCCAAAACCAAACCCGATGATGAACAACCTTTCACCATCATTATTGGTCGGGTTGAGTATTTAATCTTTGGAGTGCTTAAATCCATGTTTCCATTCAATACATTTCATAAACCAATCCATTTCCTAGCTCATTTCCCTACACCATAACTTGTTTTCCGCTTTTCGTGTCCACATCACAAAATCGAGAGAAACTGATTTTTTGGCCCTATAATTTTGATCCAATTATTATTTGGTTGGATAGGCCTTGAAATAAGATTTCCAAAAATATATCATAATCCCAATTTCGATTTAAAATGAAGAAGATATGAGGAAAATACTAAACTCGGCCCAAAACCAAACCCGGCCATATCTTAAAATATAAAATTATTTTGACCTGATTCTAATTGTGTTGAAAAGTAGACTTGATAAGCTTTCCAATGATATATTATACGCCTTATTATGAGTTACGGATCAAAAGTTATCGTAGTTTTGAAAACGCGTAAAAAACTGGAATTACCGCGCAGCAGCTAAAATGCCGCGACGCGGCAAAGGGTGACGTGGCACGGTGCTTATTGTCGTTACACGGTACTCTACACCGTGTCACGGTGCATTTTTTGTGTTTTTTCCTCCTTTCCTCACGCATTTCTAATAAAAAAAGTACACCATGACACGACGCCACGTGCCGCGCCACGGTGGACTTTGATGCGTCACGGTATTTTCTGCCGTGTCACGGTACATGTGTCGTGTCACAAAGTACACCGTGACACGACGCCACGTGCCGCGCCACGGTGGACTTTGCCGCGTCACGGCATTTTCTTCCGTGTCACGGTACATGTGCCGTGTCACGGAATGTTTCCGTGTTTTCTCCGCGTAAAACCTACACGCGTTTTATCTTTTTAGGGCAATTATTTTGCTGCGTCGCAACATATTTTGCCGTGTCACGGCAGACTTTGCCGTGTTGCGGCAACCTCTGCCGTGTCACGACGCCCCAAAACTAGGGATTTATCTTTTTAGGGTTCCGTGTGTTCCCTATACTCATTTTTCTATAAATACTCTCCTCCTTTCTACAATTCGAGACACCAAATCATTCTCTCTTCCTCTCTTCTACACCAAATTATTCTCTCTTCCTCTCTTCTACACCAAAAAAATCATTCTCCTCTCTCTCTCATATTCTAAACCTTAAACCTGTATTTCTAATTACATCATTCCTTCCTTAAGCACTCCAAGGAGTTCATACTTAACCCGAGGTTCCATCCTTAAATCTGGCGTGAATTTTATAATTAACTGAGGGTTTGGACCAAATCAACTCTACTTTTAATTTAATTTAATTTAATTTCCATTTGATTTATATTTTATTGAAGTTACTAACAATTTATTCATGATGTAGCAATTTTAAGGAACGCGCGTAATGTGAGTAATTAATTAATTTGATTACTTATTTTATTATGTTGCTAGTATCATGATTAGGTTAATTTATATTTGATTTGACTAACAATTTATTGTTGAATTGCTTCTAATATTAATGTTTATTCTATTATATTTTTATTGATCACCATGTTGCATGTTAAAGGGAATATGTAATTGAAAATCACGCCTAATAAGATAATTTGGACGACCGGTTTAGGTTCCTTTTTAATCTTGTTATTAATTCAAGTGATCACAAATATTTTAGAATTATGTGTTGCATTAATATTCAACCAATTTAGCATAATAATAGTTTAGAGCAAATTGAATCTTTGTTTGCATGTCTTTGAGATCGCAGGAATCACTTTTCACTATAAGAATCGAGAAGAGGCCAATATGGGCGAATGTGACTCCATCACTCACTTCGTACCATCATTCCCGATCCTCCTTTCGTGGTTCCGAACCATATAGAGTTAGTAATCTCATAGATTATGAATGGGGTGTAACCTTCACAGGTCAATCATTGTTGCCTTTGGTTGTCCCTTAATCGTGGTTGCCTTTTATGATCCGTGAACGGTTTACAAGTTCCTTAAAAACTTGTTGGCGGCTCCCTACTTTCCTTGTCCCTAATCATAATATGTCAATTCCCACTTCCTATGAGTGCCAAGCATATTCACACATGCTTTAACGTAGGCGCACTTCGAACGACGCCTACACCACCGTTGTACCCCAACCCATAATTGTCAATACTGTAGAAGTGCACACTTTCCAGAGTTTTATTGCTAATCCATGTTTCACTTTACGTGATTATAAATTTAATTAATAGCCGACTCATTCAAGTAGACCATACATAACAATCATACATCAATTCACTTTTAATCTTATTTAGGACAATGGTGATCACATCACAAATTGACCTTTAATTCCTTTAAATTCTAAATTATCCAAAATTGTTGAACATAGTCAACCCACCTAGCCATTTCGGCTTAATCCACTTTTACTCAACATACTAACAGTCATGCTTGAGTAATAAATAAAATAATAATAACCTTGTGGAATAATTAATAAATTCATTCCACTTAAACCATTTAATTCCAATCCTTCAATAATCAAAATATGGTTAACAAACCAATCCAATAAAAATATGCTTGTATCAACATTCCATACAAACAATTAATCCAATATAATTCAACATGCTTGCATCCATAATTCCATACAAACATAATCAATTCACCAAAACATGTCTCATAAACATAATTTAAGCACATGAATTAATTAAATGTATAACCAAACAATTTCCATCCAAGTGTTCTCTAAACATGAAACTAAGTTCTTTCCTTTTGGTACCTAAACATGATACTACTTACAACAAAGTAGACATATATGTACCTCGTAATTAAACAGTCCTTTGTGCCACTTTTAATCACTTAAAAGTCTCCTAGGGAATAATCACTTCCTAAAAAACAACCAACAATCATAAATTAATACTTATACAAAATTTCCAGCAATATAATTAGATTAAAAACTCCTTAAAACTTTCTTTAAAACATGTTTTTATGCTTAATTAATCAATAGAAATTCAATAGGAACAAAAGCCCCAATTTAATTACACATTAGAACCCTAAAATCCCAATTTAAATAAATTAAAACCCTAGGTTTATAATTTAAAATATCTGAAAAATTAAAACCATTATATAATCTGAAATTATAACTTTAAATCATCAAAAACATGTTTTGTTACTAAATAAACTAATTTTAAACGATAAAATAAAACCCAAAATAATTAAATTAATTCTAAGCAAAAAAAAAAAAAAAAAAAAAAAGGAGGAGGAAGGAGGGCAGCCACAGCTGGGCTGGAGGTCGCTGGCGACGGCGTCAGGTGGCCGGTGGCGCCGGAATTCGGCAAAGTTGGTGGCAGCAGCAGTGTGTACTAACTCACGTAGGAATGGAGGAGAAAGAAAAAAAAAAGAAAAAGAAAAAAAATAAAAGGAAAAAGTAAAATAAAAATAAAATAAATAACTATAAAAATAAGGAAAAAGAAAATAAGACTAATCTTTTGTGTGGAGAAAATTTCGGGGATTTATGGGGTATTTATAGGAGAGAGAGTTGTAGGGTAATTAGGAAGATTGAGCCTCGTAAAATAATGGGCCAAATGAATGATATGGACTAGGCTTTATTTGTATTGGCTTAAATTGTAAAATGAAGGTTTATAAATAGTTTATACTAAAATAATTTTCAACCCAAATTAATAATTTGAAACTTTTGAAATTAATTCCGGAAAAAAATATAAATAAAATTATAAATAAAAGTAAATTTCATTTATAAAAATATTTAAAAATATGGGGGATTACAATCTACCCTACTTAAAAGAAGTTTCATCCCGAAACTTAACACAAAATCTTTTAAATTGCAAAAATTTTGCATAAAACCATTTCAAAATTTTCAATATTATGTTGCTGGAATTCCAATTATGTCATAATATCAACATTTATACCTTTTCACCATCCCAATTTACATACTTCACTTGATACGTAAACAATAAAATAGCTATGAAAAGCATAAAAACACCACAAAATAGCATAAAATAGGGCAAAAGCGCGAAATTATACACATTCTACCCCCCTTTAAGAACAAGAGTTACACCCTTGTAACTCACTTCATTAATCTCTTTCTCATATCGTCCTCGGCCTTCCAAGTAGCCTCCTCATACTCTTGGTTTGACCAAAGAACTTTAAAAATTTTCACATCCTTATTGTGTGTACTACGCACCTTATGATCCAAAATTTTCACAGGCTTTTCGTCATAAGTCAAAGTCTCATCCAATTGAATCGATTCAGGTTGTAGCACATGCTTAGAATCGGGAACATAGTTTTCAATTGAGAGATATGAAACACATCATGCATATTCTCAAATTCCATAGGTAATGCCAATTTGTAAGTGTAGGGAATATTTCAATCATCCCACACTTGAGTCCCACTGTGATCATACACTTAAGCATGGTGGCGTCCAAAGGGAAGGAAGCTAGATCAAAAGAGTCGTCAATAAGTTTTAGGAACTTGTAAACCGTTCACAGGGTGAAGGTTACACCCCTTCACGATCCATGAGATCGCTAACTCCATAGTGGTCCTGAACCATGAATGGATATTAAGGGATGAAGGTACAAATCCAACCTAAAAGAGATTGAACCTGCCCTAAATAGGCCTCTACTTTATTCTTCTCATATTCATGTGCACTTTCTGACTAACATACAATCAATATATTAATCCTAAACCTGCTTAATCTATGTTGGTTGAATATTAATGCACAAACAAATCTATTATTGGTGACCACTTGAATTGAAATCATATTAGCCAAAGTAAAATTATTAATTATCTTATTAAGTGTGATTTCAAGTACAAATTCCCTTTAATCCTGCAAGAGAGAGTGTGATTAAGCAATAACAATAATATATCAAGCAACATAATAACAACAATCATCATAATAATAATAATATTCAACCTCATCAAAGCATAATAATATTAGCAAGATCTTAGGCATGATACTAACATGATTAATAACAAATCCTAGCATGTCACTAAGAAATAAAAATCAAAGCTTTAACCCTAACATGATACTAACATGATTAAATAAATAGGAAGCAACCTAAACATGATACTAGAAAGCAATAAATAACATCCTAACATGATACTAGGAATTAAAATAATCTAGGCAAAATTGGCCGCAACAACATTAACTATTAACAAGTTGCACTCAACAGCACTAACTTTGACTAGTAGCTCAAACAACACGACCTATAACATAAGGTGCACGAAATATCATTACTGAGTTTTGCCACCTTAGATTCTCCCGAAAACTACCCATACGTAATATTTTATTATTTTTCTTTTTTTAATTAATTTTTAAATGCAATTTAGTTGGGCTTTTTTTTTTTTTTTATATATGAAAAAAACATGTAATTAGTATGGTTCTTGAAGGTGACATGCCACCAGCACCATTCACCATAACCACCAGCACCATTCACCATAACCACCACCAGTACCATCCCCCACCGCCACCTCTAAACCAAACTGACCCCACACGGCCACACCCACAACCACTAACCACAACCCACCACCCCCTCTCACCTGACCGCACCCCAACAGACCGAAATCCCACAACCACCTTGAAACCCACCGCGTCGATCGGAACCCCACCTCACCCAACCCTAAAACCAGATTGTAAAAGGGTAATTGAAGCTGAAGCGAATAGGTGCTTGAAAGGATCTCCAAAGTAATCGAAAATCAGAAAAAATGGAGATATTTGGTATGGACTTTGGCCGTGTAATTAGATTGCTTCACCATAGCCAAATTCCAGAAATAGATTGCTTGCTTCAGGGTGGGTGTTGAACGGCGAGAAAGGGGTGGGGAAAGGGTTGCGGACCGGTGGGGTGCGATGAGGCTACTCCGGCAAGGAAGGGGGTAAGTAGGGGCGAACCCTTGCCTAGGGTGGTCGCCATTTAGGCAAGGATGGCAACAGGGGCGGGGGAATGGTTATCATTCAAGGGAGCAGCAGGTTTGGGTTTTTTTTTTTTTTTTTATTTTTTGTTTTTTTAATAATTTAAAAATATTGGGCTAATTAGACAGTGAACATCACCTTAAAAAAAAATACAATGTACAAGTAATTAGTATGGTTCTTGATGCCTAACTAAATTGCATTTCAAAATATATTTTTAAGCCTAACTAAATTGCATTTAAAAATTAATTAACAAAAAAAAATAATAAGTATGGCGGTTTCCGAGAGAATCTCAGGTGGCAAAATTCATTCATGATGTTTAGTGCACCTTATGTTATAGGTCGTGCTGTTTGAGCTACTAGTCAAAGTTTGTGCTGTTGAATGCAACTTGTTAATAGTTCATGCTGTTGAGGCCAATTTTGCCAATAATCTAAGCATGCTTTCTAAAGATATGTAGCAATAAAAATACTCACTTTGTTTCCTCGTATCTCTTTCTATCAAAACAATACACACGTTAATAACTTCAATGAAAATATTAAAACAAACAATTAATTTAAATAATTGAAATAGGGATTTGGGACCAGACCCTCAGAAATTATCAACCTTTCACGTTTGAGGCGAAGACAACTTCGAGCTTGTTTAGGTGCATCTAAGACTCGTGAATGTGGTATTGTATTTTGAAAAGGGAAGGTGTAGACACCTAAAAATGTCTCCCCGAAACCAAACCCGATGATGAACAATCTTTCACTGCCATTATTGGTCGTGTTCAGTATTTAATCCGGGGAGTGCTTAAAAGATCGTATTTAATTAAAATCAGTTCTAATAATCCATGGATCAGTCTTGATGTTTAGTCAAAGCATAGTTTATTTTTAATTTTAGCCCAAACCTTATTTTATTTATTATTTTGGCCCAAACCTTTTTTATTTTAATATTTTGGCCCGATTAATAAATAATAAATCAGAAATGGCCCTAAATTATCAATCGGCACTTAAAAAGGCTGAACGAAATTAGGGTAAAAATGAATTTAGACGAAAAAATGGACGTACAGTTTCCCGTGTCACGGCAAAAAGCACCGCGTCACGGGGCTCAGTGCCGCGCCACGGTGCGCATTCCCGTGACACGGTGCCTGTGCTGTGTCACGGGGCAATTTCGTGTCCTTTCCGCGTAAACCCTTCACGCGTTTCATCTCCCGTAACCTAAATATTTCCCGCGTCACTCAGTTTTACCTCGTGTCACGGGATTTTTCCCCGTCTGACGGTGTCCTCTGCCGTGTCGCGGTGTTATTTTTTAGGGTTTTTATCTTTTTAGGGTTCCGTGTGTACCCTCTACTCATTTTTTCTATAAATACCCCCTCATTTCTGATGTACGGGGCATCAATTAATTCTCTTTTTCTCTCTTCTATGCTCTAGCCTAAATATAGCCTACCTTTCTTCTTTCAAAATTCCCTCTTCAAGCACTCCAAGGAGTCCATACTTTACTCGAGGATCTGTCCTTAAACCAAGGCGTGAAAGGTAGAACTGTTTGAGGGTTTGGCCCTAAATCAACTCTATTTAATTTAATTTAATTTAATTATTGTTTGATTAATTTTCCTTGAAGTTACTAACTCGTTTATTATTTTATAGTTGCAAGCAAACAGAATCAAAGTAAGAATTATGTTCCTTTTATTTCTATTTTTCTAACAATTTTATATTGTTGGATTTATTGTTAATTAAATTGCTTCCAATATTAATGCTTATTATTTATTTATTGATCACCATATTGCATGTTAAAGGGAATATGTAATTGAAAATCACGCCTAATAAGATAATTTGGACAACCGGTTTAGGTTCATTTTTAATCTTGTTGTTTAATCAAGTGATCACTAATATTTTAGAATTATATGCTGCATTAATATTCAACCAATTTAGCTTAATAATAATTTGGAGAAAATTGAATCTTTGTTTTCATGCCTTTGAGATCCCAGGAATCACTTTTCACTATAAGAATCGAGTAGAGGCCAATTCGGGCGAATGTGACTCCATGACTCACTTCATACCATTATTCCCGATCCTCCTTTCGTGGTTCTGAACCATATAGAGTTAGTAATCTCATGGATTATGAATGAGGTGTAACCTTCACGGGTCAATCGTTGTTGCCTTCGCTGTCCCTTAGTCGTGGTAGTCTTTTATGATCCGTGAACGGTTTACAAGTTCCTTAAAAACTTGTTGGCGGCTCCCTACTTTCCTTGTCCCTAATCATAATATGTCAATTCCCACTTCCTATGAGTGCCAAGCATATTCACCACATGCTTTAACGTAGGCGCATTTTGAGCGACGCCTACAGAAGGCTTATAAAGAGGGAGAAAGAACAAGCTTCTAGCTTTGAGAGAGAGGAGAGAATAGAATTAGATGATTGTTGATGATTGAAAACGGGGAAATAACGCCACTATTTATAGAGAAAACATCCGGAAAGCTTCGAAAAGAGTCAAAATTTGACTCGAAGTAAAACAGACTCTATCGCGACGCGACAGACCCTATCGCGGCGCGATAGGCTCTCCGCAGCGCGATGACATGATCAGGATAAAAATCCTGTACGGAGTCCTTTTCCCAATATAATTAGGTAATTAGAATCCGTAATTAATTTAATAAAAATCAGCTTTATCTTTTAAAACACTTGTTTTATTCCAAATTAAATTACTTATCTTTTCTAAATAATATAAAAATATAATTATTAATCCTAACTCTATTAGAATATTTCTAGATTATTCTAGAAAATTAAAGTCAATCCTAATAACTTTAGAATAATAATTAATGGGCCCTCCGATCATTGGGCCATATAAATTTTTTTTGAGCCCAATTTAGTATTTTAGCCATAACTTCCTCATTATTCATAGGAATTGGGCTTATAATATATCGTTGGAAAGATATTTTCAAGCCCTATCCAACTACACTATTATTGGACCCATATCATGGACCAAACTAAATTGGACTGGACGTTTTTCACAATAAGGTACGAAAAGAAATATTTTCGAAAATAGAAAGAAACATTTTTAGGTGCATCACGAGACTCTTTCACATTTCACCTCGTTCGATAATCAAATGACGTGAAAGATATTCATCACTGGGTTTGGTTTTTGGGGGGACACAATCAGGTGTCTACAGAAGCCCCCACTTTGACTGAGTTTGGAGAAACGTAAGTTTCGAAAACAAAAGTCAAAGTAACGATAGGGACGAAGAATGATTCAGAACGTTCTGCGATCCTAAATCATTCTTATAATGCCGATACCTGCAAACTAGCGTAAGTTAAACAGATAAAAGAGTTAAGAAGTGCGTATCTTGGACCGTCGAGCACACGACTCTGAAGTAACCGATTTTTTGCTGCATTTGTGACGACCTTCCTCAAGCTAGGGGATATCACCGAAGACCGCTCCGCTTGTAGCTGTCTTCACTTTTTTCTGTGACAGTCCTCCGCAAGCTAGGGAACACCATCGAAGATTGCTCTGCTTGTAGCGATCTTCTGATGTTTTATGACCATCTTCCACGAGCTAGGGAAGATAATTGGAGATAACTCCGCTTTTAGCCATCTCCCGTTTTCGTGACAATTATCCACAAGCTAGGGAACATTGTCGAAGGTGACTCTGCTTGTAGTCATTTTCAATTGTTTGTGACAACCCTCCACATCTTAGGAAACATCGTCAAAGATCATTCTGCTTGTAACGATCCTCAGTTTGCCTATGCTTTGCTTGAATGTCTGTTGTACTGTTGCTTTGCTGTATTTTGCTATGAACCAATACCTTGGTGCTTGCAATGAGCCAATGTTAGGCGCTTAAGCTAAGTGAGACGATCATCATCAGGTTGATCACTTACTGCGATTGTAATCGAGCCGACTACTAATCATGTCAACTTGCTTATAGCGGCTAAATGGCGTACCAAGGAACCCAATTTTTGTATAAGGTCCACATAAACCAATATAGAGCCTAAGGAATTGTGTCGCTGAGGAAAGGAGGCAATCGCTTGCTGCCACATGCCATCGCGACGTGTTAGGCTTATCACATCACGACAGCCTTATCGTGGCGCGGTGGAGTTGGGTTTTCCGGATTTAAACCCCTTTCTTCTCCTTTTCGCCGCTGCACCTCATTTTCTTTCGTTTTTGCTTGAAAACTTCTCTTGGCTCGTTCTCCTTCAATTCTCAACAAAATTCGCTCAAGTTTTTTGCAAATCGAAGCTTGTGATCTCTAGTTTTCCGATCTATGTAAGTTTTGCTCAAACTCACTCTATTTTTGGCGAATTTGGTGTGTTTTTATTTGTGGATTTTCGAAAATTTCGAAATCAATTTTGCTTGTTTTGCTTTGTTCGTCAAATTTCTTGCCATGAAACCACTTGTTTATGTTTGTATATTTCCTTGGGAGTATTTTGAGACTTGTTTGGCTCAATTTGGTGGAGAAACGAGCAAGTTGCCATTAATGAACACCTTGAGTTCGTGAACATAATGTGGCTTGTTTTTCATGTTTTTGCTTGCTTTTCATTCTTAATTTGTCACAACATTTGCCATAATATTGCAAGAAATTGTTTGATTGCTCGAAAATTCTTGTTATTGTCGAATCAAAATCATGCTTTGTTTTAGTACTACGTACTTTTTTTATTTTTATGAACATAGTATCATGCGGCTAGGCGAACTTTAGATACTATAAAACCATCAATTTACTGTTTTTTATGTTCTTGAACATGATTAGCATGACTCGTCGTTGAGGTTCCGACTCACGTTCTCGTGGGGCTCAACGGGAGGACGAGCCTGTCGACGCAGGCGAGGGGATTTCCACTAGCCTTGGGGAGTTCCCTGAGTGGGATGGGCAGACCCTGTATTTCGCGCCCACATTCCACATTTCAGAGTGCGTTCGGCTCGGTATGATCGATGAGCGGGTTCGTTGCCACGGGTTGGGCAAAAATACCATCAGCCATTTGTACGAGACTTACTTCATCAACAACGCGGAGCTGTGCGCGTTGTGGGAGTCATGCGGCTTGACTCCTTTGCTACAGGCCACTCGGGCCCTCTACTCCCTACGGTCGAGCCTCTTCATCGTACGTGGCTTAGTGGAGTTCTTTTGGGACACCACCAACACGTTCCATTTTCCCTGGGGTGAGATGACTGTCACTCCCCTCGACTTCTCTGTGATTACTAGACTGAAGTTCCAATCGACCGCGGTTCCTTTGGGTAAGGATATTACCCTTTTGTCACCATAGGTGGACGAGCTGCTGGGTCCTATTTCCATTTGGGCCCGTGCCGAGTTGCGATCACTGCAGATGAGCGGCCAGTCCATCCGCCGGTCTCTGTTTGTAGAGGCCTTTCGAGATGATGTGACCACCCCTGAGCAGCGGGTGCGCATCTTTGTTCTGATTCCGCTGTTAGGGTCTTTTTCTCCTGACAAGGGTAGCTGAGCGCTACTCTACTATCTTCTGGCTCTTCGCAAACTACAAGTGGTCGGGACTTTTGACTGGGCCAGCTTAGCCTATGCTGACTTCCTTCTTGGACTGCGACTTGCCTGCCATCACGACTATAAGGAGGAGGTCACCGTTTCCAGCTTCTGGAAGATCGTAGAGGTATATTCTGCTTTAATAAGCTTTCTTTTGACGCATTTTTAACTTTTGCTGACCCTTCCTCTGTCGTTACAAGTGTGGTTCTATGAGTATCTTCCATCTTTGTCGCCAGCCAAGCCTTCGCCACGAGGGCTCCCCGTTACTGCTAGTTGGGGAGGTTGTTATCCTGGCTTGACTACTGCCAGACTTGTTTGAGAGGCACTTCTCTCGGTATGCATTGTTGCTGTCATTTCTGTTTGCTTTGTTCAACATGATTCTAACTCATGGCTATCTCTTTTACAGGAGCCTGAGCCTCTTTTCCGTCCATGGGCTGAGTTGGACGTTCCAGCGCGAGCTGTCGCGTATTCAGCTCAGCGTCGTTATTTTCGGGGGACGTATGACGCCGTGGTGTACTTGGGGGAGAGAGTCGCGATTCAGCACTCTACGGAGTTTTTCGTAGTTCCGTGACGTCCTCCACCACATACGATGGATCAGGAGGCTCTTCGAACTCATATGGAGAGATCTACGGCTGGTGATGGTTGGCAGAGACATACCCATCCGTCCCAGTATTATGCTAGGAAGCTCTTGTCGCGATTGGCTCCACCGCCTTATGTTTTGGAGGAGGAGGAGGTATGCTTTATTTCTTTGATTTGTTTATCTTTTAGTAGCCATTAACGACCTTAACCGTTAGAGTTTATTTCCGCAGGAGGTGGCTGCTGCGGAGTTTGTACCTCCCCCTATGTCTATCACCTACCAGGGGTCGTTTGGGCCCATAGAGGAGATGATACCTCCAGTCCCCGAGGAGTGGCATCTGGTGGAGAGATCGATTCCTCGCCGTCAGACTTCGATAAGCTATCTCTGATTCTTGTCTATATTCATTCTTTCGACTGCTTTAACCTCTTTTACTTTTGTAGTTTTCTCGCGAGGTGGTGATGAGGATGGCGAGAGCTATGGACGCCTTCCGTTACCAGCTTGTGAGGCTGAGCCACTAGGTATCGTGTCATCGTGACGACGATGTGGCAGAGGTATGTCTCTTTGCTTGCATTTGATTATTTTTGTTTTATTTCTCTATTTAACTTTGCTTACTTTTTTGTTTTAGCCTGTCCCTCCGACGCGTACTCGCACGAGACCTAAGAGTAGGAGAGAGAGGTCTAGCTCTAGATCGAGACGTCGCCGCACCTTGGCTGAGGATCAGGGCAAACGAGAGGGGTCGGACCGCACTGTCGTCATAGAGGGTTCTAGTTCCTTTATTGAGGAAGAGGTGAGGCAGCCTCCTGGTCAGGATGCTTCGGTGTTGATTCCTTTTGCGGCTGGTGGGACGTACGAGGTCAGCTCGTAGTCGCAGCAACCGCCTTATCAGGACCCCCAGGAGGGTGAGCCCGGTTGGACCGACCCTACTCTTTCTTTTCCTCCGACTGGAGAGACTGATACTAGGAAGGATGTGACTCCTCGATCTTTGCGATTTTACGACACCTTCGGGATTCGGCCTCAGGGATCATAGAAGTGCTTGTGTTCATTTTTTTTGTTTGACATGTATAGGACTTTGGTATGACACTTATGTTTAGAGATATTGTATATACATACTTTTATATTATGTCTATTCTAATTTTTTGCATTTTATTATTTTTTATTTATTATTTTATGTGCATGTGAGTGTGTGAAAAAAGTATGACAAATTTTCGCGCAAAAATTTCCGTCATTTTTATTACTAATGGAGGGTATCCGACTTTCTCCAAAAAGAAAAAATGAAAAAATAAAATGAAGTTTGATTAAAAATAAGCTTAATTGATTAAACTTAAAAATAATCAATATGGCATATGTATTTGAAGGAAAGTTGCTAAAAATAGAATTGGATAAGGCTTTGAAAGGATTAAAAACCGTAAAGTCAAAGTAAAAATCGAGTCAATGTTGAAGAAAAATGCGGCCATCATAGTGCGTGACGCTGTCGCAGGCAAGAGCAGGCTATCGCGGCGCAATATCTTTATCACGTCGCGATAATTTTATATTCCCGAATTCGTTCAAGATTTGGTTTGCATCATTCCCTGTGTATAAATAGCCCCCAAATCTGCCGATTTCAGCATAATTCGAGCAGATTAAAAATACTTAGCTTATTAGTTTTCAATCAAGTAGTCATGACTAAGACTTTTAGCGACTTTACTCGTGAGTGGTGCCGGTCTTTGACTGCTAAGGAGAGGAAAGAGCTTGACTTTTTCCACTTGGGGGGTTTATATGGTATTAAGGGGGTAGATCTTGATATAGACTTTATTCATACCGCCTTAGAATATTGGGACTCAAATACCCATTGCTTTAGACTAGGTTATGATGAAATTTTCTCTTTACCGGAAGAATTTGATGCCATTCTTGGTTTTCCTTCTTTAGATCTTGCGGTAATTCCTAAGTGAGCGAGTGTTATTATAAAGATTTTGAGCGTTTCCTCACCCTTAGGGATAGGGAATTGAAGGACATAGTGCATGGGAATGTGATCAATTTGAAAGAATTTGCACGTTTTTATTTTGATAGACCACGATCTGAGTCTTTTCATGTTTATAAGAGGAGGGCTTTCCTCTTTTGCATGTTTAGCCAATATCTCCTTACTAGTGGAAACATTCATGAGGGTCAAGCAATTTTGGTATCTGAAATGGAGCAAGTTGACTCAGGGTGAAATCTAATGTCATTAATTGTTGGAGAAACTATGCTTAGTTTGGATGAATTAAAGAAGGACCCTAAAGAACTTCTTCGAGGTTCTCCAATTTTATTACAAGTAGAAAATCAATATTTTTAATTACAAAAATAAAAAAGTTTAATTTTGTATAGTAATACTAATTATTTGCAGATTTGGCTAATGGAAAGGCTTGAATCAATTAACCCTCCTGACAACATTGAAAAGTATACACCAAATTGTTTTGTAAGAAGAAAGAAACGTTTTTCCATAAAGATGGGCCGTCGGGAGTGGAGTAGAGTCTTTGAAACTCGCGACTTCTCTATTAAATGGGTTGTTCCTTGGTGGAAAATTGAGAAGACGATCAATGTCAATACCCAACCCTCTTGACGTCTTCCAAGCTTGTCCAAGTTGACTTTCTATTATCCTTGTAGAGTAATGAGACAATATGACCTTTCTCAAACCATTCCTTCCGGGGATCTTCGTCGTCCTTATGAATTTCCTGTGTTCACAAGATGTAGAAAAATTTGACAACAATTTGTGTGCTATGTTGGGTTTCGATGAGTCTGACTCACCGCGGAAAATAAAACCCAAGCCCAAGGAAAAAACTCACAATTAATATAACTAAAGACATAAATAACAAGATTAGAGAAAAGACTAAATTACCTTTGTAGCGTGCTTCGCTCTACCAAATGGAGCTCTTACTTGAGGAAGCCAAGTCTCACAAAGGGCGATGACCTCCGACGGAGTCCACCCACAACGTGACCCGACCGGTTTACTAGTTGGAGGTTAGCCAAGTCTGACAAAAAAGAATACTCGAGTAATTATTGAGCTTATAGGTTTTCTCTCAAGTGGAGATGCCTAATTGAGCTCTTACTCAAGTGAGTTTTCCCGATTCCCAAGTGGGATATTTATAGGGAAACTCAAGTGAGAAATCCATTCTCCCATCAATGTGGGAGAGTTGGTAAAATTAATTTTCTCCTTTTATTTTTAAATCAAAAACAAAAGAAAATAGCCAACAATTAAT
The DNA here is from genome assembly GCF_948465745.1 of Chenopodium album. NCBI lineage: Eukaryota > Viridiplantae > Streptophyta > Magnoliopsida > Caryophyllales > Amaranthaceae > Chenopodium > Chenopodium album. The sequence goes on along the minus strand of NC_137843.1, from coordinate 22,778,582 downwards.
TAATCAACAAGTGGTATTCTAAGAGGAGGGGTTAGGTAAGAACCAGAAGGGAGGAGGGGGGGACCAATACTTGATCCCCAAGGCTCCCAAGAAAACCGGCGAATACTCCCCACATGGCCACATTCCTCGCGCGCTACGTGGCAGCCGCCTTGGGCACCAAGGCGCTCCCAGCTGGCGGCCTTGGGCCTTGGCTAGGCCTTCCGAGGCTGCTTGGTGTGGGGTGTGCGCTGCCTCGGCCCAGCAAGCCATGCACATATGCGGGCTGCTGGCCGAGGCTTGCTACTGGCCTGTGTTAGCACATGCAGCCTAGCACGCCAGGCATGCTAGCTGGCTGTTGCTTGGCGCGCCAATAGTGATGGCCTAGCACATCTACCCGCACATACTCGCAGCAAGCCACACACGCATATGCGGGCTGCTGTTTCTATGTGCGCGGCTGGTGTGTGCTAGCCATGTGCACTTACCACCATTTTCCCTTAGCACTCGGTTTGCTCGGGGCATTTTGATGCTAGGGTATTTTGGTAATTGTCGATTAATTAGTTTGATTTTACCGTCTCGTCTTTTATTAATTCGACTCGATTTGCGACGCTCGGTTTCGACTAGGGCTGTGCACTGATACAAAACTGGATTGAACTGGAATGGATCAGAACCCGGAATCGAATTTTTTTGGGGATCGGGACCGGATCGTAATCAACCGGTCCGGGTTTCGGTCCAGACCTGTTTATTCCGGTCCGGTCCGGTTTTTGACCGAAATGGACCGGTTACATTTTTTTTCATTTTAGTATCTTAATATATACATACATTTTTAACGTGTTGTTTTTGTTTGCGTGCTTTCCTATTTTGCACCTAGAATTTATAAATTACAAGTTTTATACCTAAATTTTTTAGAAATTTAAACATAAAATTTAAAATTTTCACCTAAAAAATTACAAAAATACACTTTCCGGTTCGGAAACCAGGAATCCCCAATTTGTGAGGACCAAAGACCGGACCGGAATCAACTGGTCCAGGCCGGTCCGGTCCCGGGCGGTTTTCCGGTCCAAGTCCATTTCTGCACACCCCTAGTTTCGATGCTCCTAGCTCGATTTCCGACGTCTAAATATTTATTACTCGAGCGACTCATTAATTCCTTCCGAATTAATTTGTCATGTCGGATCGTTAGTTGCTTGGGTGTGACTCGAAGGGTTCAGTCAAGATTAAGCTGTAATATTAATTATGCCACTGATCGGAAGCGGCCTCCACCTAGGAATTCCGATCACTTGAACTTACGGAATAAATAGCTCCGAACCCTCTATCAGAATAATACACTTGTTCGAAGGACACCATTCCTTTCAATCTCCCATTTGTCCTTCCGGACAAGTGTGCTTTTAGTGTATAGCCTTTTTCCTATGTCACTTAATGTCTCTTTATGAGCTATAAGGTAAGATTATTCGTCATCCTTATTACATCCAGAAGTGTTTCTCGAAATTTGAGTTTGACTGTCAATAAACAGATGATTTCTAAAATCCATCCGAGCACAACCATGCATTTTCACAGTCTCTCTCTTCGAGAGGCCTTGTAAAAAACAAAGACATGTTCCCTATTATTAGTAGGGGGACATTCCCAGTCTTGTAATGTCAGCTTCTCATACTAAGAGGACCTAGCCGTCCGAGTGTTGCCGTTATAATCTCCATGTACGACAGACGTTTAACTAACATCAAAACGGACTAGTGCTCAAACAAGAGAACTCACAATACTCATGCATGGTCGAGGGAAGAGGTTCCGATAGCCATAATGAGAAGTATACTTATGACGATTTTTAAATCTTCTAAAGTATTCTCATAGGTCTATCCAGTATGGTTCTAAACCAATACCTGTGCAAATGATTTATGACAATCATGTCCTTGTAGCACAAGAAACGGTGCTATAAATCAAACTACACACTAATCTCAAGCGGTCATTAATCGTCCATCATTCAAATGACCTCGATTAGGGATAATTTTCAATTATAATATTCAATGTTCACTTAATAGGTGTTTCTTTATCTAAGACTGGTCTTGATACCCTATTTTGAATATTCTCATAATCGAATGGACTTAATATTTCTAAACCACAATTAAATAGAAACGGAGTGATAAAATTGCATGAAATTAAATTACTCAAAAACATGAATGGTTCATCTTAGTGTCTTACATTAAAATGTTCAAAAATTAATTAAAACACTAAACAAGGAAATCAAAGCCAATCTCTAACGTGCCTGATTCCCATTGCCTCAACGTGGATGTTGTGCTTCATTTGAGGCAGAGGTTTAGTAAGTGGATCGGCTACATTTTCATCCGTTCCAACTTTACAAATTCTGATTTCACCCTCTGATTTCCATTCTCTTATCATGTGAAATTGCCGCTTGACATGTTTGACCTTCTGATGTTCCCTTGGCTCTCTAGCCTGAGTAATAGCTCCATTGTTGTCATAATAGAGGGCTATTGGACCCTTGATGGAGGGTACAACATCAAGTTCACAAACGAACTTACGAATCCAAATTGCCTCCTTAGCCGCTTAAGCAGCTGCCAAGTATTCGGCTTTAGTTGTAGAATCTGCAGTTGTGCTCTGCTTGGCACTCTTCCAAATAAACGCTCCTCGATTTAGACAAAACACATATCTAGACTAGGATTTGAAATCATCTCTGTCTGTTTGGAAGCTTGCGTTGGTATAACCTTCAACAACTAATTCGTCTGAGCCATTATATACCAGAAATTTATCCTTGTTCTTTTTCAGGTACTTTAGGATATTCTTGGCCGCAGTCCAATGCGCCTCTCCTGGGTTTGATTGGTATCGGCTCGTAACACTCAAGGCATACGATACATTTGGCCTAGTACATATCATGTCATACATGATCGATCCAGTTAGCGAAGCATATGGGATCTCATTCATCCTTTCTCGCTCATCAGGCGTCTTTGGACACTGCTTCTTGCTCAAGGTTATGCCATATGACATGGGTAAGTGACCTCTCTTAGCCCCTTCCATCTTGAATCGTGCTAGTACCTTATCGATGTAAGTACTTTGGCTCAATCCAATCATCCTCTTTGATCTATCCCTGTAGATCTTGATACCCAATATGTACTGTGCCTCTCCTAAATCTTTCATTGAAAAACATTTTCCAAGCCAGGCCTTTATAGACTCTGACATCGGAATGCTATTTCCAATGAGCAATATGTCATCAACATATAAGACGAGGAAGGCGATGTCACTCCCATTGACCTTCTTGTAAACACAAGATTCATCTGGATTCTTAATAAAACCAAACTTACTGATGGCTTCATCAAATCCCAGATTCCAACTTTTGCTAGCTTGCTTTAGCTCATAAATGGACTTTTTAAGCTTACACACTTTCCCAGCATTGTTTTGGTCAACAAAACCTTTAGTTTGTGTCATATACACAGTTTCTTCCAAAATTCCATCGAGGAAGGCGGTTTTGACGTCCATCTGCTATATTTCATAGTTGTAATATGCAGCAATCTCTAGGAGGATCCAAACGGATTTAAGCATTACGACCGGAGAAAACGTTTCATTGTGATCAATACCATGTATTTGCCTGTAACCTTTTGCTACCAGTCTAGCTTTGTAAATGAATACATTTCCGTCTTTGTCGGTTTTCAATTTGAAAATCCACTTACATCCGATAGGTGTGTAACCCTCGGGTAAGTCAACCAAGTTCTAGACTTGATTTTCAAACATGGAATCCATTTCAGATCTCATGGCCTCTTTCCATTTAGCAGAGTAGGTGCTCGCCATCGCTTGTTTGTTGGTTGCCGGTTCGTCTCCATCCCTTACCAGGATGTCCTGATTCTCGGTTAATACAACACCAAGATACCTATTTGGTTGAGACCTCAGCCTCTGCGACCTACGTATGGTAATGGACTGAGCATTTGCATTGTCGGTTTGACTTTGCACATTTTGACCAGCGTCAACAGATGCTGTTTGAGCACGTTGACTGTCAATCTGATTTTGTTGCTCATCCTCTCGAACTTCATCGAATTCGATTTTCCTCCCACTTGTCATTTTGGAAAGGTGTTCCTTCTCCAAAAAGACATCATCTCGAGCAACAAGCACTTTGTTCATGGATTTATTTTAGAAGTAATACCCTTTGGTTTCTTTTGGGTAGCCCACAAAGAAAACCTTGTCAGATTTGGGGTGAAGTTTATCAGAAATTAATTTCTTGACATATGCTTTGCATCCCCATATCTTTAGAAAAGACAACCTAGGAGGTTTCTTCGTCCATAGCTCGTATGGAGTCTTTTCTACAGCTTTTGATGGAGCACGGTTTAGTGTTAGTGCCGCAGTTAGAAGTGCGTGTCCTCAGAAAGAGATAGGAAGATCACTAAGACCCATTGTTGATCGTACCATGTCCAGCAAGGTTCGATTTCTCCTTTCGGATACTCCGTTCTATTGTGGAGTTCCTTGAGGTATCAATTCTGAAAGTATACCCTTTTCTTTCAGATGATCATCGAATTCTTGGCTCATGTATTCACCACCTCGATCCGATCGAAGGGCTTTGATTTTCTTGCCAAGCTGATTTTCAACTTCACTGTGAAATTATTTGAACTTTTCAAATGATTTAGATTTGTGCGACATAAGGTAGACATAGCCATATCTACTATAGTCGTCTGTGAAGGTGATAAAATATCAATGGCCGTTTCTTGTGGTGGAGCTCATTAGTCCACATACATCGGTGTGTTTTAGGCCCAACAAGTCACCTGCCCTTTCTCCCAATTTGGAGAATGGATGCTTTATCATCTTGCCTAATAAACATCCTTTGCAATTCTCAAATGATTATAAATTGAATGAGTCAAGAACACCTTCCTGTACAAGTTTCTTGATGCGTTGTTAATGTGGCCAAGACGACAATGCCACAAGTACGTCTGATTTGACACAATTGTCTTAGCTTTCTTGGTGATATTATTAACATTATAAACGTGTTTGTCTAATGAAAGCACACATTTTGGATAAACGTGTCATACCATAAACATATAAACAAGACTTTTAAACAATAGTCTTGTGATCATAACAAACATGACGTCCAACGTCAAAAGATCAATGTATGGTTGATAACAAAAAGTTAAACAAGTTCTATGTCAAGACAAACTACGTGATTACAAGCCTTCCTGAATGATTATCTTCTTTTTCCGCTTGTATATCCACATCTACTTGGTAAGCCCTTCTCACTTGGTTCCTGAAATAGGAGCATATAGTGAGTCATTAATGGTATCTAATACCTTATGAATTTCTTGTATTTAAGTGTGGTTTATAAAGAAGATACCTAAGGTGGAGATTTCTTTTCCCTTTGCCTCATTTCTCAGGTACATGTTGCATTCTCTCTTGTAGTGGCCCCGTCGACTACAGTAAAAGCATAACATCCTTTCCTTGTTCTTGAACTCCTTTTTCTTTGCCTTTAGAGCAAGCTTGAGTCTATCACTTCCGCAAGGGTCGGCCCATTGAAGCTCATTGAAAACCTCCATTAAAGAGAGTTTGTCTCGATTGGCAGTTAGCCGCATCTTCAGTGCGATATAGCCCGAGTGGAGAGAAATCAATAGCATGTGAGCATTTTGCTGATCCTCCACCGGCTTGCCAATGAGCGCCAAGTGAGTGAATAACCTTGTCATTTGAAGCACGTGGGCTCGAAGTGACATTCCTGGTCTTAGTATAGCATTTTAGACTTGTTCCCATACCTCTTGCCTCTCCTTAGCAAGGCACTCCTTTTGCGGTGGCTTGATCTTCATGTTTGGAGAGTGATCTAGTCACTTCCTCCACGAGACCATCATAGTTACCTTTGATGCTCTTGGTGCCCCTTAAATTGAATATATCCTCTAGAGCTTTGAGGAGCATGTCCGGAAAATAGTTGGAGAACTTCCCCTTCCATTGTTTCGGGATGGAGTTTTCCATAAGTCGTGAGACTCTTTTGCAATCCCAACTCCATTCCTCGTGAGCCTTATCGCTCCTAACCCCTTTTGAGTAAAAACTCGGGATAGGTATGTCAAGAATGTGCTCTAGGTAGCAATTTCGAAGGGTCTTTCGGAGTTCTTCTTCCCACTCCTTAAAGTTCACCAAGTTCAAGCAAAATGGTAACTTTTCGGAAAGTTTCGGGCACATTAGGTTGTTGTCGTTGTTAGTTGAAGACATGATTCTACAATTAAAAGAATTTGAAATGAAAAACCATTCATAATACTTAAATAAGATTGAAATCATGCATATTAATCAAACTTATTTAAACGTCTTATTCACACATTAAATTGTCCCCATTTGGTGAGAATAAGTCGATTCTAAGATCCAAAGAATCAATGAGTAGTTAAGCATGCTTTGGCTTGTTTCAACACTCAATAGTCTAAGGTAAGCAATTCTTTGCTAATGGCTCCAAGCCACTCTTGGTTAGATAAATCGTCGAATCTAATGCTCTCTTAACAACTTATCTACTTTTCCACGACATGTTAGGACTCCATCACTCATATCGTTGAGTATAACCAAAACCAACATGCATACTCGGTATGTCTTACGTATCCTAGGGAAAAATAGTGATGCCACGCTTTGGCGTAGCCCATCACTACTCTCAATAAGTCGAGAAGTGTTGTTTTGGAATGGCAAATTTTACTGAATATTTTAGAGACCTAGGGTTTCTATGTTGGCTGATTTAAGTGAACTTCATTAATCATCGCAACATTCGAAATCCTAAACATGCATCTAACATAATTCATATATATAATCATAAATATATATTGAAAACATAAATAAATGATGCATTTGGCAACTAGCATGACCCCTTGAGTATTCAAGTCTTCAAGGGTCTTCATTTGCAACTTCATGGCTTCGTCTTCCAAGAACCTCCGTCTTCAAGACATGACCAAAATGATGCAAATAATAGTATCTACGATTAGGACTAATCTAAATATTAAGGTACAAAAATACTCAACGGTTCGCAGACCGTATTTAGATTTACAAAACCACATGACGGAACGCAGTTCGTATTTTCTATTCTAATCGGGCCCCACTAGTTGCCATTTTTATAAAACCTGTGAGAGAATATACATTCCATTCACCCATTCACTATTTGTGAATGACCCATGCATTTTACAACAACAAACAAGTAACAATGCACAAACACGCGTAACTAATTTAGGTGGTTAATCTGATTAATGCGCCAAATTAAAACTAGTCAAAGTTGTTTAACCGATTATGTAATTTAGCGCAATTAAATTTGAAGCTCCCACAAAATTCCGCTTCCATCTTAATTAATCTAATTAATTAAGCCGGTAAACCCAAAATTTTGCCAAAATAAAATTTTGCAAGTGCCGCTCAAAACCGAGGCTAGCCTCTAAAATTTTAATTAAAATTAATATTCATAATTAAAATAATTAAAATAAATAAAACGGCCAATACGCAAAATGAAGCCCAACGCTTTCGTTATGCACCAACAATGCTTGGTTTGCTAGGCACCAAGCTTCGGCTAGACTCCCTTATGCACCAAGCATCACACGCACAAGCTCACGCTTTCACCAGCCGCACACGCCACGCATACCACACACACGCACAGCAGCGTGCATGGCGCGCACAGCTAGTTGCTGTTGCTGCGCCATGCCGCTGCTTGCTTGCTGGTCCATGGCGCGCCATGCTGCTGGTCAGCAGGCAGCAGTCACGCATGGCTTCACGCACTAGGCAGCCACCCTATGGCAGCCACATGCGGGTTGCTGTGCAGCCCGGCTAGCCAAATGCGGGCTGCTGTGCAGCCCGGCTAGCCAAGGATGGTTTTGCCTTGGTTTTCGTGCCAACATAGAAAATTATAACAAGTCCAACATAGAAAACCGAATTTTGCGTGAGTTAATTAATTTATTCAAAATTAATTTTAGAATTAATTTAATGGGCAAAATGAAAATTATAACAAGTCACTTAAATAAATTCATCCAAGTGCACAAAACCAAAATTATTTCCAAGAACTATTCTTTAATAAAATTGGTTCAACTTGATGCAATAAAATGAATAAGGCTATTCTCACTATTAATTTAATTAACTTAAATTAATCATGAGATTTGACAAAATAAAGGGGAATTAGAATTATGAACATAAAAATTCAAATAAAGATTCCAACTTTAACTTGTGAATCCTTGAAAAATTATATCTTCCAATATGAAGATAAATGAAATTTCTATCACAAGATTGAAACTTTATGATTCCAACCAACTAATAAAATGATTAAATCAAAAAGTTCAACAAAAATCATGGAATTTAGTAACTCAACGTTCCAACCACTTAAAACAATTAAAGATTGGATCTTTAGTACTTAGATCTTTAGTACTTAGAAGCCTCAAATAATAAATTTTTCACACTTAATGCAATGGATTTGCAATTATGTGAAAATTTAACCAATCTTTCAAGCACTAATTACTACAAAATAACCATGCTTAAAGAGGTCAAAAAATGCAGAAACATTAAAGAAAGAACCGAATACATAATCACCATAAATATGCCATTAAGATTCAAGGTTAAAAGATTTAAAATTTTTCGCCAAAAACAAAAAACCCTCAAAAAAGGCATTTTTGGTCGGATTTTGGCTTTTTCACAGTCCTTAAAGGGTTGAAAACTTTCCATAACGCTGTTTACACCCAAAATTCACTACTTTTGGGCAAAAATCTAAGTTCGGGGCCAAAATTAGATTAAAACAGGATTAAAATTACTAAAACCGAGCTACTAATCTAATTAGTAACATAAACCTGAAAAATAAAATCATAAAAACACCTTGAAAATTTTTAGTTATAAAAATAAATGAGCAAGACTCTAATACCGCTGTTCGGTTTCGATGAGTCCGACTCACCGCGGAAAATAAAACCCGAGCCCAAGGAAAAAACTCACAAATAATATAACTAAAGGCATAAATAACAAGATTAGAGAAAAGTTTAAATTAACCTTGTAGGGTGCATCGCTCGACCAAATGGAGCTCTTACTTGAGAAAGACAAGTCTCACAAAGGGCGATGACCTCAGACGGAGTCCACCCACAACGCGACCCGACCGGTCTACTACTTGGAGGTTAGCCAAGTCTGAAAAAAAAGACTACCCGAGTAATTATTGAGCTTATAGGTTTTCTCTCAAGTAGAGATGCCTAATTGAGCTATTACTCAAGTGAGTTTTCCCAATACCCAAGTGGGATATTTATAGGGAAACTCAAGTGAGAAATCCATTCTCCCATCAATGTAGGAGAGTTAGTAAAATCAATTTTCTCCTTTTATTTTTAAATTAAAAACAAAAGAAAATAACCAACAATTAATTACTCAACAAGTGGCATTCTAAGAGGAGGGGTTAGGTAAGGACCACAAGGGGGGGGGGGGGACCAATACTTGATCCCCAAGGCTCCCAAGAAAACCGGCCAATACTCCCCACATGGCCACACTCCCCGCGCGCTACGTGGCAGCCGCCTTGGGAACCAAGGCGCGCCCAGCTAGCGGCCTTGGGCCTTGGCTGCTTCGTGCGGGGTGTGCGCTGCCTCAGCCCAGCAAGCCACGCACATATGCGGGCTGCTAGCCGAGGCTTGCTGCTGCGCCTGTGCTAGCACACGTAGCCCAGCACACCACGCATGCTAGCTGGCTGCTGCTGGGTGCATTGTGCTTTGCGTGCCAGCAGCGATGGCCTAGCACACCTGCCCGCACATGCGCGCAGCAAGCCACACACGCATGTGCGGGCTGCTGCTGCTATGTGCGCGGCTGGTGCGAGCTAGCCATGTGCACTTAGCACCATTTGCCCCTAGCACTCGGTTTGCTTGGGGCATTCCGATGCTAGGGTATTTTGGTAATTATCGATTAATTTGTTGGATTTTACCGTCTCGTCTTTTGTTAATTCGACTCGACTTGCGACTCTCAGTTTCAACGCTCCTAGCTCGATTTCTGACGTCTAAATATTTATTACTTGAGCGACTCATTAATTCCTTCCAAATTAATTCGTCGTGTCGGATCGTTAGTTGCTTGGGTGTGACCCAAAGGATTCGGTCAAGATTAAGCTGTAATATTAATTATGCATTAATATTACTGATCGGAAGCGGCCTCCACCTAGGCATTCCGATCACTTGAACTTACTGAATAAATAGCTTTCCGATAGCTCCGAACCCTTCATCGGAATAATACACTTGTTTGAAAGACACCATTCCTTTCATGCTAGACCTTTGTGGGAAGTTGTTGCCCATAAAGTTCCTCCTCCTTTGTTTAGAGATGTGAAACAGTGGCTACTTGGTAGATGTCAAAAGGACAAGAACAAAGTCCGGAACATGTATAAAACTAGTGTTAAAGATCGCCTAGTGATAAGTGGTTTATTTAAACACTTATTGTGGCGATTTAACCCGATTTTGCTATCCTTTCCCCTCTTTAAAACCATTTTGTATATAAAAGATATGTCTTGGCCTTGACCCCTCTTTGTTTGTGTTTGTCCATGTTTTGCAGGTGTTATGACTAAATTTGACAAGCATTCAAAGCGTGGAAGAGATAGCAAGGCCTAAAATCAAAGAAAAGGAGAGCCCGCTCTTGGTGGGGCAAGCGTGCACACTTTCAAGAGTGGGCGCTCCTTCATTATTAACAACTTCTTGCCCAAGTTCTGAGCCTGCTAGGAGCAGGCATGCACCTAATCAAGAGCAGGCGCTCCTCCCCCTACAAGCTAATCTTGACCTATGCTTAGGAACAGGGGAGCGGGCGTGCACACTCTCAGGAGCGGGCGCTCCTCCGTAACGATTTGGATTTTGCCTTCTTCTGTTGTTGAAGGAGCGGGCGCGCAAGAACCAGGAGCGGGCGCTCCTCATTATAGAGGAGGCGCTCCTCACTGGAAATCTATTTTATTTTAACAGATTAATCTATATAATTCGGGGAGTATAAATACTTCCCCTTTAGTTCATTTAGAGGGGAGACAACAGTAGCCTAATTTTTAGTAGTTCCTCTTAGTTTGAAACATTCTACTTTGGTAATCTAGTTTACTTTTCATCAAATCAATCATTGTAATAGTGAGTTTTAAGGATTATTCTCAGGATTTGGCACTTTGTATTCAACACATGAAGCTTTAATTAGTAATTTCTTCCACCTTCATCCATTTAATTTCTGATTTTATTTTGTATTTGCATGTCACTTGAATCTCTTTAGTTCTTGATAATTTGTTGTTGGATGATAGTTTATTCAATAGTTAATCACTTATCCCCAATTATTGAAGTAGTTAGAACCCTAATCCTTGTTTGCATGTTGATTAAGATGATTTGTGAGTAGTCTTCTTTGCTAGGGGTTGGGTGAAGCTCAACCTATTGGTTAGTGATGTAAATGTGGGAGAAGTATTAATGTTTCTATTGCAATTAAATTGATTGTATGAGATTTCTTGTTAGTTCTTCATAATAGGATTAGCTACCCTTGATTTAGGAGCTAGATAGCATGGTATGCTTAGTTTGACATGGAAATGTGAATTGAGTATGTCATTACTTATTGCAATTTGATTATGTATCTTCTATTGCTAAACTAATGAGGAATCTAAGTTTAGTAGTGTGAGTTATTTCCTAATTGCATGAGGTTGATCTTACATATAGTCCTTGCTATCTCTTGTCGATTTTACTCCCTATTTGCCTAATTACCTTGGTTGAGTGGATCCCATTCCCTAGTGTCTTTAATCCATTGAATTAGAACTATAGTTTGTTTATCTACTTGACAAACCCCAAATCACTAAAGACTTCGAATTAGCTTAAGTGTTAAGATCCTTAGCAACCATATCCCGTTCCTTGTGGACCGAACTCTTACTTATCATTGTGCTTGGTTTGTAGGATGTTTGTTTATAAATGTGTTTGATTGAGTGTGGAATGTGCGACGTTCTAATGCCCATCAAAATGGCGCCGTTGCCGGGGAGCGGTATTGTTGATTGGTAATTGATTACTTGAGTCTAGTTCACCATAAAACAACAAAATTCAAAAAGACTGTGTTTCTTTTTGGCTACACTTGTGGCCTTGTTACTAATTGCAATTGTTGAGAGTGTATGCGCAGAACTCATAACAGGATTTTGGTGCCTTATAATCCCGAGATTGAGCAAACTTATAGAAGGAGAAGGAAAGCCGGTTCTAGGCCGTTAACTACTTCCCCAACTAGAGAGTTTAATTCCGAGGAGTAACAAGATCAAATGGGTGATGCGGATCCACCACCTCAAAGACCTTTGAAGGAGTTGGGAACTCCGAGAGCTTATAGAGCTTCACGTAGCATTGCTCCCCCCCGTTACTCAAGCCAATGATTTTGAGATTCGGCCCGCGATGATAAATTTGATTGAAAGGAGGCAATTTAGTGGAGCGAAACATGAGAGCCCTCTTGCACACTTGAATGAGTTCGAAAAGTATTGTAACACGATCAAGGTAAATGGGGTCACTCAAGAATTTGTGAGACTAAAGCTATTTTCTTTCTCCTTGATAGGAAGGGCTCTTGAATGGCTTGAGAAGGAGGTGAGACCTAACTCCTTGAGAACTTGGGACGAGGTCACCATGGCTTTCTTAGGGAGATTTTACTCTCAAAAGAAGATGAGCGAGGCAAGGGCATTGATACAAGGTTTCCGTCAAAAAGCTAGTGAAACCATATACTAGGCATGGGAAAGATATAAAGAATATCAAAGGGAGTGTACTCATCATGGCATTCTGACATACCAAGTGCTTCAAATTTTCTATGGAGGATTGAGCCTACAAGGAAAGACTAGCTTGGATGCGGGAGCGGGTGGCCCGATTATGAATAAGACGGAGGAGAAATTCATTGAGATAATTGAGGATGTGGTGAGGCACCACATGGATTGGCAAGAAGGAGAGAGGAAGTCTCTAAGAAAAGGAGGAAGTGCGGTTTACTCCGTGGATCACCTCAACGCCATCAATAATTTGACATCTCAAATCGCCAACCTTGGCAAGGAGATGACATCTATCAAGGAAAAACTTGAGACCTCCACTTCACACCAAGAGCATCCCTCCCAATCTAAGGGGAGAACTATGAGGGTGCTCATTTCGGTTTGGTTGAATCCTTACAATGTAATCTTACCTCCTGAGTGTGGAGGTCGTCAAGCTATTGACGTTAAAGAAGCGCTTCTAGGAGGCAACCCGAGTAAAAAAAAAAAAGAGAGAAATAAACAAATTGAGTGAATGAGATAATGAAGAAGAGAATATTTTACTTATGTCTCGGCTAACAATTTGGTTGAATTTATGTTCTTGTGGCTTGTTATAGGCATTTGGAGCAAAAATAAGCAAGAAAAGGAGTAAGTGAAGCTGTCAACAGGTTGGAGCGGGCACTCCAAGTAACTTGCACGCCCGCTCCATGCTGCTCCATACAAAACAGAAGCTTCAGGTACCTGAAGGAGCGGGCGCTCCTCTTGAGCTACACCACCGCTCCTTGTTGGAATAGAAAATAGAGGGCTTCAAAGCATGCTATAGTGGGTGCTCCTCTTGAGCTGCACATTCGCTCCATTCTGGGCTCCAAAAACAGAACCCAAGAATCAAAGATGGAGCGGGCGCTCCAACCCTTGAGCACGCTCGTTCTTAGCAATGCTGTAGCTAAACTTGAAGTTAGGAGCGGGCACTCCAGGTGGTATGCACGCCCGCTCCAAATGATGAAAAAAGAGGCAGGGACTTTTGAGAAGACTTGGAGCGGGCGCTCCAAAGCATCAGCACGCCCGCTCCATTCTGGGTTGGCTAGTCAATTTCAAATTCAATGTTTGGAGCGGGCGCTCCTTACCGATTGGACGCCCACTCCAAACTGTGCAAATGGGAAGCAGGAACTCTAATTTAGTTTCGAAGCGGGCACTCCAACATAGATGCACGCCCGCTACGTTCTGGGAAGCCGAAATAGAAAACAAGTTCAACTATTGGAGCAGGCGCTCCATAACCATAGTACGCCCGCTCAGCCAATGCCGTAGCAAATTACATATTTGGAGCTGGCACTCCAGCACAAGTGCACACCGCTCCGAGCTGGATCTACGAAACAGTGTAGTTTTCAAAGGCCTGGAGCGGACGCTCCTACCCCACTACACGCCCACTCCTGGCTATCTGGGTAAAAAAAAAAAGAGGTTCTCTTATCTCTTTTTACCTCTTTCCCCCCATTTCTCACCATTCATTCAACATTTACACTTTTTCTCCTCTTACCCATCTCCTTTTCTCTCTAAAAACCCCCCTTATTTTCAAACTTCTCTATTAAATTCCATCATCAAATCTTAACTTTCTTCACTCAAAATTTATAAATTCTTTATCTCCATCAAATTCTCTCTCCAAAATCATAATTTTTCACAAATTTGAGCAAAAATTCGAAGACCCACGAATTTAAAATTGATGAAAAAAGAGCAAAAGGTTGAAGCTTGGTAGAGGAGAAGCTAATTTGAGTAATTTTGAAGGAGTTTAGAGTATTTTCATACTCTAATTGGTATAATCTTCTCTTCTTTAATTTCACTCTTCAAATTTCTTAAATTTGTTTATTTCATGAATGTTGTGTAATTAGTTGCATGATTAGGTAAATTAAAACAAATTTATTTGCTCTTGAGAATTGATTGGTGGAAATTTGTGATTGATTGTTGAAGTAGTGAATTGTGATTGAATACTTGCATGAGTTTGGTGTATTTGTGCATGAAATTGGTGTGAATTTGATTTGGATTGTGAATTTGTGTATTGGAAAAATATTTGTTGGTCGTGTTGGAATATAAATATTTGGAATTTCTTAAACAGGTACTTGGATTTAATTGGGGGTTTGAAGTTAAGGAGGTTGTGTGTGGTGTGTTTTGGTGTTTGTGTTAGGTGTATTGAGTGAAACCTATTCTCAAATTAGTCAAATGGTTCTTCGATTATTTGAAGGTGCGGGAGAAAATAAGAGAAAGACTTCTAGCATCCAAATAACCGAAAACCGTTCCACCGAAAACCAAAACCAAAACCAAAACCCAAGCCAAACACAAAATCAAAACAATGCTCCTCCTTCAATTAAAATTCCCGAGAAATTCAAAGGATATCACAAAGAGCTTTCAAAACGAAAAATCCGTCCAATAAGATTCTATGACCAAGAAGCCTGCCAACTCTTAGGTATAGATGACGGAATTCGGCGAGTGGCCGATAATGTTGGATGGTTAAACTTCCTCAAAAAGAGGGAGCTAAACTATGAATCGCTCACTCTCGAGTTCCTTTCCACCCTTACCATACGCCGAATCAATGGTGAGGGAGAGCCTATTGAGTGCGAGATTAAGTTTAAAATGTTCAATTAAGATAAAACTTTAAGCTTAACTCGCCTCAATGAGATTTTCGAGTGGCCCGTGTATAATTAAATTGAAGACCGCGATAGTTTCTACCTCTCTAGATACGAGGAGTATAATTGGTGGAACACTATCGCGGGGTACCCCAATTTCACAACCTAGTCTAGCCATGCTAGCCACATTATCCACCCCGTACTCTGTATATTCATGAGAATTATGGGGTATGCTTGATTCTCGAAGCAAGACCTCGAAAAGCTAACCAAAGAGGAGATAAAATGCCTCTTAATAGCTTCCCGATTTGAGGGGGATCTTGAGTATAACGTGAACATGGGGTACATGTTTATCAAACGGTGCCTAGAAATAAAGAGGAGTACGGAGTTGAAAGGGGAAATAAAATGTGGTGGGATGATCACAATAATTTCCAAGGCTTTGGGCTTCACCAATTACGTTGACCTATTGACCCCGGTGAACGGGTCCAATGTCCTTGACATTCCCGTACTTGCCTCAATGCACATGCTTGTGGAACTCCGGGGTAATGTGACCACCTACTCTTGGTTGGTCAAGGGTAAGCACCATTGCATTCTCCCTAATGCGACAGTAATGAACACCGTGGGGACCACTTGGCAAGTGCCAGTTGAGCCACTCCCCGGGAATGTTCCCGACCTTGACCAACCATCTCAACCCCTCCGCCATAGCATCTCCACCGTTCCTAGCTTTATGGGCGGCCCCTCCTCCTCTTCTTCCTCCTTCAACCTTGAATCAGCCTTTCACCGTCTCAATCTAACCAACCAAAGAATTTTTCAAGAAAATGAATACCAAAGCTATGTCTCCCAAATGTCCTATCAAAACCAAGTTGAGAGGGAAGACTTTCTCCTTTATGTCAACTATCCTCACCGCCCCGTCCAAGAGGCGCCGGTTGCGAGTTGGAACAATAACCAACCCACCTACACTTATTGGCAAGGACCTCGTAACTCCATTTCGTAGTTACGATCCTTCCCTCCCTACAATTAAACACAAACTGGGGGTTGTGATTTTAGGGGGGACCCTTCTTATTACCACGTCCCCGAGACATGTGGTAATATAGCTCCCGAGGAGATTGATAACCATCCCTTGAGAGGATACTTCGGGTTTCCACCCGAGTATGATGGTGGTTGGGGCACTAGTAGTGCACCGGACTTCGGTCACTACTAAAGTAACCCTAACTATGATCTTCCTCCATACGTGGATCAACCCTCCTATTCCGGCGATGTAGACCCAAACTATAATTACATGCCATCGCCACCTAGAGAGGATGATTGGGAGTAGCCATTAGACATTTGTTTTTACCGTTCCCTTCTATTCCTTCCCATCATTTGCAACATCGAGGCCGGTGTCGAGTTTTAGCTTGGGGGGGGGGGAGATGCTTCTCATTGTATTCACTTTTTGTGGGAACGATAATCAAATATCTAGGTTAGGGAGGTCTTGAGGTCCTTGTGTATAAGGTAGTTTTTGGTTTGATAGGATATGTGCTTTCATGTGATACTTTTGTGAAATGTATGGAGAAGTTTGAGTTTGTATGTGGAATGTTTGGCATAAAAGGCTTAGCTTAGCCTTTGGGACTTGTGGTAGTATTCATGTTGTATTATGTTTTAGATTGCATGCCTATTTTAGGTTGGTTTTTGTTCTATTCACAATGATATGGAATGTCTAGGCTAGAACGATTGCATATTGATGTTTTTGTCTCACTTCTCCATTATATGTATGCTTTGGAGCATCTTATTTCTATGAATAGCTTTGGTATATATTTATTGGTTAGCTAGTGTGATGATTGAATGCATGGTATGATTGGTTCGCTCTTGGTCTCTTTGATGATGCTTTGATGATGATTTGTGATGATTGATGATGTTGGTTTTTCCCTAATATCCAAATTTCGTTCTTCTTATCTTCTTACCCCTCTAATATCCAAATTCCCTAACATCCAAACCCCTAATATCCAAATTCTTTAATTAGTTTTCTTATCCCCCATTATCAACTTTCTTACAAAAAGAAAAAAAAAAAAAAAGAGAGAGAGTTTGTTTTGCCTTTGATCGATTTGCGATGATGATATTGAATTGTATGTGGTGGATACTTGTTTTCTTTTTGTAATAAAATTTCGAGCATGGTTTAGATGCCCTTGGTTGAACATAGAATTGGCTAGTTTAGGCTAGTGTGAGAATAACCTTACCGAATGTACAAGACTTAAAGTCTAGGTTTGTGGTAAGATGGTGTCGCCTATCTCAAAGGAATTTGAACCCCAAAAGGTAGTATTTGATCCCAGATTGTCCCAAAAAGTGAGGTTTTAATATTTTTCAAGCCTACTACATTATATTTTGTATGAGTGGCAAGGATCCTCTTTGATTTAGTACCTAGATCGAGAACTTGAGTCTCAACTCCCAAGATCGCGGCCTAAACTACTCTTAGTGTTGATAAAGGTTGTTATGTATTATTTATTCACAAAAGGTTAAGGCATATCATTTTTATTCCCTTAGTTTAATCTTTAGTCTATTGTAATTAGTAGTTTGTAATGTAAATGTCTTTAAAAAAAAAATTGGAAATGATGAAAAGAAAAGAAAATAAAAAGAAGAAAGAAGGAAAGAAAACAAGTGATGAATAACCACCACCCTAGCAATCAAACAAGCTTGGGGGTGCGTTTTTATTTCGAGTATATTCATAGTATGTAATTTGGGTCAAAGATTAGAAACTTCTTTAGGTTTGTTCTTAGTGATATACATCTTATCTTGACTTTAATTGCATGACACATCTAGTTTTCTCTATGACTTAACTTTGTGCCGAAATCCTTGAGTTTTGTAATGTTAGTAGAGTAGAAGAACCCATTGTCGGTGGAGGGAGTTGATTCACAAGCATATGGAGAAGGTACTTTTTCATTGAGATGTCGAGTGCTTTAAAACCTGCTTTATCTATGTTTTTTCGGCTCCTTCGAGGAGTCACGAGACACTACCATTAGGGGGGATTTGAACTTTGTGATGGGGACGCGGTAAGATGTGTTGAATAGGCCTAAGTTGAGTATTTTTGGGGAGGTTAGCTAGGCCTTAGCTAGTCATGGCCGTGGTTAATCTTAGGCATATATCTCATACTCACGTTTTATTGCTTTAGGATTCTTGTATCTATGCATGTGCTTTTCTTTGAGCAAATCAATCTTTTGATTTGTTTTTGGGCAATGTGAATTGCTTGAGGACAATAATTTGGGTAGCTTGGGGGGATTTGATAAGTGTTTTATTCGACCACTTATTGTGGTGATTTTAACCTGGTTTTGCTATCCTTTCCCCTCTTTCTAACCCGTTTTGTATATAAAAGATGTGCCTCGGCCTTACCCCCTCTTTGTTTGTGTTTGTCCATGTTTTACAGGTGTTATGACTAAATTTGACAAGCATTCAAAGCGTGAAAGAGATAGCAAGGCTTGAAATCAAAGAAAGGAGAACCCGCTCTTGGCGGAGCGGGCGTGCACACTATCAGGAGCGGGCGCTCCTTCATCATAAACAACTTTCTGCCAAGTTCTAAGCCTGCTAGGAGCGGGCATACACCCAATCAAGAACGGGAGCTCCTCCCCCTTCAAGCTAATTCTGACCTATGCTGAGGAACAGGGGAGCGGGCGCGCACACTCTCAAGAGCGGGCGCTTCTCCGTGATAATTTGGATTCTGCCTTCTTCTGTTGCTGAAGGAGCACGCGCGCAAGAACCAGGAGTGGGCGCTCCTTGCTGGAAATACGTTTTATTTTGACGGATTAACCTATGTAATTTGGGGAGTATAAATACTTCCCCTTTAGTTCATTTAGAGAGGAGACAGTAGTAGCCTAGTTTTTAGTAGTTCCTCTTAGTTTGAAACATTCCACTTTAGTAATCTAGTTTAGTTTTCATCAAATCAATCACTGTAACAGTGAGTTTTAAGGATTATCCTCAGGATTTGGCACTTTGTATTCAACACTTGAAGCTTTAATTAGTAATTTCTTCCACCTTCATCCATTTAATTTCTGATTTTATTTTGTCTTTTCATGTCACTTGAATCTCTTTAGTTCTTGATAATTTGTTGTTGGATGATAGTTTATTCAATAGTTAATCACTTTTCCCCAATTATTAAAGTAGTTAGAACCCTAATCCTTGTTTGCATGTTGATTAAGATGAGTTGTGAGTAGTCTTCTTTGCTAGAGATTGGGTGAAACTCAACCTATTGGTTAGTCATGTAAATGTGGGAGAAGTATTGATGTTTGTATTGCAATTAAATTGATTGTATGAGATTTCTTGTTAGTTCTTCATGATAGGATTAGCTACCCTTGATTTAGGAGCTTGATAGCATGGTATGCTTAGTTTGACATGGAAATGTGAATTGAGTATGTCAATACTTATTGCAATTTGATTATGTATCTTCTATTGCTAAACTAATGAGGAATCTAAGTTTAGTAGTGTGAGGTGTTTCCTAATTGCATGAGGTTGATCTTACATATAGTCCTTGCTATCTCTTGTCTATTTTACTCCCTATTTGCCTAATTACCTTGGTTGAGTGGATCCCATTCCCTAGTGTCTTTAATCCATTGAATTAGAACTGTAGTTTGTTTGTCTACTTGACGAACCCCCAAATCACTAAAAACTTTGAATTAGCTTAAGTGTTAAGATCCTTAGCAACCATATCCCGTTCCTTGTGGACTGAACTCTTACTTATCATTGTGCTTGGTTTGTAGGATGTTTTTTATAAATGTGTTTGATTGAGTGTGGAATGTGCGACGTTCTAACGCCCATCACCTATGAGATAAGAAAAATCCTCCTAAAGATCGCCTAGGTGCAAGAGTTGAATTCAAGACTCCTATTATGCCTAAGAAAAAGTGTGTTGCAAAAGATAAAGAGAAAAGGAAAGCTGACTCTACGGAAAAGAAAGTATGGGTTGAAAAGAAGCATGGTGTGATGGCTAAAGGAGAAACTGTCTCTACAAAAATTGTATGCAGATCATCTAAGGGATTCCTATTGGTGCAAGAGATGGATGATGAAGAGGAAGCAAACAAAAATTGGAAGAGGGCTAGAAAAGTGAAGACCGATTAGAGCATTTCTTTACTTTCAATTTATTAGACATTTATTTTATCTTTAAGTCAATTTTTTTTTTAAGCTTTTTAATTTCATCAATAATGTAATTTTATTTTATTAATTATTAATGCAATTTTTCAGCTTTTAAAATTAAATTAACTCTTTTATATTGAAAATAAAAATTTATTTTATCAAAGCAATGAAAATGACTTGAATAAATCTCGAAAATAGTTCGAGTACGAAAGTCAAAAATTCTCGAAATACACCAAAATTTGCCCAGATCGACGAAAATGTACTGGCGCTGAGATTTTGTGCTTATCATGGCGCGACAACTCTGTCGTGGCTTGACAGGCCTTGTCGTGGCGTGTTGGTCTTGATTTTCATGCGTCGCTCTTTCTGGTTTGGCGGATTGATGCTGGTGTGCGAGATTTGTAAAAATTAAAGTGGTCGCGCCCCGTAAAGGGTTGCCTACGTATCCTTTCCATATGAATCAGGCCAAACGTAGCTCTTTTGAGTATACTACTCAAGTTTTTATGGGTAGAACTTCTTAAGTTGGTCAAGGTTCGTCATGTTTGAGAACTCATTACCATCCATGTTAGTTAGTTTTGCTGCACCTCCTGATAGGATAGTTTTGACGATGTATGGTCCAGACCAATTAGGCCTAAATTTGCCTCTTGGGTCCAGAACAATTTTCCTTAATGCTTTTAACACCAAGTCTCCTACTTTGATGTTTCTTGTCTTGACCTTCTTGTTAAATTGTCTAGCCAAGCGAGTTTGGTAGCATTGAGTATGATGTAGAGCTTCTAGTCGTTTTTCATCAAGTAGAATCAGCTCTTCATATCTCGCTCTAGTCCATTATACTTCATTGAGTTTACTTTCCAAAGCGATGCGTAAGGAAGTATTTCTAGTTCTACAGGTTGTACGACATCCATTCCATAGACTAAGGAAAACAACGTATTTCCTGTGGATGAACGGATTAATGTGCGTAACCCCAAAGAGCGAAATGGAGTTTGTCAGGCTAGTCCTTGTAGTTTTCTTTCATTTTTTCGATGATAGTTTTCAAGTTTTTGTTGGCTGCTTCTACTGCACGATTTGCTTAGGGCCTATATGGGGAAGAGTGATGATGTTGAATGCCATATTTTGAAGTAACTCTTCACATTCCGCTTGAAAGTGAGTTTCATTGTCACTTATCATTTCATGTGGGACTTTATATCGACATATAATGTTTCTTTCGATAGAGAGTGCTACATGTTTTGCGGTAAGTTTTGCATATGATGCTGCTTCAACCTATTTCGTGAAATAATCAATTGCCACAAGGATGTATTCATGGCCTCCTGTTCTAGGAGGGGTGATTTTTCCAATAATGCCTATTCCCCATGTTGAGAAGGGCCATGGTGATGTATAAGTATAGAGAAGCGATGGAGGAACATGTTGCAAGTTAGCGTATATTTGGCATTTAGGGTATCTTTTTACATATTGATGGCAATTCCTATTCATGGTAGTCTAATAATATCCTTGGCGCATTACTTTTTGAGCTAGCATTTTGCCATTCATATGAGTTCCACATACTCCTTTGTGGATTATTCTCATTGCCCTTTGAGCTTCCTTTTTGCCTACACATAGGAGAGCGCTACCTTTAGGTACTCTTTTATGTAGCTCGTCATTTATGAGCATATATTGGGAAGCCAAAAGTCTTAGTGCTCGTTTTGCTCTCTTGTCAGCGAGGAGTGGATATTCTCCTTTGGTGAAATAGTTGAGGATGTCAGTGTACCAAGGTTCTTCCTCCTCTTCTTCTTCTTGAATTATCTCGTCATCTTTTATGGCTTGGATGTAAGCCGATTTATGCCTTTTTTCTATTGTTAAAGGCATTTTCTCAATTTCATGAGGAATTCTAACCATCGAGGCTAGTCTTGCCAAGGCATCAGCAAATTGATTTTCTTCTCTTGGTAGATATGTGTATTCTACCTTTTCGAGTTGATCGTAAGAGTTTCCAGATATGTTTGATAAGGAGCTAAGCTTTCACTCCTTACTTTCCATCTTTTGGAAATTTGGTTGATGATTAAGGAAGAATCTCCGAATATTCGAAGTCTCTTTTATCCCAATGCCAAAGCTGTTTTGAGGCCTACCACGCATGCTTCCTTCATATTCAGCAGCATTGTTGGTAACGTCGAAATCTAACTTTATTGAGATTGGGACGTGCTCTTCTTTCGGTGATACTAATAATACTCCTACACCACATCCTTTTTGTTTGGAAGCTCCGTTGAAGTATAATGTCCAAGTATCATCTTCTGTAACCATCAACTCTTCATCTGAAAAATCATTCTCATGTATTGGTGTCGAATCTTCTATTGGAAAATCTGTCAAGAAGTTTGAGACCACTGATCCTTTAATGGCCTTTTGAGACATGAATCTTACATCGAATTAGGCTAAGTTGATTATCCATCTAGATATTCGCCCGTTGAGTGTAGATTTCTCAAATAGATACTTAAGTAGATCCATTCGAGATACTACATACACCTTATGGACGAGCATGTAGTTTCTTAGCTTGGTTGTGGCCCACACCAATGCGAGGCATAGTTTCTCAATTGGTGTGTAGCGTACTTCATACTTGAGCATCTTCTTAATTAAGTAGTAGATGACGTTTTCTTTTCCTTCTACTTCTTGTGCAAGCATGGCTCCCATTGTTTCTTTAGTGACCGTTAAGTACAATCGAAGAGGGATTCTTGGAAGGGCTGGTGCTAATACAAGAGGATTAGCAAGATAGGCTTTGATCTTATCAAAGGCTTTTTGGCACTTATTGTCTCATTTTATTGGCACATTCTTGTTGAGCTTCTTAAATATTGGTTCACATATTGTGGTTAGCTTAGATATGAACCTACTTATATATTGCAATTGCCCAATAAATCCTCGAATCTGTTTCTCGATCTTGGGCGGTGGAATTGACATGATTGCTTTGATCTTGGTTGGATCTATCTCTATTCCTCTAGAGCTAATGACATATCCTAAGAGTTTTCCTGAGTTGACTCCAAAAGCACACTTAGCTGGATTTAACCTCATGTTGTATTTCCTTAGTCTTTCAAAGAATTTTCTTAAGGCCATTTAATGACCTGGACGGTCTTTTGATTTTACAATTATATCATCCACATACACTTCAACTTCTTTGTACATCATGTCGTGGAGTAAGGCAGTCACTGCTCTTTGATAAGTGGCACCCACGTTTTTCAACCCGAATTTCATCACCGTGTAACAGTAAGTACCCCAAGGTGTTATGAATGTAGTCTTTTCCATGTCTTCTTCAACCATGAGAATCTGGTTGTACCCTGCGTACCCATCCATGAACGAGAGGAGTGCGTGATTTGTTGTGTTATCTACTAAAATGTCGATGTGTGGTAAAGGGAAGTCGTCCTTTGGACTTTCCTTATTTAGATCTCTGTATTGACACACATTCTTACCCTTCCATCCTTTTTAGGAACTGGTACTACATTTGCGACCCAATCGGGGTATTTAGATACCTTGATAAAACCTGCAATTATTTGTTTTTGAACTTCTTTTATCTTAAGAGCTACGTCGGGTTTCATTCGACGTAACTTTTGTTTTATAGGTTTCATTCCTGGAATTAGTGGTATTGTGTGTTGAGCTATTTCTCTATTTATTCTTGGCATATCTTCATATGAACAAGCAAACACATCAATGAATTCTTTTAGTAGATTAATTAAATCGGTTCTTTCTTCTTTGTTAAGAGTTAAACCAAATTTAACCTTTCTTTTAATAGTGGGATCCTTTGAGATATCAACTGTTTCGGTGTCTTCAATTACTGGTGTTTTATTTTCAAGTGTTTCCACTGCTTTAATTATTTCTTTGTCACTTTCATTGTTAGTTAAGCAATGCTCGTCATCTTGAGTAAGAGAATGACACGAGGAGTAAGCAAATGAAGACATGTTATTAAATTCGGAAACCATTACATCAAATAAAGAAATGTCTGTTGGGACTTGACTACTAACTATCCTAGGAGTAGATTTTGAACTAGAAGGGACAAAAGGAGATGCAACTATAGAAGGTTTAGAGAACTCGACTACAGAAGACTTGAATTCAGACTCAGACTCAAACAATTCAGAGTCATCGAACATTGGTTCTTATCCTATTGTTATAGAGATCTTTCTTCCACTTGGCATAGTCATCTTCACAGTCTTTTGCCATCCTCGAACTAATCCTTCTGCCGGAGTAATAAGCTTTGTGGGATCAAAGTTTTCACTTTGCAAGACTGTTTGGATAAGCGCAGAGTTATCGTCGATACGCTTAGGCTCATTCTTCTCGTAGCCAAAGAGGAGTCCCATGACATTAGAGTCAAAGCATGGGGGTGCTTTCTCTTTGTGAATGGGAATTGGGATCTCATATATGAAGTTGCAATCCAAAAAGATTTCGAACCCCGGTTGTCTCACCCCATCTTAGACAAAGGGTTCAGGAAATTCATAGCATGGATAATCCTCTCCCTCTTTTATGAATTGTCCATTTAAAGTGAGAGGGTAACGATCCATTAGGATTCTTTTGGGTACGAGCATTCCTCCGTGCATTGGACTTTTCCCGGGCTCGCTTATAGTCTTTCGGAGTTGGTTCGAAACCAAGTCTGAAAGTATCTAATTTAGGAAGGATAGGCAATCCCATTTGTGTTGCTACTCCCTTTTTCTTTCCTAGAGTCATTCCAGGAAAAAGCCCTTGTTTTCAGAGAATGCCATTGACTATCATGTTCGAATGGAGGTCGTAGCGAAGAGGGGTCTTCTCATCTTCCTCGGTGAAAGAGACCTCTTCGGCATTGAAGCCCCATAAATCTTCATCATTCTCATCATGCTCCACATTTATGAGAGGCTTATCAATTGCCTTGATCCTCATAGGAGAAGCGTCAATCGTGATAGGGAGTCCTCGAACTATTACCTTAACTTGTTGATGAAGGGATGTAGGGACGGCCTTAAGGTCGTGAAGCCAAGGGCGTCCCAACAATAGATTGAAGGAGGCTTTGATGTCTACCACTTGAAAAGTAGTAGCATGCTCCATAACCCCTGTTATAACATTCATAGTAATAGTTCCAAGAGCTTGGCGACGAGTATTGTCATAAGCTCTTATGCCTTGTGTTGATGGGGAAAAGTCTTCACCATTTATTCCTAACATCCTCGCAGTTCTAAGTGGACAAACATTTATTGCCGACCCATTATCCACAAGGGTCATTGGGACATTCATTCGTTTGCACACCAATGTGAGGTTCAAGGCTTTATTATGTTTATCACCTTTAGGAGGTAAATCCTTGTCAGAAAAGGTGATTAGATTGATGGGGCTAAGAAGGTCACTCGTGAGAAAGTTAGCTAACCCCTCATGAGTGGTTTCTGAGTCTATTCCTACTTTAGCTAAAGCATCCATTACTGCGAGCCTATTGTCATGAGATGTAGCTAAGAGTTTCCATACGTTCATCTCGAACTTAGTATTTTTAGTTGTTTGACAACATCGTTGTCGTCTATGATTGGTATGGGAACTTATTGAGTGGTAGGAATAGGTTGTGTTGTGATGGGAGGTTGCATTCTCCCTGATCTTGTGAGGACATCGATAGGGGAATCTTCTTCATCCCAAATATCATCAACTGGATAAATTGAGGAGAGTGGGGTTTCTTCTATATCTTTGAGGAAAATGTCCTCATCATCACTGTCCCACACTCCATTGATTCTAACATCTTTTTTTGGTTGAACTTAAACCAATTTCTTACTGTCAACTAATCCTTGGATTAGGCCCTTGAATTTAAAATAGTTCTCTATGGTATGCCCTCTTGATTGATGATATGGACAGTAGAACCTATTTATCCTTTTCAGCGATTCAAATGGTCTTGGCTCGAGAGGTTTAATCTTCCCATTCTCGAAGAGCATTTGAAACATGTTCGCATAAGAAGTCCCAATAGGTGTGTATACCTTGTTACTCCTTTTGTGGGCATCATTTTTTCAGTGGCACACTTACTTTGTAGCAACTTTGCATGGTCGAGGGCCTCACGACACTTGTCTATTGCTTCCCTCATTGTATTTATGAGAAGCCATACTTCTATTTTAGTGGCCGGTTGTTCTCCTGTGGGAGAATCGCTCATGGAATCAAAAAAGGTTTCCTCCTCTTCTTTGATAGCATGAGTTTCTTCAATTGGTTTAATGAGGAGTGATGGGTCCGCGTGGCCTTCCTCATCAGAAATTGCCAAGGAGTCTGAAAGTGGAGCACTATTGATACTTGGCTTCTTACTTGCAGGAGGTAATGGGAGTTTATTGCTATCAATTAAGTCTTGAATAGCTTCCTTCAACTTCCAACAGCTCTCAATGAGATGGCCCCTACCTTGATGTACTTGCAATTTGCATTAGGGTTCCAAATAGCCGTCCTCTTTTCGACTAGTGGATCTCCAAACGATCCAATAGGAGTTATGAGACCTTTAGCATGAAGGTGATCGAATGCGGTGTCATAACTTATGCCAATAGGCGTGAATTTTTTCCTAAATGGCTTCTTTTGTCCTTGATTGTTCATGGCTAGGACCTCGTTTAAGTTAACAGTGCTAACATTGTTTGAGTGGGTGGTTTTGGAAGAAGAAGGATTGTCGTTCTTCTTTCCTTTCTAGCCACTGTTAGAGTTGCTAGCAGCTTTTTGTTTTGCAAGGTCGTCTTCAATATCAATTCCTATGTCATAGATGGCCTTGAAAGTATTCAAGTTACTTTGGTATTTTAGATGCGTTGAATACTTTTCTTGGAGGTTCTTGATGAAAAACCTCACATATTCCTTTTCAGTGGGACCCTTAACCATTTTAGCGAAAGTTTCCCTCCACTTATTGAAAAAGGAAGTGAACCCTTCGTTCTCTTTTTGTTTTAACATCTCAAGTTCCCTATGGTTAGTTTCAACTTGAATGTTGCATTTGTATCTATCAATGAAAGAGTTTGTTAAAGAATCCCAAGAGGAGATTTTCTCCTTGTCAAGGGAGAAAAACCATTGTTGACAAATGGTTTCTAAAGATAAAGAGAACAACGAATGGAAAGCTTTCTTATCAATTCCCTTAATGTTTATCATTGTTTCAAAAGCTCTTAAATGAAAGTAAGGGTTATCAGTTGGCTTGAACTTAGGGATGTCTTTGGCATTGAACTTTTGCGGAAGAAGTTCATTGTCCAAAGAGATCCCTTGTGAGCTAATCCCTTGGAACTTGTAGTCATTAGAGATTTTGCTCAAGCTTTCTTCCATTCGCTCAAGTTGTTGTTGTTTTGTAGGGTCATTAACTTGAAGAACGAGAGTTTTGAACATCTCGGTCAAGCTAGCAATGTTCTGTCTTAGTTCAGTAACTTCTTCTACGGTTGCCATTTTCTTCTTAGCCTTTCTTCTTTGTCGAAACGGTTTATCAAAAAGTAAGACTTGGACGAAAGTGTTGTCTTTGATTAGTCGCCCTTCCTTTCTTGACCAAGCGCTATAATTATTAAACCATTTTGATTTAATGACTTGACTCAAACTGACTTTGACTTTATTGGGTTTAAAAAGCAAAAGCAAAAATAGGGTGCATATTTTTGGGAATCAAGTATAGGGTTCAAGCAACATGGTTATGTTGGGAGGATTTATTTGACTTACCCCCCTAAAAAATGACGGAAAACACGCGCACACAAGACTCTCTAGACATGGTCATGGTGAACATATATACAAAGTGTGTGCTTAAAAAAGTGAGTGAAAGTGGCATGCTTTGACACTTGTGTAAGACCATGGGACTATGTGCCTAGACTCAACTAAGGACTAAATAAAGCTTTAATTATTAATAAATTTATTAATTAGACTCGGCGTCAGGACTCAGGCAGAAAACTGAACCATCGCTGAAGCAACGGAACTGTCGCAAAACGCCAGGGGCCATCGCGACGCGATATGGTTATCGCGTCGCGATGGACACTTCCGTGTCGCACCACAGGTCAAACCTTCGCGTCATTCTGGGTCTGTTTCTAGTGTTCTACCTTAAAGGTCAAGCCTATAGTCGTATTAAGTCAGATGTAGTCAATTTATTAGGCTTTAATTAACCATATTAATTAATTAATGAATTAATTAATTAAGCAAAGTCCTATATAGTCATTAATTAGTTTATTTAGACTTATACAAAAGTCAAACAAACGGTTAGTATAAACATAAATAGATTATGCACAAGCAAGAATGCACAAATAGTCAAGTAAGCACAATATGATGCAATGAGTTTGCAACCTAACCATGGCTCTAGTTCTCTAAAGTTCAAGGATAAGGGTTAGTCCAAGAGGGTCCATGGTTATGAGTCTGGATGCATCGCACAGAAGCCTTACCTTTGGAAGGGTTGACGCGTATGGATTTGACCCCACAAGTTAAACTTATTTCCATGGTTTGGTGAATTCACAAACTCGGATGTACCCTTCGTTGCAATGAGCGTTCGATTGGGTAGATGGAGCGTGTTTTCCCAGATGGTTATGGACATATGTAGAACACATATGGGTTCAAAAAATTCAGAAAAACTCAATCAGGAAGTAAAACCGAGCAAACAGTATTAGAACCGGTAAAAGCAAGAACGCAGATTTCTGGCTCAGTATTGCAATAACGTAGCGCGAGACAATAGGGACCATCGCGAGACGATAGCCCTGTCACGCCACGATATTGCTATCGCGTCGCGATAGAGCCATCGCACTGCGATGGACACTGTTTACTCAGCGCCAGTTCCTACATGCCTCAACAGCTCTCTTTGTTCTTAGAATTTTCCAGTTTTCGCGCGTTTTTTCGATTCTAGTTGTGAAAGATATTTCCCAAATTTCCTACGTGTAAAAAGCCTATGTTTTTTACGCATTACAGATGGTCTGTCCAATGCAGATCTTTTTATGCTTATGCCAATAATGTCAATCAAAATTACGCATATGAATACTTAGAACTTTTCGAGTCTCATCCACTCATTCTAAATTATTGCCAAAATAATTTAGGAATTAAAATAGAAATCTTCCCCAATAGAGTCGTCAAAAACTGTAGGGAATATTTCAAGCATCCCACACTTGAGCCCCACTATGATCATACACTTAAGCATGGTGGCGTCCAAAGGGAAGGAAACTAGAGCAAAATAGTCGCCAACAAGTTTTAGGAACTTGTAAACCGTTCACAGGGTGAAGGTTACACCCCTTCACGATCCATGAGATCGCTAACTACATAGTGGTCCTGAACCATGACTGGATATTCGGGGATGAAGGTACAAATCCAACCTAAAAGAGATTGAACCTACCCTAAATAGGCCTCTACTTTATTCTTTCCATATTCATGTGCACTTTCTGACTAACATACAATCAATATACTAATCCTAAACCTGCTTAATCTATGTTGGTTGAATATTAATGCACAAACAAATCTATTATTGGCGATCACTTGAATTAAAACTATATTAGCCTAAATAAAATTATTAATTATCTTATTAAGCGTGATTTCAAGTACAAATTCCCTTAATCCGACAAGAGAGGGCGTGATCAAGCAATAACAATAATATATCAGGCAACATATTAACAACAATCATAATAATAATAATAATATTCAACCTCATCAAAGCATAATAATATTAGCAAGATCCTAGGCATGATACTAATATGATTAATAACAAATCCTAGCATGTCACTAAGCAATAAAAATCAAAGCTTTAACCCTAACATGATACTAACATGATAAAAGAAATAGGAAGCAACCTAAACATGATACTAGAAAGCAATAAATAACATCCTAACATGATATTAGGAATTAAAATAATCTAAGCATGCTTTCTAAAGATATATAGCAATAAAAATACTCACTTTGTTCCCTCATATCTCTTTCTTTCAAAACAATATACACGTTAGTAACTTCAATGAAAATATTAAAACAAACAATTAATTTAAATAATTGAAATAGGGATTTGGGACCAGACCCTCAAAAATTATCACCTTTCACGTCTAGGGCGAAGGCAACTTCGAGCTTGGTTAGGTGTGTCTAAGACTCGTGAATGCGGTATTGTATTTTGAAAAGGGAAGTCTTAGAAAGAGGGAGAAAGAACAAGCTTCTATCTTTGAGAGAGAGAAGAGCATAAAATTAGATGATTGTTGATGATTGAAAACAGGGAAATAATGCCCCTATCTATAGAGAAAACATCCGGAACGCTTCGAAAAGAGTCAGAAGTTGACTCGAAGTAAAATAGACCCTATCGCGACGCAATAGGCTCTCCACAGCGCGATGGCGCGATCAAGATAAAAATCCTGTACGGAGTCCTTTTCCCAATATAATTAGGTAATTAGAATCCGAAATTATCTTAATTAAAATCAGCTTTATCTTTTAAAACACTTGTTTTATTCCAAATTAAATTCCTTATCTTTTCTAAATAATATAAAAATATAATTATTTATCCTAACTCTATTAGAATTTAAAATAATATTCTAGATTATTGTAGAAAATTAAAGTCAATCCTAATAAATTTAGGAATAATAATTAATGGGCCCTCCACTTGATCATTGGGCCATATATAATCTTTTTGAACCCAATTTAGTATTTTGGCCATAACTTCCTCATTATTCATCGGAATTGGGCTTATAATATATCGTTAGAAAGCTCTTTTCAAACCGTATCCAACT
Source organism: Chenopodium album (assembly GCF_948465745.1). NCBI lineage: Eukaryota > Viridiplantae > Streptophyta > Magnoliopsida > Caryophyllales > Amaranthaceae > Chenopodium > Chenopodium album. Next base: position 22,747,686 of record NC_137843.1, on the reverse strand, counting down.
ACACTATTATTGGACCCATATCATGGACCAAACTAAATTGAACTAGACGTTTTCCACAAATAAGGTACAAAAAGAAATATTTTCGAAAACAGAAAGAAACATTTTTAGGTGCATCACGAGACTCTTTCACATTTCACCTCGTTTGATAATCAAATGACGTGAAAGATATTCATCACTGGGTTTGGTTTTTTGGGAGACACAATCAGGTGTCTACAATAAGCAACCTTGCCTACACGTTCTAAAATTTCATAGGGACCTACATACTTGGCACTCAATTTGTCTTTCTTTCCAAATCTCATCTCTCCTTTTGTAGGTGAGACCTTCAAAAAGACTTTATCACCCACATTGAACTCATCATCTCGCCTTTTCAAATCGGCATAACTTTTCTGCCTATCTTGTGCAGCCTGGATTCTTGAACGAACCAACTTCACTTTATTCACCATTTCCTCAATATACTCTGTACTTAGAACAAGATTCTCACTATAGTCATTCCAACATACAAGAGTTCTACACTTACGACCATATAATGCTTCGAAAGGTGCCATGCCGATGCTAGCATGGTAGCTATTATTGTAAGAAAACTCAATCAAATCCAAATGATCCTCCAAAGTACCTTGAAAATCCAAGGCATATGCCCTTAACATATCTTCCATGGTTAGATTGGTTCTTTCGGTCTGTCCATCCGTTGCTGAGTGGAACGCAGTACTCATTTTCAGTGTTTTTCCCAAGTTGGCTTGAACCTTTTGCCAAAATTTGGACAGGAACCTTGAATCTCGATCGGAGATGATGTCCTTAGGCACTCCGTGTAGTCGAATTACATTCTTCACATAGACCATTACCAGTTGTTTCTTTTTCCAAGTTTCCTTTATTGGAATAAATATCGCAGACTTTGTAAGTCGATCTACAATCACCCAAATAGTGTCATTGCCACTTTTGGTTCTAGGCGATCCTGTGACAAAATCCATGGATATCGAATCCCATTTCCAACATGGAATCTCCAAAGGTTGAACCTTTCCCATAGGTCTCTTTTGATCAATCTTGACCTTTTGACAAGTCAAGCATTTACTCACAAACTCAGCTACTTCTCTTTTCATATTTGGCCACCAACATAACATTTTCAAGTCCTTGTACAACTTATCCCCTCCTGGGTGCACTAAATATGGAGTATTGTTGATTTATTCCATGATTTTTCTCTTTAAATCCTCACACTTTTCTGGTATACACCATCTTTCTTTGTAACTCAAACTTCCATCATCATGGATCTTGAAATCTACATTTTTCCCTTGGCTCATTTTCTCCTTAATCAATTAGATTCCTTCATCACCTTTCTGACTCTCTTTTATTTCATCTAACAATGAATTCCCTAGTGAAATAGCACTCAACCTTGCTTCTACTTCACCATAGTTCACAACCTCTAAGTTCAAACGCTTCATATCTTCACATAACTTGTCAGGCACGATTAAAGCATTCACACCATGACTTGATTTCCTACTCAAGGCATCCGCAACAACATTTGCTTTCCCTTCATGGCATTGTATGTTTACGTTATAGTCATTGAAAAACTCCAACCTACGCCTTTGTCTCATATTGAGATTTGTTTGAGTGAAAATATACTTGAGGCTCTTGTGATCAGTAAAGATCTTACACCTTACTCCATACAAATAATGACTCCAAATGTTCAATGCAAATACTACAGTCGCAAGCTCAAGATCATGTGTAGGGTAATTAACTTCATGAGATTTGAGTTAGCGAGAAGCATAAGCTATCACCTTCCCATTTTGTTGCAACACACACCCTAATCCATTCTTTGAAGCGTCACTATATACCTCAAATCCATCACTTTCATTAGGTAAGGCTAAAATAGGTGTGGTGGTTAAATGCTTTTTAAGAGTTTAAAAGGCTTGTTCACACTTTTCATCCCATTCAAACTTACTTTCCTTCTTCATCAAGGTAGTTAAAGGTCTAGCAATCTTTGAAAAATCCTTCACAAACCTTCTGTAGTAGCTAGTTAGTCCCAAGAAACTCCTTATGTTAGATACATTCTTAGGCGTAGGCCATTCACTCACTGCTTGAACCTTTGCTGGATCCACAGAAACACCTTCTTTGGGAACATAATGTCCCAAAAATGCAACCTTCTCTAACCAAAATTCGCACTTCAAAAACTTAGCGTATAACTTATTGTCTCTAAGAGTTCTCAGCACAGTCCTCAAGTGATCCTTATATTCTTCCTCACTTTTCGAGTATACCAAAATATCATCAATAAAAACAACAACAAACTTATCCAAATACTCATGGAATACTCGATTCATCAAATCCATAAAAATTGTAGGTGCATTGGTCAACCCAAAAAGCATGACTGTAAACTCATAGTGCCCATATCTGGTCCTAAAAGAAGTCTTAGGAATATCCTTATCGGCAACACTTAGTTGATGGTACCCCGAATGTTATTCAATCTTGGAAAACATACTAGCTCCCTTCAATTGATCAAACAAATCATCGATCCTAGGCAGTGGGTGCTTATTCTTTATCGTCACATTATTCAACTCCCTATAATCAATGCACAACCTCATGCTCCCATCTTTCTTCTTCACAAATAAAACAGGTGCTCCCCAAGGAGATGCACTTGGACTAATAAATCTTTTATCAAACAATTCTTGCAATTGCATTTTCAACTCCCCCATCTCAGCAGGTGCCATTCTATATGGTGTCTTAGGAATTGGTGTCGTTCCATAACCAAATCTATTGTAAACTCTAATTCTCTCTTTGGTGGCATTCCAATAATCTCTTCAGGAAATACATCTAAAAGCTCATTCACAATTGGCACATATTCCACATTCACCTTATTACTCTTTTCCAAGTCTTGCACACAACAAAAGAACAAAGGATGCCCCCTCACTTACAAGTTTCGACAACTTCATTGTAGAAATAATCCATTACCTTTTGGTTTTCCAAAATGTCTGTAAGTACATTTTTTCCCAAAGGACTCTTCAAATGAACCTTCTATATCTCACAATCAATCTTAGCTTTATAAGTGGCCAACAAATCAAATCCCAAAATAACATCAAGGTCACCCAACTCAAATTCTATAAGATCTGATGGAAAATCAGTCTTTCCAATCCTCAAAGGCAAAACCTTATGCATCTTAGTGCACCTCACAACTTCACCAGTTGGCAAACTAATAGGCAAGTTAATTGGGTTCAGTTCAACTAGTCCTAATTATTTCACAATAGAATCAGAAATAAAAGAATAGGTGGCTTCAGAATCAAATAAAGTTTTAACAGAAATAGAATGAATAGAAAAGTTACCAGTGACAACATCAGAAGACCTTTCAGCTTCCTTCTTGCTCATCACAAACAAACAACCTGGAGTGACATTCTTTTCTTGATTCCCGGAGTTGTTGTTGCCAACATTTTCGTTCTTTGCATTCCCATTTTGACCATTCGAATTCCTTCCTTAATTGCTTGTTAGAGTAAACTTGTTCCCATTTCCTTGTTGCTTCAGTTTGGAGAAACACTCAAACTCCATATGACCCTTCTTGTTACAGAACCTACACACAACCAAGTTCCCATCATAATCTTTTCCAGGATGATCCTTGCCACATCTCTTGCAGTTGTATGCCTTTCAGCTTGGCCATTAGGTCTAGAAGATCCTCCATTGTTCTAAACATTCCTATTCTGGAAATTCTTGTTCCTTGACTTCTTGAAGTTACCTTGGTTACTCGAATTTCCAAAATCCTTAAGTTTTTCTCCAACACTTCCACTTCCACTCTCAGGCGCACTCCTGACATTCAGACTGTACAGGTGCGCTGCTCTCCCATAAACCTTATCAAGAGTCTTAAATGTCTTTCCAGCCAAGTCCTTCTATAACTGCTTAGTCAAACCTTACTGAAATCTTTGAGCCTTCAACTCCTCAGTAGGCACTACTTCAGGAACAAACCTCAACAAGTTCATAAACTTTTTATAGTACTTAATAATCGACATATTGTTCATTTGCAGATTGATGAACTCTTGAGCCTTTTGTTTCCTTAAGAATGGTGGATAAAAATTCTCCCTAAGTTTAGTTTTGAAAGTATCCCAACCAAAATTAGCCTCAGCACGAAGCACATTTCCATTATCCCTCCACAAAATATCTGCCTCTTCCTTCAAATACATGGCAACTTGATCCACTCTCATATTCACAGGGAAATTCAAAGCAGCAAAGATCTTATCAAACTCCCTAATCCAATTCTCCAAAAAAGTTAGGTCTCCACCTCCCTTAAAGTATGGTGGTTTGACCTGAGCAAGCTTCTTAAACATCTCACCTTTAGGATCGGGATTATCATTGCGGTTTTAGTTCAAGTTCTCAGCTAGAAGCCTAATAGCATCAGCTAAAGCATCGTTGTTAGCCATCCTCCTTCTTCGCTTGGAAGTATAATGCACTCTTAGGCCAACGTCCACACAAAAGAACTCTACTTGCATAACACATCACATTCAGAAAATATATTAAGGTAGAAAGGTGGGCAAAGCCACACGATCGCCCCTAATAAGTCACTTTTAAAGGAAGTGATTATTAAATTTTAATTATTCCTACGCATAAGAAAATAAATAAAATAATTCCCTTGATGTTACAATCCCCACCAAAATCCAAGCATTAAGTAAATAATATAATTAAATAAACATATATTATTAGTCACATAATTACATGCTTCACATAATGATCATTTAAACATATCACATAGCACAATCATCATAATCATTCCATATTACATGCTTTAAACCTTAAACATGATACTAAGTGATCACACTCAAGCTTGCACAATTACATAAAACATACACAATTAAATAACTTGCATAATCACTTCATATATTTATTAATAAAAGCACAAAATATTTAATTACAATGCATATAGAAAGAAATAATCTATCATATACGCCCTTCCTAATGCTACCCAAATCTCACCGATAAAATAAAATAAGCACGCAAGTTAAGAAAATAAAATAAATAATTAGATTTATTTATTTCAAAATAAATAAATAATTCGAATATTAGATAAAATAAACAAATACTTTAAATAAATAATACTGAATCAAATTATTAAAATAAAATAATTTTTGAAAATTTAGATTAAACTTTAAATGAGTAGTTAAAAATAAACTCATTAGATTTAAAACGTTAGGCGCCTAAAAATTTAAAAATTGGCTTTAGTGGTAATAAAAATCTAACCATAGCTCCCAAATACCACTTGTAACACCCCAATAATTCTCCCTTACTTTAAATAAAAATAGAGGAGAACCATTGACATATTATCACCACGTGTTAAAATGTTAAGGCTTTATCAAAGTATCACAACGGAAAATCCAACTTAAATCTTGAAATAATATAATTTAGAAAACCAGTAAGTCAAACCTTACAAACTGGAACCATAAAAGCCCTTATTAAAACCAAACCAATATTCAAAATCCTAAAACATAAATGAAATAGTAAAACATAAATAAGTTCAACACAAAGAACAAATACTCTCAATCACACCAATCCCTTGACAATGCGTATGTCAAATCCCCGAACTTCACATCATCAAGCTACTTGTGCGATACTGCTCCCCAATAATACAGGTGTAATAATTGGATCATCACAGGGTCATTGAAGGCAAAGGTCATGACCAAAAGAAACACACACAAAAGCACGCAATCAGCAAAGCTGAGTAGATACAAGCTACAACGTACCAAACCTAGCATGCTCAATTAATTAAGTAAATAAACATACAACACGAATTCATTAATCAAGACTCCACACTTAGACAATTCAGTTGACTCAAGATACTTACTAACTAATTCCAAACACTTGACTCTTTATATTTAATTTGATTAATTTAATTTGGAGTAAGCAATAGACGAGGTTGTCCAACCCACCAAACCATTTTGGTCCCAAAAGACCATTTAAATAAAAGTTTAGCACAATGCAAGAATAGGCATGACTCCATTCTCACAAAGTTAGTCTAGGATTTCATCTAACTTTCATTATAAATAAAATGTAATTACCAAAAGAGAAGAGGACATTTTGATCAAACAAGCCTCGGAAATCCACGGGCTACCACCGTGTACCCCAACCCATGATTGTCAATATTACAGAAGTGCACACTTTCTAGAGTTTTATTGCTCATCCATGCTTCACTTTATGTGATAACAAATTTAATTAATAGCTGACTCATTCAAGTAGACCATACATAACAATCATACATCAATTCACTTTTAATCTTATTTAGGACAATGGTGATCACATCACAAATTGACCTTTAATTCCTTTAAATTCCAAATTATCCAAAATTGTTGAACATAGTCAACCCACCAAGCCATTTCGGCTTAATCCACTTTTACTCAATATACTAACAAGTCATGCTTGAGTAATAAATAAAATAATAATAACCTTGTGGAATAATTAATAAATTCATTCCACTTAAACCATTTGATTCCAATCCTTCAATAATCAAAATATGGTTAACACACCAATCCAATAAAAATATGCTTGTATCAACATTTCATATAAACAATTAATCCAATATAATTCAACATGCTTGCATCCATAAATCCATACAAACATAATCAATTCACCAAAACATGTCTCATAAACATAAGCACATGAATTAATTAAATGTATAACCAAACAATTTCCATCCAAGTGTTCTCTAAACATAAAACTAAGTTCTTTCCTTTTGGTACCTAAACATGATACTACTTACAACGAAGCAGACATGTACGATCGTATAAAAAATCCTTTGTGCCACTTTTAATCACTTAAAAGTCTCCTAGGGAATAATCACTTCCTAGAAAACAACCAACAATCATAAATTAATACTTAAACAAATTTCCAGCAATATAATTAGATTAAAAACTCCTTAAAACTTCCTTTAAAACATGTTTTTATGCTTAATTAATCAATTGAAATTCAATAGAAATAAAAGCCCCAATTTAATTACTCATGAGAACCCTAAAATCCCAATTTAAATAAATTAAAACCCTAAGTTTATAATATATAAAATCTGAAAAATTAAAACCATTATATAATCTGAAATTATAACTTAAATTATCAAAAACATGATTTTGATACTAAATAAACTAATTTCAAACAATAAAATAAAACCCAAAACAATTAAATTAATTCTAAGCAAAAATAAAAAGAAAACAAAGGAGGAGGAAGAAGGCAGCCACGGCTAGGCTGGAGGTCCCCGGCGACGGCGTCAAGTGGTCGGCGGCGCCGGAATCCGGTGAAGTTGGTGGCAGCAACAGTGAGTACTAACTCACGTAGGAAGGGAGGAGAAAGAAAGAATAAAAAAAGAAAAAAATAAAGGAAAAAGGAAAACAAAAATAAAATAAATAAAAATAAAAATAAGGAGAAAGAAAATAAGACTAATCTTTTGTGTGGGGAAAATCTTGAAGATTTATGGGTTATTTATAGGAGAAAGAATTGTAGGGTAAGTAGGAATATTGAGCCTCATAAAATAATGGGCCAAATGAATGAAATGGACTAGGCTTTATTTGTATTGACATAAATTGTAAAATGAATGCTTATAAATAATTTGTGCTAAAATAATTTTCAACCTAAATTAATAATTTGAAACTTTTGAAATTAAATTTCGGAAAAAAATATAAATAAAATTATAAATAAAAATAAATTTCATTTATAAAAATATTTAAAAATATGGGGGATTACACAAGTAGACAAGGAGATGGGAGCGTGATCCGAGTGGTACATAGGAAAACGGAGCACATTATAATTTGGGAATAAAGAAATCCACCCCGTATCAACCATGAATTGATCCAATCTTTCGCGTACATATATAATAGGATTTGTACCCCTGTGCCATGTGAAAATACTACCATGATAGCCCAAATTAAGTAAAATACAATTATCAATTGCAGCTCTGAAGGCATCCATAAGCCTTTCACTCTGGGGAACACCATCCTCTTTTCATTCTGGTTTATAATTTCATTAAAATCCCCAAACATAATGCAAGGAAGAGAACAATTATTTTTGATACGCTCCATCATAGACCTAGGGTTGAGTAGTCCCTTTCGTCGTTCTTTGTAGTAGTGTTTTGTAGTTACTCTTTCGTTCTTATTTTATTGAATCATAGAGGTGTCAAAACTTGACCTAACTCACCTGATCTGAAATCGATCCGAAAATTTCTGATTTAGATTTCGACTTGCATAAACATAATAAGTTTTCATGACTCAATTTTTAAATAGACCCAACCTGACGTGACTTTACTGAACCCAATCTAGCAGTGGTGAAGCTACGTTAGAACATAGGGGGATAGTTGTCCCTCCATTTTCCAAGGAAAAAGTTTTTTTTTTTATTTTTTTTTATTTTAAAAATATATAGTAAAACGGTATAAATAAAAACGCTTACAATAAATATCACAATGATGTTTTATGGTATAGTGGTTGCCTTGGGAATAAGCCTTGGTCTTAGGTTCAAAACCTTCTCTAACGTTTTACACCTTTTTTTCCTCTTCTTTTTAGATTTTTTTTTCTCGAAATCTTCTTTTTGGATTACTCTAGTGTTCAACAAGTTTTTTTTTTTTTTTTTTTTTTTTTTTTTTTTTTTTTTAAATTTAATTTTTTTTCCCTATTTCCTTTCTTTTTGGATTACTCTAGTGTTCAACACCTTTTTTTTAAATTTAATTTTTTTTCCCTATTTCTTGTTTTAGGATTTTTTTTTTTTTCCCATTTCTCGTTGTTGGATTTCCTTTTATAGTTTATAATTTTTATTAAGTACTACTTTGTTGAACCGTTGATATATAGTGATTATCAATGGGTTACTTTATACAATTTATTAATGAATACATACATATCTCTATATTTTTTAATATTCTCTTTAACTAAAGGTGCTTAAATTCCAGTTTTTACATTTCTAATTAATAGATTACGATTAAATAATTGTTTGTAACTAAGTTTTAAATTTTATTTACCTATACTCCGTTCCTAAAAATTCGACTCACTTACTATTCATGTGGTCAAAATAAAATAACTTTGACCACATTTTATGATTTATACAATCAAAATAAATTAATAAGGTTGATCTTATTAGATTCCCCTTATGATAAAATTTTCAAATAACAACATTATAAAAATTTTACTTATACATAGCCGAAATTATTAATGGTCAAAGATATTCATTAAACATCGTGCAAATGCAAAGTGAATCAAACTTTCAGGAATGGAGGGAGTAGTACATTTGAAATGATAAGATTGGTTTGACAAAGTTGCGTTTATTTTTAACTATGTAATTAACTTGATCCTAAGGTAATTGCATTGATTCATATTTATCAATTATTGAATTACATATATAACTTGGAATTAGGTTTACAAACATGAATTCATTCATTTGTTGGATAATTTTCTTAATATATAATGAAATTTGTTTTACTCCTCTTTTGCCGGAATGATTGTCAATGTGATTTCGGATAAATATAAATCAATTTATGTGATCAATTTTTTTTCTTGAGATTTTTGTCAAAACATAAAACCTCCGAAATTTGTCCCCTCGGATTAAAAATCCCGACTCTGCCATTGCGATCTGGACACTAGAATTGACACCTCTATTGCATCATAAAGACTTTTACACTATTCCCTTAATCTTCTTCGACCATAATTTAATTGTGATTTGTACGTGAAGAAAAACATTCATATGGAATCCTCTTTGACCATAAGTGCAATTAAAGATATTAATAGCCAAATTAATGTATTGATAAGCGTGATATCACTCATGATACAGTAAAAAACGAAAGAAGTATTTTTTAATTATATATTATTAAAAATTATAAAAACTTGATATTTCGCCTCACTAATATTAATTAAATTCAACAACTACTTACTCCCTTTTAAGTGAAACTAGCTTAAGTCTCGTGCGTTAAAGAACTTTATGTTGAATTACAACCTCAGTGAGTTCTACAATAATTAAAAAAAATGATTATATTGATGAATATTAATAATTAAATATTATACTTATATTATACTATAACAAAGATATAAATATTATACTTAAATATTATACTTATATTATACTTATATTTAAATTAAATATTATACTTATACTATAACAAAGATATAAAGGTTGGTACCCGAGCCATACCCAGCATACCATATTTGGTTGACAAAATATGATTAGCATTAATCATTATATTTTAGACAATAATAAAATTAAAATTTTATTTTGTTTTTATCGAATACTCCATAGTAGTGAGGATTATTATTTTTTATTATTATTGTAGGTGGTGAGTATTTTAATCTAAAATTCAAAGATTCATATTATTATAAACAAAAAAATTGAAATTTCTTTAAAATAATTTTTATGCATATTAAATGATTTATTGAATTTATTTGAAATAATTTCATGCATATTGAATTATTTATTGCATTGGTGAAATAATTCTTAAATTAATTAGTTAAGATTACATATTATATTGGAGAATTTGGTGTACATTTTTTAATTAAAAAGATGCATCATTAAGGGTAAAAATTAGTTGAACCTTCTTATATTATTATTTTTCTATGAAGTTATTGAATAGTTCGCAACAAAAAACTTTACAACATATGTAGATTTGACGGATAACAAAACACTATAACATATGAAATGGCAAAGTTATAACGAATTTGTAATCTATTAACTAAAGCTAAAACAAAACGTTGCTGACATCATGCCTTTTCCAAATTGTACACATGTCATTTTGACATAAATTTTTTTCCCGCCAATTTGTTTTGACGATGTCATTAATTTTTTTTTTTTTTTTTTTACTTTGCCTTGGGTTCTGTTTTTTTTAATTTAATACAGTAAACATTTTATATGCTTTATCCTTTGTCCCCACTGATTTCTTTTTTTATTAGTATGTCAATATTTCAATGTACAAAAGTGTTCATTGTGAAATTTATTTTTTAATATTTTACAAATATTATGCTATAGTAGAAATTACTTACCATGTACACAAAAAATTAACGAAGCAGAAAACTTTCTTTTTCCGTATTATAAACAAATCGCATAATATATTTGTTTAAAATCATGCATCACCCGAGAACTAAACTATTAGTATTCTAAATATTTGTAAGTTGAAAATAAAGTGGTGATGCTATATAATATTGTTAATTAGAAATATGATTTTACTATTTTAAAATTAAAGTATATAAATAGATTAAGGTATGAGCTGAGAATAAAGTCAGCGGGTAATATTATAGGACTAACTGGTAATAATATTATTTTGATATATTTTCTTGTTTAAATTTATCATTTTTTACATCTACTTAATATAAATAATATATAAAGTAGAAGATATAAAAAAATAATGTATGTAGAATTAATATGATGAATTGATGATTAAACATGAAAAAATTATTTTAGATTATAAAATAATTTTTATAAGATTTGGCAAAAAAATTAAAAGAATATATTTTGGCAGAAAAACTTTTAACCATCAGATGACATGTGTCACTTATAGTCTCTATTTTAGTATATAGTTATTGATGGTGCAAACAATAAAGGACAAAAAGAGTACTCCTTCCGTCCCTAAATATTCGCCTCGTTGCTAATATTAGAGTCAAACTTTTAAAACTTTGATCACCATTAATTGTCATCGATTGATCTATTACTGAAAGGAAAAATTGTCAAAAAGAATATAACATTTGGTTCATCCGCTGAAAATAAGTCAATATTTGAGTTGAATAATACAACCTTTGGAGGGTATCCGCTTTAAGACTATAAACAAGCTATTGTACCTACAACCTATAGGTGTCCAGTTGTAGACACCTACACTTTTCCTCTTGTCCCAAAAGGAAGTGCAATGAGATACAAAAAACCGTTATTCAAGCTAAATCAAAGTTGAAGTGTTAATGGACTTTGAAATGTCATATGAAGTAATTTTTTAGACCAAATCCTTTTAGAGTTCAATCCACTTACTAATTAGGCATAAAATACCCATATAATCTTGATTAATAACGGACTAAACGCGTCAAATATAGTTCTTAGCTAGGTCTAATGGGCCTTACATTGTTGAAAACCAAGCCAAACAATTAACCAAACATCATAAATTTCGTGCAAGACGTATACGTGTGGACATCACTTCTAAAGCGCTTTTTGACGATATATTTTGGGCTCAATTCCAACAAATAACGAAAAAGATATGATCAAAACACTAAACCAAGCCTAAAGTCGATACCCTTTCACTAAATTAGCCATATCTCAAATTCGTGTAATTCTAATTTATTTGGAAAGTAGACATCAAGAGGTTTCCAAAGGTTTCTTATTTTCCTCCTTTTGAGTTCAGAATCAAAAGTTATAGAAGTTTTACTAAGCCCCATTTTCGAATAAGGCAAATCAGGCATGCACAACACTATTGAGAGCAACTTTCATGGCTTCGGGGAATGGGAGGTGCAACAAGCACTACTACAAAACTTACAAAATCCAACTTCTAGTTACAACGGTCTAAGAAGGAACCATTGTGAATAGATTTTTTAGAAATTATAAAGAAATTCAACAACGTTTGTCAATGTTGTCAAAAAAAAAAAAAAAAACAACGTTTGTCAATAAACTGTTGTTATAAGGGGTATATTTGACCGCTACACAACCCACGTCTCCAATAAATTACAAGTCCAACTTCTTTCAATGAAAAAAGGATAAAGATGAAAAGAAAATAACCACCAACTCTTAATTATCCAAACCCACTTTTCTAAAAACATTTTCTTTAATTCTCTATCTACACATGGAGAAAAACATACTAATTTTTTCTCAATTTCTTGTTCATCTAAAAGGTTAGCTTATCAGAGGTAAGCTTTCTATTGATTTTTAATTTTCTCAATCAAAATCCCCCTATATAACCGCTATTTTGCTCGCGATTGCTATGAGAATGGTGGGTTGCACTCTAATTTTTGCTTCCCAGTTTCAATTATATATTGTTTTCATTTGATTTCAATTTGCAATTCAATTTGATTTAATTTTGTCATATAGATTTGGTTTTACTTTGTAAATTAATCGATCTTGATGGTTTCGATTGAATTTTGATTTAATTGTTCTATTTTCTAAATTAATTTCTCTTTTTGACAACTTTTAATTTATATTTATTGTTCTACATGATTTTTTTTTTCTTTCAGTTTGAATTATCTCATTTTCGAATTTAAAGTTTCCTTTCCTATTTCCTAACGGGCTATGATTTTTTTCCTCATCAACAAGTCAACAACTAAGGTATCATCTCTGAATGTCTTATTTTCTCCTTTTTTTTATGTTGTAAATTATTTCACTGTTAGTATATATGAACCTTAAAAATATCTTTATTTTATCTATCTTAATTTTATGTTATAGGCATTGGAGCAACTCAATGGCCGATGGAACACCTCTTTAAACAGTTTAAAAGGTAAGAAAATTTACAGATTTTATTCAACTAATATTAAAACAAAATAATTTTAATTTTTTTAGTGTAAAATTTTTCAATTATAAGAAGTATCAAAAAAAATTGAAATTATATGGGTAACAAACAAGTAGTACGGTGTTAGTACTCTTTAGTATATATATGAAGTACGTAGTATTTCAGTATTTGTGAACTTTTTGTTATAAACAAAGTCATGTTATCCTTTTTTTGTAAACATTGTCTTACATGCTACATCGTACTTTATTACATTATAATTTTCCCCATGTTTTAATATATATATATATATATATATATATATATATATATATATATATATATATATATATATATATATATAGATAGATAGATAGATATATTGTAATACCTAGTATTTTTAATATATTTTCAATAGGTTTAGAAAGTAGACTTCAATAATTTTCAACCGACATATTATTTATCTTATTCCAATTTCTGGATCAAAAGATATGAAAAAAACAAAAATCGCAAAAATTGCTGCCTATCGCAAGAGTTTTATTCCGATTCGAATTCGGATTTTATCTTAATTCTTCGACCCTTCTTTTTTCTTTATAAATAGAAGTCATATCAACCTTTTTTCAATCATCAACAAACTTGATCACAAAATCATTCTCTTCTCCCTCTTTAGCCTAAACATTAGCCTTCCTATTCTTTCATAATACTTCCCCTAAGCACTCCAAGGAGTCCATATAATACCCGAAGTTCTATAATTAAACCAAGGCGTGAAAGGTATAATTGACTGAGGGTTTGGACCAAATCAACTCTATTTTTCTTTAATTGTTTCAATTTGATTTATATTGTTATTGAAGTTACTAACAGTTTATTCATGATGTAGCAATTCAAGGAAATGCGGAAAGTGAGTAATTAATCACTTAATTACTCTTATTTTTATTCTTGTTGCTAGTATCATGATTAGGTTTATTATTATTTGATTTGACTAACAATATTATTGTTGAATTGCTTCCAATATTAATGTTTATTCTATTGTTATTATGTTCACCATATTGCATGTTAAAGGGAATATGTAATTGAAAATCACGACTAATAAGATAATTTGGACAACTGGTTTAGGATCCTCTTTAATCTTGTTGTTTAATCAAGTGATCATGATATTTTAGAATTATATGTTACATTAATATTCAACCAATTTAGCCTAATGTTTGTTTGGAGCAAATTGAATCTTTGTTTGCATGTCTTTGAGATCGCAGGAAATATTTTTTACAATAAGAATCGAGTAGAGGCCAATACGAGCGAATGTGGCTCCATGACTCATTTCGTACCCTCATCCCCGATCCTCCTTTCGTGGTTCCGAACCATATGGAGTTAGTAATCTCATGGATTATGAATGGGGTGTAACCTTCACGGGTCAATCGTTGGCCTTTCGTTTTCCCTTTATTCGTGGTTGCCTTTTATGATCCGTGAACGGTTTACAAGTTCCTTAAAAACTTGTTGGCAGCTCCCTACTTTGCTTTGTCCCTAATCGTATAATATCAATTCCTACTTCCTCTGAGTGCCAAGCATATTTACAAACATGCTTACGTAGGCGCACTTCAAACGACGCCTACAATTTGGCGACTCCACTGGAGAGGATTCTTGGTTATTTATCGATTTGAGTGATCGGTATTTAATTAAGATGACTAGATGAGACTTGAAAGATTCTTGAATCGTATTCTTGTGATTAAATTGGCATTTTTGCATTTTCATAGACGTTTTAACGTCATTTTTAGGTTCGTCCATATGAAAAATTGAATAACCTGATTGCGAAAGAAGAAAACAGAGGCACCAGTCACATTTCCTGACTGCCGTGTCACGGTGCAAAATGCCGTGATGCGGCGTTCTGTACCGTTACATGGTGTTTCCTGCCGTGTCGCGGCAGTCCCGAAATCTTTCCAGTGGCTTTTTTTTTTTTTTTTATCATAGTCAGCTTCCTTCGATTTTTCTGAAAAAACGTGTGTGTTCTGCATACGTCTTAGCCCCGGTGAATTTAAGCTCTGTCGACCTAAAAACGCTCATGGCAATAAGGGTTCATCCGAGTTATTAAAATCACCCAAACCATGGAGTCGAGTTCGATTTAATCACGAACTTGCAGAGCCGCCCGTTGGCATACACCCTCAAGGGAGGCTGCCTTGCTAACGCATCTAAACTCTTAACCATGGTATCCTTTTGACACTAAATAAACTTGACCATAGTGGAACATAGAACTTGACATTAGGTTGTGAACTCTTCTTTGCATCATTGTGCCTACGTGCCCTATGTGTGATCGTTTTGATCTTAACCTTAACGAGTTTTCTTTGTCTATGGCGGTTTACTTTATGACTAACGAATGCCAATGGACCGTACTCACTTAGTAATTAGCGCAAACTCTAAAATTGACAAAAACTAGAAAAAAACACACAAAAATACCTGGAATTGATCACCGCGCCACGGCAGAAATGCCGCGTCACGGCAATTAGTGTTGTGTCACGGCAGCTTGTACCGCGGCGCGGTACAGTTCGCCGTGTCACGACAGTGGCACCGTGTTAGTCCAGTCAGCTTTTTTTTTAGTCTTCCGTGCTAATTTGGTCCTCACGTCAGTCATTTTGGTTACTATTCACATGTCTAGCCTTACGTTCATACCACGAGTCTTATAACATCACTTAATCACTCGCGAGTCAAGTCCACACACTTTCTTTATTTTCCGAATCGAGTCATGCACCATGTCGTTTATGATCGTATACTAGGTTCATGCACCCCCTTTTTCGTCATAATAATCAAAATGATTGGAGTTCTTCTCACCTGCTTTCAAATGTCTAGTTTTTCCCCTTCCTTTCCTATCTTGAGCAATGAGTCAAACAATTAAGCGAATTATTTTATTTAATAGTACTTAATCAAGGAGCAGGGGTAGATTAATACAATTCGAGTCATTACCGCAACAATCTCTTAGATCTAAGAGGCGTTCAAAGAGAACCTCGCCATCTCCACATTACTTATCACCTTCAAACTACTTTTAGTTCGTTCCAATGACAACTAAGGAAGATATTGAGAACATCAACAAATCCATTGAGGCACTGTCTACCATGATGCAAACCTTTACCACTAGGGTCATCACCATGGAGCAAAACAAGGTCACTATTGCTACCCTTGATAAATTGAAAGAGCAGGTGAGCAAGATTTTTGAGGATTTCACCTATGTGGAACTGCCTCCCACTCCTTTGGATATGAAGGATAAGGTCCTTGAAAAGTTCTCCACTGCTGATATTCCAAAGTTCAAGCCTACTGACAATCCAATATTCCATTTGAAGGCGTTCTCTACAACCATGACTCTCAAGGGATTGGACTTAACACTCTTCCCTACGGTGTTCTCTCTCTCCTTAGAGCATGCTTACCAACAATGGTTTTATTCCCTAGATGCCAACCATACTGCAACTTGGCAAGATGTCACCGATAGTTTCATGAATCATTATAAGTGTAACATTCAAACTAGAACATCTGAACGTGAACTCTCCATTCTCAAACAAAAAGAGAATGAAGGCTTCACCGCTTATTTGAACAGGTGGAGGGAAACGAATGCACTCTTGGTAGATCCCCCCAAAGAAAGAGAGATGGTTCGCCTCTTCATCCAGAACGTAACTTACAAGTACAGACAACATCTCAAATTTTTGCCATTGAACACTTTTTAAGCGGTATATGATATCGGCATCAACATCGAAGATGAGCTAATAAAGACTGCTGGTAGTAACAATAACAACACTTGGAAACAAGAAGAACGACCTTCCTTCTTCTTTGTCTTCTAAGCACGAAAATACTGCCAAAAATATAAGCCAAGTTGATATCAATGAAGTGTTAGCTCTTGATGCTCCATTGCCCAAGAAAAGGAGAACTTACACTCCTTTAGGAATGACTTATGATGCGACCTTTGATCGCCTCTACGGTCAAGGCTTGATCACACCTATTGGCCCATTTCCAGAGCCAAAACCTGAAGAAAGGAGCGCCAAATGGAATCCCAATGCCAATTGCAAGTACCATTAAGGAAGGGGTCACTCTACCGAACAATGCTGGAATTTGAAGGACGCCATTCAAGACTTAGTAGATGCCAACAAACTTCTCGTCCCTCAAGGTGGTAAGAAGTGACAAGCAGCAATGAAGACAAGGCGCACAGCGAGCCCTTCGCGCGAGATCTCATGATTTCTTCTTTTTATTAGTTTCCCTTTCCCTAGTTCAAGTTTAGCATAGATTTCCCTTTCTGTAATTTGATCATTGTGTTTGCTTATTCACCATTTTCATAAATATTATGAGTATTGTTCCTTTATATATCGATCATGTCTTTCTAAAAAAAATCAATTATCGAACTAAACATAAGGTACATCAATGATTTGAGGCACCTTTGCAACCTTGTCATTCCCCATTAACCATTCAATCACATATCCATTTCTTCATCAACTTCTTTGAGCCTCGTCTAACGATTGACCTTATTTATTCAACCCACATTCACCTAACCCTGGGATGGAAAAGTGTGAAATTTGTGTAGCATTTAAAAAAAAAAAAAGCAGCAAAGCAATAATAAAACAATGTCTAAGGGCAAGTGTTCCAATGTCTTTGATATGAACACGTCTCAAATTGTGTCTCTCATCGAGTGCTTGATACTGTGCCTGAGAAACATGAATTCTAAGTGAGTGATGGAACGCATGATCTGAGATTGCCCACATTGAATCAAAAGAATAAAAAAAAATTAAAAAAAAATGTTGAAAATAAACTTGCAAAATTCAAATTTTCAAATACACAATTGAGCCTTTTACCCCTTTCTTCCTTAAACCATCAGCTTAACCACATTACAACCCTTGAAAGACCTCTTTGAGGTGTACATAAACTTGTGCAAAGTTCGGTTAGAGCTACGTTCGGCCTGATTCCTAACGGATATGTAGGCAACTTCACATCGAGGTGCGGCCACATTCATATTCATATCTACACATGATCGAGTCATTTCCAATGACTATCCTTACCCATATAGAGCTAGACTTAGGGGATTGAACCCACATCACTTAGCTCACCCAACCTAAAGAGTCATCATGTTTGACTCTTCTCAAATCTATTTCCATCACCACAACCTTTGCAGCAAGCCTTAGTATCACATTCACACATACATAGCCATATCGTCCTTCCTTTGGAACCTTTAACATGAAATCTTGCTTCCCTACCATGCATGCTTCATCATCTTGTAAGACAACATTCATTAGAAGAAACATTGTATACTTGCTTAGTTTCCTGACCTGAGCAATGTTCATTATTTCACACATCGCATAATGAGCTTAACAGCATTTATATATCAATGATTTGTCATCATACAAATCATATCGTGCTTAGCTCCTCGACCTAAGAAACTTTTTTTATGCAATAATCACTTCATCTATATACGTGCTTAGTTTCCAGACCTAAGTGACGTTCAAGATTGTTTCTTTACACTATATATGATGCTTAGCTTCATGACCTAAGTTCATTCATCTATTGTGTCACATAATGTAATTTTCCTTAGCCTCCTGGCCTAAGAACATTCATCATGCATACATTATATTCAAGAAAAGCAATTCAATTCGACAAATAGAATATTCATGCGATTTACCTTGCTTTTCTCTATTAGCTTGACAAGGAAGTTTAAAACTTCTTCCCTTTTTCATGTCTTTTCTTTTGGGGAAGTTCAAAAACATTTTCAAAATTTTCTCATTGAGGGAAGTTCAAAAACAAAACTTATTTTTCACGTATTTCTTTTTCGGGAGAAAGTCGGTACCCTCCACTCATGACAAAAATAACGGAAATTTTTTGCTTTTTGCATTGTCAGTTGCTTGTGTCTGCACACACTCAAATCATACACATACACACACAATCACAACTCATACACATGTCATGTCATGTCAAGTCAAGTTTGGTTAAGTCAGTTGGCCAAGTCAATCACAGTCTATACAAGGCCCTTGGCAAATTTCATTTTACAGGTCTCATTTACAGCCTACGTTTGGGGACAAGCGAACCAATTACATCCCATGTTCGGGGATAAGCGAACAATTTACAACCCACGTTCGGGGACAAGCGAACCATCTACAACCCACATTCGGGGACAATCGAACCATCTACAACCTACGTTTGGGTACAAGCGAACAATCTACAACCCACATTCGGGGACAATCAAACCATCTACAGCCCATGTTCGGGGACAAGCGAACCATATACAGCCCACATTCGGGGACAAGCGAACCATCTACAACCCACGTTCGGGGACAATCTAACCATCTACAGGCCACGTTCGGGGACAATCGAACCATCATCATGTTTAATGATCATCTCCCAAGCGAAGACGATTCACGACGTAAGGTTCTCGATGAACAGAAACTTGCAATCTCATCATCAGACAAGTTTTTCCTCAAGCATGGAAAATTGTCGGTCGCTGCCATCTCTCAAGGCGAAGAAGTCAGCGATTATAACACAACAATCTTCATCTGGTGGATTTCTTCAAGCATATAAAGCTACCGAACTCATTTTCCATCGATACACTGGTGTTAGAAGCTACCAAATTCATTTGCCACCGATACATTGGTGTTAGATGCTATCGAACATATTTGCCACCGATACACTAGTGATAGATAAGCATTCTATCTTACTCTTTTATCTGTGCTACTAACGTTTTCTGCAGGTATCGGCATATAAAGTGTGATTTAGGATCGCAGAATCATTCTCCTTCCCTATCGACTACATTGACTATCGTTTTAAAAACTGATGTTTCTACAAACCCAGTCAAAGTGGGGGCTTCTGTAGACACATAAAAATGTCTCCCCAAAACCAAACCCGATGATGAAAAACCTTTCATCGCCATTATTGGTCGGGTTGAGTATTTAATCTTGGAGTGCTTAAATTCATATTCAATCCCAATATATTTCATGAACCAACCCAATTCCTATCCCGTTTCCCCAAACCATAACTTATTTTCCTTCTTTTCGTGCCTTTAAACCTAAAATAATTCATTTCGTGTCTCTTAAAATCATTCATTTTGTGTCTCTAAAAATCATTCATTTCGTGTCCTTTTTATAAAAATGTTTAGACCAGTTTATTTTGATCCATAGTCTGGGTCAAATGATTGAATAGTTTGATAGGGTTTTAAAAGGGATTTCCAACGATATATTATAAGCCCAAATCCGAGTTATAACGAATAAGTTATGGCCAAAATACTAAACTGAGCCTAAAACGAACCTAAGTTCACCTTACCTACAACTCACAGATCATTTGGAGGGTCCAAAGGATTTAATCCTATTCCTAAACCAATTAGGATTAATAGGAAGCTTCTATAAGTTTCTAAAATTTCTTAATTATCCTTTATGAAAAGATAAGATTAAAGAGTTTAAAATTGAATAAAACTCCTCTTTTTGAAAGTCCTAATTCTATTCGAATTGAAAGACATTCAAAGATAGTCATATATGAATTTCGTGCCTCATAGTTTTTATATAAATCGTATATGGTTGGATATCCCTTGGAATTATATTTTCAATGATATATTATAATATTAATTCCGAGCTAGAACGAACAAGATATAAAAGAAATACAAAACTCTATCCAAAACTGACACCGTCCCACTATTTCGGCCATATATTTTATTCCACAAACTATTTTAATCTAATTTCAATTGGGTTAGAAAGTAGACTTCAAGTTCTTTCCAACGACATATTATTTATCTTATTCTGATTTCTAGATCAAAACATATGATAAAAACAAAAACCGCAAAAACTGTTGCCTATCGCAAGAGTTTTATTCCGATTCGAATTCAGATTTTATCTTAATTCTTCGACCCTTCTTTTTTCTTTATAAATAGGAGTCATATCACCCCTTTCTCGATCATCAACAAGCTTGATCACAAAATTATTCTCTTCTCCTCTTTAGCCTAAACACTAGCCTCCCCTATTCTTCCATAATACACCCTAGGCACTCCAAGGAGTCCATTCTTGACTTGAGGTTCTGTCCTTACACCAAGGTGTAAAAGGTAGAATTAACTAAGGATTCGACCACATCAACTCTACTTTTATTTAATTTAATTTCCATTCGATTTATATTTTTATTAAATTTACTAACAATTTAATCATGATGTAGCAATTTAAAGGAACGCGCAGAATGTGAGTAATTAATTAATTTAATTACTTATTTTATTCATTATTGCTAGTATCATGATTAGGTTTATTATTATTTGATTTGACTAACATTATTATTGTTAAATTGCTTCCAATATTAATGTTAATTTTATTATATTTATTGATCACCATATTGCATGTTTAAAGGGAATATGTAATTGAATATCACGCGTAATAAGATAATTTGGACAACCGGTTTAGGTTCCTTTTTAATCTTGTTATTAATTAAAGTGATCACTAGTATTTTAGAATTATGTGTTGCATTAATATTCAACCAATTTAGCTTAATAATAGTATGGAGCGAATTGAATCTTTGTTGCATGCCTTTGAGATCGCAGGAAATATTTTTCAATATAAGAATCGATTAGAGGCCAATACGGGCGAATGTGACTCCATGACTCACTTCGTACCATCATCCCCGATCCTCTTTTTGTGGTTCCGAACCATATGGAGTAAGTAATCTAATGGATTATGAATGGGGTGTAACCTTCACGGGTTAATCGTTGTTGCCTATCGTTGTCTCTTTATTCGTGGTTGCCTTTTAATGATCCGTGAACGGTTTACAAGTTCCTTAAAAACTTATTGACGGCTCTCTACTTTCCTTGTTCCTAATTTTATATGTTAATTCTCACTTCCTAAGAGTGTCAAGCATATTCACAACATGCTTTAACATAGGCGCGCTTCAAACGACTCCTACAGTGTCAGATAAGCATTATATCCCTTCTCTTTTTATTTGTAGAACTAAAATTTTTCTGCAGGTATCGGCGTATATAGAGTGATTTAGGATCGCAGAACGTCTTAATTCATTCTCCGTCCTAATCAACTACTTTGACTATCTTTTTCAAAACTGACGTTTTTACAAACTCAGTCAAAGTGGAGGCTTCTGTAGACACCTAAAAATGTTTCCCCAAAACCAAACCCGATGATAAACAACCTTTCACCGCCATTATTGGTCGGGTTGAGTATTTAATCTTAGAGTTCTTAAATCCATATTCAATCCCAATACATTTCATAAACCAACCCAATTCCTATCCTATTTCTCCAAACCATAACTTATTTTCCTCTTTTTGTGCCTTTAAACCCAAAATAATTCATTTCGTGTCCCTTAAAATCATTCATTTCATGTCTTTTCATAAAAATGTTTAGATCAGTTTATTTTAGTCCATAATATGGGTCCAATGATTGAATAGTTGGATGGTTCTTTAGGATTAATTAGAAGCTTCTATAAGTTTCTAAAATATCTTAATTATCCTTTTTTAAAAGATAAAATTAAAGAGTTTGAAATTGAATAAAACTCCTCTTTTTGAAAATCCTAATTGTATCCGAATTAAAAGACGTTCAAAGATAGTCAGATATGATTTTCATGCCTCATATTTTTTTTATCTAAATCTTATATGGTTGGATAGCTATTGAAATTATCTTTTTAATGATATATTATAATATTAATTCCGAGCCATAACGAAAAAGATATAAAAGAAATACGAAACTCTATCCATAATTAACACCGTCCCACTATTTCGGTCATATCGTTTATTCTACAAACTATTTTAATCTGATTTCAATTGGGTTAGAAAGTAGACTTCAAGAGCTTTCCAACGAAATATTATTTATCTTATTCCAATTTCTGGATCAAAAGATATGATAAAAACAAAAACCGCAAAAACTGCTGCCTATCAAGAGTTTTATTCCGATTCGAATTTGGATTTTATCTTAATTCTTCGACTCTTGTTTTTTCTTTATAAATAGAAGTCATATCACCCCTTTTTCAATCATCAACAATCTTGATCACAAAATCATTCTCTTCCCTTTTTAGCCTAAACACTAGCCTCCATATTCTTCCATAATACTTCCCCTAAGCACTCCAAGGAGTCCTTACAATACCCGAAATTCTATACTTAAACCATGGCATGAAATGTATAATTAATAGAGGGTTTGTACCAAATCAACTCTCTTTTTATTTAATTGTTTTAATTTGATTTATATTTTTATTGAAGTTACCAACAGTTTATTCATGATGTAGCAATTCAAGGAAACACGGAAAGTGAATAATTAATCACTTAATTACTCTTATTATTATTCTTGTTGCTAGTATCATGATAAGGTTTATTATTATTTGATTCGACTAACAATATTATTGTTGAATTGCTTCCAATATTAATGTTTATTCTATTGTTATTATGATCACCATATTACATGTAAGGGAATATGTAATTGAAAATCACAACTAATAAGATAATTTGGACAACCGATTTAGAATCCTTTTTAATCTTGTTGTTTAATCAAGGGATCACGATATTTTAGAATTATATGTTGTATTAATATTCAACCAATTTAGCCTAATGTTATTTTGGAGCAAATTGAATCTTTTTTTGCATGCCTTTGAGATCGCTAGAAATACTTTTCACAATAAAAATCAAGTAGAGGCCAATACGAGCGAATGTGGCTCCATGACTCATTTCGTACCATCATCCCCGATCCTCCTTTCGTGGTTCCGAGCCATATGGAGTTAGTAATCTCATGGATTATGAATGGGGTGTAACCTTCACGGGTCAATCGTTGTTGCCTTTCGTTTTCCCTTTATTCGTGGTTGCCTTTTATGATCCGTGAACGGTTTACAAGTTCCTTAAAAACTTGTTGGCGGCTCCCTACTTTGCTTTGTCCCTAATCATATAATGTCAATTCCCACTTCCTATGAGTGCCAAGCATATTCACATGTTTACGTAGGCGCATTTCAAACGACGTCTGCAGTGACAAAAAAAACTTGATCACCAAAGGGTGAAAATTACAAAAACTTGATCACTTGTTATATGCTTAACTCACTTTATTTAATTGTGTAAAAACATACTCCCTCCGTGTTTTAATAAGTGTTACAGTTTGACAGACACATAATTTTAGAAAATTTCATTGACTTAAATAAAATAGGAGGTAAGTGGGGTAATAGGAGTAATAAAAAATTGTAAAAGAAAGATAGTGGGGTTAATAATTTACTGAAAAGTAATGAATGTGAAAGGAAAGAAACAAAAAAAAAAAGTAGCGGATTTGAGTAGGGACCAAAAGAGGAGAGAGATATAATATTAAAATTTATTTTTTTGCCATAAAAGGAAGTATAACACTTACTAAAACACGGGCGCATTTGGTAAATGTAACACTTAATTAAAATACAGAGGGAGTATACCACACGAAGTATTTATAGCCGATCTTACTCGTGTATCGTATTGTTTAATTTCGACCCGAATCCAAACTCAAGCAGAGCTTTGACCGAGAAGGATCGGCTCATTAATAGCCCTCGCCTAAATGATGAAAAATGAAAGGTGTTGATAGTTTGATACACGTGTTCTTTCCCCATTTTTCCATTTCTTTTCCTTCTTTAAAGGGTGCTACAATGCCTACTCTGCTATCATCTGCCAAGCCTTCATTTACTTGACTTGGTTGACAATAAAATATGCAAAATGTAGTGTATAGAAGAGTAAGCGCTTTTGTTTCTTCAAAAAAAAAAGAAAAAAAAAGAGTAAACGCTTTTTTTTCTTTCTCTTTATTTCTATCTCCAATTTATTTTAATTTTCTCTCTATTGAACATTTTGTCGAGAAGGTGGTGTGCATCTTAACGGCGAATCCAATGAAAACTAACTAATACGAACATTTTTTCCCCTTTAAAGAAAACTAATACCACTTCGAAACGACGTGTTTTAGGTCGACTCAGTTAAAAAACGACGTCGTTTGAGCCTTTTGGGAGGTGGAAAATTGAGAAAGAAGGCTTCTTTAAATTGGGATATAAAAAAAAAGGTATTACGAGTAATAAAGAGGAGAGAGTAAGAGAGTAATGGGAAAGGTGGGGTTTAGCTTGGCCGCGGGAATGGCGGTGGCGGCGGTGGTCGGGAAGCAGGTAAGATATTGGAGAAAGTAGAAGAGAGTTGCTGGTGTTTTGAAGGAATTAGAAGAGGCTTGTGGGACCCCTGTTAGTAGACTAAAGCAAGTTGTTGATGCTATGGTTGTTGAGATGCGAGGTGGTTTAGTCTCTAAGGTGGCTCTAGGCTCGAAATATGGCTCACATTTGTTAATAAACTTCCCATTGAGTATCAATCAATCATACATACTATCTACGTTTCTTATTTCTTTTTTTAGACAAGCACTATTTACATTTCTAATTATTATATGCAACAAAAAAGTTTTATTTAACATAGATATTTCTTTATTGCACATATTTAAAAGTCAAAAGTATTTAGTTTCAATTTTTGTGTTTTTATTTTTTTTTTTATGAAATGTGTTGTTAATTTTACTTATTTTAACAGGGTTGGTTAATTAATTTGATGTTTTTGTTTGAAAATGAATTTTTTGGACAGGTTGTTATATACACCGGGGCACCTATGAGTATTTTTTTCTCATTTTGATGATAGTTTTTCATTTAATCATGAAATGAAGAGAAAAACTAACCTTAGGTTAGTTGGGTGTACGGTACGCATCTATAATGGCTAGCTACATGTACATGTAGCTTTAATTTGCCACATCATTAATCCCCAAGCTACATGATTTCAGCTACAATATCTTTTTTTTTTTTTTTTTTTTTTTTTTTTTTTTTTTTGACAATAGCAAATGTATTTATAAAATCAGAGTTTACAAAATACAGAACAAGAACTAAAACTTAAAGCATGGCTTTGAACACTTAAGCCTTTACAACAACTTTTGACATTAAAAATAAAATTAAACTTGAATTGGCCGGACAAGTCGCAGATTAGTGACTCCTTACAAACTAAGGAGCAAAAACATACTACACACCATAAAGAGAGCAATAGAGAGAATCAAAACTATTGGACCATGGCTAGCTTATCCTTACCTGGCGGGATCAATACATCACCAAGTAAGGTCATCAAACGGGTCACTTGAACTAGTGACCTCCCAATCAATAGCTTTCCTTGTTGGCAAGAAAGCTTTGACAACGTTGAGGCTCGAGAAACCCCAAAATAAAATTTGTGCGACTGCTTCAGATAATAAATTTCAAGAGTAATGATCCCAAGAATCATTACAGCCAAGGGAAAAGAAACCAAACCAATGCCACTCCAACAAAATACACACTTCACCTTAGCCAAGGCCAACTTCTTGTTCAAACCCCCAACAACCATACCTGTAAACTCTCTTATTGCTCTAACCACACAAAAATCCTTAACAAAGGATCCTAACTCCCTCTGCACACACAACCATCCAAAATACTATAGCCAAAACAACTCAATAGCCCGGAAAACAACCAAAGGGGGCTAAAAAATAACATAAAACAAACTAAGACAAGTAAACTCTGATAATTAGCAACAAAAAACATACTTAGGAAAGAGAACAAACCAGAGGAGAGCACCGTCCAAACCGAAAACCCGAAACCACGAACACAAGAACAAGAACCCACGAACACAAGGAACCTTGAAACCAAAGCCCTAACTTCACCATTTCCGTCACGAACTTCTCTTGACGGCGGCGTTACGCCTAGCCCTCCAGTGCAAGGACCCACGAAACCCTATCCCTAACTTTACCGTTTCCGTCACGGTCAAACTTACTAATGACCTATGACGGCAGCGTTAGGCCTAGTCCTTAGGACTTGTTTTGCCGGCTGAGAGACCCTTTAAATGATATCCTTCCATGCACGCTAAGGTGGGGAAGGTGACGGAGTCCGACGTTCGGAATTACTCACCTCGAAACTTCTTTAATAGGGATAGCTCACACAAACACCTTCAAACTAGAAGAATTAAACTTGAGAAGGTGAGGGCGTCGACTTTTATAATGTGAGAAATTAAAGACGCTTAATAGAGGAGGGAAAAGGGAGAAGTAAGGACAAGAAGAAGAGAAAAAGAGGAGGAGGCTCGCCGAAGTCATGACCAAACTCTGGCGACAGTAGCAGGCCGAGATGGATGGCGGGAGCGATAAGGTGGTTAACTAATGAAGAAGCTCGAAGGAGGAGGGGTAAAGGGAGAAGAAAGGACAAGAAGAAGAGAAAAAGAGAAATAGAGGAGGAGGCTCGCTGGAGTCCGGCCGCGACCCCGGAACTCCGGCGAGTTCCTAGGGTTAGCAGGGGTAGGGTTTTAAGGGGTTGAGGAGAGAGAACAGAGCTTTTGGGTTTTTGTGGGGAGAGTTTCTATAATAATCTTAAATTAACAACTTAACTACATATACATGTAGCTAAGGGTTGCCACATTATTATTTCTCAAGCTACATGATTTAAGCTACATCCTCTACAATGACAAGCTACTTTTTTTTTGTAATTTTATTATGTCCCACATGATGACATAAAATAAATAAATATATTAACAAATACATAAAATATATTAAACAAATAAATATAATAGCATTGGGTGGAGCGAAACTACATAGCTCTATAGAGCTATGTAGTTTGGCTTAGCTACAAGAGGTTGTACCTCCACAATGGCTAGCATGTAGCTAGCAATAATTTAGAAATTGCTATCGAGTCCTTATGCACAACCATTGTGCATGCTCTTATCATTGGAGTGAAAACATTGATGTAGCTACTACCTAGGTTTGATTTTTCAAATAAAAAAACTTTATCCACTTAAATTTTGACAAAAAGTAAAAAGTTGTAATTGTCTTTTTGTTACTGTCTTATACACTCAATAGATTACTAGCAATTTTTTCCTTAGGAGTGAGAAGGGAATGTATTATGCACTAGATCTTGGAGGCAATAATTTAAGGGTCTTGCGGGTTCAGCTAGGAGGACAAAGATCCGATATCATTAGACAAGATGTTGAAAGTAAGTCAATCCCTGAGCATTTAATGACTAGCTTCAGTGAGATTGCTCACTTTCTTTCTTTGTAGTGTACTCTTATCTGATTGTTTTTATAGAGTTAAGTCGTATTTAAAATTTGATTGTTTTTATGACAAGATCTGTTTGATTTCATTGCGACTATTCTAAAGAAATTTTTCGATCAAGAGAGTGAGAAGGATTTAGATATTTTTCCTACCTCAAGAAGGGAACTTGGCTTTACCTTTTCTTTTCCTCTGAAGAAAACTTCAATGTCTTCTAGAACTTTGATGAATTGGACGAAAGTGTTTTCCATTCATGACATGGTCAGTGACTCTGTGTGAGCGTGCATTGTTTGCTTTATATAGCTAGTTTCTTTTCCAGATGAAGTGATAGATTTTTGTAATCGTTTTTATTCTTTGTGTGTTTGTGCTATGCTTGTCTTGACTTAAATAAAGCACTATAAAGTGAATGTTAAAGCGTACTTATTGTAAGGAGTCTAATTTTTACCAGTGTATAAAATTTTGGGAGGCCTATACATTAATTTGCCACCTCTGTAACTATAATGTCAATATAAAAGATTAAAGTTTGGTTGTAAATAATGGACATCTTTCTTTTTTTGTACTTAGGTTATGGTTAATGAAATGTTCTTTTATATTTTATACTGTCTTTGTAATTGCTTGTTGTATCTCCCAGGTTGGGAACGATGTCTATGAATTTTTGTATCAAGCAATGTCTAGACAGGGCCTAGATATGCATATTGATGTCTTGGTAAGCTTATCTTTTATGGCTCATGTATTTGTTTAATTTTCTAAGCTACTCGTCGTTTAGAATATAGGTCTTCAACTTTCACACCATGTGCTTCAGTGATGTTTTCCTAGATATGTATTGAAGATTATATTTTTTTTTAATTTGTTGTTAATTAGGTAAATGATACAATGGGAACTTTGGCACTTGAAAATTATAATGACAAGGACACGGTTGCTGCAGTAATCATCGGGACCATAACTAATTCCTGTTATTTTGAGTGGGCAAATACAATCATAAAGTCTCAAGGTTTTCTAATGTTGTCAAGAGGCATGTATGGTATCTTTTGTTAATTATTTTTGGCTAACAATTATATATACATAGTATATGGAATTGACATCATGTGTGGTGAGAACCTAAGGCTAAAACGAGAACTATAAACTAATTAGGGCAGGCCTATAGATCATTATGATAATATAAGGTGTTCCCCATGCTCATTAATGGTGTTTATTCCCCTAATTTTTCAAAATGATTCCCAGTTTTATAGCAAACTTTTACGAGGCATTTGGTATAAGGAATGAGATCAATTGGGATAACAAGGTGGAATTAATAGGTGAGAATGTGAAATAAGAATAAAAATATTGTACTCTTTATTTTCTTGTTTGGTATGGGTTAGGATTATTTTGGGGTATTAATTAAAATACATAACTACCCTTATTATCCTTTCTTCACTCTCTTCTCCTTTTTCTTCACTCTCTCTGCATAATTTTTAGGAGGGAGAGAAGAAGATAAAAGAATGAAGATTAATCTATTAAAGAGAAATGTCAAGGAGGAGATAAAGTTAATATAAAACTGGAAAGTAAATGTACATAATTTTCAAACTAATTTTGCAGATTTTTTGTACTAAATGTGCATAATTTTACAAAGATGAAATTTGATCATTGGATTAAATTACATGGTCAAGATTTCTTCTCATCCTTCTCATTGGATCCGAACCTTATTTAGGATTAAATGAGAAGGTCCTTAATATAGAAGGATTTGTGCATATTTTTTGTACTAAACTTACATATTTTTTGAACTAAATGTGGAAAGGAAAATTTAACCCAAATTCGATATGCATAAATTTGAACATAATGTGCACAATTTCTGATTTTTCAGAAAATTAAATATTAGTTCAAAATCAGTTTTGCACATTTAGTATTTTTTGAACTAAATGTGCAAAAGAAATTTTGACCCGAATTCGTTGTGCATTAATTTTGAGCATAATGTATTAATGTGCACAATTTCTAATTTTTCGGAAAATTAAATATTATTTCAAAAATAATCAATTTTGCACATTTAGTATTTTTTTGAACTAAATGTGTAAAAGAAATTTTGACCAGAATTCGATGTGCATAAATTTTGAGCATAATGTATTAATGTGCATAATTTCTGATTTTTCGGAAAATTAAATATTAGTTTAGAAATCAATTTTGCACATTTAGTGAAAAAATATGCATATTAAGTGAAAAAATTTCTAGAGCATTCTCACTAGTGGACATTTTTTTGCCTATAGGGAAAATTTGGGTTTAAAAAAAATGCCCAAGGTCTACATCAATGGGGAATAGTTAAAATGCCCATGGGTATTTTTTTTTTCCTCCTCATACTTTGGGCACAATAAAGTTCATGACAAACAACTTGTAGCCCCACTTATTGTACCCCACATGG
The DNA here is from genome assembly GCF_948465745.1 of Chenopodium album. Taxonomy (NCBI): domain Eukaryota; kingdom Viridiplantae; phylum Streptophyta; class Magnoliopsida; order Caryophyllales; family Amaranthaceae; genus Chenopodium; species Chenopodium album. Next base: position 22,716,950 of record NC_137843.1, on the reverse strand, counting down.
CTTAATATTTGACTGGGAAAACATCACAGTGATGCGTTTTGAGGAAAGGCAAACGCACTCCCTTCTCAAAACTCATCACTTTGTTTAACTTAAAACAACAACAAAAATTATTGAAACTTGCTGACTGGACGCGTCAAGTTAGCCAATGACGGACTGATACGTGGCCCTGTCACCAACCACCAATGAAAATAAGGTTGAAAATTGTAACAGTAATAGTTTTACAACGGTCTTTTTAGGATTTAAAACTTATAAAAAAATTAAAAATAATATCAATTACTATAAATTAATTTTTCTCTATAAATAGAGACCCATTTTGTTATATTTTTATAATTTCCACAATTCACATGATTTTGTTATATTTCCTATTCTCTCAATTTCTACTTAATCATCCAATTTTCATAATTTTTTTTGTTTGAAAAAATAATTAAAAATTAGAGATGGATCCCAATAACCTCTTTTACTCTTTACTTACTCAAAATTGTAATGATTTTGATGAAAATTTCATCAATCAACCTCAATTTCAACTCATCCTACAAAAATGAGCAACACCTCTTTGCAAAATCCTCCTAAACAACAAATACATCAACAAAACACTTACTATGAGCAATCACATCCTGTTTACCAAGGAAGTAATCCTCAATACAATGATAGCCAAGAAGAAAATGTGCCGGAGACACCTGAATACCCCTGGTTGACTCAAAGAATGTTAGTGACCTCTAACCAACGACTCACTAAAGCTATTCATATTTGGTCAGTAGCAGAAGATGAAGCTCTTATTTGGCTACATTTAAAATATAGTGAAAATGCAATAACGGGTACGAGCATGAAAGCAGCTGAACTTTGGCGACAAATTTCTACGGCATATGACATAGTTCAAGCTAAGAAGCCAGAAATACTACCACCAAGAAATGCGAAGAGCTTAGAGAACCGTTGGAGAAGGATGGCGGCAGATGTATTTCTATGGACAAGTTGCTACGATGAAGCTCATTAACCGGAAGTGGTTTCAAGGAAGTTGATCGAATTCAAAAGGCCTCAAAATTGTTCTTTATTTCTGCCAAACTTCCACACAATTTTGTTTTTCCCTACGCTTAGGAAATGATAAAGAATGACCCAAATTGGAGGACAAAGATTATATGGGCATTGTCACTTAAGGAAAGACAAGATAGTCAATAGGTGCTACTGAGGACGTTGAGGATACCAGTGGAACCGGAAATAGATCAAGGACTGAAAGTAAAGCTGAAGGAGATGTTCCATCTGGTGGATTTTCATCAGGAGGTATACTGAGACTTGATGGTGTTAAAAATAATTTAATTAATACTACCTCCGTCTTTTATTAGTTGACACATTTTAACTTTAGCACTATTCACACACCTCCCTTTGACTATGCTTTGTGATTTTTATGTGAAGAAAAATATAGTTAAGTAGGACCTTGTGAGATTCGTCACAATGTGTATTTTCAAAATATCAACTTTTTATAATTTGTGCTCATCAGTAATTAAAGATATTAACGATTAAATTTGTGCATTGGCAAACGTGTCTAAAGAAACGTGTCAACTAAAAAGAAACGGAGGAAGTATAAAATTTAGTTAACATTAAAATTAAACAATTGTATAGCAAAAAATATTAATATAGTGATGTGTAGGAAAGAGAAATATTGGAGGGGTATATGGTAAAAAGTAGGAGAGAGGATGGTGGGAATATTTATTTATGTTTTTTTACCACTGGTGGGGAAAAAATATGACCAATAAAATGCCATGGGAAGGAGGAGTGAGAAAGTGGTTAGAGAGAGATTGGGAAACCAAAAAAGTGCCCACTAGTGAGAATGCACTTATGGGGTTAAGGCTTTGATTGATTGATTTGGTGATACTTTTGCATATTTCATCCTTCTCGTTCTTCTCATTTTAAAACACGTCTCATTAGATCACAAATATATCCAAAAATCCCTTGACACTTCATCTTGGTTTAATATTCAAATTTCCTCCTCTTTTTATTCTTAACTTTCTCATATTTGACAACTATATGTGTTAGGATATATATATTATATTGGGATCCAATGAGAAGAATGAGAAGGGTGAAATGTGCAAAGTTTTTCACTAAATGTGCATATTTTTTTACAAAATGTGCAAAACTGATTTTCAAAATAATATATTTTTTGAAAAAATGTGCATATTTGTTCAAAATTTATGCACACCGAATTTGGGTCAATTTTTTTTATGCACATTTAGTTAAAAAAAAAAAGCACATTTAGTACAAAAATTATGCACATAAAATCCTTCTCATCCTTCTCGATTTAAGGAAGTTCTCATTTGACCCTAAATTGATTTAGGGTGAGAAGGGTCTTATAATGAGAAATATAAGAAGGAATATGGTGGAATGAAATGATCTAACGATCCTTATTACATGATTCATTAATGGAAAAACTGTAAAAAAAAAATATATATATAAGCTTTTCCCCAAATTCCTCTTCTTCTTCCCGTGTTCCTCTTCATACCTATCCTCCATGTTCATCATTGTTTTCCTTTTATTTTTCTGTCAAATTAAAGTTCAAAAGAAGCTACATTTTCCCCCTTATTTTCTCTCTCTCTCTCCTCCGTGGTCATCTCTTCCCCACACCTTCTGTATCTCTTCCTCTCTCTGTCTCCTCCTGGGAGCAAGTTCTTAGTTGTTTACTTTGATGATATCCTTGTTAACAATCGAAGTTCAGAAGAGCATATGGATCATCTACAACAAATTTTCCAAGTTCTACGTGAACAAAAGTTGTATGCCAGTCTAAAGAAATGTCACTCTCTCATTGACAAAGTGATATTTCTTGCATATGGTGTCTCTAGCAATGGGATTGAGATGGATTCTAGCAAGGTTGAAGCCATGAACACCTCGCCAATTCCTTAATGAATACATGATGTTCGCAGCTTTCATGGTCTAGCATCTTTCTACCGCGATTCATGGATCATGATCACCAATGCACTAATTCTCGCCCTGCTCACTAAAGTATTGAAGAAAGAGAAGTTTGAGTGGACCCTGCTAAACAAAGCTTTGAGAAATTAAAGATCATGATCACCCATGCACTAATTCTCGCCCTATTGAATTTTGATAAGCTTTTCGAGGTAGATTGTGATGCTTCGGGAGTTGGTATAGGTGCAGTCCTCAGCCAAGATGGACGACCAATTGCTTTCTTTAGTGAGAAACTAAATTAATCAAGGCGCAAGTATTCAACGTATAAAAAGGAGTTCTATGCCATTGTACGAGCCTTAGATCATTACTGTCTTTTGGCCAAAGAGTTTGTGCTCTACTTAGATCACTGAAGCATCTTCACAACCAATAGAATCTCCAATATCGTCATGCAAGATGGAGGGAGTTCTTATCTCCTTTCCGATCCACTTTGTCCTCAAGCACAAATATAGGACACAAAATAAATTTGTTGATGCCTTAAGTAGAAGACATGCCTTGCTCTCCAGTTGTGCTCGCTAAGATGTTCACTACGTGAGATGATACTACATGAGTGTCATATTGGTGGTCTTGTTGGCCATGTTGGCCATTTTGCCCCACATGGTTCATAACATCAACAATGTAACACCCTATAAATTCCTTTCCTTAAAATACATGTTTTGCCCTTTTTATAATACGAAATTGGAAAATCTAAGACATTACTGCCACTGTGAAAACGGCTAAGGCAATTATCAAAGACACACAGAAGAAGACTATCTTTAAAACCATTCAAAACAAGTCAACTTAAAAGTCAAACCAAACGAAAGTAAATTCAAACCAAGGTCAAACGAATTCAACCTACAACTTGGAACCATTGTAGGGCCTTATTAAAACCGAACAAATACTTGAAACCTTTGCGTTAGTCTCACAAGCATAATAAATAATAATTTAATCACATCACATTCTTATAGAAACTAAGCATGATTCGCTTTTCACTCATGCCCATCATGATTCATGAATATGTTTCATCACCAAAAAAACTCCTCTTTACTTTTCCCCAATACTCGCCATTAGAAATGGGTCGTCGTAGGGCCAAGACAAAGACAAGGCCAAACAAACATACAAACACACAAATAGCAAAGTTGAGTACATAAAAAACACACTAACATGCTTTCATCCTATCATCAAACAACTTACTTTGTTGCACCTGTTCACAAGCAAACAACATACTGAATGACCAAATATTATACCACTAGAATATTTATTTAGCATGATTACGTATTGACAGGCTTAAGTCGTATCACTTAATCAAAAGTAATTCCTAAAACCACTAACTAATTAGATAGGGAAGCAGGGTCGAATCCACAGGGAAATTAAACAATGTTCTTTTATTCCTAATAAATTATTATAATCTAAATTATTAAGTAACAAGTATGATTTTATGTGAATTAATCTAAGGGAACTAATTAAACTAAGAAAATAAGACTAAGAGAAAATCAATAAAATAAAAGCCTAGGGCATAGGTTAACCAATAAATAATATTCAGAGATGAAAGACAATAATCAATTGTCAATGCGTAAATTAACTAAATTATAAAGGGCTTTCGCTATATATTATAATCACATAATTTATCTATCAGTTTTAAATTGCATCTCTCGAATCTTGACTTAACCCTTTATAAATTAACCTGCCTATGAATCAATCCTCATCTCTCGAATCTCGAATCAATATTGCATAACTCATACAATTACACCTGCGCAAATTTAATGATTGTATAGCGTTATAACAATCAACAGGAAATTAACCCAAAACATTAACAATCAACAAAAATGAATTATCCCTTCGTATCAATCATGGATCCCCAAAAACCCTAGTATTAAACTACTCATGCATAATTAAAACTAAACTAATCAAAGTAATTAAAGTAAGCATATAAAAATAAGAATAATAATTAAAGTAACAAGAAACAAAATAACAATGAGAAATATATAAACTAAACACTCGAAATAATACGAATAATAAATAGTACGAAGTAAATTGTTAAGACTAATAACGTATCAAAGTTAAATTAAACTAACTTGACTAAAGACAAGAAAACTAAAAAGCTTAAAACTATAACTAAAGAATATGATAAAAGTGTTGTAATTTTTTTATTATTATGGATGTCCATTATGGCTTTTGTAACTCCCACATCTTTATGTGTTTAGGACTCCCATTGTAACCCCCTTATATTATGACTACTTTCCTACACTTTGTAATTCCTACTTAGATGGACTCTTCATTGTCTTATGGGTCATCATATGCTCAAGTATAAATATGGCATAGCTTAATGAAATGGAAGATAGAACACATTGTATTACCATCTATATCTTTTTCTACACTATTGTCTATTTTCTTTATTTCATAACACGTTATCAGCACCAAAGTTTTAAATGATTAATAGTTCTTTTGATTCCCATACATATACATAACTGCTTTTCGATTTAATCGGCAGTTCATCATATGCAAGAAAGTTATTTGGGTTCAGCGATATATTATACTTTCGTCTTGATCTTTGTATCATCAATTAGGTGTAGTTTCAAGCAAAGCAAATTAATATGATAAAACCAAATCAGCTTTACCCGTCTAAGGAGATGAATTTAATAGCAACTTTTTGGGTATCCCTGTATTTTTTTCTCCAAACTTTATTGAATTTGTCAGATTACTATCCTTCTTGAAATAAATTAATTATAGGGTATTAGCCTAGTTATTTGATTGATTAATTTATATGCTTCGTTTTTATTGAAATGAAATATGAAGTTTCTTAAATATGGGATATGGCTATTGATTTGTTTCACCTAAGTTGTTGCATTTGAGTATTCCTAACTACTGATTTGTTTCGGCTAATCTATCTAATTTGAATATCTTTAATTTTGGAGAATGAAATCACTTGGTGGTTTCATCATTAATCTCCGTCGAATTATGTGATAATTATAGTATATTGTTTTTGATGAATTAAGAATTTAATCATGTTAAATGTACATTAAACGCCGACCTTTTGGGAGTTTTAAATTCTTGGATATGATGATCTAATATATACAACCTGTTGCTTTCAATTGTATGTGGTTTACCATCATCATAGAGTGTTCAAGTTTATTAGTTTATTAGTTTATTAGTTATGAACTGTTTTAATAGCTATAGATTTTATTTTTATTTATATCTAGCTAAATTCCTATGAAACACATAAGATGTTAATCAAATCCTTCTTGAATTAGGCACCAAAGCTTGACCGTTAGATATGTGCTATAGGATTAAGTGAAGACTGTACTCAAATGCTTTTATACTGTCATAAATCTGAGAGTTTTTTCCTTTATCACGTCTTTAGTGCCTACTTGCTCATACGGAATATTGAATTGAAGATAACAATTTTTGTTGAGTGCCTTGTTCCTTTTGATGATTGAGTGAGTATCAGGAAGGTGTGATTATGATAAAATAATGGTTGTTAAGCCATGTGATAAACTATGTTTCAAAGTATTAGAATTGCATTTGGTTGGATTAATTATTTCATTGGTTTTGGTTGACTTTAAGAATAATCTTGGTTTTACTATGGATAAGTTTCATTGCTTCTTATTGTTTACTTTGCATTTGGTTTTATATAAGGTATAGTAAACTACTGACGTGGGTGAAACCTAGGTCATTGATATCTAAGATTCCCCGATAAAAACCAAATTTATAAAACCAAACCCAACCCTAAGTATAGGGGTAAGTCCGGGTCAAACCCAAGGGAATGCGGTTTATGCTAAAGTCTCTAGCTAAGCTATTCCAAAGCCTAAGTGAGGGTTGGTCTAGCAAACTAATCAATGCAATTAAATGAATACGAGAAAGATATAATGGATGCTAGGGAACTAGGATCCACATGCACTCATGACAATCACACTAATTGGGAAAGAAATCGACCAAGCATACAATGTGGAAAGTAACAAATGCAATCAAAATCACTTAGAGAGCTATTTCCTAGGGTCAAGCTAGATGTCTTTACAAATGACTTCAAAGGAAAATCGCAAAACAAGATCAATCGATAATAATGGCTTCCAAATCAATTTTTCGTATCAATGAAAACTATTATGCAATCTAGCTTGATAGTTAAGGTTGATCACTCCTCAAGATATCAAATGCATGCACAAACTTTACCAGCCAATTTAATCACAATGATGATCAATCAAAATCCCCCAATTAGCCATGAATTATCACTCATACATGGTTCACCATATCCCTAACAAGTAATCTACTCACTACACATTGCAAATTTGAATAACAAAACTAAACTAATAACAAATTTCATCATCAACATTGTATTCAAAATATGCTCAAACTTGTCAAAAATAAAATCAAACAAACAACAAGTAATTCAATCAAAATTCTAGAATCAAAAGCTAAATTGCATTAAAGAGTAAAGAATTCTTACAAAACTTTGATCAAAATCAAAGAGGAAGAAGATTGAAAGTAGCATTCATCAAAATCACCAAGTTTCTCTCTCTAGAATCTAAGAACAAAAGTTTCCCCAATTTGAGCTTCTCTCTCTAAAATTCCAATTAAAATCTAATTCTAAGCTAAATCAAAACTCATTCTCTCTCTAGAAATAAAGAAATTCTATATATAGTAAAACTAACAATGGAAGAGTTAGTTGAACGTCCAAAAAGAACCCCAAATGGCGCGGCCTCTCCTTCACAAGCGCGGCCGCTCAAAAATGGTACGGAACAGGGGAAGAGGAGGTGCGCGGCCGCACCTCATACCTACGCGGCCGCGCACAAGGCCTGCGCGCCCGCTCCATACTCGTGTGCACCCGTGCCTGGGAGCAGGGCACTTCCCTCTCTGCAGTCGTTAATGCTCCCGTACGCTCCACTTGATACATGTTTGGGGAGGCAGTCACTAGAGGCCTTCACGGTGGGTTTAACACCGATTTTGATGTCCACGGAGCATGAGAGCGCGACCTTGAAGACTTAGCTTTTGCACTCCTTTACTTTTGAGCTTCAAGGGGAGGAATAGGGTTGCATCTTAAGCTTTGTATGTCCCGAGAGACAGTCATTTGGATCCTTAGACGTCACCAATTCCCTGAAATTCAAAAAAGGCAAACAAATAAAAGAGAAAAAGCAAAATAAACCAAGAAATGCAAGAAAATGGGAAAACAACTAAAGAAAACACAAAGTAGAGAAATATCAAATAAAACTAAAGAAAAGGAGATAAAAAGACATAAAAATAATGAAAATTCATCCTAAAAAAGGCCAAATGAGTGCCATAAATGACACTCATCAACTAATTATACTAATTAATTTTTTTTTATTTTATGATTATGCCTATTGATTGCTACCAAGCTTGATTAGCTTTATCGCATGATGTTTTATTTTATTTTATTTATTTTATTTTATGTATGTGATATGTTACCATTATAAGGTTATAAACTACTCATGATAATTTATATATTATGAATATATCTATCTAAGCTAATTTCTAATTCCTCATTTATAATGTTATAATTTCTCAAGGTATGTTTACTTTGTAGATATAGATGGCATGTGTTTGGTGTATTACTATATTGGTGTATTAAGTTCATTATTAAAGAAATTCAAAGTAATTTTCACTTTGAGGAAATTCTTTTATTTTTTTTTAATTAGATGGGAAAGTAGTTGATTGATGAATTAGTATTGTTTGTGATGACAATAATGATACTCCCCTCTATTTTTGGGACTTGAAGTTCCAAATTTTGTTTAATACTGACACGATTTCATGACTAAGATATTGATTGATGCGTGATTGAATTCAATTATGTATGTTTTATATGCCTACTCGAAGTTTGATTATAAGAACGATGAGTTAATCTTGAACCCTAGGGGAGAATTTATATGATTGGAAAGAAGCATGTTTGCATGATATTTTTGTTATTAAAATCATTGAAAAGTTTAATTAGAATTGCAAACATGATTGTATATCAAGTATTTTATCGAGGAATACTTTTTATGAGTTTATAAAATACAACATGACTTAAAATTTTGAGGAACTTACTTGAAAATGTATTATGTGTGCCCATAATTTAATTTTGAGAATTTTCAATATAAAAATTCATATAAATGGGCAAGAGGATAAGAATAACTTTGCTTCGTTTGATACATGCATTGCTAAAAGAATTTATGTCTTAAAAGGAGCAAGGGATTTACAGCATGTTAGACTATTTTTATACCCCCATATGCAAGCATTAGGGGGAGATACTGTTTAATCCTTGCACATGAATAATTAAATATGTTGATGGTAAGTTTGGTACACTAGCATAAATATCAATAATTTATTTAATAGAGGTAGCCACATGATAATCAAATATTTAGAATGATACCATCCTGAAGATGGATATGAATAAATGTCATTACCTATATACTAGCTATAAATGTACATATTAAGTTGATGTCCTAGAAGGACAAGTTCAACTGCTATTGAAACTAGCACACATGAAGTGTGGTATTCCAAAGGGTTACAGCGACAAGAATCCTTGGAAGAGGAAATGAGCAATAATTGACAATGACAAATTTGAGAAAGTGACACATTTTGACGGATCTCCTAAAGAGATAATTTCTAGTATATTAAAATATGTTATGATTATATAAAGTACACCAAAAGAGTATAAAATGTTGTCCAACAAGATTACCATGTATCAAGATTACAATCACTTGAATATTAGTTAATTTTCTTGCCAATTTAGAAAGAAACACATTGGTGTACTTATATCACATCATACTCATGGCAATGATATGCATGAAGTATCTCTAATAAGGTGATCACCAGTATTATAAAACTGGTCATAATTTAAATATTAAAGGAAAAGTGATTGGATGTGATAGTTGAAAAAAACGCCATCCGGGGTTTAATAAATTCCTGTTATGGAAACCTAAAGTTAAATTTGATAGGAAAGAAATAATGTGCTGACGCTATCTCATGTTGAATATATGAAATAAATTGAATGGCAAGACATAATATTGAGACTGAGCTATATTTGGATTGTGATTTGTTATAGTTTTTGTTAAAGGATAAGTTCAAGAGATAATATAATTGGTGACTAGAAGTTCACTAGAATAATTTATATGCTTACAAATATTATGTGACCAGAAGCTCACCAAGTACAAGTTATGTGTGGAAATTTTAAGTGACAAAGTTAGTATCATACTATCAATATTTGTGATCCTGAAGATCACCACCTAGTGGAATTACAGGAAAGTTTATGTTTGTATAACAATTCTCTTGATTAGGGATATTGTATGTCAGAACATAAGAAAGAGAATAAGAAAATAGACAACTGCACAATTCATAATTCCCCTATTAATATTGATCTCTAGAAGAGAACAAAATTTTATTATTCTCTAGAAGAGATAGAAATTTGTTGAATATATATGATTATCCTATGAGATAAAATTTATTGCACGCGAAACTATATTTTATGAAGAATTGCCCCAATGTAACACCCTAGAAATTCCCTTCTTTAAAAAATACCTGTTTTGCCCTGTTTGAAACTCAAAATAGGAAAATCTAAGACATTACCGCCACCGTGAAAACGGCTAAAGAAACTATCAAAGACACACAACGGAAGACTCTCCTTGAAAATATTTAAAAACGACTCAACTTAAAAAGTCAAACAACGAAAGTAAAGTCAACCAAAGTAAAACAAAGTCAAACCTACAACTTGGAACCATTGTAGGCCCTTAACAAAACCAAACAAAATTCAAACATTTACGTTAGTCTCGCAACCAATAATATCATAAAATAATTAAAGCAATAATACATCATAAACTTATGGAAACTAGCATGATTCGCTCTTCACTCATGCCCATCATGAATATGCTTCATCACTTGAAAAGCTTCTCTCTACTTGTTTCCACTACTCTCCATTAGAAATGGGTAATCATAGGGCCAAGGTAAAGACAAGGCCAATAAACACACAAACACACAATCAGCAAAGCTGAGTATATAAGCGTAGTTAAACACACTAACATGCTTTTACCTATCAACACACAACTTACCTCGTTGCACCTGTTTTCAAGCACACAACATACAAAACTTCTCAACTAAGTAACCAAATAATTTATTTAGTTTTGATTACGCATCGAACGAGTTTCCCCCCTAACCTGCCCCAATAAAGGGGTACTAACACGGGAGCTAACCATGCCAATATAAAAGAATCACTCGTAAGTGGCGGAATTCCTGCGCATAATAATAAAAGGAAATACAGCGTCTTGTACTCCCAGTAGAAGTTATGGTCAAATATAAAGTCGCACAACTCCCCCCATATGTTCATACAAGGTATATACATTCCAAGAGTTTTGGTGCGTAATCTCTTTCACTTTATGTTATTTACATATTATTAAACTTGGTGATGACTCTCAAATCATAACAAAATCAATTATGATAATTATTCAAACAATTAAACATTTCAATTTAATTCTTGAATAATTAGTGACCACATAATATTTAATGTTGAACCCTTTTTAAATCTACCTCGGTGTCAAAGACACCTTAAACGCATAATGCGCCACAAATCCTATCCGTCAGTGTTAAAAATACCTTAAGTGCACTACGACACCAACATACAATTTATTCCTCGTGTACATAGACACTTACATAGCTCCTTCCTCATGCTTATAGCATCAATAAAAATTATATGAAACGTAACAAATTCCCTTTTCAATATTCCAAACCAAATTAAACATTTAGTTTAATTAAACATGCTTTCTATCTTGCCATAAATAAAAGTGTGGTTCATATTCAACATGCCAAACGATTATTTTCAAATCAATAATCCATCACAAATAAATCTTGCTTCATAATTCAATCACCAATATCAACCAAATCACAATTTCCAATCATAATCTAGCATGATACTACTTGGAATTAATTAATCATATCTAGCGTGCTACTACATCATCAAAAATATGCTAAGTACGCGAACGTACCTTGAATACGATCTTAAAATCGCCATGACTAATAGAAATCACTCACTTTAAAGTCTCCTACAAACCAAAATCATAATACGACATTAAAATCCACTCTACACAAATTTCCAGCAATATATAATATTATTAAAACACTCATAATTTAATTAAAACAAGCTGAAATTTTATTTCAAACCTCATACTTTAATCCCAATTAATGGGTAATTAAAATTCTCTCAAAAAACTTGATTTTTTGCATAATACCAAAAATTCCAGCAATATATATTAATAAAAAAACTTGCTGTAATTATGCTTTAAAACCCTTAAATTAAAGGTTTAAACCACCCTAAATCATAATCCTTCAATAATCAATTATTTATGAATCTAGGGTTTCAAAATTACGGCTTTTTAATTAGAATTAAAATCTGAAAATTAATTTGCACCATACTTAATATCAATCATCATAAAATTAACAAAAAACCCATAATTTATAATTAGATCTAAGATTTAAACAAAATAAAACAAAAAGATTTAACTTTTTATTTATTTTTTATTATTTTTTTTCGAAAATAGGGTGGCCGGACAGCAGGCCGGCACCACAGCCGGCTGCTATCGGCTCACGCTAGTGGAGGCCGGCAGCCCACCGGTGGTGGTGGTGGCCGGCGGTGGTGAACCGAAAAAGGGGAAGGGGAAAAAGAAATAAAAGGAGAGAAAAATAAAGGAGCAGGGAGAGAATATTTACCTAGGGTATTCTCCACTCTGGGCAAAGTTTAATTTGCCCAAGTGTTGAATATTTATACCCCTTTCTCTAGAAACCCTTCTTACCTAAACTTTCCCTTTTTACTCTTTCCTAATCCCTTTCCTAATTAAACTTTACTAAAATAAAACTTTCCTAAATTAAATTCCAACTTAATAAAATAATTAATTAAATAAAACTTTCCTTTTATAAAATATTTCCAAACTTGTTTAAAATTAATAACTAAAATATCATAAATAATTCGTTCCAATTATTTAAATACCCCACAAAATACTTATTTCAAATAAAATACGTATAAAAATACGGGATATTACACCCAATATTTGAGATATTTTACCAACATAGGGAGAAGAATTGAAGTAAGTTGGCAAAATTATAAAATTATAATTAGTTAATCCCTCTAATGATACTTTGTAAAGTTACATGCCAACTTATTATAGTGATAATGATATTATGTGCACACATTAAGATAAATCTTGCCAAGTTTTCTTTAAATCACTACACCTGAAGTGTAGATTGTATGATCAGTTCCAATATAAATATGTGATATATGGCAAGATAGTGCAGTTGATACTTTTAAAGTAAATAATAATATATTAATAGCATAGTGTGAGAAATACCATTAATAGGTGGTATATATATCTGAATTATTATAATAGATGGTCTATTATGTAAGAAAAGTTATGATGGTACTAATGACAAATATATTCAGATATCATTGTCAAAAGAGCATGCAAATTAAAATTGTATCTTGAGGAATTATATGATATCGGTTTATGATGGAACTGATATATAATATGCAAAAGGAATGGACTTGTGAATAAGGGATCAGAGATATATGTCCATTTTGATGTCGACATGAAACTGAGATTGTTGTTTCAATGAATACTATAAGAAGGTGGGGTTGAATTGTAGTATGACCGAATAGTCAAACTTTTTGCGGAATTTAAACTAAGTAAGCTAGAGGAACAGAAAGATAAGCTAAAGGAACTAAAAGATACAAGAGAGATTTTTACGTGGAAAACTCCTTGGCCCTAACAAGGAGAAAAACCACGACCACTTGGGATTTTAAGAAAAGAATCTTCACTAGAATAGGGCAAATGGTCCTATTACAAACTAAAGACTTTAACTTCAAGTTTCTCAACGAACTCAAAGCCCCGAGGAACAAGTCACTCAACTTGTTACTCTTCTCTTCTCTTTCTTTCTTCTAACTTCTCTTTCTCTTCTCACTTCTCTTTCTCTTCTCTTTCTCTTCTCTTCCCTTTCTCTTTCTCACAAATAGAAGTTCACTCAAACTTCCCAATTCCCTAAAATACAACTCGAAAAGATTAACTCTAGTATAAGGACATTAGAACACTCTTTTTCACAAGTGTGGAATTGATTCTTGACTCGATTAAAGAAAACAAAGGTTGAAATCTTATCTGAGCAAGGGCAAGTTTTTCCAACTGAAATCAACAACTATTTATAGACCAAAATTCGTTTAGGAAAAACCTCTTTGTGCAACAAATCCATAACACCACTACTCCAACCCACTAAGAAGAGCATGCCCTAAATTCAAGGAACATGAACTCCTCAATGTGTAAGACCATGACTGAATAAAGAACATGGGGAGTATGCCACAAGTTTTAGAAAATATAAAATCAGATTTTATTTGTTAAAAAGATATTTTTGAAAATCAGAATAAAATAAAATCCTTTTTGTTAGAAAAGATAAACGTTGAAAAACTGTTTTTCTAAAAACATGCTAGCACTATTTAGACCAATTCCACACAGCGATTTTTGAGTATAATTCTATCCTTATACTTACATAAATCCTAAAATATAAAAATATATTTAGTCTTCATGTTCTCTGATGAAGCTTCTACTTCGAGGCTTCTGTTCCTCAAGGGGAACTTCTCTTCTCTGGTGAAGCTTCTGCTCTGAAGCTTTTGTTCCCTAATGGGAACCTTCTCTTCTCAAGTCTTCATTTCTAAAGCACCAGTTCCTGCAAAGGAACTCTTCTTTTTGGATAGCTTTGCTTCTGGCCTTCTTGTTCCTCATGGTATCTTTACAAGACTCTTAGTTCTCCTGGTCTTTGCAACTGATCACACACTTAAGCAATCAAGCACTTATTAGTCTGTAAGTAAGTGAGGTTGTGTCATCATCAAAATCATTAAGTCCAATAATATTCCCCCTTTTTGATGATGATAAACAAACCAAACTTACTAGCTAGGAAACAAAGATAATCCAACCTATTCTAAAAGAAAGAAAATGCAAAAACAAAGTACAATGCAGAAAGGGAACTAATACTAAGAAATAAAAGCAATGCTGAAATGAAAAACTAAGGAAAAACTTGTATATACATTATACCTGCTTGTAGAGAGTAGGCAGCTTGTGAAGATTTCGAACAGAGACCATAGAATGATTAAGTTTCCTTGATAGTTTGCATCTTTTCCCCCTTTTGGCATTATCAAAAACCAACACACAAGCAATATTATACAATAACACAGCACCATCTAAGTGGTTTGGTGTTAAGACAGGAAGCAAGCATAGAGAACAAATATTCACAAAGCACATAGATAGAGAAAACATAGACATTAATCATCCAAAACCGATTTAATACATCGGCCATATGTACCAAATTCACAAGTTTAGCAAACGAAACAAAAGTACCCAATAATTACAAACCAAAATAAATTGTTCCCAAAAGCAGATAAAATAGAGTTTCATCAAAATAAACAGGCAGCAAGGTAAGGTGAAATCATGAAGCAGCACTCTGGTCATCATCAACAGCAAGATCCTCCAGCTTCTTGCTAATTTGAGACACAATGTCCTTGATAATGGAATGTCTCCCTTTATCAGTGCTTGTGACCAGCTTCTTCACATCAGCATTAAGAGTGATCACACTCTTCTTCAAATCCTTCATCTCTGCTGGGAACTTCTCCTTTTCCTTGAGCACTTTCTGGAGCAGTTCCTTCACCTCTTTCAAACTCTCCTCAGCTGCAAAACCTGCAGATGCATACCTAACAGAAGTAGGAGTACTAGGAAGCTTCTGCAAATCCTCCTAGGCACCAGAAAGATCAATGCAAACTGGAGAAGCATTCCCTTTCTTTTTCAACAATCTCAAACTCTTTCTCTTTTTCCTTCCCCCTATTTCCAGTATCTCCCCTACATCTTCTTTTTCCTCTTCCTCCTGCTCTCCCTCATTATGAATATCTTCAACAACCTTCTCAATGACCCCTACTGCTTTCTTTTCTCCCCCCTCAGCTACATCACTCACTTCCTTTAGCCTCTTATCTTTTTTCTTCTAGCACTACTTCAAAACATCCATTCACAATTTTCAGTTTATGGTTTTCAAGAAATATGGGATGTATGAATTCGATATTTTTGAGAGGTAGGGGCTCTTTCTTGGCAAAGAAAATGCTAAAGCTTTCGAAGACAAAGGTGAGTAAGTTTCCACATCCAACCTTCCATCCTTTTGGAACACAGTGGGTAAGTTGTTGGATCATTATTGAGGGAAAATTGATAGGTATTTTTCGGGCTAGGCAGTAGATTAGGACAGAGTCAAGCTTATTGGCACTGTCTCTCTTTTGGAGAGAGGGATTATGTCATTGAACACAAATTTTAGCAGAATTTTGTCAAGAGGGGTTAGGCCATTATGGTTTATGTAGGGTTCCTCAAGGTCACCTCCTAAATGCTCAACAATTTCATCAATGTTAGCTTCAGGATGGGGGTTTCTAGCTAATGACATTGGTTTTGAAATACAAATCATACCCAGCATTCGGCACATCAAACAACTCAGCCAAATATACAGCATCAAATTCAATTTCCTTCCCATACACCGCACTATGAATAGTACCTTTAGAGTACTTAAAATTTTTGCAGAAATCTTTCATAGCATCAACATACAAACTCCGATTAAAACATTCACTCAACAAATTTACCCAATTTTGAAACTCAAGCAAATCAAGTAATTCATATAATTTCACAGATCTACACCAAGGTAAATTGAGTGCCAAACCTGTCACAAAGTGTTCGCCCATCTTCTCTTGCTTTTTCATGGCGGTAGGTTTGTCTCGGTAATTCACACCCAGTTTCGGAACACTTTCCTCTTTCTCTTGCATGTCATCGGCTTTCCTTTTGCGAGAGGACTGAGATTCGGTGGTTGATTCATTCTTTGGAGGTTCAGAGATCTCTTTGGTTGAGCTTTCCGGAAGGTTTTCCATGGTGGTATCTTGAATGGGTTTTGCAATTGCTTCGATTTCGGCTTGGGTTTTTGGTGAAGTATCCATGGGAAAGATGTTTTGATCTGAGTGAGGAGTAAGAAGGTAATTTTTGAGTGGTGTAAAATTGGGTGAGGCTGACATCCTTTTTATGGTGGAGGTAACTTGGTGAGGTTAATTTGTGAGGTGTCGTTTGGAGGGAATTAAGATGATTTGACACTCGATTTATTGCTTAGGGAAACGCAAATCGTGTTTTATGAGATAAGTGAAAGTGGGTAACTTTTTGAACAAAAGATAGAGATGAATATTAGATGCATTCATCAGAAATTGTGTTTAGAGAGAAAAAATAGGAATTTCAAAAGTCAGTTAAACACAAGAAAATTATCTTTTTATTTTTCAATAAGAACACTTGTAAATGCAACTTGGTACACGGAACAATTCAACAAGGCTCATGCAATCAATTAAGGACTTTCATAATCTATGCCTTTCAAGTTAACATGCCTTAACAAATATTGTTCCTGCTCACAGACCTGTCTCAACTATGTAATTAAACATATAACACTTGTGCACAGTATACAATGATTAAGCACGTCAGTTTGAGTTTCACACCTGAGGGAACTTAATGCATTTTTCTTAGTTTAACTTAATCATCCCAAGTTCCATTCTCATCTTCTCGTGCCTTTCTCTATTCAAGGGTTTTGTTAAAATATCTGCAATTTGATGGTTAGTTTGGTAGAAATCTAATTTAATCAAACCCTTTTCAACATTATCCTTAAGGAAATGATGCCTTATATGAATATGCTTGACTCTTGAATGATGGACTAGATCTTTAGATATGCAAATTGCACTAGTGTTATCACAATAGAAAGTAATGCAATTAAATTTAATACCAAAGTCACGCAACTGTTGTTTGATCCAAAGGACTTGAGAGCAACAAGCAGCTGCTGCTACATACTCAGCCTCTGCAGTAAACAATGTAACAGTATTTTGTTTCTTGGAACCTTAAGAAACTAGACAAGAGCCAAGGAACTAAACCATACATGAGGTGCTTTTCCTGTTGACTAAGTCACCAGCATAGTCAGCATTTGTAAATCCTCTAAGCATAAAGTCATCACTTCTTGGATAGAACAGACACAGGTCATCTGTTCCTTTGAGTATCTCAAAATTCTCTTAACAGCCGTTAGATGTGATTCTTTAGGATTAGACTGAAATCTAGCACACAATCCAACACTAAAGGAAATGTCAGGCCTACTTGCTAATAGATATAGAAATGAACCAATCATACCTCTATAAGTGGTTTGATCCACACTTGTTCCTTGTGGATCCTCATCAAGTCTTATTGTTGTTCCCACAGGTGAGTGATTTGTCTTGGCATTCTCCATGTTGTACTTCTTCAGAAGTTCCTTGACATACTTCTGTTGGTGAATCATGATTCCTTCTGTAGTTTGCTTTATTTGTAGTCCAAGGAAGAAATTCAATTCACCCATCATGCTCATTTCAAATTCACCACCCATTAGCTCAACAAAGTACTTGCATAAACCATTGTTAGTAGCACCAAATATAATATCATCTACATAGATCTGTACAACTAATAAATCAGTTCCTCGAGATTTAAGAAAGAGTTTTATCTACTTTTTCTCTTTTGAAATCATTTTTCAGTAGGAACTTTGAAAGCCTTTCATACTAGGCTCTTGGAGCTTGTTTAAGCCCATAGAGAGCTTTGTTAAGCTTAAAAACTTGATTTGGAAATTTAGGATTTTCGAAACCTGAAGGTTGTTCAACAAACACCTCCTCATTTAAAAACATTAAGAAAAGCACATTTCACATCCATTTGATAGAGTTTGAAACCCATAAAAGAGGCAAAAGCTATTAGGAATCTAATAGCTTCTAATCCAGCTACAGGAGCAAAGGTTTCATCGAAATCAATACCTTCCTGTTGGTTGTAGCCATTCACAACCAATTTGGCCTTGTTCCTTACTATAGTGCCATGTTCATCAAACTTGTTCCTGAACACCCATTTGAGCCCAATGACTTTCTTATCCTTTGGCTTTGGCTCAAGGTGCCAAACTTTGTTCCTCTCAAACTCATTGAGTTCCTCTTTCATGGCTACTATCCAGTCAGCATCTCCCAAGGCTTCTTGATGATTTCTCGGCTCTAGGATGGACAGAAATGCATGGAACGAATAGAAGTTCCTCATTTGTGATCTTGTTTGAGTTCCTTTTCTTATGTCACTGATTATGAGATCAGTTGGATGGGAACCTTTATATTTGAATGTCCTAGGTTGAAATTCCCTTGCTGGAACTCTGATTTTGAGGATCTTCTTGTTCTGTTCCTTCTGCTTCTTCTTCTTCTTCAGCTAGTTCCTCATTCACCTGTACATTTGGTTGAGGAACTTCTTCATTCTCTTGAGGATTCTCTTCTGGAGCAGGCTGCTTTTCTTTAGTTTGCTTCTAAATCTCTTCTTCATCTCTGTCTCTTATCAATCCTATTTCAAAATCATTATCATCTTCTTGTTCCTGCACACTCACAAACTGGTTAATTTCATCAAAGATTATGTGAATGCTTTCCTCAACACACATTGAACTTTTATTGTAAACTCTATAAGCCTTACTATTAGAGGCATATCCAAGAAATATGGCCTCTTCACTTCTTTCATCAAATTTCCCTAGGTTTTTCTTACCATTATTATGTACAAAGAACTTACAACCAAAGGCTCTAAGATGAGATATGTTTGGCTTCCTTCCCCTGAATAGTTCATAGGGAGTCTTGTTGATGATACTTCTGATTGTTACCCTATTGAGGATGTAACATGTTGTATTCACGGCTTTAGCCCAGAAGTTCCTTGGCAATCCACTTGCAATCAGTATTGTTCTAGCAATTTCCTCAAGGGTTCGATTCTTCCTTTCTACAACTTCATTCTGTTGGGGAGTCCTTGGAGCTGAGAAGTTATGATTCATGCCATTTTCCCTGCAAAACTCATCGAATCTTGAGTTCTCAAATTCAGTACCGTGATCTGATCTGAGATGGACTATGGAGTGACAACTGATTTTCTGTATTTTCTTAGCAAAAGCAACAAACTTGTTAAAAGTTTCATCTTTACTAGCAAGAAAAATAACCCAAGTGAATCTGGAATAATCATCAATAATAACCAAAACATATTTCTTGCCACTCCTGCTTTGAATTCTCATGGGGCCACACAAATCCATATGGATCAATTCCAAAGGCTTTGTGGTGCTTACCATTTTCTTCAATTTAAAAGATGAGCGAACATGCTTGCCTTTCACACATGCATCACAAACTTTTTTCTGTAGGAACTTAATTATAGGAAGTCCCTCAACCAAGTTCCTTGACCTCAGCTTGTCCAGTAATGAAAAGCTAGCATGTCCAAAACGATTATGCCATAGCAGGGGATCATCTTCAACAACACTCAGACATGTAAGGTTGTTCCTTGGGATTAAGTTGAGGTCAACTGTATAAGTATTCCCTCTTCTTGTTCCTTCTAGAATAACCTTTCCTGACTTGTTGTTGATGATGTTGCAAGAGTTAGAAGTAAAACTTACAGAGTTTCCTTTATCACAAAACTATGATATGCTGAGCAAATTGTGCATTAACCCCTCGACCAGGAACACATTATCAATGGAATGAGATTTTTATCTTCTAATTTTGCCTTTTCCAATGATCTCGCCCTTCTTATTATCCCCAAAGGTTATTGTTCCTCTAGGGTGGTCTTCTAGTGAGAGGAATTTTGATTTATCACCTGTCATATGCTTTAAACAACCGCTGTCAAGATACCACGAGTTGTTCCCCCTCACTAAGACCTGCATGGAAACTAAGCATTAGGTTTAGGAACCCAGGTTTCCTTGGGTTCCTTAGACATGGATGCAATATCAGTTTTCTTGACCCACACTTGTTTTACATTTCTTTTATCAGCTTCTTCTCTTATTCTACATTGACCATAGAGATGTCCAGACTTACCACAAAAAGTGCATACCTTCATGCTAGGAAGCTCAACATATTTCTTTTGCTTACCCTTTTTCTTGGTCATATAACCAAGTCCTTCAATTCGTTTTCCTTGAGCTTCAGCTATCCACTTAGGTATGACTTTTGGGTCAATACTTCTATCCTTTCTAGCATTCAGTTCCGATTCAAGTTGATCCTTTTGGGTTTTTAAAGTAGAAAGATCATTTTTCAAATTTTCAAAATCAATATTGAATTTAAGCAACTGATCGCTTGAGGAACTGCTAGAACTGATATCAGAATTCATAAGTTTATACTGAGTTAATTCAACATTCCGAAAATACTTTCATTCTTGATTCTATCAGCTATCTCTGTTATATGTTTATATTTAAAATCAAGCTCTCTTAATTTGCTTTGAGACTTAGCATAGGCTGTTTCCAACCAAGCACCATGTTCCTTGCAAACCTTAAGAGCTTTTTCACACTTTTTCAATTTCACACAAGTATCTCTAAAGAATTCTTCTTCTTCTAGACATATATCTATTAGGACATCTTTAGAGAGAGTTTTAAGTTGTTTAGGATCAAGAAATACCTCTTTCTAGAGTTCCTCAAGGTAAGCCTTTTCATCATCCGATTTAGCCATCAGACAAAGATTGGCCGTCTCCTCCTCTGGTTGGTCATCCTCTTTTTCTTCACTATCCGAATCTCCCCAGGGTGCTATCATAGCTTTCTTCATGTCTGACTTGTTGTAGTTTGGTTTGCTGAACTTTTCTTTTCCTTGCTCCTTAGGCTTTCCTTTTCCTTTATCAATTTCCCAGAGGGGAGAGTCTCTGATAAAGTGATCTGGAGATCCACACTTATGGCAACTGTAGTCAGGTTTTGGATTTGAGGTCTTTTTCCCGAAGTTCCTTTAGGTGCGGTCTTTCTTAAACATTTTCTTGAATCTTCACACAATTAGAGCAGCCTCATCCTCGTCCACTTCTGAGTCTTCCTCTTCTTCAGCCTTAAGAGCCAACCCCTTGTTCCTCATGGATTCGTTGTTGACTCCAAGGTGTAGCTCATGAGTCATGAGAGAACCTGCCAGTTGTTCAATGTTGAATTTTGTGAAGTCCTTAGTTTCCTGAAGGGCTGTCACCTTAGCTCTCCATCTCTCATCTTGCGGAAGACTTCTAAGAACCTTCCTAACCTGCTCATCTGTAGGAATCTGTCTACCAAGGGAAACAAGCTCATTTATGATGTTAGTAAAACAGGTTAGCATCTCTTGGATAGTTTCCTTTGGTTGCATCTCAAATCTTTCATACTTAGACATAAGCAGATCGATTTTTGAGCGTTTAACCTCATTAGTTCCTTCATGAGTAATCTGCAGCAAATCCCAGATTTCCTTAGCGTTCTTGCACCCCATAACACGATTGTGTTCATGAGGTCCAAGTCCACAGTGGAGCAATTTCACATCCATAGCATTGATATCCATTTTATCAAAATCCTCTTTCTCAAATTCAGACATAGGCTTAGGGATTACCTCATTTTGAGCGTTTGTTTTGGTAACTTCAAAATCACCAACTTCGATGACCCTCCATACTTGGTAGTTCTCTGCCTTGATAAATATCTCCATTTGGTTCTTCCACTAAGTATAGAACTTGCCATTGAACATAGGAGGCCTCTGGGTTGAGTATCCTTCCTCGAGCTTTTCATGAGTATTCATCCTTTCCAAGGCCTTTCTTCTTCAGGGTTTCCTGATTTTCCTAGAAGTTAGGCTCTGATACTAATGGTTGTTTCAATGAATACTACAAGAAGGGGGGGGGGGTTGAATTGTAGTATGACCGAATAGTCAAACTTTTTGTGGAATTTAAACTAAGTAAGCAAGAGGAACAGAAAGATAAGCTAAAGGAACTAAAATATGCAAGAGAGATTTTTACGTAGAAAACTCCTTGGCCCTAACAAGGAGAAAAATCACGACCACTAGGGATTTTAAGAAAAGAATCTTCTCTAAAATAGGGAAAATGGTCCTATTACAAACTAAAGACTTTAACTTCAAGTTCCTCAACGAACTCAAAGCCCCGAGGAACAAGTCACCCAACTTGTTACTCTTCTCTTCTCTTTCTTTCTTCTCTTTCTTTCTTCTCACTTCTCACTTCTCTTTCTCTTCTCACTTCTCATTCTCTTCTCTTTCTCTTCTCTTCCCCTTCTCTTTCTCACAAATAGAAGTTCACTCAAACTTCCCAATTCCCCAAAATACAACTTGTAAAGATTAACTCTAGTATAAGGACATTAGAACACTCTTTTTCACAAGTGTGGAATTGACTATTGACTCAATTAAAGAAAACACAGGTTGAAATCTTATCTGAGCAAGTTTTTCCAACTGAAATCAACAACTATTTATAGACCAAAATTCATTTAGGAAAAACCTCTTTGTGCAGCAAATCCAGAACACCACTACTCCAACCCACTAAAAACATGAAGCTTCATCAGAGAACATGAAGACTAAATATATTTTTATATTTTAGGATTTATGTAAGTATAAGGATAGAATTATACTCGAAAATCCGAGGCTTCTGTTCCTCAAGGAGAACTTCTCTTCTCTGGTGAAGCTTCTGCTCTGAAGCTTCTGTTCCCTGAGGGGAACCTTCTCTTCTCAAGTCTTCATTTCTGAAGCACCGGTTCCTGCAAAGGAACTCTTCTTTTTGGATAGCTTTTCTTCTGGCCTTCTTGTTCCTCATGGTATCTTTACAAGACTCTTAGTTCTCCTAGTCTTTGCAACTGATCACACACTTAAACAATCAAGCACTTATTAGTCTGTAAGTAAGTGAGGTTGTGTCATCATCAAAATCATTAAGTCCAACAGAGATAATAAATCAAAAGTTTATCATGGACTAGTAGTCCAATTAGAAAATGGATTTTTGAAATCCACACTGTACAATGTTTGCATTTTGAGTCTTTAATTTATGTGCATGTTTGAGTTTTAGATTTATGCATTACTCATTGTATGTATAGGGTGTAGTTTGATGCATTACTCATCACATATATATTTTCTTTAATATTTTATCATGAATTCTATGCATCTCATATTGCATGCATTAGTACTAGTTTTATACAACAACAATTGTGTTATATGTGAATGTTTGTGGTATGTCGAGTTTATAATTATGATGATGAAGACTTACAAGAAGAAACTTATACTCTGATGGGCTTATAATTGTGATGAAAGTTTATATGATGACGGTCTAATTGCATGTTATGTATCATGCATGAAAAGTTCCCGAAGAACTTACATATAACATATTCAAATATCTAGCCCTTCAAATTCTATAATCTGAAAAATGACAATGTTGATATTGTTGTCAAACTCATGGAGAGTATTGGTGACTAAGTTATTGAGATATCAACCTGAAGTTTAACCATGTGAGAGTTAATCGATTTTTGTATTCATTGGAGAACTTTCGTATAAAATGCAAAATGTCTAAAGAAGAATAATAATGAGAATAATCTTCTTATGGTCCAGAAGAACCATGAGTAACGTATATAGTAATTACTTATGTTATATTATTACTAATTCATATAGGCTTAGATAATGACGTAAAGATATCACGAGTTGTCATAAATATCATCAATATTTGATTATCAAGGGCTACTTTTACGACCTTTAGAAGTAGGCATAATTTTGATGGTAAGGCAACTTGAAACAAAAATGTCATATAAGATAGTGGTAAACGCAATATAGATATTGTTCTCACAAGTGTGGAGAAATGAAGATGCCTAACAGTGAAGATTAGAAGGTTCAAGTTTGATTATATCAGTGAGGATAAACTATCAAGGAATGCTATTTAGCTACAAGTGAAGTTATTAAGGCATTGGATCATTACACTAGAAGATATCAAAATTTGTATTCATCGAGAGGAGAAAATACGCGCTGCAATATTTTTCCCTTGACCATGGTTTTGTCCCACATTGGGTTTTTCTGGTAAGGTTTTTAATGAGGCAGTTGTTCGAGCGTATTATGAAGAATGTTATACTATTTTTCCTTCATTAGGTTTTTATCCCAAAGGGTTTTTCCTATTAAGGTTTTAATGAGGCACAATCTTCGATAATGAACATCCAAGGGGGAGTGTTGTAAAATTTTTTTTATTATGGATGTCCATTATGGCTTTTGTAAGTCCCACATCTTTATAAGTTTATGACTCTCATTGTAACCCTTTTATATTATGACTACTTTACTACACTTTGTAACACCTACTTAGATGGACTCTTCATTGTCTTATAGGTTATCATATACTCATGTATAAATATGGCATAACTTAATGAAATGGAAGATAGAACACATTGTATTACCATCTATATCTTTCTCTACACTATTATCTATTCTCTTTATTTCATAACAAAAAGCTAATCTACTAAATTAATCTAATACTACCTAACCTCCGAGAAAGTTAAAAGCCAAAGCTTATAAATAATGCTAAAACTAATCCTAACAAAGGAAAATTTGTCAATTACTACTGCGTATAAATGTCATTTTGAAAATTACTACCGCGAATTAAAAAACTTGTGAATTACTACCGTAAAAATTTTTAAAAATTTGATTTTACTGTCATACTTAACTTTAGGCCATTTATGACGTCATTTTTCCCCTTTACCCACGTTTAACTATTAATTAAGCATTTAAGCAACAAGAAAAAAAAAAAATTCCCCCTTAACCCATGGTTACCCCAGCTAAACTAAAACCCCTTTCCTTTCCTTCTCTCTCACAATTTCACTTTAACCTACTAACTTTCAACCTCCATTATTGAAGAACACTCTATAAATTGGCATCACAAATCTTCTAATCTGCAATAAATCCTTCACTTCACAAAATTGACAAGAAATTCGAGCAATGAAGGAAAAGGGAGGGATTATAAAAGGAGGTGGAACAAAAAGAAACATTTTACAATTCCATGCTAGAATTCGTTGATACTTTAATTCAAAGAAAAATCACATATTATGCATAATTAATAGCTTGATTCAAATGAAAATACAAAATCCCTATGTTAATTAACCAAAATCATAAACCATTAATCCTAAAATTCGAAAACCCTAAAATTGGAAAACCATAGAATTCGAAAACCCTAAAGACGAATTTGTTAGAGGTGAATCACGTGTTCTACTAGAGCAATTGTAGGATAAATGAGAAGAATTAGTGTGAATTTGGAGCAAGAATCTTGGAGGGTGTTTAGAAATGGTGAAGGATGAAGATTAATTAGGTAGAGTAACCATGGTTTGGGGAGATTTTTTTTTTGGGTTGTTTAAATAATTAATCAATGGTTAAACGTGGTTTAAGAGGTAAAAGTGACGTCATAGATGGTTTTAAGTTGAGTTTGGTAGTAAAATCAAATTTTTAAAAATTTTTGCGGTAGTAATTCACAAGTTTTTTAATTTGCGATAGTAATTTTCAAAATAACATTAATACACGGTAGTAATTGGCAAATTTTTCCCTAAATAAAGATAACTAAGAAAAAATAAATCCTAAAAAGAAGTTTAACAATTCCCACAAAAACTAGGACTACTAATTATATCTCCCTGAATTGGGAACAATCCACCTAACCGACAATGTTGGACAGTAGAAGCATATAAACCCAAAACAGGTAAGCCCAACTTCACGGACCCAAGTTCACAGCATATGAAGCTTCAATTCTGCTTGATTGGGTTGGTCAAAAGGACAGCGAGCTCGGCTGCTTTGCTTCATTGCATCTTAGGCTTTACTCCTCCTTGGACTTGGAACAAAATTAGTATTCCAAACGAATTGAGTTCTTATTTACCAAACAAAATTTAATTAGTTCGGTTTTGAGCTTCAAATAAACAGTGACAAAATACGATCAAACTCTAATTTCTTCGTAGTGGCTCAATAAGTTCGGGATTCATCATATAAAGCTGCATATTCTTATAAAATAATACCAACTCTACAAAAACACTAGAAAATGTATATTAGTAATAAAAATAGCTCCGCGATAGAGCTCAAATAAGCACAAATAAGACCGTGGCCGAGACTGGGAATAAAAATATATATAAAATAGACTTATCATGCATCGAACGGGTTTCCCCCCTAACCTGCCCTAATAAAGGCTTACTAACATGGGAGCTAACCGTGCCAGTATAAAGAACCACTTGTAAGTGGCAGAATTCCTGCGCATAATAAAAAGGAATGTACAGCGTCCTGTACTCTAGTAGAAGTTATGGTAAAATATAAAACCCCATAACCCCCCCCCCCCCATGTGTTCATACTCGAGGTATATACGTTCCAAGAGTTTTGGTGCGTAATCTCTTTCACTTTACGTAATTTCATATTTTTAGACTTGGTGATGACTCTCAAACCATAACATAATCAATCATTATAATCATTCAAGCAATCAAACATACCAATTTAATTCTTGAATGATTAGTAACCACATAATCTTTAATGTTGAACCCTTTTTAATCTACCTCGGTGTCAAAGACACTTTAAACGCATAATGCGCCACAAATCCTATCCCTCGGTGTTGGAAACACCTTAAGTGCACTTAGGCACCAAAATATAATTTAATCTTCGTGTACATAGACACTTAAATAGTTCTTTCGTTATGCTTATAGCATCAATAAAAATTATATGAACCATAATAAAATTCCCTTTCAATATTCTAAACCAAATTAAACATTTTGTTTAATTAAACACGCTCTCAATCATGCCAATAATAAAAGTGTGGTTCATATTCAACATGTCACATAATTAATTCCAATCATCTATTCTCCACAAATAATCCATACTTTACAAATTATTCACCAACATCAATCCATACAACCATTCCAATCAATACTTAACATGATACTACCTTGGAATTAATTAATCAAAGCCTAGCATGCTTCTATATACTCAACTAATTACCAAGTACGCAAACGTACCTTGAATATGATCTCAAAATCGCCACGACTAAATAAAGTCACTCACTTGGAAATCTCCTACAACCCAAAATTACAAAGAGACATTAATACCTACTCCACATAAATTTCCATCAATATATACACTCATTAAATCACTCATAAATCCTTTAAACAAGCTAAAAATTAATTTAAAACCCCTACTTTCATTCCCAATTAATGGGTAATTAGAAATCCTTTCAAGAAACATAATTATAGCTTATATACAAAAATTCCAGCTTTATTAAATCATTTAAAATTGATGTAATTGTGTTTTAATACACTTATTTCAATAATTTCAATAATCCATAATCAACTTCCATCCATATACATAAACTTAGAAACCTAGGGTTTATAACTTAGGGTTACCTTTGGGTATTCTTCACCTTGGGCAAAGTTCAATTTGACCATTTGTTGGGTATTTATACCCTCTCTCTAAAAACCTTCATAAGCTTAAATTCGCTTTCTACCCTTAATGATCCCTTTCCTATTCAAGCTAGTAGTTTGACTTTCCTTAAATACCATTAACTTTAAATTTCCTTTTTATAAAATAATATGCCCTAAAGTTTTTAAATTATAAAATAAAGAATTCCCAAAATTATTAAAGAAATAAACTGGACCTTTTATTAAAAATAAAACTATTTAAATAAATAAAACATCATAAATAATTCATTTCAACTTATTTAAATACTTTAAGAAATACTTATTTAAATTAAAATACGCATAAAAATACTGATGGGTATTACAAACGATATGTTAAGCGATGTTGAGTATTCCATATTGCCAGAGCTTGAGGTCAAAATGCTGGTCTTTACACGCCATTGTTGGTACCTGGTGCTCCTTGAGAACATGTTAGTATGGATTTTGTTGTCGGGTTACCCTGTACCCAACGCAACAATGGTTCCATAATGGTTGTTGTAGATCGATTCTCGAATATGGCTCACTTTACTTCATGCAATAAGATTAATGATGCCACGCAGATTGCTGATCTTTATTTTAGAGAAATCTTACGTCTACACGGAATCCCAAAGACCATAACATCTGACCGAGATGTCAAGATTATGAGCCACTTTTTGTGAACCTTATGGCGCAAGTTAGGAACGCAATTTCAGTTTAGCTAAGCCGCACATCCTCAAACTGATGGTCAATTGAAGTTGTCAATAGGACTTTTGGTAATATGCTAAGAAGTGTTGTAAGCAAGAATGAACATTCGACTTTGGGATGTGTCGTTGGTAGCTCAAGCCGAAGTCGCCTACAATTGTTCTCCAAGCCAAAGCACTAGTGAAAGCTAAGCCTTTTCAATATTGTCTATGGTAAAAATATAACTACACCAATTGATCTTATTCCACTACCCTCTCATGATCACTTTAGTTGGGATGCTAATGAACGAGCTATCTAGAGAAATCAAGAAGCTACATGAGAAGGTTAGAGCTCAAATCCCAAGGCAATATCATTGCTATCAAGAACAAGCTAACAAGTTTCGTAGACCAGCTTGTTTTAAAGAGGGAGATCTGGTTTGGATTCACTTAAGGAAAGAAAGGTTCCTAAGGGGAACACATGGTAAACTCAAGCCCAGAACTGACAAACCATTCATGGTGCTAGAAAGGATTAGAGAAAATGCATATAAGATCGATCTTCTAGGGAAATATAATGTTTCCGCTACATTAAATGTTGCTAATTTGTCCCCATATTACGAGAATGAGGAAGAGCAAAGACTTCAAGTCAAGTCTTCTCAAACAGGGGAAGTTTGACAAAGTTTGAATAATAATCCTAATCTTATTTCTAGAAATTACTTCTAGAAACCCCTCCCATGTCGGCAATGTTGAAATTCAACTCTACATGATACCTTCTTGAATTTACCAGTTTGTATTAATTTTAGTAGTTATAACAATAGCTCAATCAAGGCTATAAATAGCCATAATTGTAGCCCGTGAAACTCAAGCTATTGCAAATGAAATTAAATTAAACACTTTGAGTGTTCAGTACTATCTCTCTAGTCCTTGGTGGTGCTACTGTATCCAAGGTTCTCTCAATTGTTCAAATTAGTGTTTTTGTGTCTAGGACGAATAAGTAGAGTTGTATCTTCTGAGTAGCCGACCGGCGTGGTGTATTTGGCTAAATATATCCAACCCATACCTAATACGATGTCAACAAAACACAGTAAAAGGGGAGTGTGTGAATAGTGCTAAAATAAAACGTGTCAACTAAAAAAACGGAGGTAGTAAAAATAAAAAGGTGTCATTTTAACTTTTACTGCTCATCATCAACCACCTTGTGTTTGTTCTCCATTTCAGAAAAAAAAAAAAAAAAAAATTGAAGCTCAAAAGGTGATTTTGGTGCAGATTATTTGTGGCTTTTATTCAAGCATTTTAGCATAAGTATGTTATCTATGATTTTGTTCAAATTTTTTACTTTAATTTTGTATTTTGTACTAAAGTTTAGGAATTTTTTTTATAATATATATATATATATATATATATATATATATATATATATATATATATATATATATATATATATATATATATATATATATATATATATATATATATATATATATATATTGGTATTCATGAATTATGATGCTAAATTTGATGCTTAGTGTAGTTATTGTGTTTATTTTATTTGTTTGTAGGGTTTTTTAGAATTAGAATTTGAATTTGTTTTGTTGACTTGGGGTAAATTAAGAATTTTTCCCCCAAATTCAAGTATATAAAATTAATGCTATGCGTTAAATTGGGGTAGATTGAGAATTATTCCCAAGTATTTTAATTTCGAATCTTTCAGCAATTCTCATTCCCATAGTGTGAACTCCCTTCAATTTGATAGAAATATTATGTTTTGGATTTTTAGATTACAGTGTGTTGTAGGAATAACATTGGAAAATAGGATGCTATTTATTGAATTTTATATTTTTTTTTTTTAAAAAAAATTTGATGTTAGCAATCTTAGGCTGTGTTTGGTAACAAGCGGATTGGACAAAGTTTAGCTAATTCATGGCGAATTAAAGGTTTGACCAATTAATCCGCTAATTTGAGGTGTTTAGAAATTAGTGGGTTGGAAGAGTTGATTGAGCACAATCATCTGATTTAGAAAAAGCTCCTTATACCAGCGTTTTCAAAAGAGATGATTTGTATCTATTGCTAAAATTGCATTCATGCCCATATTTTATAATTTAATGAATGAAATTGACTAGTGAATGAATAAATTAATATACCATCAATCCATAAATAAATTATTCTTCCTTTAAAAATAAAAAATCCAATAAATTCAAGAATAAATATCACAGTATTATTGAAAATAATTTCCATCAACAGAATTATAATTCATATGCATGTACTCTGCATTAATAAAAAACAGAACAATATTTTTAAATTACCAAATATTAAATTTCTTCTCCTACCTCTGATTTCTATTGCATGTTCCATGATTTAAATGATGAAATTTGAAAGGAAGATCAAGATGTTGGAAAATATGAAAGGAAGATCCTTCAAAAAAATAAAAAAATAAAAAATGAAAAGAGGAAGAAGATGGCTGAGGTGTGCGCCATTTTGAAGGGTTTTTAACTTTTTATACCCCCTTGCTTTGTAAATACACGCACTACTAGAATTCATCTAATGGGCTTATTGGGGAAGGGTTGGGTAATTGGGCTCATACTAAGCCTCATAATATTGTAGACTTGTAGTTTAATACTTAATTAGCTATTAATATTCCACATATTATTTTTTTTAAAAAAAATATTACTATTTTATTGTTACTTCATTATTTTCAATAAAATATATCTATGTCCTTATTGGTGATTTTATATACTCAACCATCCATAAGCTAATAAAAGTTTACCAAATACTTTTATACAATCAGCTAATATAATCAGCTACTCAAATCAGTTTATTCAATTAGCTATTCAAAATCAGGTTATACAATCAGTTTCAGCTATAAGCTATCAGCTTTTCACCAAACAGGGCCTTTAATTAATTTTGGTTTGGACCACTTAACGTAACTCCCTTGAAAGAAAGGGTTTCCTCCTTCGAAAGAAAAGTTCGAACTCCGTCTCTAACGACTGCTCTCAGGCAATGGCCGACGATTAGGCAGAGAAGTACTCGGCTTTACATCTAGATGAGGATGACAATAACTTGATAGACTTAGGGGGATCGAATAATTCGAACACGCAGGAACAATTAGAGTTGATGCTAGTTGAAAAACTCTTGACTAAACGTCCCTATAATGTTGAGGCGTTTAAGAGGACCATGACCAAAGTTTGGGCTCCAGCGAATAATATGTTGATTCGTGCAATTAGACCTAATCTCTATGCGTTTCAATTCTTCCACTAGAAGGATAAAGAGAAGGTGTTTAAGGGGAGACCGTGGTGTTGGAAGAATAACCTGCTTGTGCTTAAAGAAGTTGCGGGGGATGAATAACCTGAGCATGTATGCCTTGAATTTTCCCCTTTCTGGATTAGGGTTTGCAAATTACCTTTTAATTGTAGATCAGACGAGGATATCAAAGCCCTAACCGCTAATTTAGGGGAATTTATGGAATTAGAAGATGATGTTCTGGGATTGGATAGATACCGACGGGTGCGAGTTATGGTTGATGTTCGTAAGCCGATCAGAAGGTACCAATGAATGAAGTATAAGAGTGGTAATAAGATTAAAATCGAATCAAGTATGAACGCCTTCCGTATTTCTGCTTCGCCTGTGGAGTGATGGGTCACTCTGAAAAAGATTGTGATACGGTGTCGGAAGAGGATAAGTAGCATAAGACGGGGTGGGGCATGTTTCTACGAGCATCAACAAGGAGGGGGTATGCAAAGGAGGTGGAAGAAGTTGTTCTGATTACTTCAGCAAGAAAGCAACTTTTTGTTACTAGGGAGAAAGAGGGGGAGATCAAAACACTAGGAAAGGGGAGTGAGAATGAGGGGGCTCAAATAGTGTATCTTAAGGAGAAAGGGTTAGAAGAGGAGGATAGAATTTTTAGGGAGGAGAAAGATCAGGAAGTTCAGCCTAGAAACACATGAGTTAGAGGGAGAGATTACTTCTGTTCTTAATTTTGAGGGGGAAGGCACTATTGAGAAGGAGAATGAAGTAGTGGGGGCAGGAGGAGAAAAGAAAGTGAGTGGGGTAGGAGGGCAAAATTTTGACTCACAAAATTTTGTGTTTGGGGCTCTTAAAAAACAGGGGACTAGTAGGACATGGAAGAGGAAAGAGAGATTGCTGTCAAAAGGGGAGATGGAGGTGGATGATGATAATGTGAGTGGGGAGTTCAAAGGCAAGAAAAGAAGTGCTGCTGATGTTGTTCTGGGAGAAGTGACAGAGGTGGATGATGAAAAAAAGAGAAGACAACTCTTAGAGCTCTTGTGGCCCAAAATGTATCGACGGAGGTTGGCGGAGACCAACCCCGTCAAGAATTATGAGTCTTTTGTGTTGGAACTGTCAGGGATTGGGTAATACCGAGACAGTTTGTAGACTCCGGAAGTGGAGTTATCTTATTGCCCCTAATCTAGCTTTTTTCTCGGAAACTATGATCAGTAAGGAAGCGGAAGAAAATATAAAGGATATAGTTAGTTTCTCGAATGCTTTTGGGGTGGCAAGCCGAGGTAAATCTGGAGGGTTGTGTGTGTATTGTAATCAGGACATTATTGAATTTTATCTTGTCTCGTACTCTCAGAACCATATTTGTGGTGACGTAAAGAAGGGTGAGGTGTAGTGGAGGTTTGTGGGGATGTATGGTTGGCCGAAGTGGCTAATAAGCACTGTACTTGGAAGCTTATTGAACATTTATGTGGTGAAACTCAAGGTCTGGTTATTTTTGGTGGATATTTGAATGAGCTACTATCACATGAAGAAATTGAAGGAGGTTCCGATCGTGAGAGGGGTGAAATAGCTAAATTGAAAGAAACTCTTGATGTTTGCGAGTTGAGGGATTTAGGCTTTGAAGGAAGATGGTGGACATAGGAACGTGGGAACACAATTTAAACCCGAGTTCGAGAAAGGTTGGACAGATTTTTTGCTTCTCCTAGTTGGATGCAACTCTTTCCTCAAGAAAGTGTGGAGCACTTGTTGAGATACACCTCAGACCACTCTCCTATTGTGGTACGTCTGCAACCCGATGCTAGGAAGAAAAATAAATCGAAAGAAGTTCAAGTTTAAAACAGCCTAGCTGTTAGAAGGGTCCTGTGAAGAGGTGATTAAGAGCTCATGGGCAGCAGCATACTCTTTTGATATGGTTGGTAAGTTTAATGTGCTAGGGAGGGATTTGATGAGATAGAGTAAAAAGAAGTTTGAGACCTCGGGCAACAAATTGAGAAGACGGAGAGCAGCTTAAGGGAGGTTCAGCAACAACCTATATCTCTAACCACTTGTGAGCAATGTTCGGAGTTGGAGCGTACTCTCGATGACCTTCATTCGAAGCATGAAGCTTATTGGTATTTGCGATCTCGGGTTTTGGAAGTGAGGGATGGAGACCGCAACACATCTTACTTTCACCATAAGGCTTCACAAAGAAAGAAGAAAAACAGAATCAAAGGGTTGTATGATGAGGAGGGGGAGTGGCGGGTAGAGGAGAAGGAGATTGAAAATATAGTTTTGAACTACTACTCGAACCTTTTCACTACTGCCGAACCTGATGAGACTAATATTCAAGAAGTGGTGCAAAATGTGAAGTCTGTGATTTCGGATGAGAATAATAGGGAGTTAGTACGCCCATACACCGAAGATGAAATTTTGTCGGCTCTCCAACAGATGCACCCATGCAAAGCCCCTGGCCCGGATGGTATGCACGCTATCTTTTATCAGAAATTTTGGCATATAGTAGGAGATGATGTTTTTTCTTTTGTTAGTAGTATTTTACATGGCATGATTTCCCCGAGCCCTATAAATAATACTAATATTGCCCTGATCCCAAAAGTTAATCCTCCCTTGCTTATGTCTGAGTTTCGGCCTATTAGCTTATGTAATGTTTTGTATAAGCTTGTATCAAAGGCTATTGTGTTACGCTTGAAGCATATTCTTCCAGATGTTGTTTCTAAAAGTCAATGTGCTTTTGTGCCGGGGAGGTTGATAATTGATAACGCCCTTATTGCATTGAAAATCTTTCATACTATGAAACAGAGAAATCGGAGTAGGAGGGGTACTATTGCTTTAATACTCGATATGAGCAAGGCTTATGATCGAGTGGAGTAGGGCTTTTTGCGGAAACTATTCATTACTATGGGTTTTAATGGTAGATGGGTGAATTTGATTATGGACTGTGTGACGACTGTTTCTTACTCTTTTATTGTTAATGGAAGTGTTTGTGGCTCGGTGAGCCCTACCCGGGGGCTGCGTCAGGGGGATTCCCTATCCCCCTATCTGTTTATTCTGGTGGCAGATGCATTTTCTCACATGCTCACTAATAAGGTATTAGAGAAGGAGATACATGGTGCACGTGCTAGCAGGAGTGGGCCTGTTATTTCTCACCTTTTGTTTGCAGATGATAGTCTTTTATTTGCTAGAGCCAACCGACTAGAATGCGAAGTTATAGTTGATATTCTCAACAAATATGAAGTAGCATCAAGGCAAAAAATTAATTATGAAAAATCGGAGGTTTCTTTTAGCAAAGGTGTCAATATCGA
Source organism: Chenopodium album (assembly GCF_948465745.1). Classification (NCBI taxonomy): domain Eukaryota; kingdom Viridiplantae; phylum Streptophyta; class Magnoliopsida; order Caryophyllales; family Amaranthaceae; genus Chenopodium; species Chenopodium album. Next base: position 22,681,633 of record NC_137843.1, on the reverse strand, counting down.
GCAAAAGGGGGTCTTAATGGGGGTTTTGAACATGAGACAGGTGGACAGCCATGAGAAGTATTTAAGAATTCCAACAGTTGCAGGAAGATCAAAAAAAGCCATTTTTACAACTCTTACGGACAGAATTTGGAAGAAGTTGCAGGGATGGAAGGAAAAGTTTCTTTCAAGAGCCGGGAAAGAAGTACTCGTCAAATCAATAATTCAAGCTATCCCGGCTTATCTTATGGGAGTATATAAATTTCCCATGTCTGTGACTCAAAGCATCCGATCAGTGATGGCCCGATTCTTTTGGGGGCAAAAAGGGGCTCAACAGAAAGTGCATTGGTAGTCGTGGGATACTCTTTGTACTCCGAAATGCTTAGGTGGTATGGGGTTCAAGGACCTTGAGATTTTCAATGACGCGCTTTTAGGAAAGCAAGCTTGGAGATTAGTTCATAATGAAGACTCACTTTTGAGTAAAGTTATGAAGGCAAAGTAATACCCAAAAACATCGTTTGTTGACTTATTTTTGGGGTTTGGAGGGAGCTATTCTTGGAGTGTATGGAGTAGCAAAGCGTTGGTGAAGGAGGGAGTCATTTGGCGTGTTGGTAATGGTACTAAGGTCAACATTTGGAGTGACCCATGGGTAGCAGACGAAGAAGGACGGTTTATTACTAGTCCTAGAGTGGATGGCTTTTCTCAGGTTTGTGAATTAATTGATGTGCAAAAAATGGAATAGAGGGAGGATGTGTTAGTAGCTTTATTTAATGAACGTGATCAGAATTGTATTTTGTCTATCCTGCTTAGCTTGAGAGCTCCTCCGAATATGCTTACTTGGGCATTTTCTAAAGATGGCTTTTATTCCACGAAAACGGCCTATATGCTAGGAAAGGGGTGTAATTTTGATAATTTCCACCAAGCTTGGGTGGAAATTTGGAAGATGGAAGCTTCTCCGAAGGTAAGGCATTTTTTCTGGAGGTTGTGTAATTGCACCTTACCAACTAAGTCACTACTCAAGCAAAGACATCTTATGGATGTAGCTGACTGTCCGGGGTGTAGACATGAGGATGAGACAAGTGACCATGCCATCTTTGATTGCGTTCGAGTGCAAGAGTTGTGGGAAGAGAGTGGTTGTAATCCCTTGCTGCTAGACAGAAGTGGGAGCTTCTGTGATCTGTTAGAAAGGTGGAAGGGAATGAATGCACGACTTGTTCACAGAGCAGTATACTTGGCTTGGATTATATGGTCAGAGAGGAACCGGAAGGTTTTCGATGGTCAAATTACACCGAATAGCATCCTGTTTGAAAGAATGAAAAGATTGGTTGATGAGTATGGTGTTTATAGTAAGAAGATTTATCGGACAGCAAGACTAAACATCAGAAGCAGTCCGAGTAGATGGGTTGCACCAGCAAGCAGGTCTCGTGAAGCTGAATTGTGATGCAAGTCTGGTGAAGGAGGGGTGGGTAGGCATGGGGGTTGTGGCTCGGGATAGCAAAGGGGAGGTATGATGTCTGCTGTCTTGAAGTGGCTGAAGCTAAGGCTTTGGTTATGGCTGTCAAGCTCGCCAAAACCTATGGTTTTGCTGATGTTGTGATTGAATCAGATTGTCAAGTTCTCATCCACAGGTTATCAAAGGCAGCCATCTATTTTTCAGATCTTGATGGTGTGATTGAAGATATATTATCTCTGAGTTGTGCTTTTAATTTGTTCCCTTGGTCTCATGTAAAACGTGATGGCAATTTTGTTGCTCATCACTTAGCTAGGCTTGTGCCCTTTGGGGTAGAACAAGTTTGGGTTAATCATTGCCCTCCTGATATTTGCTCGATGTGTTTCCCAAAAAATTAATTTTGGTTTGGAATTACTAAACTTTTTTTGTAAACTCTATTTAATGCTTAGGTTGGTTAGTAAGCTTTTTCAGATGGGTTAAATTACTTTATCGTACATCTTTTTTGGAAGAGCCATGGGGGTGTTGAGTTTGCTGGTACTTGATAAAATAACTTTATAGTGGGGGTGGAACAAGTAGGGACCACACAATAAATGCTAATGATAAATTGATAACCATGTTCCCAGCCTTAAATCTAAACAGATTCACCTAAAACTATATCCCATATCTCCTTTGTTAATTAACAATCCTTCATTCAACAAGCCAAACCACATAAACACAAAAGTCACCATCACCACCACCACCCCTGCCTCAAACATAGAATCTACTATACACACCATCCCTGTCTCAAAAATCACACCTACCTCATACACCCCTTAGAGTCCACCACGTCAAGCAAAACCATCAAACCTAACTAGTGGCGTTTTCAGTATGTGTTCAACTAAACCCATACTGGACTTCTTAAAATTCTGCAAAACCAGAAAAATAAAGAGCGATTAAAATAAATTTAGGTGTTTTATATTACACAATAAAACAAAGATGGATAAATGGTCGAAGACCTGCATTTAAAGCTTACTCCTTACAAAGCTGGCACGGGTCAAGCCTTGTTTTCAAACCCTCTTATTCTTTTACTTGTCGTTATTTACTTTACCTTTCTTTTTTGACACGTACTTATAAAACTATTTACTTTACCTTGAAAGTTGAACCTATATAAATCCATTCACATTAATTTTTTTTAACTTGTCATTATTTACTTTTACCTTAAAACTATATACATGGCAGTACTTGGTAGGCTGGTATGAACCGTCACGCCCAATACCAGTATTAAAAAATTATATTGTTTAATTTTTTAAAGGTAAATGAAATTCTAAATGTTAGTGTAATTCAAAGGAAATTCTTCAGTTGAAGGTGAACTTTACGAGAATTGGAGGCAGTGGCGGAGCCACATAGGAACATGGGGGACAGTTGCCCCCCCCCCCCCCATTTTTTTTAAAAAAAAAACCAAAAAAAAGATTTACGTGTTAGCTGAAAAAGATGCAATAGATTGGAATAAATAAATTACATGTACACCTTAATCACAAACACAAATATAGTATGGTGGTTGTTGGGCTTTGATAAAGCCTACTCGCTTATATTATAATTTATTATGTTCGAAGTTCGATTCCTTTCCCTAACAATTTATTATCATCATCATCATCATCATCATTATCATCATCATCATTATTATTATTATTATTATTATTATTATTATTATTATTATTATTATTATATCAAAAAACCTACAAAGTCAATCAATTTACAAGAAATTCGTGGGGAGCCGAGATACAATCTGGGCCCCACCCCTCTAGCTATAGTGAACCCGATCCTGCTGAAGATGTGAGCAGCTGCACGAGCACCAATATCCTGAGTCTTAGCAAACGCCTAAACCCGCTTCAGCAACACAATATCATCCTTCTCTAATTCCCCCAACGAAGAAAAGGAGAAAGGCAGAAAACCATAGCCAATAGTCCTGCAACGCCCCCTATACTTGTCCCGCTTTCGCTAAGCCGCCGCCGCCACAACATGACCAGGAACAAAGTCAGACAACCCCAATCGTGTCAAAGGTGAAGACCCCGTCAAGTCAACACATACATTAAGGCCTCTATCCCAGGTATAAAGCAACACATCTGCTAGTCGTAAAACGCCGTCGTTCCCTCCAGTCAACCCAACGTTAACCTCCTTTTGAGCAGAAAACCAAGACTGAAAAAAAATATCAACAAGGGTGTCACGAACAACGTTGTGCCGATGTTTGATACCCACCATCCCAGCACAAGACACTACATGATCCCCACAAATATACCCATAAAAAACCCTTGAGCAAGCAGAACACGTATTGTTATTATTATTATTATTATTATTATTATTATTATTATTATTATTATTATTATTATTATTATTATTATTATTATTATTGTTTTGGGTAAAAGTACCTTTGCTACGTGGCCCAATCAGAGAGGGACACGCGTCAACCCAGGATAGGTCCAACATGGACCACTCACCGGTTGACACGTGGCACCCTCAGATGGTAAAGGAAATGGCAGCCTTCAGGGCCCAATTCCTAAGAACACCGCAAAACGGTGCAGCCCATTAGGTCAGAGTGAACTAAAAAATTGCACATTTTCCAACAACCCTATAAATAGGGAGATTTCCCCCTTTTTTGAGACACATTCACACATTCATTTATTACAACACCTGAATTCTCTCACATCAGAGTAAACATCTGATCTCGAAATCCGAGAAGGTCTCACTTTTACCTTTTCCACACCTTTTTACATTCTCCGAACACGTTCTAACATGATTGTTGAAGGTGGAACTCCAACCACCCGGAGTCTCCGTTGTTTTGTAGGTACAGACAAAAGGATCCCAGTCTTGGTGACGTAATTCTCTCGAGGGACCAGAAAAATCGCAAAACATTTGGCGCCTTTTGTGGGGAGAGTACCTCTAAGATGGTTTCAGAGTCTGTACCACCTCCTAATGAGAAACAGCCTAAGTGGATGTTGAATTCGAAATATGCGTGTCCTCTGATGGGTCACTCAAAACCAAGCGCATCCGTCCCAGGGATAACCTGGAACGGGGCAATAGCAAGGCAAGTCCGAGTAAATCATCAGGACTGCCAACTAGGGATTCCCAGGCGGCAAGAGTAAAGGCTCTTGTCACTAGAGACGAACTCGTGAAATTCATGACTAGTTTCAAAGGGGAAATCAAGGACGTGATAAACAAGAGGACGGCTGGCTCTAGCAAGGGTCAGTTGGCCAGAAAATCTCCTTATGCTGAGATGAAAAAGTAAATCAGGGACCGACAGCCTACTCCACACCCCACTACTAAGGAGAAGGCTCGGACCTTGATTGACTGGTCCAAGGTTCGTCTGCCCTAGACGGACACGAGGAAGGTCATCCAGAAAATCCAGCCGGATGGCAACAAAAACATCATTCTCTGATGCCCGACATATCATCGAGCAAAAGAGAAACCAGCAGCTATTTGACTCGGCTTTCACGTTGAGCTTCCCAGACAGCTTTAAGAGTACCTCGGCAAGGTATTCCCAGTCAGTACATAAGATCCAGATAGGCGGCCAGTTCGTCCATACAGGCCCTCAAATGATTGGATCGGCCCCGTATGTGCCTCAAATGCCATACGGGCCATATGCCCAACCTTACATGCAGCCGACCCTCTTCGGAGGTCAAGCAGTATTCAACGTCTAACCTTTGGACTGGTAGCTCCGTTTGCTAAAGCTTGGTGAACAACCCTATGCGTTCACTAATAACTGAGGCGACACTGCCTGCCAAGGTTAAGAATATTATGGTGGGTACCTATGATGGTACCACCAACCCAAAAGACCGCCTAATGGCCTACACAAAACTCATGTACCTACAGGGGTTGGATGATGCCAGCTGGTGTAGGTGTTTCCCGGCTACATTGAAGGGCATCGCCCAGCAATGGTTTAGCAACTTGCCGGCCGGATGCATTGACACCTTCAAGAGGCTTGTCTTCTTGTTTTCTTCCAATTTCTCACTGAATATCCCTGCCAAGAACAAAAGTCTCGACTTGAGTACTATACGGAAGGGAGAGAGAGAAGGGCTTCGTTCAATCTGGGGAGAATCTAGATTCAAGGACTGTCTTACGAGGTTGCATACACAGACTTCTTTAAGAGTCTAAAAGACGGGTCAAATTTTAAGTTCGACCTCGTCAAAAACAGGGTATTCACCCTCCAAGAGGCACTGATGGAAGCGGAAGCCTATATACAGGCGACCGACCTCTGCTGGCCCAGCAATCAGTCTGACTCCAAGAAGTCTGACAAACAAAAGAGAGTCGTCCTACTCAGCCGGCTCACAAAGCTGAAGAAAGCAAGAAGAGAAAAGACATTTGGGCGGTTAACGATTCTGATCAGTCGTCCCAGAAGAAAAAGAAAGAGTTTAAACCGTACGTCCCCAAGTACGGGTTTAACAAGGACTGCTACTCCATCCTCATTGAGATTAAAGACCAAGTGACCATTGAGAAGCCCGCTACAATGAAAGGTTCCGCCAAAAATCGGAATAAAAACAAGTACTGCCATTTCCATGAGGATATTGGCCATGACACTAACGACTGCTATAGCCTCAAGCGGTTGTTGGACCGGCTGGCCAATCAGGGGGTGTTGAAGTCTTACATCCTCAAGTCCAAGGTTACCCTGAAGACTGTAGGCACCTAAAAATGTCTCCCCAATACCAAACCCGATGATGAACAACCTTTCACCGCCATTATTAGTCGGGTTGAGTATTTAATCTTGTCGTGCTTAAATCCATATTCAAATCCCAATACACTCATAAACCAACCCAATTCCTAGCCAATTTCCCCAAACCATAACTAATTTTCCTCTTTTCGTGGCTTCAAACCCAAAATAATTCATTTCGTGTCCCTTAAAATAATTCATTTCGTGTCCTTTTAAAAGAAAGTCTAGACCAGTTTAATTTGGTACATAATATGGGTCCAATTATTGAATATTTAAATAGATCTTGAAAAGATCTTTCCAATGATATATTATAATCCCAAATCTGAGTTATAACGAATAAGTTATGGCCAAAATACTAAACTGAGCCCAAACCGAAGCCCACTTTACCTACAACCCAATGATCATGTGGAGGGTCCAAAGGCTTTAATCCCATTCCTAAAACAATTACGATTAATTAGAAGCTTCTATAAGTTTCTAAAATATCTTAATTATCCTTTTTGAAAAGATACGATTAAAGATTTTGAAATTGAATAAAACTCCTCTTTGAAAGTCCTAATTCTATTCGAATTGAAAGGCGTTTAAAGATAGTCAGATATGATTTTCGTAAATCATATTTTTAATCCAAATCTTAAATGGTTGGATAGATATTGAAATTATCTTTTTAATGATATATTATAATATTAATTTCGAGTTATAACGAAAAAGATATAAAAGAAATACGAAACTCTATCCAAAACTGACACCGTCCCACTATTTCGTCCATATCTTTTATTATACAAATGATTTTAATCTTATTCTAATTTGATTAGAAAGTATACTTTTAGAGCTTTCCAAAAACATATTATTTATCTTATTCCAATTTCTATATCAAAACATATGATAAAAACAAAAACCGCAAAAACTGTTGCCTATCGCAAGAGTTTTATTCCGATTCGAATTCGGATCTTTTCTTGATTCTTCAACCCTTTTTTTCTTTATAAATAGATTTCATATCACCCTTTTAAGTTATCAACAAGCTTGATCACCAAATCACTCTCTCTTCCTCTCTTATACACCGAAACCTTCTCTCTTTTCTCTCTCTTGCTTAAACCTAATTTCTAGCCTTCCCTATTCTTCCACCATACATTCCTTAAGCACTCCAAGGAGTCCATACTTGACCCAAGTTTCCTTCCTTAAACCAAGGCGTGAAAGCAATTTAAAGGAGTGCGCGAAATATGAGTAATCAATTAATTTAATTACTTATTTTATTTTAATATTGCTAGTATCATGATTAAGTTTATAATTATTTGATTTGACTAACGATATTATGGTTAAATTGCTTCCAATATTAATATTTATCTTCTTGTTATTATGATCACCACATTTCATGTTAAAGGGAATATGTAATCGAAAATCACGCCTAATAAAATTTGGACAATCGGTTTAGATTCCTTTTTAATCTTGTTGTTTAATCAAGTGATCACGAATATTTTAGAATTATATGTGGCATTAATATTCAACCAATTTAGCCAAATATTAGTTTAGAGAAAATTGAATCTTTGTTTTCATGCCTTTGAGATCGCAGGAATTACTTTTCATAATAAGAATCGAGTAGAGGCCAACACGGGCGAATATGACTCCATGAGTCACTTCATACCATCATCCCCAATCCTCCTTTCGTGGTTCCGAACCATTTGGAGTTAGTAATCTCCTGGATTATGAATGGGGTGTAACCTTCACGGGTCAATCGTTATTGCCTATCGTTGTCCCTTTATTCGTGGTTGCCTTAAATAATCCGTGAACAGCTTTAAAAGTTCCTTAAAAACTTGTTGGTGGCTCCCTACTTTCCTTGTCCCTAATCGTATTATGTCAATTCTCACTTCCTATGAGTGCCAAGCATATTCACACATGCTTAACGTAGGCGTGCTTCGAATGACGCCTACAATTTGGCGACTCCACTGGGGAAAATTCTTGGTTATTTATCGATTTGAGTGATCGGTATTTAATTTAGATGAGTGGATGAGACTTGAAAGATTCTTGAACTTTATTCCTGCGATTTGATTGGCATTGTCACATATGCATATGCATTTTAGCTTACCTATTTTGCCACAATAGTACGTGTTCTATGTATGTGGCTAGCTCGGGGGATTTAAGCTCTATCAACCCGAAAACGTTCATGACAATAAGGGTTCATCCGAGTATTTAAATCCACCAAAACCATGGAATCGAGTTTAATTTTATCACGAACTCGCGGAGCCGCCCGTTGGCATACATCCTCAAGGGAGGTTGCCTTGCTAACACATCCAAACTCTTAACCATGGTACCCTTTGACACCCAAAAGCTTGACCATAGTGGAACATAGAACTTGACTTTAGGTTGCGAACTTCATTACATCATAGGTGACAATGTTCTTATGTGTGCATATTTTTATTTTATTTTATTTTTCTTATCTAGCCCTTTATTATATATTAGAGTCGAGTCCTAGGTTTTTTTTTATTTTGAGTTAACCCAAATTTTTATTCCCATATCCTGCATAAGAGCCAACTTGTTTTTGTCATAGCCGAGTTAGAAAGAGTTACGTGACGTGCAACCTATGGATCTTTAGCCCCAAGTTGTATCTTTCATTTGGCGTTGGTTTCGCCACAATCAGAGTCATAGATCAAAAGTTATAACCGATATACTACATCTGGTCCAATTTAGGTGTCTTTTTAGTGTGCAACCTTTTATTTTTATTTTTTTAATATCTTTTAGTGCCAAGCTAGTCTTAGCCAAGTCTTTTAATCCATGTCAAATCGTATAACATAGGATTATAGATTTTTATTTTTATTTATTTATTTATTTATACCCATGAGTCCTAACTCTTTTAGAATTCCTAGTTTCTTGTGATTTTATGATAACCTTAACATGTGTTCTTTGTCTTTGATTGTTATTGATCTTATTTATGACTAACGATTGCCAGCATAAAAATTTTAATTGGACAAAAGTAAACAAGTTAGTTTGTCTTTTAATCTTCCGTGCTATTTGGTCCTTGCGTCCTTCGTTTTTTCACAACGTCCTCATGTCTAGCCATTCGATCGTACCACGAGTCTTAATAAACTCACCTAATCACACATGTTGAGTCGTTGCACACACTTTGTCTTCGAGTAATGCACTATATTGTTTATGATCATATATTCGAACCATGCATGCGTTATTTTCCGTAGTAATAGGAATAAGTGGAGAATTTCTCATTGGTTTTGAAAATTCTTTCATATATTCTTCCTTTCCAATCCGAGTATTGAGTTAATGCATTAAGTGAGCTCATTTTGTACCATAGTACTTGAGTTCAAGAATCACTAGGAAAGAGTTGGAAGAATAAAGGGAACGTCATTCCTTCCTTCTTTTCTTCCAATCTAAGCATCAGCAACTAACAGCTGATTTCTTGTCCCTCCTGGCGGTAACAAGTAATTCATAAACAACCATGAAGACAAAGCAGAAGACAAGTTTCCCATACAAGATTTCATGCTTTTTTTTCTTCTTTTGTTTCAACCCTTTCCCCTAATGAGTCTAGCATAGGTTCCTCTTATCCATGTGTACTGTCTATGTGTCATATTTCGTACCTTTTCCATCAATGAATTCCTTTCCTTTGCAATCGATAATCGAATTCATTTGTAATAAAAAAATGTTGAATCGAACACAAGGTATACCAATTATTTGAGGCACCTTTGGAACCCATTATTTCCCATTAACCATTCAATCACATATCCATTTCTTCATCAACCACTTTAACCCTCGTCTAACGACCTTATTTATTCAACCCACATTCACTAACTTTGGGATGGGAAAGTGTGAAATTTGTGTAACATTCAAAAAGCAAGTAAAAAAAATAAAAAAAAAAAAAACAGCAAAGCAACACTAAAACAATGTCTAAGGGCAAGTGTTCCAATATCTTTGATATGAACACGTCTCAAATTGCGTCTCTCATCGAGTGCTTGGTACCGTGCTTGAGAAACATGAATGCTAAATGAGTGATGGACCGCATGATCTGAGATTGCCCACATTGATTAAAAAACGAAAAAAAAAGAAAAAAATTCAAAGCAGAAAAAAAAGGTTGAAAATAAACTTGCAAAATTAAAAAATTTCAAATACACAATTACACATCTTTGGGATTCTCTCGGGTCTTGAGCCTTTTACCTTTTTCTTCTTTAAACCATCAACTTAACCACATTACAACCCTTGAAAGACCTCTTTGAGGTGTACTTACACTTGTGCAAATTTCGGTTAGAGCTACGTTCGGCCTGATTCCTAACGGATACGTAGGCAACCTCACATCAAGGTACGACCACATTCATATTCATATCCACACATGATCGAGTCATTTCCAATGCTTATCCCTACCCATATAAGGCTAGACTTGGGGGCTTGAACCCACATAACTTAGCTTACCCAGCCTAAAGAGTCATCATCTTTGACTCTTTTCACATCCATTTCCATTACCACAGTCTTTGCAGCCAGCCTTAGTATCACATTCACACACTTCTTTCACACATACATAGCCATATCATCCTTCCCTTAGGAACCCTTTATCATGAAATCTTGTTCCCCTACCACGCATGCTTCATCATCTTTTAAGACAACATTCATTAAAAGAAACATTGTATACTTGCTTAAGCTTCCTGACCTGAGCAATATTCATTGTTTCACCCATCGCATAATGTGCTTAGAAACATTTATATATCAATGATCTGTGATCATACAAAGCATATCGTGTTAGCTCCTTGACCTAAGCTACCTTCATTATGCAATACCTAGTAATCACTTCATCTATATACGTTCGACCTAAGTGGCGTTCAATATTGTTTCTTTACGCTATATACGATGCTTAGCTCCATGACCTAAGTGATAGGAATGGTGTCCTTCGAACAAGTGTACTATTCCGATAGAGGGTTCGAAAATATTAGAACGCTAATTATTCAGTGAGGTCAAGTGATAGGAGTGCCTAGTTGGAGGCCGCTTCCGATCAGTAATATTAATCTATAATTAATATTACAGCCTAATCTTGACTGAATACTTTGGGTCACACCCAAGCAACTAATGATCCGACACAACGAATTAATTCAAAAGGAATTAATGAGTCACTCAAGTTTTATGAACATTGACGTCGGATATCGAGCTAAGAGCGTCGAGACCGAGCGTCGCATGTCGAGTTGAATGAATAAAAGACGAGACAGTAAAAATCAATAAGTTAATCAACAATTACCAAAATACCCCTAGCATTGGAATGCCCCGAGCAAACCAAGTGCAAGGGGAAAATGGTGCTAGCACACCAATGCTAGCAAGCATGCTAGCACGCACAGCAGCTAGTAGCACTAGCACACGCATCAACTAGCAGCTAGCAGCACTAGCGAGCGCATCAGTTAGCAACTAGCAGCTAGCAATGCACTAGCGTGCTAGCACGACCAGTAGGGCAACGTGTGTAAGAGTGTGCACAGCTACACCTAGCAGCCCGCACGAGGCAGGCCTAGCCACGCACTAGGCCACCAGCTGGGCGCGCCTTGGTGCCCTAGGCTGGGCGCCACGTGGCACTGCGTGGTTGGCTCCGGGTGAATAGTGTGTGTGGCGATTGGGGATGCTTGGGGGGCAAGGCTTTGGTCGCCCCCCTTATGGTCCTCACCTACCCTCACCTTCCTTGTTGCCACTTGTTAATTAATAATTGCTTTGCTATTTTTCTTTTGTTTTTGAATTAAAACTGAAATGAGAAATTGACTTTTACCAACTATTCCACATTGATGGGAGAGTTGAATGTTTCTTGGAATTCTCTATAAAAACCCATGTATTGGGACTTGAGAATTCCACTTGAGTTCAAACTCAAAAAGGCATCTCCATAATAGTGAGAAAACTTTTAATTTCACATAAAACTCGAGTAGTTGTTTTTGGTCCGACCTCGACTAAACTCCGAGTTAGAGACCGTTCGGGACATTGTTGCGGGTGAACTATCGTTGGAGGTCTAAGCGCTTGCGTGACTCGGCTTTCGAAGTAAGAGCTCGTCGTATGAGCGAAGCAAGCATCAAGGGTAAGATGGTATTTTCACTTTATCTTGTTATTTATGTCTTTTAGTTATATTAATTGTGAGCGGGTCTTGGGGTCGGGTTTTGTTCCGCGAAAATTCGGACTTTCCGAAACCCAATAGCGATATCGGAGCCTTGCTCATTTATTTTTGTAACTAAAATTTTCAAGGTGTTTAAAATGGATTTAATTTCTTGTTGTTGTTGCTAATTAGTTTAGTAGCTCGATTTTATTAATTTTAATTGTTTTATTTAGAATTTTGGCTCCAAAACCCAGATTTTCGCCCAAGACTAGTAAATTTTGGGTGGAATTGATATTCTGGAAACATTCTGACCCTTTTAGGGTTGCAAAAAAGCCAAATTCTGCCCGCTTGTTTCGAGGGATTTTTCGTTTTGACAAAATTTTTAAATCTTTTAAACCTTGAATCTTTTTTTTTTTTTTTTGACAAGAGCAAAGACCAAACAAAACTAAATACTAGGCATAAAATTAGTTAACGTAATTCGACATTGTCTTGGAATGTCGTGAGCCCTTTAAACTTGATCTCTTTGGACTTTTAAGATTCCGCACCTTTGGAAAGATCCTCCCACTTCCTTGATCTCTTTAATCGTCCAAGCTATCGAGACATCCTTACCAAGCCCTTCTTGTAGATTGTTGATTAGCGCAACTGAATCAGTTAGGATTAAAATCCCCTGTTCTCCTCTTGCTTTAGCCCATTTTAGAGCTTCAAGCATGCCCATGCCTCACATTGTAGTGCAGAGGAAGCAGCCCCATGCTTACCTCCCCCTTGCGTACCTGTGTTGGCGTTTCCACTACCAGTGACAATCCATCCTATCCCTGACCGTGTAGAGTGTTTATCCCATGCACCATCAACCTCCACCATGAACCTATCATATCCGGTTTTGTCAATTCCAAAATTTACCTAAAAGAAACCCGGGGGGTAACTGTGATCCCTCATAGCCCCTTCTATGCCATTCTCACACTCTTCTGCTTGAACAAAAGTGTCATGGTCTTGCAAGGCCCTGTTGATGCATTCAGTCACCAGATTTGTGCTCCCACTAGCCCCTTTGAAAACCTTCTCATTTCTGGCCTTCCACAATCCCCACAAGGTTGCTATAAAGGTTATAATACGCATACTATGCTTACCATCCTCGCTATAAAAGAGCAGGATATAATGCTGAATCCATTTCCGTAATGAACTGAACTCAGGATACTCAGAGCAAATAGCTAGGGACCCCATATCCCAGACTTCCTTTGCTAGATTGCAATATTGAAAGATGTGTTGACTTTCCTCTCTTTCCACTCCACAAAAAACACAAGCTTCCTCTACCTGAATCCCCCTCTTAGCTAAATTTGTCTTAACTGCAATACCATCATAAAAGAGCCTCCACATGAAGAGCCTCCATTTCGGTTGAATATTTAATCTCCATATGAGCTTCATAAAGTCTTGATCTGTAGGTGAAAAGTTGTTCCTTTCCAAACCCTTCCCTTTGGAGAGAAAATAGTATCCTGTTTTTACAGTGTAATTCCCTGATGGATGATGTTTCCAATAACTATAATCATCCTCCAGATTTGGGGGAATCTCCATTGCTAAGATAGCTTTAGCACTCTTCCACTCAAAGCATTCTCTTACTTTCCCTGCTTTCCAAGCCATTGTACTAGTATCAATAAAATCACTAACCTTCCAATGCATTGCTGCTCTCAATGTTTGGGTCGAGTTAACAGTCGGAATTTCCCCTTGAACCCACGGCGAGCTCATAGCTTTAATACTCATCCCATTTCCAACCATCCAGGCAAAACCTTTCTAGAAGGCCTCAACGGATCTCTGCAAACTAGATCTCCCTAAAGATGGAGTACCACTACCCTTATATGGTCTTGCCATATTGCAAATGCCACACTTTTGACACCCTCCGTGCACCTTCGAAAGTAGCAACTGTGGATTAAGATGCATTCTCGTTGCTTGCTTGAAAAACAAGGCATCATTTAAGAAGGTCGTTCCTCTAATGCCTAAACCTCCCATGCTCTTTGGGAGTTGAGTAACCTCCCTACTGACCCAGTGCATTCCTTTATTTCCCTTGTTTGACCACCAAAATCTTGTGATTAGCGAATCAATCTTGTTTGTTATACTCTGAGGCAGCTTAAGACATTTCATTGCATGAGCCGAAATGCTTACCAAAACTGTGTTGATGAGAATCAGTTTTGCAGCCTGAGAGAGATTAAGAGAGGCCCAAGATAGAATTTTCTCTGAGACTTTGTCCACCAAATACTGAAAAGAGTCTTTTTTCCTTCCTTGTATGTCAATTGGAGCCCCCAAATGAGTTCCCATTGTGATTATGCATTTGGTTCTTTGCTTTATGCTTTGGCAATTTTAGACCACTTTTGAGCATGATTACTTGGTAGTAATTGGTGCTTAATGGTTGGCTCAAATTTTCACATAATTGCAAATAAATTGCTCTAAGTGTGAAATGTTTGTCTTTTGAGGCTCTTAAGTACTAAATATCCAATGTTTAATTATTTTAAGTGATTGAAACTTTGTGTTACTAAATTCCATGTATGTTTATTGGACTTTCTTGATTCAATCATTTATTAAGTTGATTGGAATTATAAAGTTTCAAACTTGTGATAGAAATTTCATTAATCTTCATATTGGATGATGTAATTTTTCAAGGATTCACAAGTTAAAGTTGGAATTTTTATTTGAATGTTTGTGTTCATTATTCCAACTCCCTTTTATTTTGTCAAATCTCATGATTAATTTATTTTGGTTAAATTAATAGTGAGAATACCCCTTCTTTTTTGTTGCATCAAGATGAACTAAATTTTATTAAAGAATAGTTCTTGGAATTAATTTGGTTAGTGCACTTGAATTAATTTATTGAGTTGGACTTGTTTTATTTTCATTTATTTTGCTCAATAAATTGATTCTAAAATTAATTTAAAATTGATAATAAATGTCACACGAAAAATCGGAATTTTTCTGAGGCACGAACACACAAATCAAGGCCTAAGAGCCCCAAGCATGCTCTAGGCCAGCCGGGCTGCTAACGCAGCCCACATGGGGCTGCCGAGGCTGTTGGGCGCCTCGAGTGTATGTGCGTGCATGGTGCGCGAAGAGTCAACAGCATGGCGCAGTAGCAGGTGTGTGTTGTGCGCGCCATGCGTGCAGCGTGTGTGCGAGTGAAAGGTTGTGTGCGCAACCTTGGTGCGGGGAGAAGGGCAGGCAGCCAAGTGCATGCTGCCTCGCACCTTGTAACCCGCAGTAAACGCTGCTAGGCTTGGCGACTAGCAGTGCTGCGTTGGTGTGGTGCGGGCGCACGCACCAAGCCGCATTGCCCGGGCTGCTAGGCAGCCATGGCTAGCAGTGGCAAGCACCTAGCTAGTCTAGGTGTGCTAGCCACTTGCGTGCGGTTGGCTACGTGTTTTGCAATTTTGCCGATTTTAATTATTTTATTTATTTTAATTTAATTTTATGGAGGCTAGGCCTCGGTTTTGAGCAGCAATTGCAAATTTTTAATTTGGCAAAATTTTGGGTTTACCGGCTTAATTAATCGGATTAATTAAGACTGGATGCGGAATTTAGTGGGAGCTTCATATTTTAATTGCGCTTAATCACATAATCGGTTAACAACTTTGACTAGTTTTAATTAGGCGCATCAATCGGATTAACCACCTAAGTTAGTTACTAGTTTACGCGTATTTATGCATTGTTACTTGTTTATCGTCGTAAAATGCATGGGCCATTCACTTATAGTGAATGGATGAATGGAATGTATATTTTCCCACGGGTTTTATAAAATGGCAACTAGTAGGGCCCGATTAGGATAGAAAATACGGACTGCGTTCCGTCATGTATTTTTGTAAATCTAAATACGATTTGTGAACCGTTGCATATTTTTGTACCTTAATATTTAGATTAGTCCTAATCGTAGATACAAGTAGTTGCATTATTTTGGTTATGTCTTGAAGAAAGAGTTTCTTGGAAGACGGAGCCATGAAGTTGCAAATCAAGACCCTTGAAGACTTGAAACTCAAGGGTTCATGCTAGTTGCCAAATGCATCATTTACTTATGTTTCCGATATATATTTATGCTTATATATATGAATGATATGTTAGTTGCATGTTTAGGATTTCAAATGTTATGATGATTAATTAAGTTCACTTAAATAAACCAACATAGAAGCCCTAGGTCCCTAAAATATTGAGTAAAACTTGTCATTCCAAAACAACACTTACCGAACTATTCAGAATAATGATGGGCTACGCCAAAGCGAGGCATTACTATTTTCCTAGGAACGTAAGGTATGTTGATGGGTTTGCCAAAGCAAGATGTCATAATACAAATTGGTTTTGGTTATAATCAATGATATGAGTAATAGAGTCCTAACATGTCGTGGCAAAGGGGATAAATTGTTGAGAGAGCATTAGATGCGACGATTTATCTAACCAAGAGTGGCTTAGAGCCATTAGCAAAGAGTTTCTTATCTTAGAGTAATAAGTATTAAGACAAGCCAAAACATGCTTAACTACTCATTCATTCTTTGGATATTGGAATCAATTTATTCTCACCAAATAGGGACAAATTTAATGTGTGAATAAGAAGTTTAAACAAGTTTGATATATATGCATGAATTCAATCTTATTTAAGTATTATGAATGGTTTTTCATTTCAAATTCTTTCAATCGTAGAAACATGTCTGCAAATAACTCAAACAACCAATTCTCATTACGCTCAATTCTAGACAAGGAGAAACTGAGTGGGCCAAATTTTCTTGATTGGCAAAGAAATTAAACTTGCGTATAGTTCTCATGCAAGAGCAAAAGGAAAAGGTCTTGATGAGGAAATGCCCGAGACTCCCAATGAGGAAGTAACTCAGGCTGCCCTAAACCGATAGAAAATTATCAATCGGGATGTCAAATGCATCATGTTGGCCACTATGTCTCCTAACCTTCAGAAGACTTTCTTTTACAAGGAGACAGCTTTTGAGATCATTTCTGAGCTTCAGAATATGTTCCAAGAGCAAGCCCAAACTGAAAGGTTTGAAACCCACAAGCAGATCTTTGAGAGCAAGCTCAAGAAAGGAGAGCTAGTCAGCCCACATGTACTCAAAATGATTGGTTTATTTGAGAACATGGATAGGCTTAATGCGGGGTATTCGATCGAGATGGAAATTGATATTATTCTCCACTCGCTGTACAAAGGCTATGATCAGTTCAAAATGAACTATAACATGCACATCATGAAGAAAACCCTCACTGAGCTTCATGGTATGTTGAAGCAAGCTGAGAAAACGCTCAAGGATGAGGGAAAGCATGACATGCTCATGATCAAGAAGGGCAAGCCATTCAAGCGCTCAGGCAAGAAGAAGAAAGGCTTTAAGGGGAAGGGTAAGAAGACCTTTCCGCCTAAGTTAAAAGCTACCAAAGACAAAAAGGACAAAAAGGTAGCCTCTTCTAAATCTGATTCCGAATGTTTCTATTGCAAGAAGAAGGGAAATTGGAAGAGAGATTGCCTCAAATTCAAGGAAGATAAGAAGAACGCCACCGTTGCTTCTACATCAGGTATTTTCGTTATAGACTTAAACTTCGCTAGCACAACATCATGGGAATTAGATACCGGATGTGGCTCACACCTTTGTTCCAACTCTCATGGACTAAGGAGAACTAGAAGGCTAGAGAAGGGAGAGGTTGAACTCCGGGTCGGCAATGGAGCTAGAATTGCAGCCGTATCCGTGGGAACTTTCAATTTGTCTTTGCCCTCCGGGCTTGTATTAGAACTTGAAAATTGTTATCATGTTCCTAATATTACCAAAAACATCATTTCAATTTCAGCGTTGGACGCCAAAGGTTTTGAATTTCGAGTAAAAGACAATGAATGTTTGTTTTATCTCGATAATGTTTTATATGGTATTGCACATTCTAAAAATGGTCTTTTATGTGCTTTCATTAGACAAAGAAGTTTATAATGTTAATAATACCAATAAAAAGGCTAAGACCATTGGGTCAAATGAGACATACTTGTGGCATTGTCGTCTTGGCCACATTAACATCAAACGCATCAAGAAACTTCTACAGGAAGGTGTTCTTGACTCATTCGATTTATAATCATTTGAAAATTGCGAAGGATGTTTATTAGGTAAGATGATAAAGCAGCCATTCTCCAAGTTAGGAGAAAGGGCAAGTGACTTGTTGGACCTAATACACACCGATGTATGTGGACCAATGAGCACAACCACAAGGAACGGCCATCGATATTTTATCACCTTCACAAACAACTGTAGTAGATATGGATATGTCTACCTTATGTCGCACAAATCTGAATCGTTTGAGAAATTCAAAGAATTCCAGAGTGAAGTTGAAAATCAGCTTGGCAAGAAAATCAAAGCCCTTCGATCAGATTGAGGTGGCAAATACTTGAGCCAAGAATTCGATGACCATCTGAAAGAAAAGGGTATACTTTCAGAATTGACACCTCCAAGAACTCCACAATGGAACGGAGTATCCGAAAGGAGAAACTGAACCTTGCTAGATGTGGTACGATCAACAATGGGTCTTAGTGATCTTCCTATCTCTTTCTAGGGACATGCACTTCTAACCGCGGTACTAACACAGAACTGTGCTCCATCAAAAGCTGTAGAAAAGACTCCATACGAATTATGAACGAAGAAACCTTATAGGATGTCTTTTCTCAAGATTTGGGGTTGCGAAGCACATGTCAAGAAATTAATTTATGACAAACTTCACCCCAAAATCTGACAAGGTTTTCTTTGTGGGCTACCCAAAAGAAACCAAAGAGTATTACTTCTACAACAAATCCGAGAACAAAGTGTGTAGACACCTGATTGTGTCTCCCCAAAAACCAAACCTAGTGATGAGTACTTTTCACGTCATGAATATCAAGCGAGGTGAAATGTGAAAAAGTCTTGTGAATTCCCCTGATTTTAATAAAAATAATTCTTTCTGTTTTCAAAAATCATTCATTTCGTATCCTATTTATGAAAAACACCAAATCCAGTTTAATTTGATCCATGATATGGGTCCAATAATGGTATATTTTGATATGTCTTGAAAAGACCTTTCCAACGATATTATAAGCCCAATTTTGATGAATAATGAGGAAGTTATGGTCAGAATACTAAACTGGGTCTAAATGAGTTTTATGTGCGACCCAATAATCATGTGGAGGGTCCATTAATCTTAATTATATTCATAAACTAATTAGGATAAATTAGAAGATTCTATAAGTTTCTAAAAGATCTTGATCATTCTTTTTGAAAAGATAAGATTAAAGAGTTTGAAATTGAATAAAACTTTCCTTTTTTAAGTCCTAATTCTATTCAAAATGAAAGACATTCAAAGATGATCAGATATTATTTTCGTTCCTCATAATTTTTATCCAAATCTTATATGATTGGATAGATCTTGAAATTATCTTTCCAATGATATATTATAATATTAATTCCGAGATATAACGAAAAAGACATGAAAGAAATACGAAACTCTATCCAAAACTGACACCGTCCCAATATTTCGCCCATATCTTTTATTCTACAAAATATTTTAATCTTATTACAATTGGGTTAAAAATTAGACTTTAAGCGCTTTCCAAAGAGATATTATTTATCTTATTCCGACCTTTGGATCAAAAGTTATAATAAAAACAAAAACTGCAAAAACTGCTATCCATCAAGTTTTATTCCGATTCGAATTCGGATTCTTTTCAATCCCTTCAAACCTATTTTTTCCTATAAATAGTGGTCATATCACCCCTTTTTTACAATCACCAACAATCATCTATTCTCTTCTCTCTAAAATCTAGAAGCTTGTTCTTTCTCCCTTTTTCTTAGCCTTGCCTTTTCAAATACACTATTCCTCCATCACGAGACTTAGACACACATAACCAAGCTCGAAGTTGCCTTCGCCCTAGACGTGAAAGGTTGATAATTTCTGAGGGTTTGGTCCCAAATCCCTATTTCAATTATTTAAATTAATTTTTTGATTTAATATTTTATTGAAGTTACTAACGTATGTATTGTTTTGATAGAAAGAGATACGAGGCAACAACGTAAGTTGTTTTATTGCTATATTTCTTTGGAAAGCATGGTTAGATTATATTAATTCCTAGTTTCATGTTAGGATGTTATTTATTTCTTTCTAGTATCATGATTAGGTTGCTTCCTATTCCTTCTATCATGCTAGTATCATGTTAGGGCTATAGCTTTGATCTTTATTTTTTAGTGACAAGCTAGGATTTGTTATTAATCTTGTTTATATCATGCCTAGGATCTTGCTAATAATATTATTATGCTTTATTGAGGTTATGATGATGATAATTTGTTATGTCAAATAATACTATTGTTACTTGATATTATTATTATTGATTGATCATGCCCTCTCTTGCAGGATTAAAGGGAGTTTGTACTTGAAATCACGCTTAATAAGATAATTAATAATTTGATTTTAGGCTAATATGATTTTAATTCAAGTAATCGCCAATAATAGTTTTGTTTGTGCTTTAATATTCAATCAACATATATTAAACAGGTTTTAAGATTAATCTAATGATTGTATGTTAGTCAGAAAGCGCACATGAATATGAGAAGAATAAAGTAGATGCCTATTTTTAGGACAGGTTCAATCTCTTATAAGTTGGAGTTGTACCTTCATCTCCGAATATCCAGTTATGGTTCAGGACTACTATGAAGTTAGCGATCTCTAGGATCGTGAAGGGGTGTAACCTTCACCCTATGAACAGTTTACAAGTTCCCAAAACTTGTTGGCGACTCTTTTGCTCTAGCTTCCTTCCCTTTGGACACCACCATACTTAAGTGTATGATCACAGTGGGGCTCAAGTGTGGGATGCTTGAAATATTCCCTACAGTTTTTTGGGACTCCACTGGGGAGGAATTCTATTTTAATTCCTAAAATTTATTTTGGCAATACTTTAGAATGAGTGGATGAGACTCGAAAAGTTCTAAGTATTCATGTGCGTAATTTTGATTGACATTATTGGCATACGCATAAAAAGGTCCGCATTGGATAGACCATCTGTAATGCGTCAAAAACATAGGATTTTTACACATAGGAAATTTGGGAAATATCTTTCACAACTAGAATCGAAAAAACACTGCGAAAACTGGAAAATTCTAAGAAAACAGAGAGCTGCTGAGGCATGTAGGAACTGGCGCTGAGAAAACAGTGCCCATCACAGTGCGATGGCTCTATCGCGGTGCGATAGCAATATCGCGACGCGACAGGGCTATCGTCTCGCGATGGTCCCTGTTTTCTCGCGCCAAGTTCTTCCAATACCGAGTCAGAACTCTGCCTTCTTGCTTTGATCGTTTCTACTACTGTTTGCTCGATTTTACTTCCTGATTGAGTTTTTCCCTCTTTTCTGAACCCATATGTGTTCTACATATGGCCATAACCCTCTGGGAATTCATGCTCCATCTACCCAATCGAACGCTCATTGCAACGAAGGGTACATCCGAGTTTGTGAATTCACCAAACCATGGAAACAAGTTTAACTTGTGGGGTCCCATCTATACGCGCCAACCCTTGCAAAGGTAAGGCTTCCGCGCGATGTATCCGGACTCATAACCATGGACCCTCTTTTGACTACCCTTATCCTTGAACTTTAGAGAACTAAAGCCATGGTTAGGTTGCAAACTCATTGCATCATGTTGTGCCTATTTCACTACTTGTGCATTACTTACTTGTGCATATTTATATGTGATTAAACTAACCGTTTGGTTTGACTTGTGATTATAAATATGCTTAAATAAACTAACCAATGACTAAAGGACTTTTCTTGATTAATTTATTAATTAATTTGAGCCAATAAATATGCCTAAAATCGAGTCATAGTTCCTTTGAATCAACCCGGATTTTATTCCCGTATACTGCACAAGTGTCAACTTTTTTTTGTCATAATCGGAGTTCTAGGAAGAGTTACGAGTCGTAGAACCTATGGATCTGTAGCCCCGAGTTTTATCTTTCATTTGGCGTTCGTTTTGTCCAATTCGAAGTTACAAATCAAAAGTTATGACTAAAATACTACATCCTGTCCAGTTTAGTGCACATACGTGAAGTCTTAACTTAGTCTTTGTTTGAGTCTGGTCACATAGTCTAGTCCCATGGTCAGGACACGAGTCTTGAACATACCACTTACACTCACAAGTATTCACACACTTTGTACATACTCTTTTCACACCATGACCATGTCTTAGGTCCATGCATGAGCCGTCCTTTCCGTCATTCGAGTTGGGGGCCCGTCCTATTCCAGAAATTTCTATAGCTTTCCACGTTCTTTCACGTCACTTTCCGTACATTACATACCTCACACCTTTCTTCTACTTTCATCTTACATGCTTTCTCTATACATATCATTCCCCTTATACTCCATGATCTTCCCATCTATGCATGTTGAATTGAGTTTGAGTCAAATAATTAACAATAAGTATCCATGACTTCCCTTTCCACGGCACTTGGTCAAGGAGAGAAGGGCGATTAATCAAGGACAACACCTTCGTTCAAGTTCTACTCTTCGATAAGCCCATCAGATATAGGAAAAAGTTCGTACTAATGGCTACCAAACAGGAAGTTTATGAGTTGAAACAAAACATGACTAACTTGACCGAGACGTTTAAAACTCTCGCTCTTCAAGTCAATGATCCTAGTAAACAACGACAGCTTGAGCGCATAGAAGAGAGCCTTAGCAATATTTCCAATGATTATAAGTATCAAGGAATTAGCTCACAAGGGGTCTTAGTGGATAAGGAACTTCTTTCATAGAAGTTCAATCCCAATAACATCCCTAAGTTCAAGCCTACCGAAAATCCTTACTTTCATTTAAGAGCTTTTGAAACTATAATGAATATCAAGGGGATTAATAGGAAAGCTTTTCATTCGCTGTTTTCGTTACCTCTAGAAACCGTTTGTCAACAATGGTTCTTTTCCCTAGATAAAGAGAAGATCTCTTCTTGGGACTCTCTAACAAACGCTTTCATTGATAGATATAAGTACAACATTCAAGTTGAAACTGACCACAGAGAACTTGAGATGCTAAAGCAAAAGGAAAACGAAGGATTCACTTCCTTTTTCAACAAATGGAGAGAAACTTTCTCTAGGATGGTAGAGGTTCCTACTGAAAAGGAGTCCATAAGAATGTTCATCAAGAACCTCCAAGAGAAGTATTCAAAGCACTTGAAATACCAATACAACTTGAATACTTTCAAGGCCGTCTATAACATAGGAATTGACATTGAAGATGACCTTGCACAACAAAAAGCTACTAACAATAGTAACAGTAGTGGCTGGAAAGGAAAGAAGAACGACAATCCTTCTTCTTCCGAAAACACTTACTCTAGTAACAATGTTAGTACCTTTGACCTCAATGAAGTCTTAGCCATGGATAATCAAGGACCCAAAAAGCAACTAAGGAAAGAGTTCACCCCTATTGGGATGAGCTATGATACTGCTTTCGATCGACTCCATGCCAAGGGACTCATTACTCCCATTGGACCTATTCAAGATCCCGCACCTAAAAAGAGGTTGCCTAGTTGGAACCCAAACGCACACTGCAAGTACCATCAAGGTAGGTGTCATACTACTGAGCTGTTGGAAGCTAAAGGAGGCCATCCAATATTTGATCGATAATAACAAGCTTCCCATACCTCCAGCTGGCAAGAAGGCCGAATGATGATAGAGTACAAGACACGAGGCGAGCATCAACGACAAGATTTCGTGACCTCTTTCTATTTTTTTATTCCTCCTTTCCCAATAAGTCTAGCATAGGCATTTCTCATCTCCCTCATTAGATTTATTAAGAGTTTGTTGTTTATCCTTTTCTATTTTAATAAAATGAGCATTTATTTCCTTGCATATGATCATTGCATTGCATTGCAAAAAAAATAAAAATAAATAAAAATAAAAAAATAAAAAAAATTCACGCTTGACTAAGCACAAGGTATACTAATGATTTGAGGCACCCCTTGTAGCTTTATCATATCATCTTCACCCTTCACATATAAATCCTTTCTTGATAAATCACTTTGGGCCTGGTCTAACGATAGACCTTCATTTTTTCAACCCACATCTACCTAACCTTGGGATGGGATGGTGTGCAACTTATGCAATTTGCAAATACAAAAGTTAGAATGATTTGACCTAGATTTTAAAAATTCAAAAAAAGCAAAAACTCAATAAAAGTGTGCAAAAGGGCAAGTGTTCCAATGTCTTTGATATGAATATGTCTTTGATATGAATATGTCTTTGATATGAACACGTCTCAGATTGTGTCTTTTATCGAGTGCTCGATACCGTGCCTGAGAAATATGAATGCCAAGTGAGTGATAGACCGCATGATCGGGATCGCCCACACTTATCAAAATAAAAAAATGCAAAAGTAAAAAAAGAGAGAGCAAAAATATAAACAAAAGAGAGTTCAAAAGTGAGGAAATCTCAATCATACAAATACAAAGATTCAAAAGCAAGGTTACACACCTTGGGGGCTTATCTAGGGTCTTGACCCTTTATCCCCTTCTTCTTCGACCTTTAGCCTAACCACGTTACAACCCTTAAAAGACCTCTTTGAGGTATACACACACTTGTGCGAGGTTCGGCTAGAGCTACGTTCGGCCTGATTCCTAACGGATACGTAGGCAACCTCACATTGAGGTGCGGCCATAATAAAAATGCATTCATACATTCATACATGATCATATCAAGGGATCTCCAATGTTCATCTCTATCCATTTAGAGCTAGACTTGGGGGCTTAATCCCTACATTACTAGTTTACCTAGCCTAAGCGTCACCACTATTTGACTCTTTTCAAAATAATTTTTCATACACTTAGTTTTTGCTACCAAACTTTAGTGTCACTTTCACACACATCATATATACATGACTAAATAATCCTTCCTTTAGGAACCCTTTGTCATGAAGTCTTAACACAACGATGAAGCACACCTTGTCATATCAAGATCACTAATTATCATAATAATCATTGCATCACAAAGTATGAAGTACTTAGCCTCCATGCCTAAGTCACCTAAATACTTTCATTATCGAGTCATCAATCAAGATAGTCTAGAATGCTACAATCCTTGCACCATGAAATACAACATTAGCGCATACATTTGACTAAACTCATTCAACATGCACTCTCAGACACTTCACTTCTTTCCTTTCACGTCTTTCTTTTTTGGGAGAAAGTCAGTACCCTCCACAAAAATGACGGAAAATTTTTACTTTTCTGCATTTTGAGTGAAGCACATCACAATACAATGCACACACGAGTCATGTACATTAAGTCATGTCGTGTCATATCACATCGAGTCGAGTTTACACCTTGAGTCATGATGAGTCACACGTGTCAAACACATTGAGTCACAAAATGAGTCAAACACACCAAGCCTTGGGTCAACCCTAAGAAAAACATGAGCAAAGTCCTATAGTCCAAAATATAGATGTCGCAGGTACACTAAGTCCAAAGCTGGACGAGCTGAAAAAGCTCCGACTAGGATTCAAGCGCATTGCAAAATAAACAACGCAACACGATGCACTCCAACGCAGCATGATGCACCTTGGCACAGCACGAAGCTTCCTGATGCGACGTGATATACCCGTCGCTGCGCGATAGAGTTGTCGTTGCGCGATGGCTCTAATTTGCCCGCGTCAGCCTTCGATGGTCTCCAATTTGGATTAGTCGGTCAGTGACTAATCCATTTGAGCCTTTTGATGAGCATTTGAGCAATCGATAGTTGTTCGATTGGTGATCGGCCCGATTACAGTCTTGATTGATGATCGGCCTGATGACGATCATATTTTGATTAAATGAACACCTTTGAAAAATTACACTTTTGATTAGTAGTCAGCCTGATTACAACTTGATTGATGATTGGCCTAATGACGATCAAATTATCGATTGAAAAAATGATTGAATAAGATTTAAAACATTTAAGTAGTGATTGATTATAATCACAAAGAATTCCTAGGATGGAAGATTTCTACAAATCAATTTGAAGACTTTAAGAATCTTATATATGGTTCTTAAAATGAATTTTCCAAAGATGGAAAGGTCCATTACTTCTAGGAGAAAAGACAAGAAAATTTGAAGACTTAAGATAAAGAAGTCTTCGGCAGGAGGCTCTAAGATTAAAAGGGTCTCTCGCTTGGATTTGAGAAAAACGATTAAAGATGAAGCGATCTTCGATAGCTTTCACTATGATTGAGGAATTTATCACTTGATTTGAGAAGATAGCACGAGATGGGTAATCTTCGACGGCTTTTGCTAAGATTGTGGGGGTTGTCACTTGATTTGAGAAGATAGCACGAGATGGGCGATCTTCGATAGATTTTGCTAATATTGAGGAAGTTGTCACCCAGAATTCAGAAGATGGCACGAGATGAGCAATCTTCGATGACGTTCGCTATGATTGAGGAGTCGTCACCCAAATTTGAGAAGAACGGTTCGTGATGAAGCAGTCGTCGACGACATTCGC
This sequence comes from Chenopodium album, assembly GCF_948465745.1. NCBI lineage: Eukaryota > Viridiplantae > Streptophyta > Magnoliopsida > Caryophyllales > Amaranthaceae > Chenopodium > Chenopodium album. The sequence continues at coordinate 22,655,002 of NC_137843.1, read as the reverse complement.
TATGATTGTGAAGGTTGTCACCTTGATTCAAGAAAATAGCTCATGATGTAGCAGTAGATCATCAACAATGTTCCCTAGGATGTGGAAGATTGTCACAACAACAAAACTGAGGATCGTTACAAGTAGAATGATCTTCGACAACGTTCCCTAAGATGTTGAGGGTTGTCACAAACAACTAAAGATGACTACAAGCAAATTCACCTTCGACAAAGTTCCCTATCTTATGGAGAATTGTCAAGAAAACGGGAAATGGCTATAAGCGGAGTTATCATCATTTTCCCTAGCTTGTGGAGGATAGTCACAAAAACAGTAGAAGATTGCTACAAGTGGAGCAATCTTCGATTCCTTCCCTAGCTTGCGGAAGACTGTCATAGCGGAAAATGAAGGCGGCTACAAGCGGAGTGGTCTTCAGCGATATCCCCTGGCTTGAGGAAGGTCGTCACAAATGCAGCAGTAAAATCGGTTACCCTAGAGACGTGTACTCGACGGTGCAAGATACGCGTTTCTTAACTCATTTATCTCTTTAAACTAACGCTACTTTGCAGCTATCGGCATTACAAGAATGATTTAGGATCGCAAAACATTCTGAATCATTCTCCGTCCCTATCGCTACTTTGACTTTTGTTTTCGAAACTTACATATCTCCAAACTCAGTCAAAGTGGGGGCTTCTGTAAACACCTGATTGTGTCTCCCCAAAAACAAAACCCAGTGATGAGTACTTTTCACGTCATGAATATCAAGCGAGGTGAAAGGTGAAAAAGTCTCGTGAATTCCCCTGATTTTAATAAAAATAATTCTTTTTGTTTTCGAAAATCATTTATTTCGTATCCTATTTATGAAAAACGTCCAATCCAATTAAATTTGGTCCATGATTTAGGTACAATAATGGTGTAGTTGGATAGGTGTTTAAAATACCTTTCCAACGATATATTATAAGCCTAATTTCGATGAATAATGAGGAAGTTATGGTCAAAATACTAAATTGGATCTAAACGAGTTTTATGTGCGACCCAATGATCATGTGGAGGGTCCATTAATCTTAATTATATTCCTAAACTGATTAGGATTAATTAGAAGCTTCTATAAGTTTCTAAAATATCTTAATTATTCTTTTTGAAAAGATAAGATTAAAGAGTTTGAAATTGAATAAAACTTTCCTTTTTAAGTCCTAATTCTATTCAAAATGAAAGACATTCAAAGATGATCAGATATTATTTTCGTTCCTCATAAATTTTATTTAAATCTTATATGGTTGGATAGATCTTGAAATTATCTTTCCAATGATATATTATAATATTAATTCCGAGCTATAACGAAAAAGATATGAAAGAAATACGAAACTCTATCCAAAACTGACACGGTCCCACTATTTCGGCCATATCTTTTATTCTACAAAATATTTTAACCTGATTTTAATTGGGTTGAAAATTAAACTTCAAGAGATTTCCAAAGACATATTGTTTATCTTATTCTGACCTTTGGATCAAAAGTTATGATAAAAACAAAAACTACAAAAACTGTTATCCATCAAGTTTTATTCCGATTCAAATTCGGATTCTTTTCAATCGCTTCAACCCTATTTTTTCCTATAAATAGTGGTCATATCACCCTTTTTTTACAATCACCAACAATCACCAACAATCATCTATTATCTTCCCTCTAAAAGCTAGAATCTTGTTCTTTCTCCCCTTTTTTCTAAGCCTTGCCTTTTCAAATACACTATTCCTCCATCACGAGACTTAGACACACCTAGCCAAGTTCGAAGTTGCCTTCGCCCTAGATGTGAAAGGTTGATAATTTCTGAGTTTTTGGTCCAAAATCCCTATTTCAATTATTTAAATTAATTGTTTGATTTAATATTTTATTGAAGTTACTAACGTGTGTATTGTTTTGATAGAAAGAGATACGAGGCAACAAAGTAAGTTGTTTTATTGCTATATGTCTTTAGAAAGCATACTTTAATTATGTTAATTCCTAGTGTCATGTTAGGATGTTATTTCTTTCTAGTATCATGATTAGGTTGCTTCCTATTTCTTCTATCATGCTAGTATCATGTTAGGGCTAAAGCTTTGATCTTTAGTTTTTAGTGACATGCTAGGATTTGTTATTAATCTTGTTTGTATCATGCCTAGGATCTTGCTAATAATATTATTATGCTTTATTGAGGTTATGATGATGATGATGATTTGTTGTGTCAATTAATATTATTGTTACTTGATATTATTGTTATTGCTTGATCACGCCCTCTCTTGCAGGATTAAAGGGAATTTGTACTTGTAATCACGCTTAATAAGATAATTAATAATTTTATTTTAGACTAATATGATTTTAATTCAAGTGATCTCCAATAGTAGTTTTGTTTGTGCATTAATAATCAACCAACATAGATTAAACTAGTTATAGGATTAACCTAATGAGTGTATGTTAGTCAGAAAGCGCACATGAATATGAGAAGAATAAATTAGAGGCCTATTTTTAGGCCAGGTTCAATCTCTTTTAGGTTGGATTTGTACCTTCATCTCCGAATATCCAGTCATGGTTCAGGACCACTATGGAGTTAGCGATCTCTAGGATCGTGAAGGGTTGTAACCTTCACCCTGTGAACAGTTTACAAGTTCTTAAAACTTGTTGGCAACTCTTTTGCTCTAGCTTCCTTCCCTTTGGACGCCACTATACTTAAGTGTGTGATCATAGTGGGGCTCAAGTGTGGGATGCTTGGAATATTCCCTACAAAGTGTTTGTTGCTCGTGATAAGGTATTGGCACGATTTAACATGGAGGAGGCCAAGAGAGGTCACCTACTCATGTCACATGGCATAACCCTAAGCAAGAAGCAGTGTCCAAAGACACCTGATGAACGGGAAAGGAAGAATCAGATTCCATATGCTCCACTTATTGGATCGAACATATATACCATGATATGTACTAGGCCAGATGTATTGTATGCCTTGAGTGCTACGAGCCGATACCAATCAAACCTAGGAGAGGCGCATTGGACTGCGGCCAAGAATTCTTAAAGTACCTGAAAAGGAACAAGGATAAATTCCTGGTATACAATGGCTTAGATGAATTAGTTGTTGAAGGTTACACCGACGCAAGCTTCCAAACAGACAGAGACGATTTCAAATTGCAGTCTGGATACGTATTCTGTCTAAATGGAGGGGCGTTCAGTTGGAAGAGTGCCAAGTAGAGCACAACTGCAGATTCTATAACTTAAGCCAAATACTTGGCAGCTGCTGAAGCGGCTAAGGAGGCAGTTTGGATTCGTAAGTTCGTTGGTGAACTTGATGTTCTACCCTCCATCAAGGGTCCAATAGCCCTCTATTGTGATAAAAAAGGAGCTATTGCTTAGGCTAGAGAGCCAAGGGAACATCAGAAGGTCAAACATGTCAAGCGGCGATTTCACATGATAAGAGAATGGAAGTCAGAGGGTGAAATCAGAATTTGTAAAGTTGGAGTGGACGATAATGTAGCCGATCCACTTACTAAACTCTACCTCAAGTGAAGCACAACAAGCACGTTGAGGCAATGGGAATCAGGTACGTAGGTGATTGGCTTTGATTTCCTTATTTAGTGTTTTAATTAAATTTGAACATTTTAATGTAAGACACTACGATGAACCATTCAAGTTTTGGAGCAATATAATTTCATGCAATTTTATCACTCCGTTTCTAATTTATTGTGGTTTTGGATTAAATATTGAGTCAATTCAATTCTGAGAATATTCAAAATAGGGTATCAAGACCAGTCTTGGATAAAGAAACACCTATTAAGTGAACATTGAATATTACAATCGAAAATCATCCCTAATCGAGGTCATTTAAATGATGGACTATTAATCACCACTTGAGATTAGTGTGTAGTTTGGTTTATAGCACCGTTTCTTGTGCTACAAGGACATGATTGTCATAAATCATTTGCACGGGTATTGGTTTAGAACCATACAGGATCGACCTATAAGAATACTTTAAGAGATTTAGAAATCATCATAAGTACACCTCTCATTATTGCTATCAGAACCTCTTTCCTCGACCATGAGTATTGTGAGTTCTCTTGTTTAAGTACTAGTCCGCTTTGATGTTCGTCAAACGTCTACCGTACATGGGGATTATAACGGCAACACTCGGGCCGCTAGGTCCTCTTATTAAGAGAAGCTGACAATACAAGACTGGGAATGTCCCCCTATTAAGAGCGATTTCCATGAATAATGTGAGAAGAGAACAAAATTCCATAAATACGCTACATTTTAATAAAATTCCCCACATACTGTCCACGTCAACAAGTGTAATTTTTTTTTTTTTCCAAATTTAAAACAAAACCGCTAATATAATGTAAAATCGCTAATTGAATTAGCAATTTTATGTATAGTAATATTGATTAGCTTGCTTGAGTAAGTGGCTGAACAAATAAAACGCTAATTGAATTAGCGGTTTAGTTTAATGAACCGCTAATTCAATTAGCGGTTTCAAACTTTTATTTATTTTTTTAAATATCAGGTTTACAAAAGATGACGTGGACAGTACGCCGGGAATTTTATTAAAATGTAGCGTATTTATGGAATTTTATTCTCTTGCAACATTATCTATGGAAATCGTCCCCCTATTTACCATACGGAATATGTCTTTGTTGTTTACAAGGCCTCTCGAAGAACGAGACTGTAAAAATGCATGGCCGTGCTCAGATGGATTTTAAGAAATCATTTGTTTATTGACATTCAAACTCGGATTTCGAGAAACACTTATGGACGTAATAAGGATGACGATAATCTTACCTTATAGTTCATGAAGAGACATTAAATACCATAGGAAATAGGTTGTACACAAAAAGCGCACTTGTTCGAAAGGACAAGTGGGAGATTGATAGGAATGGTGTCCTTCGAACAAGTGTACTATTCCAATAGAAGGTTCGGAAATATTACAAAGCTAATTATTCAGTGAGGTCAAGTGATCAGAATGCCTAGTTGGATATCGAGTTTTATGAACATTGACATCGGATATCGAGCTAAGAGCGTCGAGACCGAGCGTCGCAAGTCGAGTCGAATGAATAAAAGACGAGACGGTAAAAATCAATTAGTTAATCAACAATTACCAAAATACCCCTAGCATTAGACTGCCCCGAGCAAACTGAGTGCTAGGGGCAAATGGTGCTAGCACGCCAAAGCTAGCAAGCATGCTAGCACGCGCAGCAGCTAGCAGCACTAGCGCGCGCATCATTTAGCAGCTAGCAGCTAGCAATGCGCTAGCGTGCTAGCACGGCCAGCAGGGCATGGCGCGCAAGAGCCCGCACAGCCACACCCAGCAGCCCGCACAAAGTGTGTAGCTAGCAAGCCTTGTGGCCAGCAACCGATACACGCACAACGCGCACGAGGCAGGCCCGTCCACGCACCAGGCCGCTAGCTGAGCGCGCCTTAGTGCCCAAGGCTGGGCGCCACGTGGCGCTGCGTGGTTGGCTTCGGATGAATAGTGTGTGTGGCAGTTGGGGATGCTTGAGGGGCTAGGCTTTGGTCCCCCCTGTGGTCCTCACCTACCCTCTCCTTCCTTGTTGCCACTTATTGATAAATAATTGATTTGTTATTTTTCTTTTGTTTTTGAATTAAAAATAAAATGAAAAATTGATTTTTACCAGCTCTCCCACATTGATGGGAGAGTGGAATGTTTCTTGGAATTCTCTATAAATACCCATGTATCGGGACTTGATGTAACACCCTAGAAATTCCTTTCTTTTAAAATACCTATTTTGCTCTTTTTAAAACTCAAAATAGGAAAATCTAAGACATTACCGCCACCGTGAAAACGGCTAAGGCAACTATTAAAGACACACAACAGAAGACTACTTTAAAAAAAAAATAAAAAAAATAAAAAAAAAAAACCATTCAAAATAATTCAACTTAAAAAATCAACCAAACGAAAGTAAAGTCAATTAAAGTAAAACAAAATCAACCTACAACTTGGAACCATTATAGGCCCTTATCAAACCAACCCAACTTTAAAATCTTTGCGTTAGTCACACAGGAATAATATAATAAAATATCAAAGCAATAAACATATCATAAACTTATGGAAACTAGCATGATTCGCTCTTCACTCATGCCCATCATGAATATGCTTCATCACCTAAAAAGCTTCTCTCTACTTGTTTCCACTACTCTCCATTAAAAATGGGTCATCATAGGGCCAAGGTAAAGACAAGCCCAACAAACACACAAACACACAATCAGCAAAGCTGAGTAAATAAGCATAATTAAACACACTAACATGCTTTCACCTATCAACACACAACTTACCTCGTTGCATCTATTTACAAGCACACAACATACAACATGACTTCTTAATAAAGTAACTAATTGATTTATTTAGCATTGATTATGCATCGAACGGGTTTCCCCCTAACCTGCCCCAATAAAGAGGTACTAACACGGGAGCTAACCGTGCCAGTATAAAATAACCACTCGTAAGTGGTGGAACCCGGGCATAATAATAAAAGGAAAATACAGCGTCCTACACTCCCAGTAAAAGTTATGGTCAAATATAAAGTCGCATAACTCCCCCTATATGTTCATACTCAAGGTATATACGTTCCAAGAGTCTTGGTGGGTAATCTCTTTTATTTTACGTTGTTTACATATTATTAAACTTGGTGATGACTCTCAAACCATAACACAATCAAACATTATAATTATCCAAACAATTAAACATTCCAATTTAATTCTTGAATAATTAGTGACCACATAATATTTAATATTGAACTCTTCTTAAATCTACCTCGGTGTCAAAGACACCTTAAACGCGTAATGCGCCACAATTCCTATCCCTCGGTGTTAGAAACACCTTAAGTGCACTAAGGCACCAATATATAATTTATTCCTTGTGTACATAGACACTTACATATCTCTTTTCTCATACTTATAGCATCAATAAAAGTTATATGAACCATAATAAAATTTCTTTTTAATATTCCAAACCAAATTAAACATTTAGTTTAATTAAACATACTCTCTATCATGCCAATAATAAAAGTGTGGTTCATATATAACATACCAAAATAATTATTTATATTCAATAATCCATCACAAATAATCCATACTTCATAATTCAATCACCAACATCAACCAAATAATAAATTCCAATCACATCCTATCATGATACTATTTGGAATCAATTATTCAAAGCTTATCATGTTCCTATATCACCAAATAAATACCAAGTATGCGAACGTACCTTGAATAAGATCTTAAAATTGCCACGACTAACAAAAATCACTCACTTGGAAGTCTCCTACAATCCAAAATCATAATATGGCATTAAAATCTACTCCACACAAATTTTCAGCAATATATACTCTTATTAAACCACTCATAATTTAATTAAAACAAGCTGAAAATTCGTTTAAAACCTCTTACTTTAATCCCAATTAATGGGTACTCAAAATTCCTTCAAGAAACTTAAGTTTTAGCTTACTAACAAATTTCCAGCAATATTAATTCATGAAAACTTGGTGTAATTATACTTTAAAACTCTCAAATTAAAGGTTTAAACCACCCTATATCATATTCCTTCAATAATCAATTATTTACAAATCTAGGATTTCAAATTTGGGGATTTTTAATTAAAATTAAAATCTAAAAATTAATTTGCACCATACTTAAAATCAATCATCATAAAATCATCACAAAACTCATAATCAATAATTAGATTTAGGATTAAACAAAAGAAATAAAAAAAAAAGAATAAATTTTTTTTTACGAATGGTGCGCCGGACAGCAGCCACGGCACCACAACTGGCTGCTGTCGTGCTGCTGGTTGCGCCGCCGCTGCTGGTGGTAGCCGGCGGTGGTGTGTGCAAAAAGGGGAAGGGGAAAAGAAAGAAAAAGAAATAAAGGAGAAGGGAGAGAAAATTTACCTTGGGTATTCTCCACTTTGGGCAAAGTTTAATTTGCCCATGTGCTGAATATTTATACCCCTTTCTCTAGAAATCCTTCTTACCTAAAATTTCCCTTTTTATCTTTACTAACCCCTTTCCTAATAAAACTTTACTAAAATAAAACTTTCCTAAAATAAATCCCAACTTAATAATTAATTAAATAAAACTTTTCTTTCATAAAATATTTCCAAACTTATTTAAAATAAATAATTAAAATTCCATAAATAATTCATTTTTGAATTATTTAAATACTTCACAAAATACTTATTTAAAATAAAATACGTATAAAAATACGGGGTATTACACTCGAGAATTCCACTTGAGTTGGAACTTAAAAAGGCATCTACATAATAGTGAGAAAACCTTTAAGTTCACATAAAACTCGAGTAGTTTTTGGTCCGAACTCGGCTAAACTTCGAGTTAGAGATCGTCCGTGTCATTGTTGCGGGTGGACTATCGTTGGAGGTCTACGCGCTTGCGAGACTTGGCTTTCGAAGTAAGAGCTCATCGTATGAGCGAAGCACGCATCAAGGGTAAGATGGTCTTTTCACTTTATCTTGTTATTTATGTAATTTAGTTATATTAATTGTTATTTACCTCGTTTTTCTCTATTTACTCGACAAGGAAGTTTTAGACTTCTTTTCTTTTTTCATATATTTCTTTGGGGAAGTTCAAAAACTTTTTCAAAATTTTCTCATCGAGGAAAGCTAAAATCAAAACTTCATTTTTTACGTCTTTCTTTTTCGAGAGAAAGTCAGTACCCTCCACTCATCTCATGACAAAAATGACGAAAATCTTTTGCTTTTGGATTTTCGGTTGCTTGTGTCTGTGCACACACTCACTCAATACACATGTACACACAATCACAAGTCATACACATGTCATGTCATGTCAAGTCAAGCTTAGTCAAGTCAGTTAGTCAGGTAAATCACAGTATATACGAGTCCCTTGGCAAATTTCATTTTGCAGGTCTCATTTACAACCCACGTTCGGGGATAAGCGAACCATCTACAGCCCACGTTCGGGGACAAGCGAACCATCTACAGCTCACATTCGGGGACAAGCGAACCATTTACAGCCCACGTTCGGGGACAAGCGAACCATTTACGACCCACGTTCGGGGACAATCGAACCAACTAGAGCCCACGTTCGGGGATAAGCGAACCATCTACAGCCCACGTTCGGGGACAAGAGAAATATTTACGACCCACGTTCGGGGACAATCGAACCATCATCATTGTTCAACCATTAGTGATCATCCCTAGGCAAAGACGATTCATGGTGAAAGGTTCTGATACACAGATACTTGCAATCTCATCATCAGACAAGCTTTTCCTCAAGAATGGAAAAATTTCGATCGTTGCCACCTCTCAAGACGAAGAAGTTAGCAATTATATTAGCATTCCTCAAGCTGTAAAATATCACAACAATCTTCATCCGGTGGATATCTTCAGGCGTAGAAAACTACCAAATTTATTTTCCACCGATACACTGGTGTTAGATACTATCGAATATATTCGTCACCGATACATTGGTGTAAGATACGCATTCTATCCCTTTACTCTTTTATTCGAGGAACTAGCATTTTTCTACAGGTATCGGCGTATTAAGAGTGATTTAAGATTGCATAACGTCTTAAATCATTCTCCGTCCCTATAGACTACTTTGACTATCGACTATCGTTTTCGAAACTGATGTTTCTACAAACTCATTCAAAGTGAGGGCCTCTGTAGACACCTAAAAATGTCTCCCCAAAACCAAACCCGATGATGAACAACCTTTCACCGCCATTATTGGTCGGGTTGAGTATTTAATCTTGTCGTGCTTAAATCCATATTCAATACCAATACATTCATAAACCAACCCAATTCCTAGCCAATTTCCCCAAATTAAACCATAACTTTTTTTCCTCTTTTCGTGCCTTTAAACCCCAAAATAATTCATTTCATGTCCCTTAAACTCATTCATTTCGTGTCCTTTTATAAAAATATTTAGACCAGTTTAATTTAATCCATAATCTGGGTCCAATGATTGAATATTTGGATAGTTCTTGAAAATATCTTTCCAACGATATATTATAAGCTCAAATCCGAGTTATAACAAATAAGTTATGGCCAAAATACTAAACTGAGCCCAAACCGAAGCCCACCTTACCTACGACTTAATGATCATGTGGAGTGTCCAAAGGCTTTAATCCTACTCCTAAACCAATTAGGATTAATTAGAAGCTTCTATAAGTTTCTAAAATATCTTAATTATCCTTTTTGAAAAGATAAGATTACAGATTTTGAAATTAAATAAAACTTCTCTTTTAAAGTCCTAATTCTATTCAAATTGAAAGGCATTCAAAGATAGTCATATATGATTTTCATGCATCATATTTTTAATCCAAATATTAAATGTTTGGATATCTCTTGAAATTATCTTTTTAATGATATATTATAATATTAATTTCGAGTTATAACGAAAAAGATATAAAAGAAATACGAAACTCTATCCAAAACTGACATCGTCCCACTATTTTGTCCATATCTTTTATTCTACAAACTATTTTAATCTTATTCTAATTGGATTAGAAAGTAGACTTTTATAGCTTTCTAACGACATATTATTTATCTTATTCCAATTTCTAGATCAAAACATATGATAAAAACAAAAACCGCAAAAATTGTTGCCTATCGCAAGAGTTTTATTCCGATTCGAATTTGGATCTATTCTTGATTCTTTGACCCTTCATTTTTCTTTATAAATAGAGGTCATATCACCCCTTTTTGAATCATCAACAAGCTTGATCACCAAAACATTCTCTCTTCCTCTCTTATACACCAAAACCTTTTCTTTTCTCTCTCTCTTGCTTAAACCTAATTTCTAACCTTCCCTATTCTTCCACCATTCATTCCTTAAGCACTCTACGGAGTCCATACTTGACCCGAGGTTCCGTCCTTAAACCAAGGTATGAAAGAAATTTAAAGGAGGGCGTGAAATTTGAGTAATTAATTAATTTAATTACTTATTTTATTTTAATATTGCTAGTATCATGATTAGGTTTATTATTATTTGATTTGACTAATGATATTATGGTTAAATTGCTTCCAATATTAATGTTTATTCCATTGTTATTATGATCACCATATTTCATGTTAAAGGGAATATTTAATCTAAAATCACGCCTAATAAGATAATTTGGACAACCGGTTTAGGTTCCTCTTTAATCTTGTTGTTTAATCAAGTGGTCACGAATTTTTTAGAATTATATGTTGCATTAATATTCAACCAATTTAGCCTAATATTAGTTTGGAGCAAATTGAATCTTTAGTTGCATGCCTTTGAGATTGCAGGAATTACTTTTCATAATAAGAATCGAGTAGAGGCCAATACGGGCTAATGTGACTCCATGACTCACTTCGTACCATCATTCCCGATCCTCCTTTTGTGGTTCCGAACCATATGGAGTTAGTAATCTCATGGATTATGAATGGGGTGTAACCTTCACGGGTCAATCGTTGTCCCTTTATTCGTGGTTGCCTTAAATGATCCGTGAACGGTTTACAAATTCCTTAAAAACTTGTTGGCGGCTCCCTACTTTCCTTGTCCCTAATCGTATTATGACAATTCCCACTTCCTATGAGTTCCAAGCATATTCACACATACTTAATGTAGGCGCGCTTCGAATGACGACTACAAAGACAAACCCAGGGCAGTCTTCCAAAAGGACTGCCCAGCCTACTAGTAGTTCGGACATTGACAAAGAGTCAATCTACACAATAGCAGGCGACTTTGCTGGAGAGGGCCCTACCATCCAGGGCACCAAGGACCATCTGAGGAAGATGGACGCCAACTCTGTTAATGAGGGTCAAGGGTCTACCAGCTGACGTGGGAAAATTAGGTCGTTGGACTAATCCTCCTAAGCCAAACAAAATTTATAAACACTCAACAAACCTAAATACAAGTATAGAGGTAAGTCAAGGGTCGAACCCAAAGGAACGGTAATGTCTAAGTGCTTCCAATTATGTGCCTAAGCTAGGTCGAAGACGAAGGGTAAAAGAGGACACCTACAACTACTAAGACAAAGAAACCAAACAAATAAAGTGGTAGGGATTAGGATTCACTTATAATAGCAATGAACAATGCAAATTGGTTTCGGAAGTTGACTAAGTCAAGCAATGTGAGGGAAGATCAATTATGCAACCAAAAGAGCATATCAAGCTATTCTCCTAGAGGTCTAACTAGCGTCAACTACGATAAACTCTAGCTAGGAAACATCACAAGACACCTCAATCGTGTAAATGCAAGCCACAAATCAATGGTCCGTATCAATGTGAACTTACAATGCAATCTAGTGTGAATAACTAGGGTGATCAAGCCTAAATCAAACACACACATGCACATAATCAATTAACCAATTTAATCACATCATCAACTCCATCAAAATCCCTAATCTAAATCAATCCATTACATAATACAAGCTTCACCAAATCCCTAACCAAACAACTACTCTAGAAACATCATCAATTCAACAAACAACTAAAGTAATCAACAATCAAGAATCAACAATCAAAGAAGAACAATTACTCTAATCAAACATCAATCATCAAATCATCAAAATCCAATCAAAATCAACAATCTAAACATGAATACTAAACAAAACAATAAATGAGATAGAGTTTAGAAATGCTCATTGATAATAGAGTAGATCTCCAATACAATTGTCACCATTGGATCTTCAATCTCTCAATCACCATTGAAATTCTTCACTTTCTCTCTCTAAAATCTACTCCTAAAACTAACCCCTAAATCTAGAGAGAGAAGCTCTCAACTAAGCTAAAAATATGATCTAATTCTATTATGAAACTTCTTACTACCAAAAAAAAATAGAAGGAAAATAACTATATATACAAAGGAGAAGGTCGGTTTTGACGCCCAAGAAAAGACCCACGCAGGTGCGGGCGCTCGGAGGAGAGAGAGAAGGGCGCACGGGACACACCTAGAAAGGTGCGCCCGCACACACCCCATGTGCGGCCGCACACGACATATGTGCGGCCGCACACACCCCATGTGCGCCCGCACAAAACTGCAACCTCCTTTCTTCTTCTTCGTCCTAGCTCATGTGGTGCACACATCCTAGATGATGGTGATGGAGGACAAGGTAGGCAGCAACTTTCTTGGAATTCTTGAAGAATATAAAACGTGAAAAGAGCATAAACAAGGCCTTGAAGCATGCTCCTTGGATCCCCCTTTGACTTGAAACTTCTTGCACAAGCTTTAGGCATGAAAATCAATGAAAGATCATGGAGAGGAAGCTCGGGAATTCTTGGACAATCAATCACAACCTACAAACAAAGGAGAAAAAGAAAATAAAAGGGAAAAATAACAAATAAACTAGAATATGCACAAAATAGAGAAACTAACCACAAAAAGCATAAAATGAAGAAAACAAGAATAAAACTAAGGAAAACTAAAGAAAGGAATAATAAAATGGAATGAAATTCATCCAAAAAGGGACCAAATGAGTGCCATAAATGTCACTCATCAAATTCCCCTAAGCTAAACTTTTGCTCGTCCTCGAGCAAAACAAAGCAAGAAAAATCAAGGATGAAAGATTTATTGAAAATGAAAAAGAAAGACTCAAGATAAGAATATACACTAAGACTCACTGTCGTAGGAATCATGGTTGTTTTTAGCTACAACAAGCCCTTTAAACCCCAAAGTCGCCTATGAGGACGAGTGAGGTCTCGTAAGGGTGTCCTAAGAGTTTTACCCATAACTCTCACAATAATACAAACAAGGCAAAGCATGAAGAAGAAAACAAAATACAAGAAAAGCAAACAAATGTTCATGAAAGGACTTTTTGCAAATGTACATGCACAAGTGGATGCAAATCTTTCTAAACAAGTAAGGGAGTGCACGTTCCAAGATACCCAAGGTTGATTGAAACATAAATATGCTAAGCATAGGAACTAGCTTTCACAATCCACTTTCATCCCAAACGATCTTACCGCGTTCTTCCTAATAGCTTCAAATCGACCTCAAATGAGCATCCCAATGGTTCCACGAAGGAACCGGAAAAAGAGATTTTTTAGGCTACTCGACATCTTGACTTTTGCATCCCCTCTCCCTATTCTTAAAACTCACATTCCTCTCCACCGATGAATGACTCAACCATCTAGGTCAAAAGGTCTTTCCCCAAGGTTGTAACGTAAGGCAATAAGGGTGAAGGTAGGCTAAAATTTGAAATTTGGTGGTTTTCCTAAAAGTGAAGCAAAGAACGGGCCCTTTCTTAGAATCACAATCAAGTAGACACCAATCCAAACAAAAATACTCACACCCCCAAGCTTATTCAAAGCTATAAACCACAAACATATACACAAAAAGCGTGAGAACGCTTCCCCCCAAGCTTAAATGGAGCATTGTCCTCAATGCTCAAAAAGGGAGAAAACTCACATCAAAATATTTTTTGAATTTTTCATTTTTCACTTTTTTTTCTTCTTTTTTTTTCAATAATGCTTTGTCCTTGCCTCTTTTTACTTTGGACGGCTTTTTCGATTTTGCACTTATTTGTCCATGCCTTTTATAATGTAGGACGGCTTTTACTCATACTCATTTGCCATTATTCACAAGGAAGAAATCACACAATCTTGCTATCATTAGAACCAAACATTTCAACTTCTTCACCACAAACTCCATCAAATATGATCAATTGCTTCACAAAAACCAAGAAAAGAAAGAAAATGAAATAAAAGGCCAAATATCTAAAGATGTGGCTTGAAAAGAAGGTATAAGGCTCAAATGGTTGCAAGAAGGCAAATGTAAACCCAAAAATAAAGAAAATGAATAAAACTATCCTAAAAATGAAAAATACCACCCCGAAAAAGGTGCCTTTGTCCTCCCTAAATGGTTCGGTCTCGGATTCAAGATCTATGAGTCAAGTTTCAAGATTAGGTTTGCAAGAAGGCAAGGATCCATGCCGCTCATACAAGTAAGGTAGAAGGCTTGAAAAACATAGAACTCACATGGTTGTAGCAAAAACTCACTATTGGCGTCAAATCAACTATAGGAAGCAACTACCAAACATGCCACAAACAAGTAGAATCCGGCTTCATGTTCCCACTAGTTCTAACCAACTACCTTAGCATGCTTTATCCTAGAATCAACCAAGCGTACTCTCAAACCGTGCACACCGTTACCATTTAGGAAGAAATGCATTCAATTATACAAGTCCAAATGTTATTATGTCCAAAGCAAGAACAAAACAAAACACATTGCAAATTTGCCTTGATAGAAAGGAAAATCTTTTTGGAGTTTTCAAAATATAAGAAACATGGAAAAGCATATACAAAGGTGCATAACACATAAGAATCAACATCCCACCAAACATGATAGAATACCCTCCCCCAAGCTTGAATGAGACAATACACTCAAACATAAATCATATAATCCATGGGAGGGGAAAACAAGGAGATCAATCCAACAAACCAATATATGTCCAACAAGTCATCATCCACTAGAGAAAGAGCAAGGAAAGATATTACCGGATTTGAGGTGGGTGTAAATACCCGCAAATGACCCAATTTAAACCTTTCAAAGCTAATTTCTCAAGAATTGAACCTTGTCTTCATATGCACGCAAAGATAGGAGTCAACCTTCCTTGATTCTTGATCCAAATCGAAGCACCAAAGTATATCAAGTCATGTACCTAGCAAAAGGCACACAAAAATTTCCATGAGAGAAAAATCTATTCTAAAAAGAAAAGGAAAATCTAATCTAAAACACGGGTTACGTCCCGAGAAAGGCTTGCTTAAGGTCCAAGCTTGACCGCTCTAGTAAAATAATATTGCAACGATCGCAAGAGCTTGTCAAATGTACTACTACACATTTCATAAGATAGAAGGTAGGCAAATGACGGAAGAAAAACGTGCAACAAGATCATTGCACGCAAGTGAGAAGGGAGGTGCCAAAAGAAAGAAGAAGAAGGATCAAAAGGAAAAACAAGAAAATAAGAAGAAGAAGGGGGAAAAGAAAAAGAAAAAGGCAAATCCTCCTCACTAGGATATTTTTGGGTGGCAACATCACCCTCTTCCTCAATTAAAGACAAATTAGCCACAAGCAAATCCTCATAGACAAAAGGGTCCCCAATAGGCTTACCAACAAAGGAAGGGAGAAAAATAGGGCGATAGGGGATGTGGTCAAACTTTTGAGAGAAAGGGGTATGAGAAATAGGTAAAGGGTTCGCGACTCCCTCAACACAAGGTCTCTCATCGCCAATGAGGGCATGAAAATCAATCATAGAATCCTCAAAAGAAGAACACTCATGATCACCATCTCCCTCAAACATCCAACTCCCAAGAGGAACCACATAATCTCCTCCACTAAATTCATGAACAATAGCTCCTCCAACTTCCTTAAAGCCTAGAGTCTCAAAACCATGCATGAATGGAGGCAAATTCACTTCAAATTCATCTCTCTCCCATGAAGCTTTCTTAATCAACTTGTTTAAAAGGCTATGGCTATTGTTTATGCACTCAATAAACACATTTGACATAACCTCAAACGAGTCCAAATACTCATGGATAGAAGAGTCACATTCATACATTTGAGATTCATTACAAAGGGTGGGAGGGTTGGGATTTTCAAATTCAACACTCTCTTCTCTCCCAACTCCTTCACCATCACTCATATGCTCACCAAAGGTATCCTCACACACTCTTGGTTGCTCAAAATCACCATCATCATCCTCAACACACACATTGGATTTGTTATTTTCACATACAAGCATCAAAGATGACAATTGGCTTTTTAGCTCTTCATTTCTCCTTCTTTCCTCCTCAAAACGCTCCTCACTCTTTTTCATCATCTCCAATTAACTTCTCAAACAATTAAGAGTAGACTCCATTTTAGGCCCAAGATCATCACTAAGCTCAACATGCCTAATTCGAGTTTCCAAGGTAACAATAAGAGATTCAAAGGATGTAGGAGATTGAGGCTCAACAAAAGAAGAAGAAGTACAACCAAGATTGGAAGAATCAACATCGAAATCATGAGCATGTACATCACATTGGGGGGTGGGGGCAAAATCATCCCCGGCAACGGCGCCATTTTGACGTGGGAAAATTAGGTCGTTGGACTAATCCTCCTAAGCCAAACAAAATTTATAAACACTCAACAAACCTAAATACAAGTATAGAGGTAAGTCAAGGGTCGAACCCAAAGGAACGGTAATGTCTAAGTGCTTCCAATTATGTGCCTAAGCTAGGTCGAAGACGAAGGGTAAAAGAGGACACCTACAACTACTAAGATAAAGAAACCAAACAAATAAAGTGGTAGGGATTAGGATTCACTTATAATAGCAATGAACAATGCAAATTGGTTTCGGAAGTTGACTAAGTCAAGCAATGTGAGGGAAGATCAATTATGCAACCAAAAGAGCATATCAAGCTATTCTCCTAGAGGTCTAACTAGCGTCAACTACGATCAACTCTAGCTAGAAAACATCACAAGACACCTCAATCGTGTAAATGCAAGCCACAAATCAATGGTCCGTATCAATGTGAACTTACAATGCAATCTAGTGTGAATAACTAGGGTGATCAAGCCTAAATCAAACACACACATGCACATAATCAATTAACCAATTTAATCACATCATCAACTCCATCAAAATCCCCAATCTAAATCAATCCATTACATAATACAAGCTTCACCAAATCCCTAACCAAACAACTACTCTAGAAACATCATCAATTCAACAAACAACTAAAGTAATCAACAATCAAGAATCAACAATCAAAGAAGAACAATTACTCTAATCAAACATCAATCATCAAATCATCAAAATCCAATCAAAATCAACAGTCTAAACATGAATACTAAACAAAACAATAAATGAGATAGAGTTTAGAAATGCTCATTGATAATAGAGTAGATCTCCAATACAATTGTCACCATTGGATCTTCAATCTCTCAATCACCATTGAAATTCTTCACTTTCTCTCTCTAAAATCTACTCCTAAAACTAACCCCTAAATCTAGAGAGAGAAGCTCTCAACTAAGCTAAAAATATGATCTAATTCTATTATGAAACTTCTTACTACCAAAAAAAAAAATAGAAGGAAAATAACTATATATACAAAGGAGAAGGTCGGTTTTGACGCCCAAGAAAAGACCCACGCAGGTGCGGGCGCTCGGAGGAGAGAGAGAAGGGCGCACGGGACACACCCAGAAAGGTGCGCCCGCACACACCCCATGTGCGGCCGCACACGACATATGTGCGGCCGCACACACCCCATGTGCGCCCGCACAAAACTGCAACCTCCTTTCTTCTTCTTCGTCCTAGCTCATGTGGTGCACACATCCTAGATGATGGTGATGGAGGACAAGGTAGGCAGTAACTTTCTTGGAATTCTTGAAGAATTTAAGCCATGAAAAGAGCATAAATAAGGCCTTGAAGCATGCTCCTTGGATCCCCCTTTGACTTGAAACTTCTTGCACAAGCTTTAGGCATGAAAATCAATGAAAGATCATGGAGAGGAAGCTCGGGAATTCTTGGACAATCAATCACAACCTACAAACAAAGGAGAAAAAGCAAATAAAAGGGAAAAATAACAAATAAACTAGAATATGCACAAAATAGAGAAACTAACCACAAAAAGCATAAAATGAAGAAAACAAGAATAAAACTAAGGAAAACTAAAGAAAGGAATAATAAAATGGAATGAAATTCATCCAAAAAGGGACCAAATGAGTGCCATAAATGTCACTCATCACCAGCACATTTCCTGAGGTCATCATCAATGAAAAGGACTGGGGCACAGTTCACCGGCCGCATGTTGACCTAGTCGTCATCGAATGCAAGGTTGCCAACTAGTTAGCTAGCCGAATCTTAATAGATACTGGTAGCTCATCTGACATCATCAACTTCAAGTGCTTGTCCAAGCTGAAGTACAAGCCTGACAGCATGCACAAGGTCACTCATCCTCTGGTTGGCTTTGGGGAGGGGGGAGTTGTGCACCCAGTAGGTCGGATTGATCTACCCATCTAGTTGGGAGAGAAGAGAAAGGGACGCCACATGATCGTTAGGTTATTGGTTGTTGAGGAGTTGTCCGCCTACAACCTCATTTTGGGCCGTCCAACTATAAACGAGTCCAAGGTCGTCATTATCCCATCCCTCATGCTGCTGAAGTTCGGAAGGGATGATGGTTCTGTTGGCTTCCTGAACGGGGATCAAAAGATGGCCAAGGAGTGTTACGTCAAGCCCATAGTGGCCGCAACCGGCCAGGGTGAGGAGCCAATAGACCTTAATGATGTCAAGGATCCCGAACCAACCCCACCAGCAGCCGGAAAGAAAAGAAAAGTTGATCGGCTGGTGGTGGTGAAAAAAGAGAACCGATAGCAATCACCGACCGAGGAACGATCAGATGAACTCTGTCCTCAGGCGGCTGTGATCATATTGATATTTCTCTGGACGAGAGCCGTCTAGAGCGTACTATTAAGGTGGGGACGGCTGCTTAAGAAAAACTAGGTGTAGAATTGAAGAAGCTATTGAAAGAATTCAAAGACATTTTTGCCTTTGAAGTGGAAAAGATGCCAGGCATCAGCCCGGATCTTGCTATCCACAAACTCGTCGTGGATCCAAAAAGAAGCCTATCAAGCAGAAAAAAAAAAATCACGGCGAGGTTCGAAGTCAGGCGGCAGCTACCGAGGTTAAAAAGCTGTTAGACGCTGGGTTCATTCGACCATGTAACTTCCCTAATTGGGTTGCGAACGTTGTACTTGTAAAAAAAGCCGAATGGTACCTGGCACATGTGCGTTGATTACACTGATTTGAACAAAGCATGTCCAAAGGACGATTACCCGCTTCCAAAGATTGACAGTCTGGTCGATTCTATAGCCGGGCATGCCTTGATGAGCTTCATGGACACCTATTCAGGCTTTCATCAGATTCCCCTCTGGAAAAAATATTAAGAAAAGACGGCTTTCATCACTCATCGGGGGTTATTCTGTTATACTGTGATGCCGTTTAGCTTGAAGAATGTATCTGCTACGTTCCAACGAATGATTAATACAGTCTTCATTAATCAGATTGGGAGGAACGTAGAGGCGTACATTGATGATATGATAGTTAAATCCAATCTACAAACAGATCATCTTGCTGACCTCCTAGAAACCTTCACTACACTCAGGCGACACAAGGTCATGCTCAATCCTAAGAAGTGTGTCTTTGGTGATAAGTCTGGGAAGTTTCTCGGATTTCTGATTGATCAAAGGAGGATAGAGGCCAACCCTTAGAAGATACAGGCAGTCATTGACATGAAGTCACCCCGTACTGTCAAAGAGGTTCAAAAGCTAATCGGTTCTCTAGCGGCATTGGGGAGATTCCTCAGCCGGTCAAGTGACAAGTGCCTTTATTTCTTCCAAGCAATCAGGAAGAAGATTAGATTTGAAAAATGGGGGGATGATGTTGAGGCGGCCTTTTAGAAATTAAAAGAGCATCTACACTCTTTGCCAAGGATTGTTAGCCCTTTACCCAAAGAGACGCTTTACATGTACTTAGTCGTTTATATCATGCCCTCAGTGTTGTTCTCCTTGCTGAGAGAGATGGCAATCAGCTCCTAGTCTATTTCATTAGCCATGTTCTTCGAAATGCTGAACTACGGTACCCAATGGTTGAAAATTTTGGCCTTACTCTTTTCATGGCTATCAAGAAGTTGAAACCCTACCTCTTGGCACATCCGG
This sequence comes from Chenopodium album, assembly GCF_948465745.1. Classification (NCBI taxonomy): domain Eukaryota; kingdom Viridiplantae; phylum Streptophyta; class Magnoliopsida; order Caryophyllales; family Amaranthaceae; genus Chenopodium; species Chenopodium album. The sequence continues at coordinate 22,634,353 of NC_137843.1, read as the reverse complement.
TTATGGTCTATATAGATCAACCCCTCAAACGGCCAATGACAACCATGGAGTCATTCGGTAGAATGCTCAAATGGGTTATTGAAATGCAAAGCCTTGAAATCACTTTTGAACCAAGGAAGGCAATTGAAGGGTCAGGCGTTTGCCGACTTCGTTGTCGAAATGACAAGGCCAGCTGCGATGGACAATACTGATCAGGTTTGGAAAGTGTATGTAGACGGGAGCTCTACTATGAACGGCTGTGGTGTAGGGATTATATGTCAGTCTTTGGAAGGGGACAGTATGATTATGCACTACGGTTCAAGTTCAACGCCTCAAATAATGAGGCAGAGTATGAAGCCCTGCTAGCCGGCATCCGTATGTGCAAGGCGGCAGGGGTAACAAAAATTGATGCTTACTCTGATTCTTAGTTGGTCGTTAGCCAATAACATGATGACTATGAGGCCACCCATCTAACTATGATCAAATACCTGCAGGCAGTCAAAACTGAAGTTGGGACACTTGAAGAATTTAATCTAAGTCAAGTGCCCAGATCTGAGAACAATCAGGCGGATGCTCTATCAAAACTAGCATCATCCGCCTCTAGTAATACGCCTCGGTCAGTCTTCTGGGAAATAATAGAAAAATGAAGTATTGTGGAGGAAGATCCTATTGGAGTACTTGACCAAAGCTTAACCTGGATGGATGGCATCCGGGCCTATCTGCTAGACGACACCCTGTCGGATACATATCTAGAAATGGTCGCAATGAAAAAATGTGCAGCCAACTTCAAAAAGGGCTTTCTGAAGCCTACTTTGAAGTGCATCACTCCTGAGAAGGGGCATGAGGTTCTAGAAGAGCTTCATTCGGGCTTTGCGCCTCTCATATAGGTGGTAGGGCTCTAGCAGTTAGGGCGAGGCGGTAGGGCTACTTTTGGCCCAAGCAGCAGGTTCATAGCAGTTAGCAGTTAGGGCGGCAGGGCTACTTTTGGCCCACGCTTGAGGCCAGGCGGCTAGTTCTAACATGACTCGAAAAGTTGGTTCATAGTGCTCAATAGACAAGATGACCTCTTTTTCACCGGTTCCATGGCGAGTCATGCTATATGACAAGGAAGAAAACTGGGAGGCCATGCGGCTTGCATTGGAATCTCTCCCGTAGCGCAGGGGCAATGCCGCCGTGCGTCATGAAATTTACCATCTGAGAATGACAAGAGCCTACAACAAAAGAGTACACAACAAAAGAGTACACAAGTGGCCCTTGAAAGTTGGGGACTTTGTGTTACAAAAAATGGAGGCAATCGGTAGGACCAATGAACAAGGAAAATTGACACCCAATTGGGAAGGTCCCTACCAGATCCGTGAGGAAGTAAGAGGCGGTACCTAATAGCTGGAAACCCTAAACGGCAGGCACTTGGCCAAAACTTGGAATGTAGACAACTTAAAAAAGTACTACTTCTAAGACTTGTAAATTTTTGTAAATAGAAAGCTATCAATGAAAAAGCTGCTTCTTGTTTTCAATTGTTTATTTCTTTAATTACAGACGTCTCCCAATAGGAAAACTGCCTGTGGAATGTACAGGCGGCAAAATCTAACAAATATATTTCAAAATCTTAGTGGCTAAACAACCGTTTTTAGAAGACATAATGAGGCCAATGGCCGGATGATATAAAAATATTCAACCGTCTGCTCCAATATGAGTAGGACATCCGGCGACGCCCATCCGGGTGAATTCGTTGCGGAGAGCATCTCCCATTTGGGTGGTACATTACTCTATAAACATGTACAAATGGCCAAAATTGATTGACCTAATTGGCCAACTCATAGGTTTTTGACTTAAGTAATCTAAAAGGAACACAACCGGGGTTATAAGAAACCGTGTGTCTAAAGACATCAGCCGGTGACCAAATGTAGTTCTAACTTAGATTATATTTTGAAATTATATAACTTTGAAAAGTCCTCCTAATGAGGAAAAAAGACGTTTGAGTATATAATTGGAGTATAACTGCCCCAAATGAAGGAAAAGATAGTTTATTAAGCCTACTTGAACCGCTTGGGGGCCAACTGTCTACTCGCTTATACGTTGGACGGCTGTGTACTGAGTTTGGGGCAATCACTACTGTGATTGATTGGCTTAGGAACATGTCATACTCTTTAAATTATCAAAAGTTCCCAAGTCAGTCAATCAAGATTTGAAACCAACTACACAGCCACCTAGGGGCTAAAGGTCTGCCGATTTGTTAGTTGCCGCATGCATCTAATAAGTTAAGGCAAAAATTAGGCACATAAATAGAAAAATAAAAATTGTGGCCAGCTTCATTATGGCCAGGTTGAACTTTGTTAGAGTCAACCGGGGCCTGATCGTTCCGCTCCTCGAGCTCCTCTTCCTCTTTCTCTTCTTCCTCATCATCCGAGGTAATGTTGGCCCACTCCTTAAAAGAAGTCGGCACCGCCAGGTCCAGAGTTTGGGCACCATATACCTCAATGGCATGTGATACTTCGAGTTGAAGAACTCCCAGTCAACGCCCGGATGAACAAGATCTCAAGCCATCTTCACGCACTCCTCGCAATCTTTTTCATTCTCAATGACCAGCTGGTCCTATTCTTTGGCGAGCTCAGCCTTGTGATCACTCTACAGCTAGACCATCTCCCATTTTTGAGCTGGTTGTTATCTGCTTGTAGTTGCTTTTTTTCATGATCAGCTGCCTATAGAGCCTTTAGATCAGAGTTAGCAATTTTAAGCTCTAACTCAAGATTATTGGCCTTGTTGTTAGTTGTCTCCATAGTAGTCGTGAGCTCCTTAATCAGCTCCTCCTATTTCATCTCACGACCTTTAGACTTTATATCATTCAAAGTGTTTCTATATTGAGTTGAGTTAATGGTATGGGTCGCCCTAGCACAGGCGTCTTTTACCTCCTCTTGCCTCTTCCTAAAAGGGGTTTTGAGCCCGTCTACCCTCAGCATCGCCTGTAAAGCACAGTCGGCAAAAGAAGGGTTAGATGATATACTTCCAAAATCAACTAATTGAAAGAAAATCTAAGTTACCTCAGCCAGCATGGCTAGGATACGATCAAAGTGACCTACTGCAGTCTAGGCACCCGATCCCTCTCTGACCAAGTGAGAGTCCTCAGCATCCATTTGGAATACTGCTGGAGGTCAAGCCTGCTTGGAGAGGCATTTGCACCAGAAGAAGGATGTGGTGAGAAAGCAGCATAAGCTACACCAATATTGTTTCGGCTGCCAGACGAATCTCCCAACGGGGTGGCTTGAGTTTTGACTCGCATATAGTGAAGTGGCCACGGGAGTTCAAAGTAGTCATCCTTACCTTGGTTTTCAAGCTGGGAGGTCCATCCACCCCTAGCCGCTGAAAAGCCGATTGCAGCATCGAGTGGCACGCCACTCTTCGACGCCGTAGAGGTGTCCGGCTTTTTCCCAGCCAACTCGGGCTTTCGCTCAGAACCTTCAACGCAGTCGGATCTTTACCTCCGGTCGTAGGAAGTTCTTGGTTTGGCGGCGCTGTTAATACTGACTGGGTAGGCTTTTTCTTCCCTACCTTGGACGGGGTTTTCCCCGGCTCATCACTCGTCCGTTTGAGCATCTTTGAGATGGAACGGGGGATGACCTTCCTGCCACTCTAAAAGTGAAACAAAGGGGTTACAGTTGGCAAAGATTGTTATAATTTAAATTCAAGTGCCAAAGGGAAGACGAAGCTTACTCCATCATTTTTGGTGTCCAAAGCCGCCTTCCTCCTTTTCAACTGCTCCTTCCTGATTTTGGCAACAGGTTTGGCAGGCGTCTTACCTGCATACACCATTTTCAGAGCGTCTTCTGCAAAAGGAAGCTAGTTGGTTAGATACAAGATAAAAGTGCAACAATATAAATGGCAAGACAACGTCTACTAAAGTTGCCAACATACGTCTCTCAAAATGGTACTCAGACCGTAGGCGAAGAGAAATGCCAAATCCTTCAACCAGTCCGGATGGGGTACCCAATTCTTGGGTACTATTATTTGTGTTCCATCATCTAAGGGCTCGGTAGTCGTTTTGAAAAACTCTAGCTCCATGATTTCCTACTAAGCCCTCTCTAGAATACGAAGGAGGGCACACTTCTTCCCTAGAATAGCCGGGTCTTTGTTGTACCAGCAGAGGAACCGGTTGTGTGCTAGAGACGGGGAAGAGACCAGATAAAACTTGTCCTTCCAGTTGGACCACTTTGACGCCTTGTCCAGCATCATCATGAACTCCGGGTGTGTAGTCAAAATGTATTACGCCCCCAACCGCCTGGGGTCCGGCTCATATAGTGCATATGGGCGAACGCCTCAAAGCTCGGCATTAAGTTTTGCATTTCACAGGCAGCGATATAGAATAAAATGTTCATCCATAAGTTGGGTGTAAGTTGCCATACGCCTAGGTCATACCCCCTCAATATTCATCTTATGCCTTTATGGAGGGGGAAGCGGAGTCCGACTTTGAATGCCGCCTCATAGCAGCCGAAGTAGTTGTCGGCGTGTTCAATATCATCATCCCACACTACAGTCACCTCCGCAGGTGGAACTATTATTTCCCAATTATGCCCAAGTGGGCACTTATCTTTAAAAGCTTGAAAGTTGGCCTCCAGGGTGAGTATATCCCTAACAGACATGTGTGTTTCAGTAGGATTAGTCATAGACGGCCCTTTGACCGCCTCTTGGGCCTCATAGCCGGCATCCGCCTGGTATGAGGTTGAATCTTCAAAGCCAGATCGACGGGCAGCCACTTCGCCGCCTTGTTCAAATTCTTCTTGAGAGACAGAGACAGAGGCGGCCTCTTCACCGTCTCCGTGGTCTGACTCATTTAAAATCTCATCACTGGGAGTGGAGGGTCTGCCCTAAGAGGACCCCGACTCTTGCTCATTCGGCACATCACATTCCCCATCCGGCGTAATCTCATCCGTCGGCACTTCCAAAGTAGGTCTTCTTCTCTTCAGCTTTGTAGCCGTTTGTTTCACCCTCGCCATTGTGTCCTGAATAGACACAGAGACAGTGGGATTCGGGGATGAGCAAGGGAGATCCGAACACCCAGAGACGGCATGTAATACCTCGTATTTTCATACGTATTTTCCTAATTAATTAATTATTATTTCATAAAAAGGGAATTTTAGTAAATTAACTTACTATTAGAATTTTGGAGCCATAATGATATTTAAATTTTGGGCGCCAATAATATTTTGAAACCTAATTATTTTTTTTAGATTTTGGATAAGATTTATTATCCATTATTTTATTTTAAAAACTGGATTATTTATATATTTCAGATATTTTAATTAAAACAAAAACTATATCTTATTAATTATTTAAAAGGTCCGAAAATTCCCAAACTGTGACTAGGTATTTTGGATTTTCTATGTACAGAAGATCTTATTTTTCTTAGTTATTTTATTGGTGAATAATTGGTATTCATTTAATTAATTATTTTATACAATAAATATTATTTACACAATTGCTTTTAAAGCCTAAAATCTAGCAAAACCTTTCCCTAAATACAGCTATATGGTCCGAAAATTTGGAGCTATGGAAGCTCAAAATTTTCGGCCATCTTGATTGAATTTTTGGGGATTTATTTTGGAAAATCGCATTTTTAATAATCTCCTTAAAATATCTTATTTTCCTTAATTCTATTTTTCCATCTCCTAAATATTTGATCATCTTATTTTTCTACCTTTTATTTCCCTTGATTATTCCCCAAGTAATCTTCCTTACCATATTATTTTTCATGACAACACACCTTCCATATTTTTATATGCACAATCACCTTAATATCAAAACTTTCCATATTTATTTATTCACTTCTCTAAGTATTTCCTTAACTCTTCTTGCCATAATTCTTCCTACATTTTTCTACCATAATTCATGCCCATGCTAGCCTATAAATACCCGTTTATTTCATTACCAAACACTCACACTAATTCTCTTAATTCTCTCTTATTCTCTTCTCTTATTTTCTCTTCCTTTTCTTTAACTTTTCTCCATCTTTTGGTGCGCCACCACCACCGAGCACCACCTCTACCCACAGCTGCCACCAGCAGTCACCGCCAACCACCGTCGGTAGCCCCTTGCCGCCACCTCTCCTCCTCTTTTCCTTTGGTTTTCTACCTTTTCTTCTTCATTCTCTTCTCTTATTTAATTAATTATAATTATCATGGGGGATTTATAAAAATTATTATGACTGGTTTTAATTAAATAAAATCAGACTTTTAATGGTGTTTATGAGAAAATAATTTATAAGGTTCATATACATATAATTGGGGGTTTTTAATTTAATTGTTGTGATTATTTGTTAACCTTATATTAATTAGGGCTATATTAATTTGTAGGGTGTGTTCATTAAGGTTCTTGAGATTCTTTTTGAGTGGCTTTGCTAGCAAGGATCGAGGTACGTTTAGGTGACTAGATACTTTTGAAAGTGATTGGTTGAATAACATGTTTTATGTGATTTTTATTGGTGATTAAGTTAAATTGATTTGAATTATGATTTATGAAATAAAGTATGATTTTAATGTATGTTTTAATAAATTGGTCTTGATATTGTGATTTTCATGGAGTTGTGATTTATGAAATAAAGTATGTTTAATTAATTGGTTTTAATAAATAATTGGAGTATTGATTTTTATATCATGTTTTGAAAGACTTGAGTTATTTAGCATGCTTAAAGACTTGATTTTAAAAGTATGTTGAATTTAATAAAAATGGAGTTTGATATATTTATTGAAATTAATGAGTTAAAGAGTTTTATTGATTATTTAAAAGGCTTTACAAGCATGTTTATTTTATTAATCCCACTATGCGGATTCATTGGAGATTATGGACTTTGTATGACCTAGTCTTTCTCCAAGAATAGCCTTGAAATAGTATGAGACTAGTTTGGGGGGTCTGCACACTTAGAGAGGAGTTTGAGTTAAATTGATTTTATAAATCATTATTGTTATTTTATTGAGTTTTGAAATAATTGATTTTAATAATCATTCTTATCGAGTTATTGAAATTATATTTGAGTATATTGAGAATTGGTTTTAAATAATGAGTTTTGGAACCTATTGATTAATCCTTGGAAGTTGGTTTGAAAGCATCTTTGCAAATAAATTGAGTTTGATTATCTTGCACTTATCGTACTTAGCATATTTTGCTAATCCGTATTTCCTATTTGTTTTGGTTCGCCCTGTTTACCTTAATGATAAGAAGTGTTGACTAATTTCAGGTGAAGTCAATATGTGAGCATATAGAGTCCAGGGAATGTCTTCATCTAGATCAGCAATGTCGGTTCTTATTTTTAATTATGAGTACTCATGAAAATGGTTACTATTTATAGTATTATTAATAAAGAGTATTGAAATTTTTCGCAGCAAAGTATTGGTTTTATTTAGTAAGTATGAGTAGACTTGCGTAATCACGCGGCGGTAATACGTCTAAGTCTATCTCTACAGTATAATTATACATATTATACTAGTATTTCCGTAAAGGGAGATTGGGGGTGTTACACGGCACCCACAGTCCTAGACTCAGCCGTACCAGAAGACCGGTCGGTTGCTAACCTAGGCTATGCCTTGTTTGTTGATGGTGAATCCATTTATTGAAAGCTATATATATATATATATATATATATATATATATATATATATATATATATATATATATATATATATATATATATGCAAACTGAAAAAAGTTTAAAAGAGCTAAGAACAGGAGAGACGGTTACCTTTATGTTGTTTGCTGAAACAATTCTCAAACAATGACCGGCTGTGTCAACGAAAAAGCAGACGAAGGTTTTCACGAAAGCTTCTACAGGCGGTGATCAGAGTCTCTCTCTCTATATTCTCTCTTTCTCTCTCTAGACTTTTGAGAATGTCAAAGATGAGGGAGGGTAAAATCCTATTTATAGAGGGGTAAAATGGGGGGCATCCCCGTAATTTCCTCATAAGGTGAACAATAATGTAATATTCTGTATTTTCATACGTATTTTCCTAATTAATTAATTATTTATTATTTCATAAAAAGAGTATTTTAGTAAATTAACTTACTATTTGAATTTTGGAGCCAAAATGATATTTGAAATTTGGCGCCAAAAACATTTTGAAACCTAATTATTATTTGGATAAGATTTATCATCCATTTATTTTATTTTAAAAATCGGATTATTTATATATTTCGGATATTTTAATTAAAGCAAAAATTATATTTTATTAATTAATTAAGAAGTCCAAAAATTCCCATTTATTTAGCTAAGAATTTCGGATTTTCTATGTATAGAAAATCTGATTTTCTTAGTTATTTATAGGTGAATAATTGGTATTTAATTAATTAGCTATTTATTTAATTATTCTATATTATTTACATAATTATTTTTATTCCTTAAAACCGAGCAAAAATCTTCCGAAATATTACTAGGGAGGTCCGAAAATTTGAGTTATGGGAAGCTCAAGATTTTCGGCCCTCTTGTGTGATTTTAGGGGAAATTTTTTTGGTAATTTGTATTTTTAATTATCTCCTTAAAATCTAGTATTTTCCTTAATTCCATTTTTCCATCCTCTTAATATTTTATCATCATATTTTCCTACCTTTTATTTCTCTTGATTATTCCCCAAGTAATCTTCCTTGCCACATTATTTTTCATGACAACATACCTTCCATATTTTTATTATGCACAATCACCTTAATATCAAAACTTTCCATAATTACTTATTCACTTCTCCAAGTATTTCCATAACTCTTCTTGCCATAATTCTTCCTACATTTTCCTACCATAATTCATGCCCATATTAGCCTATAAATACCCCTTCATTTCATGACCAAACACTTACACCAATTCTCATAATTCTCTCTTATTCTCTTCTCTTATTTCTCTCTCTTTTTCTTTCTCCTCCTTGCGCCAACCACCACCACCGAGCGCCACCTACCACCTCCCAGCCGCCACTGGCAGCAACCACCTGTCGTCGTGCTGCTGCCCTTGCCGCCACCTCCCCCTCCTCTTCTCCTTGGTTTTCTATCTTTTCTTCTTCTCTTCTCTTTTCTTATTTAATTAATTATAATTATTATGGGGGATTTATAAAAATTATTATAAACTAGTTTTAATTAAATAAAATCAGATTTTTGATGATGTTTGTGAGAAAATAATTTAAAAGGTTCATGTACATTTAGTTGGGGGTTTTTGATTTAATTGTTGTGATTATTTGTTAACTTTATATTAATTAAGGTTATATTTAATTGTAGGGTGTGTTCAATTAAGGTTCTTGAGTTCTTTTGTGTGATTTGCTAAGCAAGGATCGAGGTACGTTTAGGTGGATAGATACCTTCAAAGTGACTGGTTTGAATAACATGTTTTATATGATTTTATTGGTGATTGAATTAAATTGACTTGAATTATGATTTATGAAATAAAGTATGATTTTAATATGTGTTTTAATAAGTTGATCTTGATATTATGATTTTATTGAACTAGGGTTTATGAAATAAAAAGTATGATTAAAGGATTGTTTTTAATAAATAAAAAAAAAGGTTGATTTTATATCATGTCTTGATTAATTAAATTATTAATCATGTTTTAAAGGTTTGATTTGAAAGCATGTGGAATTTAATAAAAAGGAGTTTGGAATTATATTGGAATTATTAAAAAGAATTTATTAAATTATTGAATAATTATTATTAAAGCTTTATAAGCGTGCTAGTAATCCCACTATGCGGATTTGGTTTATTTGATAAGACTTTGGACTTTGTATGACCAAGTCTTTCCTCAAGAATAGCCTTGCAATATAAGGAGACTAGCTTGGGGGGTGTGCACACTTGGGTGAGGAATTTGGATATTTAATGGAATTTGATTTAAAGGATTTGGTTTTATTATGATTGAACTATTGGAATGGTTGAAATATTGGAATTTGGTTTTGAATCATGAATTGGAATTTTTGGTTAATTATTGGAATTGGTTTTAAAAACATCTTTGCTTCGAAATTAAATTTAATTATCTTGCACTTATCGTACTTAGCATATTTTGCTAATTCATATTTTCTATTTATTTTAGTTCGCCCTGTTTACCTTAATGGTAAGCAATGTTGACTAATTTCAGGTGGAGTCAATAATTGAGCATGTGGAGTCCCAGGAATGGTTTCATCTAGATTAGGAATGTCAGTTCTTGTTTTTATTTATGAGTACTCATGACAATGGTTATTATTATTATGATGTTATTAATAAAAGAGTATTAAAGTTTTCGCTGCAAAGTATTGGTTTTATTTAGTAAGTTTGGTAGCTTGCATAATCACGCGGCGATAATACGCCTAAGTCTATCTCTACGGTATAATTATACGTGGTTTTCTAGTAATACTGTAGAGGGAGATTTGGGGGTGTTACAAAGTGGTATCAGTTTTTCGGTCCTAAAAAGATTAAAATTAGAGTAATAATAAAAATTGTGGGTAGACTTACGAGGGCATATAGGATAGATAGAGTTTCGCATTTGTGTGAGAGTCAAAAGCTTTATTTTTTATATAAAACTATTTTCCTATTTGTGGAAAGATGAACGAGAAAAGGATTCTCGAGTTCTCTACGGAGGCCTATAATGGGTACGACTCTCTGTCTAGGAAAGGCTCGCCTCAACGTCGTAGGTAACTTTCCTGGGAGACGCGGGCTCGACCGTCCTATAATCATGACTCAAGTACATTATTATTATTATTATTTGAAAATAAAAAGAATTGAAATTATTTGAAACTTGAGTATGTGATTATGTGTGCATTAAAGTTGGTGTTAAAACACCTTAGAGTTTATAGGGGTCCGAAATTTTTGGGTTATTGTCCATGGTTGGGCGATCTTGATTTATACTTGATTGGTTGAGTTATGAATTGCTTATTGCAAATGGATTTTGAATTAAATTGTTTATGTGATTTAGCATTGAATTTATTGTTTTTCATGTGTATGTGAAACAGATGGAGAACATTGATGATATGAAAAAATAATTACTTTAACTTGCACTACTTGAAAGATAATGGAGTCACAGTTTCTGAGTTCATAATTGGAATTATTACCTTGGCCTTTACCCTTTATGAGAAGTATTACTTGGAAGTCTTGACCCAACCACCTTGGATGATTCTTTTAGCCTTGGCTCATTTACCTAGGGTTACAAAATATCAACATCTTTTTGACAAGTATGGGGATATAATCAAGAAAAATGGGATGTGGAATGAAAAGCATCATCATGAAGGGAAATGGTTAGCAACCATGTCTAGCCTTAAGAGGGACTTACATTATGTGGAGTGTGAGTTTAAACCCAAGAGAAAAGTTGTGAACATTCCCAAGCCTTCAAAGGGTTGTATCTTTAGAGAAGATGACCAAATGTACTACCTAAATGCCCAATTACCTTTTTCTTATCGAAGGGAGCGTCATGAATTTATGGAATCCAGTGATGAGTCCATACCACCTCTTGGTAGGAGTAAGAATTACCGTTCTCCTAACCGTACTCCAAGCGATGAACCTCTAAAATGTCCTAGCCCAAAAGTCCATTTCCATGTTGCAAAAAGCCTAGAAATCGTGCCCAAATTGCCAAAGAAAGAGCCCAAAATCCCAATGCTTCTTCAAGCCAACCTCGTGGTGATGTAAGCCCAGTAAAAAGCCTAAGTTACACTCCTAGCCCGGACAGAAATCTAAGTGATTCTGGGTCAAGCTCTTCAGACCATATTCCAAGCTATAGTGGCTATAACCCAACTCTCATGGCTGAACCAAGTGATAAGCAAGATGATCCAGATTATGATCCTATTGAAGATGGTTATGCTCGTAGTGATGCTTGATTGAATGATTTTGAACTATGATTTGTTTAATGTTTCAATAATTGTCCTAAATGACAAAGTTGTATTTTCATTAATTATTAATGAAATAAAATGATTTATTTGAAATTTTTCTATGTTATTAAGTGAATTAAATGCTTATATGATAGAACTTTTTTTAATTTTCAAAGTATGATAATTATACCCAGGAAGTATGTCTACAAGAATAAGAGACCAAGTGAGAAGTAAGCGCACTAGTTCCAAAGTAGGGAAGGTCCTTAGAAAGCTAACCCATATTATTGAGAACATCACAAAAGTGGTGAACAAAGGAAACCGAAGCTTTGACCTTGACTCTTACAGTGAGGTTTTCAAGAGAGTTGTTGCAGCCAAACCACCTGTTACTTGGAAAGGAGGACCCTGCCAGTCTTGAAAACTGGATTAGGGAGTTTGATAAGTTGTTTGATGCAATCAATTTCCCAAGTGAGCTGAGGGTGAACAATGGGGTTTATTATCTAAGGGATGAAGCTGACTTATGGTGGGCCCAAAGAAAAGATGAGCTGTTGAAGAAATCAAACTTTAGGTGGGATGAGTTCAAGGAAGCCTTGAGAGAAAATCAGAAAAGTTTTACCCTTCCTGAGAAAGCAGAAGTGCATGGAGTTCACCAACCTAAGGATGAAGAACGTGTCAATCAGTGAATACTACAACAAGTTCATTGAGTTGATAAGGTTTACCCCGGAAGTAGTCCCTACCAAAACCATCAAATCTCAAAGATTCAAGCAAGGCTTAACCTTAACCCTTCAAGGTAAGTTAGGGGAGTGACCTTTGAGACCCTGGATGAAGTGTATGGCCGTGCAGCCCATCTGTACAGAATCAAGGGGAGGGAAATGGAGCATGCTGGAGAGAAAAGGAAGAACCCAGACTCTTTCCACGGGGGTAAAAAGAGGCATAAGCCCAATGGTAACTACCAAGGGAATTCTGAGAGGAGAGACAACAAGGGAGGCTTTGGGAAGGGGAATGGAGGACAGTCGTCCAATGCTAAGGGTAATGGAAACCAAAGGGGTGATAGACCCAAGAGGAAGTACATCTGTAAGAGGTGTGAGAAAGACCACCCAGGGAAGGACTGTGAGGGGAACCCAGTAACCTGTCGTTACTGCTAGAAGTTGGGACATCGTGAGTATGAGTGTTTCAAGAAGGAGCCTAACGTTAAGTTAGGAAAAGTGAAAGTGTCGAGTGCTCCTAATAAACCACCCTACTCTAGTGGACCTACACCCAAGGTTGGAACCAGTGGCAGTGTGGGAAGTGCCCCAAAGGGTCGTGTGTTCGTGATGAATAGGCGTGAGGCTGAGTCTACTAATGATGTGGTAATTGGTGTTTTCTCTATAAGTTGTTTGCCTGTGAAAGTCTTGTTTGATTCGGGGGCTTCCCATTCTTTTGTTTCTAAGAGAGTAGTTGGAAGTCTCGGGTTGAGCAAACCAGCTCTCTTTTTGCTCGTCAAACTTTTTGGAGTCTGACTGATGGCTGGATGAGCAGAGGTTGGTGCTTGAATAAAGCTCTCCGCCTCCATCAACGCCTCTTGGAGGGTGAAGACCCTCTTTCTGACGAGGTCAAACTTAAAGGTTGACCCGTCCTTCAGACCCTTAAAGAAGTCTGTGTAGGCTACCTCGTCAGACAGCCCTTGAATCTGGATTCTCACCAGATTGAACCGCCTGACGTAGGAGCAGAGTCCTTCTCTCTCTCCCTACCGTATGGTGCTCAAGTCGAGGCTTGTTTTCTTGGCAGGAATGTTCATCAAGAAGTTGAAAGCAAACAAGAAGGCAAGCCTCTTGAAGCTATTAATGCATCCGGTTGGTAAGTTGCCAAACCATTGTTGGGCTATACCCTTCAAGGTAGCCGAGAAGCATCTGCACCACATGCATCATCCAACCCCTGCATGTGCATAAGGTTGGTGTAAGCCATGAGGTGATCCTCAAGGTTGGTGGTACCATCATAGACACCAACCAAGACATTCTTAACCTTGGTCGGCTATGCCGCCTCGGTTATTTCCCTGGTGAACGTAGAAGTTTGTTCACCAAGTCTGAGTAGCCAGAGCTGCCAGTCCAAGGGTTAGACGTTATGTGTCGCTTGTCCTCCAAAGAGGGCCGACTGCATGAAAGGTGGGACATATTGCCCGTATGACATATGAGGCACATATGGGACTGACCTAATCATCTGAGGGCTAGTATGGACGGACTTGCCGCCTATATGGCTTTCATGCAAGGATTGAGAATTCCTTGCAGAGGTGTTTTTAAAGCTGTCTGGAAAGCTCGATGTGGAGGCTGATGTAGACAGCTGCTGACTCTTGTTATACTCGACGATGTGTCGAGCATCAGAGAAGGTTTTCTTGCTGCCATCCGGATGAACAGCTCGGATGACCTTCCTTTTGCCCGTCTGAGGCAGAAGGATCTTGGACCAGTCAATGGCGGGTGTGGCCTTATCCTTTGGATGTGGAGTAGGCTGTCTTTCTCTGACTGGCTTTCTCCTCTCAGCTTGAGGAGTCTTCTTGGCCGACTGACCCTTGCTAGAGCCAGTCGTCCTCTTGTTGATCAGGTCCTTGATTTTACCCTTGAAACTTGTCATGAATTCATGAGTTCGTCTCAGGTGACTGGAGCTTGACCCTTTGCCGTTTTGGTGTTCCCAAGCGGTGGTCTAGTAAACTTGCTGGGACCAGCTTTGTTATTGCTCCGTTCCAGTATATCCTTGGGACGGATGCGCTTAGAAATGAGTGACCCATCAGGGGCCACATAAGTTTCGACTTCACAGTCGTTATCTATATCATGGTCCGTATGGACTTCCCCATCGACCGTAGGCTGGTTGGGTTCAGGTGGCGATACACAATCTTGAACCATCTTAGAGGTACTTTCCCCACAAACGGCGCCAAATGTTTTGGGTGCTTTTGGTCCATCGGGAGAGTTACGTCACCAAAACTGGCCCAACGCTGTCTGAACCTGCAAAACACGGAGACTCCGGTTGGTAGGAGCTCCGCCTCCGATGATCAAGTTAGTATTGGTTGTAGAAGATGAAAAGGTGTAGAAAAGGTAAAGGGGAGATCTTCTCGGATTCCGAGATCAGGTGTTTTCTCTGATGTAAGAGAATGTAGGACTGTTATAATAAATGAATGTATCCCTAAAATGGGGGAATATCCCTATTTATAGAGTCATTGGTAATTGTGCCCGTTCTTAGGTCACTCTGACCTAATTCTGATGGGCTGCGCCGCATTGCGGCTTTCTTGGGATTTGGGCCCTAAAGACCATCTTTTCTCCCGAACTCTGGGAGCGCCATGTGTCAAATAAGGATAGGTCCACTTTGGCCTTATCTTGGGCTGACACGTGTCGTCTACTGGCTGGACCACATGGCATGGGTAATTTTAACCCAAAACAATTGTCATGATTGAAAGCATGTTTAATTAAACTAAATGTTTAATTTGGTTTGGAATATTGAAAGAGAATTTTATTATGATTCATATAATTTTTATTGATGTTATGAGCATGAGGAAAGAGTTTTTTAAGTGTCTAAGGACACGAGGATTAAATTACATTTTCGGTGCCTAAGTGCACTTAAGGTGTTTCCAACACCGAGGGATAGGATTTGTGGCGCATTATGCATTTAAGGTGTCTTTGACACCGAGGTAGATTAAAAAGGGTTCAACATTAAAGATTATGTGGTCACTAATCATTCAAGAATTAAATTGGTATACTTGGTTGCTTGAATGACATTGATTATTGTTGTTGCTATAGTTTGTGAGTCATCACCAAGTTAAATAATATGTAAATAATGTAAAGTGAAAGAGATTATGCACTAAAACTCTTGGAACATATATACCTTGAGTATGAACATATGAGGGGAGTTATGCAACTTTATATTTGACCATAACTTCTACTGGGAGTACAGGACGTTGTATATTCCTTTTTATTAATGTGCACGAATTCCACCACTTACGAGTGGTTCTTTTATACTGGCACGGTTAGCTCCTGTGTTTAGGGGTGTGCAGAAATGGACCTAGACCGGAAAACCGACCGGGACCGGACCGGATCGGGGGATTTCGGGTCGGTCTTCGGTCCTCACAAATTGGTGATTCCGAGTTTTCGATCCGGTCCGGGTCAGAATGGACCGGAAAGTGTATTTTTGTAATATTTTGGGTAAAAACATTAAATTTAATGTTTCTTTTTCTAAAAAATTTAGGTACAAAAGTTGTAATTTATAAATTCTAGGTACAAAATAGGAAAGAACGCAAACAAAAACAAGACATTAAAAATGTATGTATATACTGAGATACTAAAATGAAAAAAAAAAGAAAGAATATAACCGGTCCATTCTGGTCCAAAATCGGACCAAAATAAACAGGTTCGGACCGGAACCCAGGCTGGTTGATTACGATGTGGTACCGATCCTCAGAAAAAATCGATTCCAGGTTCTGGTCCATTCTGTTCCGGTCCGGTTTTGGGCCGGTGCACAGCCTTACTCGTGTTAGTACCCCTTTTATTGGGACAAGTTAGGGGAAAACCTATTCGATGCGTAATCAAGCTAATAAAAAATTAGTTATTTATTGAATGTTCATGTTGTATGTTGTATGCTTGTAAACAGGTGCAACAAGGTAAGTTGTGTGATTGATAGGATAAAAGCATGTTAGTGTGTTTCATTACGCTTATGTACTCAGCTTTGCTGATTGTGTGTTTGCATGTTTGTTTGGCCTTGTCTTTACCTTAGCCCTACGATGACCCATTTCTAATGGCGAGTAGTGAGGACAAGTAGAGTGAAGCTTTTCAGGCGATGAAGCATATTCACGATGAACATGAGTGAAGAGCGAATCATGCTTAGTTCACGTAGAAATATGATGTGTTTTATTGCATTATTATTATTATTTATTTATCGTGCTTGCAAACTAACGCAAAGGTCTTGGTATTTCTCGGTTTTAATAAGAGCATACAATGGTTCCAAGTTGTAGGTTGACTTTGTTTGACTTTATTTGACTTTTCTTTGACTTTACCTTCATTGGGTTTTGACTTTGAAGTTGACTTGTTTTGGATGGTTTTAAAAATAGTCTTCCGTTGTGTGTCTTTGATTATTGCTTTAGCTGTTTTCACGGTGGGGGTAATGTCTTAGATTTTCCTAATTCGTATTTTAAAAAAAGCAAAACATGTATTTTAAAGGAAAGGAATTTCTAGGGTGTTACAAAAATGATATAGATTATACACAGAATATTTTCTTCAAAAATTTTTGGAAAAAAAAAATTGTATAATAATGTACTTGCCAACTTAGATATCTAACCATATCTTTCTATAAATTCCTATACAAGTAATTATTTTTAATGTATATAATTATTATTTATAGTAAGAATATCATGAATATATATCTTTCAACCTAACATAATTAGTGAATGAAAATTTTTGTAATGTGAAATAAAAAAAAAAATTATATGCCATCAGGGATTCAGGGTCTAAAATAGAAGAAAGTTGAATTAAAAATATAATATGTAGTCATAAAAAAAAAAAATGGCATTTTAAGTTGCTTAATTTGGGATTATATAAGAAATAGATAATGGACCAAATTTTTTTTAATATTCAAATATAGTTTTAAATTGCTACTCCATAATAAAGAGTGAAAAACTGTGCCAGGTTACGAGGCAGCGACACTTGGCGTTCCAACTTTTCGCCAAGTGTCGCCTCACATTGGATAGATTTAAATAGGCTTTATAAGATAAAAAAAGTTAGTTTAGAATTCTACTAGATTAGTGCCCGTGCATCGCACGGTAGTAACAATTTTTTCCCATAATTAATTTGTAATATAATATTAAAAAATGAGGCAATTCATATGAAATATACAAATGCAATTGAGAAAAAAATTATTGTTGATTAGTTGTGTTAACAATATTTAAAAGTAGTATACATTATATTGCATTAATGATGCATGTTTTTTCCAAAAATAACTATACAATGTACTTTTAAAAAATACGTTACGTAAAATAACAAAAACCAAAAAAAAAAAAAGAAAAAAATAAATTAACGATGACATCATATATTGTTTTAGCGGGAAATTTTTTAATGATAGCTTAACATGTGTCAAAAATGATGTAAGCATGTTCTGTTTTAGTGTTAGTTAATAGATTTGGATAGAATTTTAGGATAAAATTATTAGCTTAGAGTTTTATTTTCGATAAAATACCAATATTTCAGATGTACAAATTGAATTATAATTTTATTTTAAAAAATTATTAGATTATAATTCTCAAAAATTATCATATAAATTTATATATATATATATATCATTGTTTTTTTGGGAGCAAAGAAAGTAGTTCAAAAAGTACAACATTCATTTATAATATATCCTAATCAATTTAAATACAAAACTTCACAATCTAATATGATTTTATTACTTTTATGTAGAACTATCAATCGGGGCGGATTACGGGTCATTTCGAGTTAAGTCCCTTCAGGTCACGGATCAAAAAATGTTCATACTAGCACACAGTTTCAGGTTTGGGTCAATTGAACTAGCTTAATTTTTTTTTTATTTGCTTTATTTTTGGCTAATTTTTAAAAGTTTCTAATATTTCAAACTTATTTTGCTATTTATCTTTAAAATTTTTTAAATCAAGCATTTTTACCAATATTACTATTACTCATTATGCCTATTACATAATTTAAATCATCACAAAATCACATCAATTCCTAACTAATTTTGTATCAATGATAAATTATAAAACTTGGTATATAGATAAAAAGTTTATGTTATAAAATTATTAACAACTCGGGCGTCGCACGGGGCACCAAACTAGTATATATATAAAGCAATTACTTTATTGACACTATAATTATATTAGATTCGAAAATGCAATGGCACGAGATCTAAAATAGTAAAACACAAAAATGTAACCTTTAAATTTAAAACAGAGTGAATAATCATTTTAAAAAAAAAAAAAATTGATTATACGTTTCTTCTCTTCTAATCTAAATCAAATCTATCAACTTGTGCCAATCAATAGTAGCATAGACATCAAAGTAGAAGAGACCCCAAACCATACAATATACAATAGTTTATTAGATTCTTAATTGTAATTTATTAATGTATTACCATCATCATCATTATTATTTTTAATATTGACTATTGAAAATTAAAAATGAAAGCAAAGCAATGATGCCATAATTTTTCTAACAAAAGAAAGCCAGCGAAAATCCCAAAAAAAAAAAAAAAAAAAAAAAACCACCCAACTCAACCCAACCCAACTGTTCCAGACTACAGACTTTTTTGCTTTTCCCACCTCTTCACCAAAATTCTCTTTCTCTCTCTTCAACCTTCATTCTTCATCTTCTTCTTCCTTTATTATTCAGTAGCAGATTCATTTCTAGAGAGAGAAAGTCGGCGATCTCTGTGTAGTAGAGAGAGAAAGCTTGATAGTGATTATCAATGGCGACTTTAACATGGCGGAAAGCTTACGGTGCCATTAAAGACCACACCAAAGTCGGTCTTGCTACAATTAACAGTGATTATAAGGTTTTTCATTTTCTTCCCCCTTTTTTTTCGTAATTTTGCCCTAATTTTCCGAATTTTTTGAGTCTAATTTTTGCCTATTTTTGTGCGATACTAGGATTTGGATGTTGCGGTTGTTAAGGCAACGAATCATGTCGAATGTCCGCCAAAAGAGAGGCATCTTAGAAGTGAGTAGAATTACTTTTTTTTTTTTGTAATATTTGAAGTTTTTTTTTTTTTTTTTTTTTTTTTTTTTTTTTTTTGTGGTAGATCCGTTTTTAGTGGATTGAAAATTTGTTGATGTTTGGTAATTGATTTCAGAGATTTTGCTTGCTACATCTGCAATTAGGCCTAGGGCTGATGTTGCGTATTGCCTTCATGCTCTTGCTCGCCGATTAGGCAAGACTCGTAATTGGACGGTACTGTCTTAATTTTTTGATTAGTATCATATAATCATGATTTTGTCAAGTGTATTTAAATTATTCTTTGTTTGCTTGCATATTTTATGTATTCTTTTACTGGTTCTCGTTTTATGACCGTTTCTCTGTAAATTAAGAAATGAAATGATACCTCTTGCTCACTCCGCGATGAATTTTGGGCTGAATTTAATTAGTTTTTGCTATGAATTAGTATTATTGTTGTCGAGACTGAGTTTTGTTGGTTCATCATATTGATTTTGATTAGTGTCAGTGATGTAAACTTTTACAACATATTATGCGAAAGCCAGGTTTTTCAATGTTGAGAGGTTCTTTTGTTTGCAGGGGGAATGTAGTCTGCCTTAAAAAGAATTGTAGGATCTGATATTGTATGTCTTTTATTATTTTGTTCGAACACTTTCTTTTCTTCGTGTGTCCTAAATTTTATTGGAACACTTCCTATTTGGAAAATAATCCATTATTAGGGCCCCAGTCCCTCTCACATTCATTTCAACAACTTAACACGTAAAACATTCTGTTCATACAAAATTTTGAACTATTGGCACTCCTTAAGATTTTGCACTGGGTTGTGCAAATTTATTCGTCTGTTCCATTTTGGTGATTTATCTACTCCTCTATCTTCATGCTTTACTAAGGTTGGGTGGTACCCATGTTGCATTGTGCATGTTCTTTCGTGAGCGGGCTTATCGCTTGTCAAAAGAAAATGTGTTGGGCATCTATGGATTATTCAATATATAGCCTTTTTCTAAATTTAGCAAATTTATTGTTATCTTAGTTATAATAGTTTTTTTCTGTTACCTAATGCATCCATACTTGTCTTTTAGATTTAGTTATTTAATATTGGAATTAAGATGGATCCATTTATTATATTGATTCATGTTGGACCTTTTCTATTTATCCTTAGTTGCACTTTACTTTTTGATGTCATAGTTTGTAATCTTTGATAGAGTATTTCCATTCATACAAACATCAAAATATTAATGTGCGTGGTGTTGTTTGATTTGTCTCAATGAGTATTCTAAGGGTAATAAATTTTATTATTCATAGGCATTAGTGATCAATGTGTGAAATGGATATTGAAAAAAAAGGTGTAACCATTATAGTGAAACGAAGGTAAATTTACTTGCAAGCTTTTGGACGATGGACTCTGTAGGCTTCTGTCTCGTATGTAGTAATGGAAATTTAATATTACCAGGGAGGTCTTAGACCAGGTCTGTCCTGCTCTCTGTGTTGGTACTCTTCCTAGAAGGTGATCGGCAAAGGGAGGGGATTTAGGTGGTTGTTTGGCCCTCTTTGGGGGTTCTGTTTAGTTTGGGGTTAAGCCTGTTTACAGGTTTGTAACTTTGTACAATTGTACAGTTTTTTTGGCTTTAATATATCTCTTACTTTCCAAACAAAAAAAAAAAAAAAAAAGAAATTTAATATTGCTTGTTGCACCACTTCATGCTGACTTTCTGATCACAAATAAGGAAACAAACCACAGTCGCGATTTGTTGATGTGGCATCTCATGGATTCTTGTTGTGAATTGATGTAATAGAAATTATTCAATTTTGTCATTAGTTGCAGCATATCTCTAAATTACTGTTCAAAATATACTTTTTAGCTCTTAGGATATTGTTTTGTTGTTCAGTATGGAGTTGAAGGTGTTTTAACTGTATAGTGACTATATTGTGAGTGTAAAATTTTTGAATTTAATTGCCTGTTGATGTTTAATGGCTTTAATATTGGATTAAGACGTTCGATACCGTTACATTTCAATCTTTATTGAAATGTTTAACACTCTCTATACTATATACACGGCATGATTATAATATACTATAACCTAAGCATATCATGGATCAACAAGTTGTGAATTTATCATAGAACGGCATCTTGCCGTCTTCATAATTTAGGGTCCTTGATTTAACTCCATGGTGCTGAACTGCTGATCGATTAACTAACTGTCATTTCCTTTTGCCTAGCTTTGGGCCCGTGAAATAAAGCATGATCCATTTACCATTTTTTTCTATGCTACATTGCTATAGCTATATACGAAGTATGTGACAGATCTGAACTTCACCACATTTGCTGTATTACTTTTTGTTGGGAAAGAATCCATTGATTTGGTTACTGATGAACATAACGTGTACATGTATACTTGTCTTAGTTTATGATTTTGTTGGGAGAACCGTAGCTGTATGCTATAGTTTATGATGCATAGACTTATGAGGATTCTTGTGTTGTTTTTTCCCCACCTTAATGAACAGGTTGCATTGAAAACATTGATAGTTGTCCATAGGCTGTTGAGAGAGGGTGATCCAACTTTTAGGGAAGAACTTCTTGGTTTCTCCCAACGTGGGCGTGTACTGCAACTCTCCAATTTCAAGGATGACTCGAGTCCAATCGGTTTTCCTTTAATCTTTTATCTTTTTCTTGGTTATGCTTGTTCATTTTCACATGTTCAGTTTGCTCCTCTTTTTTCTGCATGTTGCATTATCTTATGTAGCTTTATAATTGAAAATTGCAGCTTGGGATTGCTCTGGTTGGGTTCGTACTTATGCACTTTTCTTAGAGGAACGGCTTGAGTGTTTCAGAGTTCTAAAATATGATATTGAAGCTGAGCGTCTACCAAAACCTGCTGATGGGCAGGAGAAGGTGTGTATTCTTTCACTTTTTTCTTTTTGAAATTTTAGTTAATTTTTTTCAACTTATCACTTTGTTTTAATTAGAAAATATTAGCATATGTTAAATGTGTTATAGCTGTTGGATCCATTACATATTTGCTAGACACTCAAACGCATTGCTGACTAGTTAAGCCATTTTATAGCATTTGTCTTTTTAGAAATTTTAATGCCATAGATAACCTCAATACCTCATGCTGTTTAAGAATAGTTGGTGATGGTTTTGAAGCTTTGATTATGAGTAGATGCTACAGTGTGCCATGAGGAATGAGGATTCCTTAGTTTGAGTGAAAGTCTTAGGTTTGTTAGGCTCTAGGCACTTTGAAGGGCATAGAGTTCCTAAAGATCAGATGTGAGGTATGAGATGTAGGCATGCCATTTACTATTGAGAATTGCTTCTTCCTTACATTCGGGATAATCCTTTTTTATTATATACTTCCTCCGTTTTTTATCAGATGCATCACTTTCTAAAAATAGAATTTTCAATTTAGATGCATCACTTAACTTTCTAGTTAATTAATTCTCTCTATCTCTCTCCTATCACATGGTCTCTCTTTATTTTTTTTCTCTTTATCTCTCTCTACTCCAAAAATTGCCTAGGACTCCGTAATTACAGAATTGATGCAACTAAAAAAAACGGAGGAAGTATTTTTATTTTTTAACTATATTATGTGTAATAAGTAAATTATTGCTACATATAAAATTTGCTTACTACTCACATTAGTAAGAGAAATCGTGTCTATGGGTTTTGGCTGAGTGTGACTCTTGTCTTCTCCCTTTAGTTAAGAAAAGTGAATTGCTAATTGCTAAAAAAATAAAATAAAACAGAAAAAAAAAAGGAAATAAAGAGGTAAAACCGCAATAAGTAACGGCATTGTTGTCCCCCCTCCTTTCTCCTCTCCCAATCCACTGCACAACCACCACCTATACTGCTACCTAACCTACACCCCTACGTAGGCCACTGCAACTGCCACTTGACCAATCTTTGCTCTCACTGATACCTGACCAACTGTAGTTGCTGCTGCCACCTTACCAAACATTGGCCCACAACATCATCTAACTAGCCTCCACTACCTGTGTTACCTGACAGAGTGAGTCCTACTTAACCAGCCATCAAGAATCAACCACCCCACTGAAACATCTACCACCACCAAACCAATCACCTTGACCACCAAAACGTGGTGGTGCCTCTGAAATCTGTCTCTTCCCTTGGAGGAGGTGGAATTCAGAGACACTACCCCATATTGGTTGTTGGAATTGGCTGAGTTGCGGTGTTGGTCAGGTGAAGTGGGGTTGGCGATGGTAGTGGTGTTGGCTGGGTGGGTTTCTTGGTTGGTTGGTGAGAGTCTAAAGAGGGGAGAGACAAAAATGTCCTTTGACATGTGGTACGAGTGATTTCCTCTGGAAATTGCAACATCCTAAAAATTTTGTGTAACGCTGTAAAGTAGATACGCAATGCTGCCCATGGCTCATGTATTGGCCATACCCTTGTAATTTCTTAGCTTTTGTATTTTCAAAGGTCAAAAATATAGAAAAAATGACAATGAAGCTGAGAATTGATAAGAAGTCCTCAAAAGCTGGAGAAAAATTGAAATAATGAGTAGAACAATTAGAAGGGCTGGAAACAAAATAGAATCATTCCAAAGAAGTTAAACTCTCATGGTTTCCTTGTTGTCACCTCAAACTATTTTCTCTAGTGCTCTAAACCAGAGGATCTGAAGAAGGGTGGGCATAGTAGATGTGTGAAAATGCAAGGAGGGAAAAAATTAGAGAAAGGACACAAAGTCTGTTATGACTTCGAGAGCAAGCCTAGTATGCAAGTTTCTTTATTTTGGTCCCATTCCTCCTTGTTCACAATAGAAGCATAACGTTTTGGAACTTTGCCCATGGCTTACTCTACCTTCTTTCCGCTAGGTGAGCCATGAATGCACAGTGTTGTTCACATCATTATCCTTGCTATTCCTGGGTGTTTTTTTTTCTTTTTTTTTTTGCTATGTACTCGGGCCATCCCTTCTGTTGCCCTTTTCTTCACTCCTCAGCATTCCTTAGGCGCACTTTTTTGAGACTTAGGTTTGAGGAAAGATGTCACCAGATAGGCATAGTCCCGTTATTGGACCTTCAGCATGGGAAATTGTATCATGTTTTTGTAGTCATAATCTCATATGGTGAAGCTAGCCAGGTTTAGCCACAATTATTATCAGTAAATTAGTGTGAATTATTAATGTGCTTTATATAGTATAAAACCTCATCTTTTTTTTTTAATTTTTTTTTTTTTGAGAAATACTTGCTTAGCTTTGCTGTTTAAACCGTTTACAGGGTTACAGTAGAACCAGGGATTTGGATTCAGAGGAACTTTTGGAGCAGTTGCCAGCCTTACAGCAGTTGCTCTATCGTCTTATTGGATGCCGGGTATTTGGTTTCTCCTCTTTTAATTTTTCCCCGATTAATTTTATGTTAATTTTTCATGACTTTTTTATTTCTCATAACAGCCAGAAGGTGCTGCTCTTGGAAATTATGTGATACAGTATGCACTTGCTTTGGTATGTAAAAACCTATCTATTGATTTATTGATCTTTTTTACTGCTTTTCTAAGCTTGAGGTGCTGGCTTCTGTTGGATACTTCCATTAATGTAGTTACATTTGTCTGTCCACCAATACTTTGGAATTCTTTTTGTAAATTTTATGATGCTTGAAGAAAATGAGTTTATGGTGGAAGATTGGTGTAATTTATGCTTTAGAAGACATTTTGTTGTTTTATGTGCCCTTATGCTATTAAATTGAAAATACTCGAAAATCTGATAGTATTTTGAGCTTGATTCTCAAACTTGTGGTATGCATTAACTAGAAGCTTATCACTTGAGTATTCATGAGCTATTCTTAAGCTTTTATGGAGCTAGAATATTAGATTATGGGTATGCCAGATTATCAGGTTATGATTGATGATGTGAGAGAATGAAACCTATGCGAGTTTACATTCATGACAGTGGTGTATACAAATGTTGTTGAATAGTCTATATTGAACGAGGAAATAAATATTGGTAAGATAAGAAAGCAACATATTTTATTGGCTGCATTGTTGTTGCTTGCTGGCGTCTTGTTTGTATTACCTGCTGACGTGGGCCATATAACTATAGCCCAACTTCTTTATTGCTATCTGGTGTTGGTATCTATATTGCTCACAACATCATGTTGTTATGGTCCTGGTTTTGAATTATAATTTATCATAGCAAAATAATGCTATACGTATATATGTTTAAAGCATTTTTGTACATTTCAGCATTTAACACTACATTGGCCTTTACTCTTTAAGCTTGACCTGTATTCTTTGTATCTTTTGTTTAATATGGGGCTTGTCTGTTGTTTAAGCGTTTTATTGACATCCATTTTCTGACCTAAGTAATGTTAATGAGTTGGTTAATCTCTACAAGAGTGTACTAAAGGTTACCTTTTAACTTTTGTTAAGGTCAACTCTTCCCCATCAAGGTTACCCATGAATCTCACCTCATTAAAAGTCAACTTTGTTTCACATTCCACCCATCTTATTTAGAAGCCTTGATCCGGAGATCTGTGATTAGCTCAGCAGTTAAATATACAAGCTAAGAGGTACACGCTATGCGTGTACCACATAAAAAATTAGGAAAAAAAAAAAGAAATTAACCATTAAAAAAAAAATCAAGAGCAGTTTTTTTCAAGAAATAAGTGGAGCAGTTATTATAGGGTAGTTATGACAGATAGTTTTTTTTATTTTTTTATTTTTAATAATGGTTTATGTTTATGGGTAGTTATGGTAGGATAGATTTTTTTTTTTTTTTTTTTTTTTTTTTTTTTTTTTTTTTATAAAAAAAAAAATTTATTATTAATTGTGGGTAAATAATGTTTTTTAAAAAGTAGAAGGGTTTTGTAGGAAAAATTAAATTTATCGACGAAGAAGTCCTTTCTCTTTATATAGTACTATAGATAACTAGTAATTTGCAAGTTGCTACACTGTCAGATTTGGGTTCTCAGTTACATACTTGCATATTCCCTGTCCCTCTCTCTCTCTCTCTCTCTTACTTTTTAAATGCTACGTATGATTATCTGGTACCAAGAGTATTATATAAATTATGGTTGTTTGACTCTTAATCATCTTTGCATTTGACATTTATTTGCTCTCCGAATCATCCCACTTAGAGGAATTATTGGTTCTTTCTTGTTACAGGCTCTTAAGGAAAGTTTCAAAATATATTGTGCCATAAATGATGGTATTATTAATCTGGTTGATAAGGTAAATTGGATTTTTACTTATATCACATATTTTAAGGCACTTGTGCAAACAAGTCACACTGAATTTCAAGTTTTCTTGTGGCAGTTTTTTGAAATGCCAAGACATGAAGCTGTGAAAGCCCTTGAAATCTATAGAAGAGCTGGCCAGCAGGTGATGATAATTGATAATTACAGCTTCCTAATTGTTATTGTTTATAGTAGTGCTTCTTAGAGCACTCTCTCTTTCTCTCTCTCCTCTTTTTTTTTTTGGATAAAACTTGATATTATTAATTAGCTTTTGCTGTTTGAACTAATCTTGGGAGCCTGCTGACGTTTTACCTTCTACCATATGATAACTTGTTTGCTTTATGGTTATTATAGAGAGGAATGTATATGAAGGGATTAGGAATGGCCAGATGGGTTTGTTTATGAAAATTTCTATTTGATATTTTAGGTAAAAATTAATGACGCAAAGTTAATAGATTAAAAATTTATCAATATAAATGCACTAATTGGGGACTAAGCTCGATTATTTTACCGAGTCAAGTATTATATGTAAAACTATCTTGAAATTTCAATGCAGGCTGCAAGTCTCTCCGAGTTTTATGAGGTTTGTAAAGGATTGGAACTTGCTCGAAACTTCCAGTTTCCTGTTTTGAGAGAGGTAATTATTAGTGATACAGGTTTTGTTAAATGTAGTTATATGAGTGATTATTTGTTTGATGATGTTAGTTATGGTGGCTATATGTTCTATCTTACTTTTGCAGCCACCACAATCGTTTCTTGCAACCATGGATGAGTATATCAGAGAGGCACCTAAGATGGTAGATTTGCCAGCACAGCAGCTTGTAAGTTTGACTTCTAAATTGCTGATAAATTTTGTATTTATACCCTATCATGTAGAAAAAAAATTATCATGTTACCTTGATATTGATTAACCTTTTTTGTCCATATTTTGAATCAGGAATTCCCGGAAAGGCTTTTACTGACATACAAACCAGAGGAGAACTCTCTTTCTGAAGATGATAAATCAACTGTTGAAGATCCTCAACCAGTGGCTTCAGATGATTTGACATCTAGTGCTGAAGCTGCTCCTGCTACTACTGAAGCTCCTCCACCTGCTATGAATATGGACTCTGGCGATCTGCTGGTATGTCACTCCTTGATTAGGATGTTATATTTTACTGATGAGATGGCTCCATATGATTGAGTAAAAGTTATTTAACATTTTAATTTAAAAAAAAGTTTACCCGAGTTTTTATCTATCTTGAGTAAGGTCTATTTTGTTCTGCACTTTCTTCATGGAGTTAAAGAGGAGAGTCATGTTTGATGTGGAAAATTTGGATGCTTTGTAATCATTATTAAGTTGTGGGGGAAAAATTGTAGAGCTGTCAATCTCTGACACGACACTACAACACGACCAAAGCTGACACGACACTAAGACGAAGTTACTGAAAGAAAATATGAAGTCAACACGACACAAAACCAACCCGAACACGACTTGTTTAGATAAAGTGGTCAAATTATGCATCATCCTAAATTTTACATAGTTTTGATAGATTTTGTGACCGTCATGAAATTGACACGAGATCAAACATAAACACAACATGACACGACTTTTTGACAGCAAAAAAAAAATTGTGTGTGTGTGTGTGTGACACGACACTAAGACGAAGTTACTGAAAGAAAATATGAAGTCAACACGACACAAAACCAACCCGAACACGACTTGTTTAGATAAAGTGGTCAAATTATGCATCATCCTAAATTTTACATAGTTTTGATAGATTTTGTGACCGTCATGAAATTGACACGAGATCAAACATAAACACAACATGACACGACTTTTTGACAGCAAAAAAAAAATTGTGTGTGTGTGTGTGTGTGTGTGTGTGTGTGTGTGTGTGTGTGTGTTTTCCTATCTTGGGGGAAATCCCTTTACCTTGAAAGCATCCTTTAAAGAGAATAAAATGTTAAGCATCCTTTAAAGAGAATAAAATGTTCTACAATATAGTAAGTCTAAAAGCAAACCCACAAACCAATAAAATAAAATTACAAAATGATCGAGTAAAATTTCAAAAGCTGCTCTTGTGGAGATCTGGTGATTGTTATGTTGCCCGGACTCGGGTACTGCTTTCTCACGAGTACGTGTCCCATCATACTACTCGCCTGTTTTGTGATAAATTTTCACGGTTTTGGCTTAATATAGAAGTTTGAAGTGTTTTATTTATGCCTTAGTGTTGAGAATTAGACACATATACTTTATCTAAGATGAAGATTCTGAGTAACATTATTTGTTATTAAAAAACAATTAGTTGCAACCTGAGCAACTCTGAAATCATCAAAATCACCTCCAAGTGGCTAAGCATGCATGAGTGCATGCTGCATACAACTGAAAATCTGTGAATGATCACCAGTCTAATAGGCTAATAGCTCTTTAAGGAGAGCTGGCTTGAGGGGCGGCATTAGTATTGGCACATAAAGGGGCTGAAATTGGTGGGCGGAAGTTTTAGTGAACTGTGGATGTATCTTGCCCAGTATTGGACCACCAACACAGCATAGATGCTTGACATACACAAAAACCAGTGATCTGGTGTCAAAATAAAGCTTGAACAACTTTGTGAGACTATCTGAGGGATAGACTTTTTCACAACCTTGAAAAGCCAAATATGAACAGAAAGTTCCTAAAAAAATGCCAAGTTTAAGCAATAGAGGTCAATATGCGGTAGCTTGGGTTTCTTTCTTTTTATCCTTCCAAAAGAAAAAAAAAAAAAAAACTTATCCTATAATCATATGCAATCACTAATGCTTCTGAAATCATTTTATCAGATGAAACCATAGTGTACATGTATATATGGGAAAAAAAGGGAATATGAGGGATGAGTGGATATAAATTTGGAATATCAAACTAACATGTACCTTCTCGTATGCAATTGACACCGTGCTATTCTTTGGCTTCCTGATTTTTGCTGTCATAATTATTAGTTTTCTGACTGCAGGGGTTGAATGATGTTACACCTGATGCAACAGCCATTGAGGAAAGTAATGCGTTGGCGTTGGCCATAGTGTCATCAGGTAAATTTCCGTGTTTTTTTCTTCGTACTTTTATGTATTTCTGTTTGTTCCTTTTATTTTTGGAAACTAATGTCCATATTTTTTTATTTGGAATGAGAAGATGCTGCTTCAACCTCCAATTCTGGCACTGCTTCAGGCAATTTTGATCCATCTGGCTGGGAACTTGCTTTGGTCACAACTCCAAGCACTGATATTTCTACTCATACTGAGAGGCAACTGGTATGTGGTATCCTTCTGTAGCATCGCTGGTTTCTATAGCTTAAAATTTGCATAAACTTTTGAAGGAACGAACCATTGAGGAAGCTAGCGCAAGTAGTGTGTGTTTTACTCTTATCTAGCAGGAAGATATTTATTGTGTTTTTCTTTTCATCTTGAGAAGCTATCCTTCTGAGTTCATTGATGATGCATGATGCATGTTTTGCATACTTTCTCGTTAATTCATTCATCTCTCTCTCTCTCTCTCTCTCAGTGCTTCTGTCTTAGTATGCCCATGTTTCTTGAGTTTGGGATGAATGTCTAACACTAATATCAATTTTAAAAGATTTGGCAGATTTGGCCTACTATATAAATCTTAAAGATGAATGTCAAAGACATTGTTTTTAACTAGGGATCTGGTCAAAAAAAAAAAAAACACTAGGGATATGGTTAAATAGAAGGTAAAATATCAATCCCTGAACATTTTGACATATTATATAAATTTCCGCGAGTTAAAGAATGCGAGCTAAATTACAAATGTAAACTTTTTCTTACAGGTATTGTTTGCTTGTTTATTTCAAGTTTTTGTTGAATTCTGTTTATGTGGTGTATTTCAAGTGTTACTTCCTGTGGTGTTTTGGGTGGTTGCCTTGTGAAATTATAATCTACTCGCAGAAATCCAGTAAATAAAAAAAGGAGAAGATAGGGATGGCTACATATTCTAATAACCTTTTTTTTGCTGTATGTTGAGATAAGTAGGTTAAAAGGATTTTTGTTTCAGTTGTGGGACTTCCAAAATCTCTTACAATCCTTTCTTATGTATTGCAGATAAGATATTTTTGCTAAAAAAATTTAGGTATTTTATATGAACACTTCTTTAATATGGCATTATTATACATCAATTTTCAAATTCTATATCTGGATTTTATGCTATGATCAATATCGTTTGATAAGGATTGCTCTCTATTTAGCTTTTGGAAAGAGTGCTCTTTGCTAGAGTGCTTGGGTGGGGATTGGAACCTAGGTGGAGTAGAAATTCAGTTGGAAGAACCATTTTTCCAATGACTACATTGTCTACACTCAAATTCTATAATTTAGACTTTCCAAACATGTAATTAGGATTGGACCAGTTTGGCCAGAATTAGATGATGCAAATATGGAACTTGCAGATAGTTACTAGCCTACTATGGCTGCATGGAAATATGTCCTTGAAGTACGTATTTGTGCAAGCTTCTTGTTGAAAAGCTTTACAATTTGATGCCATACTAAATTGAAAATTGGGGGGAAAAATTCCTTGATGTTATTTGATTTTGTTGTGGTACCTTCCTGCGGTTCTTTTTTTGTCTTGATGATTATACCTCACCATGAATCCTGACTTGGTTTATCATTAATGATCTCTTTTGCTGTGAAAGAGGCAATTGATCAATGATGTATATGAAGCTAGTGGCATTAATTTTTACTATGATTTATGTTAATAAGTAATATAATGAGGATAGGTTATGATCATTGGATAGGGTACATTCACGTTTTTGTATGAAAAGAAATGAGTGTGTGTGCATCTTCCTTTTACAATGCCATGTATGAATTTTATAGCATGATATGTTTTGTTTGTGGAGCTTATACAATGCTACAGCTATTTGATACTATTGGTAATATATCTTTCATTGTAGGCTGGTGGATTGGATTCACTCACACTGAATAGTTTGTACGATGAAGGAGCTTATAGAGCCAGCCAGCAGCCTGTTTATGGTGTACCATCAGCCCCCAACCCATTTGAAGTACATGATCCCTTTGCAATGTCCAACAACATTGCTCCTCCTGCTGCAGTTCAGATGAATTCTATGACTCAGCAACCGCCACACAATCCTTTTGGTCCTTATCAGGCTCCTTATCATGCACAGTCGCAGACACCTATGGGGCTTGGGGCACCAAATCCTTTCGGTGACGTAGGTTTTGGACCTT
This sequence comes from Chenopodium album, assembly GCF_948465745.1. Lineage (NCBI taxonomy): Eukaryota > Viridiplantae > Streptophyta > Magnoliopsida > Caryophyllales > Amaranthaceae > Chenopodium > Chenopodium album. The sequence continues at coordinate 22,602,528 of NC_137843.1, read as the reverse complement.
ATGCTGTTGCTCCTGTTAATCATCAACAAAATGCTGCTAATCCATTCGGGAATACAGGACTGCTGTAACCCTGGTTGGATGCAATTGGCTTTTGGCACATATGGTTTTGGTAAAGTGAGGCTATCAAAGTGATGTTAATATGTCGTAGATTTTAGGTATGAGATGTCCATACGATGAAGGCATTTCTACACTGGATCTTCTTATAGTGTAAACCTATGAAAAAAGAGATTCATTAATCCTACTGATCAAGAATAATAATTTTTATTCTTTTCTATCGAGATACAAAATATGAGGATTGTATATTTTTATTATATGGGTTCGTGTGTAAAAATATGGTAAATGTAGGGACTCGCCATGAAGTGCTTTGTGAGGTGTAATTTGTATCACTGATACTGCTGTACTTGAAATGTGTTACCACATTCGTCTTTGTTCTGAAATATGCCTCCTTTTCTGTTTGGGATAGGCCTAATCAGTTGTCATTGTAATGTTACGAGTACATGTTCAGTTTCTCTCTTTTCTCACTTTATAGTCGTATCAAAATTGGTTGAGTTTATATTAATTATTAAAAACACCATTTTACATCCTGTTGGGGTATTGTCATTTGTCACCTTGTCGGATATATTATAGTAATTGCAAGCTGGAAAGTTTCTTGTGTTATCTTAAGTCAAAGAGGCTGCTATAGAATTACAAACTACAAAGGTTAGGTTTAGTCATTAAATTGTAAATTACATCATTGATTAGGGTAACCTCAATTTTCAAACTTAACCCATGACCTCCGTGCTTAGCATCTCCTCCGTCCTGGGCAATTTGGTGACCTTTTATACCACTTCATACTCCTAATCTCTTTCCTCGTCACCTTCTAGTTCCATCCAACCTATGATTTTTCTCTCTTTACCTCTTTCTAACCTCCCACAGCATTGGTATCCACCATGTTTTAAACCAGCATAGCTGTCGAAGTTGCTGCCATCGCCAATGGCAACGTCTTACTTCACTATACATTGCCCAAGCGGGCCAAGCGCCATTGCCCTTACCTTTGACACCTATTAATGTCAAATGTAATTCCACATTTGACGTTTGTTAATGTCTATTGAGAGATTTTCCAAATATCATACTTTATCCGGTTTTTTTTATTATCACATCACTTGTCTTATTGATTAACAAGTCCTTGATATCTTCCATATTATCCCCCAACTCCCTCTATATTAGGTGACCTCTTTTTGTTTGCGGTTGACTTAGTATTACTAGGAATAGTCGATTTTGACGAAATCGGCAATTTCACAAGCACAACGCGGAAGATCGCAAGGATGAACAAATTCCACGTGCATTTCTCAATCTACGCGTTCATAACTTGATACTGCTCTTTCAACACCTCACTATTGTCGTCGCTAACAACATTAAAATTTTAGTCAATTTCAATTTCAAGTCAACTCACCTTTTCTTGCTTTAACATCCCCCCTTCTCAATTTTAACAAAAATCAGCTACCAATTTCTATCATCAATTTATTCGTTTATTAATTTATTACCTGTGGAAAAGTCAGCCAACTTCTTCCTCAGAAACTTCAGATTTTCAACCTACTTTTAATATTTTTTTTAATTTTTAGTTTTATTCCATTTCTATGGAATTTGATTGAATTTCTGAATCAAAATATGAAAACCAAAGACTTCATCAAGAGCATGATGAATCCTTTTAAATTCTACTCTGATAAAGGTACCTAAAAAAAAAAGAAAAAAAAAAAAAACCCTTTTCTTTATTTTTGTATATTGATTATTAAGATTATTACTTCATTATTTGTGATCATAGCTAAATTTCTAAAGTTTTTGTATATTTTTTTGAATTGGGTATTTGTTAGAAGGCTCAAAAGAGGCAGATTTGCAGAAGATTGCAGCACAAGAGCAAAAGCAATTTTCATATGAGACATTAATCAAAGCAACTGACAAATTTCATCCTTCTCACAAGCTTGGTGAAGGGGGTTTTGGTCCTGTTTTTAAGGTATGTTAGTTTTGTTTATTAAAGTACAAAATTTGGACCAATAAGTGATTCGGTAAGGGAGTTGTTTCAGCTATACTAGAGGTTTCGGGTTCGAGCACAGGGAATGCTCCCCGGCTTGAGCCCGGGTCATCTGGATTACTGAGTAGGATAGAGTTAAATGAAAATTAAGTATGTAAGGAAATTTTGATTGCTAAAAATAGAAATTTTGAAATTTTGTTTATTAAGTAGTAAAATTGGGAAATTTTTGTGGGTGTAGGGTAAATTGTTGGATGGAAGAGAGGTGGCAGTGAAAATGCTGTCACAGCATTCAAGACAAGGGCAGAAAGAATTCGTCAACGAGGCAAAGTTGTTAGCTCGTGTGCAACATAGAAATGTTGTGAATTTGTTGGGTTATTGTACACATGGTGAACATAAACTCCTTGTTTATGAATACGTCTCCCACGAAAGCGTTGACAAGCTTCTATTCAGTAAGATTTTCTGTCAATTTGCAATGAATTTGTCTTGTGTTTAGGCTCCGTTTGGTTTGATGAGAAATTCTTAAAATGATTTTCATGGAAAACAATTTTTTAAAGAAGAATACAATTGCTAAGTAGTTTTCCCTTGTTTGTTTTCTTACACTATAAGTTATGGAGACAAGGAAACTAGGAGTGGAAGGGTGAGGATGATTGGATGAGAGGAAAAAGGTGGTAAGGAGGTGGGAGGAAAATATGGCTTCCACTTGCTTTCATTTCGAGAGGATAGTGCTTTCCATCCCCGAGAGTTATTTTCCACCATTGGAAAAATTGTTTTTTTACCCCTTTACAAAGCAAACAAAAGAAAATGAGAATATGCATGGAAAAATAATTTTCCTGATCCAACCAAACACTCCTAGATTGTGAGGTAATTTTGTGATGGTTAGTGTGGTTGTTAGTTGTCGTGTTACTAGTTCGTATTATGACATTTCTTAACTACATTATGCTCATAAGCTCATTGTATTTAAAAAATGGTTTGTTTATCAATACTCATCACAATTGTAGAAGTATTTAGTATGCTTTGAGCAATATACTAATTTGAAATGTTGGTTGGTATTGCTAATAAATTCAGGAAACTAGAATGTTTTCTTGGACATTCCAATATTGTGCATGTGACTCTTATACGGAGTAGTTTAGTGTGAGGGAGTATTTATATTATGGCCTTTAAAGGACATATTAATATGGTGATTGTGGAGGTGAATAGTGCAAAATATTTTTTAAAAAATACTCATATATCTCAACTGAAGCAATCTCTGTGAATAAGAGGGTAAAATTACAGCAAATACTCTAGTTTTATTCGGCACTAGTAATTGGTTATTTTCTAGGGAAACGGCTGATTCTTCCATCATTAGTATGACGGTAAAACCCGTAATCCAGGTAACTTTTGGAAACTTGATTTGTTAGGGAAGGGTATACCATGGCTTGCCAATCTCCATTGCTGGACAGATGATGGAATGAATGTATCCAATGTTTCCAAGGCCAGTTTGGTTGGCATGTTAGTGATATTGAGCAAAAGGCCTTTTTACGAGATTGCTTGCCTCTGTTGTGGATGATAAGTATTTTAAGGATGACAACAAGTTTGATCCAGGCTTAGGAGAGCTTATTTGAGATCTTTTGGACCCTGTGTAGAGTTCTCAAGGTCATCAGGAGGTATTTGCAATAAAGGAGTTGTCAGAACAAGCAAAACATCCTTCAATAAACTTCCATGACCATGATGTGTAGCATGCAGGAAGTCAGTATGGACACCCAAAGTTCATGCTGGGATACTCACGGATCTGTTTCCTGTTTGAAACAGGAATTTTTTTTAATGACTTTTGATTTGAGCCATTGGATGAAGCTTGAATGGTTCAGATTTAGTGTGAATGAGGTTTTTCTCTCTTCTTTGAGATGTTAGGCATATTCCTCCGCAAAGCATGCTCCTTAGTTGTCGATAATGTTTAGAATGACAAAACCTAAGCTCACGATTCAAATTTCAAAACAACTGGGTGAGCTTATGAATTAGATTCTTGTATCTCTGGTATTTATCCTGGTTTAAGCATCGACCTTAGCTTGTTCTAAATTGATGGAATATTAATGAATCTTATACCCTTGAAAAGTTTTCTTAGAATCTTAGATGATTACACTATATTATCTTGCTTAGATTTTGTATAGATAGTTTTTTGACTGCTACAATTTGTTTCTGGGTATTGAATGCAATTATGGCCTTCAGATTATTCTCTTGGATTTTTTTGGAAGCCTTTGAATATTTTACCTTCAGTTGTATTTACATTTTGATCTTCATCTTTATGTCAAAACCCTTATGGATTATAACAATGCAAACTTGAGAGTGCCTCAATGAGAATGTATTTTAATAAAGAAATTTTGCAGAGTGTAATTGGTAAATTTGCTGATCATTTTACTTTTACACCTTTGCAAGCATGAACCTTTTACAAAGTAAATTATGCATAGAGTTTGGGAGAAGTAAAATATACATTGTTGAAAGCATTAGTGTATTAGATCACATGGAGCAGTCATTTTGTTAAGTAATGATGTAAGGATACCCCTCGGTTTATGTGTGATTCCGAAAAACTTGTTTCTCATTTCTATTTCTGTCATGTCAGATAGCCTCTGTTAGAATATTTAAAGTTCTTGTGGATCATTATGTCAATACTGAACAATGAGAGAAGTGTTGGTAATTGTAGGGGAAATCAGCAAAAGGTGACAATCTTGTCCTTATTTAGATTTTTCATTCTTGATTGATATGGCTATTACTGGCATGATTATTGGTGCAAGGAGACTGTCTCAGTGCTTGGTGTAGTCATCGAGCTAGTTTTTCTGGCTTTTGCTCCATTTTTGAAATTCTAGGAAGTTAATGATTGCTGGTTAGGAAATCAGAGAATTTGGTGATCTTTTGAAGCCTTTTGGGTAGTAAAAAGCTGTATTTTGGCGCATTATATGTGTCAAAGACAAGGAAATGGGAGGGATATAGCACCGCTTGATATTGTGGGAGCGTATGATGAGATTTAAAAAAAAATTTCTGCTTGTTCACTTACAACCTTAGCGTGTATTGTGGGAGCATGATGAGATTTGAAATTTTTTTCTACTAGTTCACATACATCCTTCTGGTGGGATCATATGATTAGTTTTGAAAATTTTTGTGCTTGTTCACATACAACCTTCAGGCTGGTCAAAGTTTCAAAACTATCATGATATTGAAGTTGTAAAGTTGTGCACTTATTGCATCTGGTGTTGTACCCATTGTACTTCAAACTTGTGGTCATTATTGAATCCATGACTTTTGAGTTTTAACTGTATGTTAGTCTAAGTTCTGTATACCAAATAATAGATCCATAATATTTTCTTCTAATTAGTTTTCTAACATTGTGAAGCATTGCTTTCATAAGGCCTGATGTAATTGATGAATCCATGCCAAACTAACCTTAGCAACTTCTAAAAATGCCATTCCGTTTAGAGTTGCACTTATTTAAATAAAACTGCTTCATTTTATAGCTAAAAAATTGATATAATACTGATGGTGTCTGATGCAGAACCAGATAAGCGTCAACAACTTGATTGGAAGAAACGGTATGAAGTTATAGCAGGTGTAGCTAAAGGATTGCTTTACCTTCATGAAGACTCACATAGTTGCATCATTCACCGTGACATCAAGGCTAGTAATATCTTACTTGATGATAAATGGATCCCTAAAATTGCTGATTTTGGCATGGCTCGCCTCTTTCCTGAAGATCAAACACATGTGAATACTAGAGTTGCGGGTACCAAGTATGTCTTGCTATTATAGAGTTGTTTTCTCCCAATGTGGCAATGTTCTTGCTCTCTGACCTGCAGTTTGTTTGATTGAAACAGTGGTTATATGGCTCCAGAATATGTCATGCATGGGCATTTATCAGTGAAGGCCGATGTATTCAGTTTTGGAGTTTTGATTCTTGAGCTGATTAGTGGTCAGCGGAACTCTTCATACAATCTACCCCTTGATTCTCAAAATTTACTTGATTGGGTAAGTTATTGGTTTTACAAGTCAATCTATTTAACAAATTGTTCTCCCTATGGTCCTTAATATTGGTTGTTTGTAGTTAGGTATTTTCTATCATATTTGTTGTTAGTTGGATTTGGTGTTTAGTAAAGCCGTATAAATTAAAAAATGACGTTTCGTAATGTATTCAAATTATCAACTTAACTATGGTTTTGACAGCATGAAGCCATGAACTGACATGTAATTTTATATTTGGTAGTACAAAACGTTTTATGTTTTAGATCAAAATCAATAAACTAAAACTACTAAAATTTTGGATCAGAGGGAGTTTTAGAATTGCCAATTCAACATCTATTAAGGAGTTTAATGAAATATATGGTATGCATTTTATTTAAATATGGGTAAGTATGTATGTATGAATCTGTCCCATTTTTAACTTGTGAATCATTGCATCATTGTATGCTGGGATGCATACGAGTATTTACGATCACGGGTTTAAAGTAGAAACTGTTTTTTTTCTTCAGTGGCGACGATTAATGAACCTAGGCTTTAGGATGCACCAAGAGTTCAGCTGCATGCTGTTGCCAAAATCTGGTAGAGTTTCTTCACGCCCACAAAACCTATTTTTATTCCAGCTAACCTTTTTGGACTTTCCTAGTCAATATTACTCACCAGATAATCATTTGACCTTAAATTTTGTAGATTATTTTTTATATACAGTATGTTTTATTTTATATCTTTTTTTTTTTTTTAAACCATTTTATATCTCTTATTTGTGACAAAGTTTATTACGTGAGTTATTATATGGAGATATGTTGGTAGGTGGCTGCCGTCTACTTTTTGCATTCTTTGACGTCTGCATGATGGTAGCAGAGTTCATTTCAATTTTTGCTTATTTTCAAGCTTGGTCATTGTCTCATTGATCAGGTAATCTCTTGAAAAATATGAACCCTGTTTTCTTAAAATATACAAGTACTTCATCCGGTTTTTTTTTTTTATTTATTTTTAATCTATCATTTAGATTTCTTCACTATTCACACATCTCTCATTAACGATATTTTATTTTTTATGCGGAAAAAAGTAGTCGTATTTTATAAACTACTAAATATAGATTAAAGATAAAAATGTCCAAAGTTTTGCACGGATAAGCGTGAAACTCTATTGCAATTAAAAAAAAGGAAGTACTTTTTCCGTTTCAAAATAATCTGACAAGTTTAGATAATCTAGCAACTACGGAGTATATTTATTTTTTTATTTTATTTTGTGGGAAGGTGACAGGGTGATTCAGATTTGTGACTTTTGTTATGGAGTTATGGAATTTTCCACAAATATTTATGGTCAAAATTGGATCTATTTGGATAATGTCAACGTAAATATTATATTGATGGGTCAAGAGTCAAGTGGGGTCTGGGGTTTTACTTGTCAACGTAAAGATTAATTTCAAAATAATGGCCACAAAATTATTTGTCAAAAATACCATTGGGAAGTCAGTCTTTAATGATATGCAGCATCGTACCATACATTTCGATATTTTTAGATTGGCTTTCATACTGAGCTTGCTAAAGAGTAAGGATGAGTAAAAGATGGGCTGATGAGCTCGAGCTTGTCATTGTACTGCCGTCTTTTTCATGTTTTTGATGTGTCGAGAGGGCTGGAATAGCAAAGTAAATGGCTAAGCCAAGGTTCTAGAGAAACTTGGAAGTTGGAAGCGATAACAAATTGTGTACATTGCTACATTCCAACTACTGTAACCATCATACAATCAGTCATTTGCAGAAATAAAATGTTTACCACCACCATAATCGTATATATCCTCTGTTCATTTCTTATATACTGGAAAATGCGGGCAAAATTTTAAACATTACAGTGTAAAAACTACAATGTTAACTCCTGTGTAAAATATAATAGGGTAAATTTTGGTTTGGCAGGCGTACAAGCTATTCAAAAAAAGCAGAAGTCTGGAAGTTCTGGACCAATCAATAGCAAGCACAGAAGATGCAGAACAAGTAGCTCTATGCGTTCAAATAGGGCTGTTATGCACCCAATCGGATCCTAATTTAAGGCCATCAATGCGTCGTGTAGTGGTCTTGTTGTCAAGGAAACCAACGAGCCTGGAAGAACCAACCAGGCCAGGCTTCCCTGGTTCAAGATATCGGAGATCACGGAATCCAGGTGGATCATCCTCTCATACTGCATCTTCGGGTGCATCTTCCACAACTAGAACAGATCACACCTCCAGTACGATGAGTGTTACCAACACCACCACCCATACTGCTAGGAGTTTAGGTTCAGATCCTCGTGGTAAACGGCCTATGCAACCGAGTGAATAATAATTTTCGAGGATAAATTAGAAGAATGATTAGGAGGGGGTTTGTTATTCTTTTAAAACTTTGTACATAACAATTTGTTTGTATCCTTTGTTATTTTTTTGTAATGCCATCTAGGAATGTAAATGAAGATAGGTTGAAGGGAAGGTGGACTATAATCACTATATTGTTCATCGTGATCATCACAAGCTATGAAATTCATTGAATTTTCTTTATTTTTTTTTTTTTTTTTGTCTTTTAGAGAGGTACATAGCTTTCATTTATTTTTTGAGGGAAGGTACATAACAAAATATGATTTGAAACTTGTTTTTTGTTTTCCACTCCCTTCGTTTTAAATATTTGCTCCACTTTCCATTTGCGGCCGTTTTTAAATACTTGCTCCATTTCCTTATTTGGAAAGCTTTTACAATATTTAATTAATTTCTCTCACCTAGTGGACCCAATATATATTCTCTCTCCTCCAATTCTCCCCACTACTTTCGCTTTCTACAATTTTTTTATTCTTCCACCAACCTTACTACCTCCATATTTTATTACTTTCTCCAATTTCTCCTAAAATTCGTATTTAAAAACGTAGGGAGTATCGGTTATAATATTCCGAAACTCAAGAGTGACAGCTTTTATTAATGAAAATGATATACAAAACTCTACGGCTATAATGCTTTTTACTCCCTCTCTGTTTCATAATGTTAGTTCCATATACTATTTTGGGCATTAACTTTTGAATTGGTTGTGGATTGATGACACGACTCTAAGTAAAGAAATCTCTAGCTTTAATTATACATTATGACTTATGCTTTTCCAAAAAAATAATCAAAAAACTTAAATAAGGTAAGCTAATTATGAATTATTTTGTACTTTAATGTTAGATTCCAAATATTCTTCTTTTCTTATTTTATGTGATTAATTCCATATGAGACTAACATTATGAAATAGAAGGATTAATAATTATCAGCGCGTTTCTGGTGCGGCAGGGTGCCAAATCAGCAAATGACAAAGTAACCCCACCAACCTAGTAACCCCTCCAACCAAGTAATCCCTAACCCACCTGGTAACCCTTGACCGGACCTAGTAATCCCAAACCAAGTAAGTAACCCCTAATCCTACACCACCTCAAAGCCTTAAACTCCACCTCACCACCACCAACTCCTGTACCAACTGCCCCACGCCACCAGCTCCAGCCCCAACGCCATCAGCCCCTAACCCTGATCCACCCACCCTAACACTAACTAAACCCGAACCCACACCCAAAACCCACCCTAACCACCAGCAACCACGCTGCCACCAACTCCCAAAACCCACCCTAACCACCACGCCACCACCAACCAACACCTAGCCCCGATACGCCATGTCACCACCACAATTCACCGAATCCACAAACAAACCTAGATCCAACCAAAACACAACCAAACCCGGAAAAAAAAAATCTAACAAATACCTTAAAAATTAGGAAAAATTGGCCGCAACAACACCAACTATGACAAAGGTGCGTGTAGCAGCACAACCTTTCGAGGGTGCTCAACATCACAAACTATGCACTTGGGTGCACATAACAACATAAATGACATTGGCAAAATTTAGGTTTTTTCTGAAAGTGAAATCTTAAATATTTTTAATGCTTTTTTGTTTAAATATATTTTTGATTAATTCCATTATTCCACTTAATTTTCCATCACATGTAATTAAGTAAACCATTAAATTGAATTGTTTCAAAAAGTTTTCGCCATTATTTTCTATCGTTTGTTTCTTCAATTATTTTTTTTTACATCTCATGTGATGATTGACTTAGTTTCCTCTTCCATTATAATTAATTTTTTCCCTTTAAATTATTCTCTCTCAACCTCCACAATTTAAGTTTTGTACATCAAAAACAAGAAAATCAATTTGGCATATCCTAAAATCCAATTCTAAAATTATTTTTTGAATTAAGTATTTAAAATCATTTCTTGGGGTTTGGTATTAGAAAGTTACCTATGTACCCTGAAATCTTGTAGAATAAAGGTATTGAAATGATTTATTTATTTATTTATTTATCAATTTAGTATTTAACTTTTTTTTTTTTGAAGGGATTTAGTATTTAACTAAGTGGAAAGGGAAAGGAAACTAAGTCAATCATGTGAGATCGATATTAGAAAAAGTAATTGGAGAACAAAGGAAAATAATAGCACAATTTATTTTTTTTGAAGGAATCCGCTTAATAAAATGGTTGAGGTTAAGAAATGCTTAAATGAAAAAAATAAATAGAAGGTAAGTCTAATTTAGTCACACATAATGGAAAATCATATTAGTTTAAATAATGTTTAAACAATTATATAAAATAATAAAGATTCCACTTTTTTCCATGGAACTTTAGTTCATTAGTGTCATTTATGCTAATATGTGCACCCAATTACATAGTTTGTGCTGTAAACTGCACCCTTAAAAGGTTGTGCTGCTACACGCACTTTTATCATGGTTGGTGTTGTTGCGGCCAATTTTTCCTAAAAATTAACAATGGCTTTAAATTTCACTTCAAATATGGCTAAAAAGGCCAAATTCGACCATGAAAACACTAGATCTAGAGTTTAATGGCTGAATTTGGCCTTTAAAATCTGTAAGTTGTTTTCCGGCAACGGAGGACGAGGAGCTTCAAGGAAGTCGACGACCATGACGACGATCTCGGTTGGTGCTTCACGGAAGAGAAAATGGAGGAGAGGAGAGGAGAGGAGAGAGAAGAGAGAGAAAAAAATTAAAAAAAAAAATTGTGGCTGGCCGTACGAGCCGCATATAAAACTTTGTGAATAATAATTATTGTACCGATTTACAAGTATTTTGTAATATATTCCTAAATTAATAACAAGTTAGGGAAAGAAAGTAAAAAAAAATAATTGCTTCAAAAAAAGAAGGAAAAAAAATAATAAATAAATAAATTATATGCTTATCTACATCTGTAAGGGTCTATATGTATCATTACCCTTTATTAATTGTCAAAAAGCTAATTTATTTTTCTTTTTTATTTTTTTAATTTAAATGTCTGACTAAAGGTAAGGCATAAAAGACTAAAATCGAAAACTACTAGTATAGCGATAGTTTACTGCAGGATAATAAATCTCCAGTAACTTATATTGGCTCTACTTGTGTTCTTTGCATTTTGGTTCTCGCACACCATTCAAATTTTGTTTTAGATTTATTCAGGTGATTATTTTTGCTAGTAGTCTCCTGCAGTAAGTAAAGGAGATTGCACACAATTCCAATTTTGCAGGAATTGGCCGCTTCTAGAGTTCTAGGCATGCCATTGCCTTGGCTTGGAGAGTAGAGTTCGCCATACCAGAAGAGCACCCTCCCATCCTTTCTTGCCATTTCCCATTCCTTTTGTGCTTTTGTTCCAGGCTCCATCAAGTTGAATTGAGTTTACTGAGGAGCCAAACTTAGACCATCCCATGCTTGCCATGGGAAACCCGGGGGGGAGGTTGAATCGGCCCTAGTTAGGGGAGTGTAAGAACTTCAGGTCCATAAAATTTGATTGGATAAAGGATTCATAATCCTTAATCCTTAGTGACGATGTAACTCATTCCAGAATTCTGTTTACTAGGATGTTAAAACCTCAATGCAATTATCTCATTTCTTTCTAGCCAAATAGCTCATGTTGTTGCAAGTCTTGCAACAAAGAGTAAGGCTTGATTACTAGTAGGTCCATCTTGGTTATAAAAGAACCGGATAAAGTGTCAAATCCATTCTCTAATTGGGATGTCTTCATTTACTTGTGAGCGGATGCTCAATAAACCAATTTGACATACCTTGTCAGCTGTACATGTCCTTAAAAGGAAAACCAATTTCGTTTAGAACTTTAGATATTGAGATAGCAGGTCACCCTGTCTTAAACCACAATTTGGCTCGAAAACTGATAGTGTATATCAATTCTAAAAGAGCTTAATATAACACTCATAAAACATTGTGGCATTCTTTGTCAAAAAAAAAAAAAAAAAAAAAAAAACATTGTGGCATTACAGCTCATCCCTAATCCAATAATATACTTTCAAAATATCATATTTTAATAATTTCTTATAAAATTAACAGACAGATATAAAGGTATAAATGTACACTGACAAGAGTGAAATGCAAAAAATGTATGTATAGTTGAAAAGAGATGGAAAGCCAGCCTCAGCCTCTCAATTGACAAATCATGTCACGAATTATGATGCAACATTATGGCATTAATCACATCACTATAATGGAGATTGAAACAATGAGCAAGCATAAAAATCAAATGCTGAATATTCTTAAAGTGCAGATGTCCATGAAACATTCCTACCAGCTAGATGCAGAAAAGAAAAAACATCCATAAATTTCCATCCCAAGTCATAGTGCAACACATACTAAATCCGCCAAGAAACACGCCAAATCCACAAAGGCTTGGTCACATGTGCACACATTTTAATCAGAATACATCTCCAGACGACCACCAAAAGTGATTTTTCCATGCAGACATATAAGCCAAAATTTAAAAAACCGCTCCAGATCTCATATTGGCTTGATTTTGAAGTGAAGTGAGATAAGTGAGAATACAAAACACTTCAAGTCCTGCATGAACAATGAGGCAAAAGTTCAGTATTACATGTGTTTTGCACAAAGATCACACACACTAAGGATACGTACAAACACATTGAAAGACAAAAAATTGTTCACCAACACAATAGTCAGCATTAAGGTCTTTGATTGCATCAAACACAAATCCTTCTATTTATCAAATGACAAACTTTCTATCCTCAGTCTATGCAGAACCAAACAAAAAGTCCACCGTGATTTATCTCCTGCAGGTACCAGAAAAATTCATTCCACTAGTCCACTCAATATGGTGTTCTGTGACTTCTGTCCACAAAATTCATCCCTTGAATTTTTCATTAAACGTATTGGTTACAAAAACTCATCACCAAATCTGTCTTGGGCAAGGGTAAAAAAGGGGAGGAGGTAGGACCTAACAGCATAATACTTTTTGCTTGAGTAGCAGAAACTAACCCAAGGTAAATGAAACAGATTAAAAAGCCTATACTTTTTGATATTGTGTTTAAGACTTAAAAGCCTATAAAATTTCTTTTTAATGAGCTAAGACTCACATGCTGTAAACAACATCAAAAGATAGCATCCCTGAAAAAAGGAAAAGAAATGGATCACCATCAAATAGGAGTTACATTTACTTTGAGTCCAAGATCTTTATTCAAGTGTTCTACGCCCATAATATTTTAGTTAAGTACTTAGGTTGGGATATGCTCCCAAAAGAGCCTTGCATGCAACAGAAACACTGAAAACTCAAATCACATCAATTGAGAATCCTATCTTTCTTCTCATATGACACCTGCTTCCTACTCCTAACATTCCAATGGATGGATCTTTACACAGTGGCTTAAAACTAATATGAAATGCAAGGATTTGGTCAGGGACATGCGGTGGAACATTTTGTTTCCATCTTATTGTTTCAAGGTCTCGAGGAGTATACTTAGATCCCAGTGTCACCTCTACCCCTTCCATTATCCTCCACTAAGCTGCTACTTTAGTTTACAAATTTACAGAAGCCGGTCAGTTTACCCACCCCTTTATCAATCCATATTCTGGAATCTTTTCTTGGTTACTGTGATCATGCACACATGCTAAATCCTAATGTGAATGTCGGATTTGCTGGTATCTTGAATGATTGAATGGGAGAGCAAAGTAGTGGATATTACAGAAAAAGTTATGCTTTTAATGCCCTAGCAGCAGAATTATTCAGCATAAGAGCAGACCTTCTTGTAAAAAGTTTTGCACCGCATCAGATGGATTTTATCAGATTATACAAATGTGTCCATCTCCTCCAACATCAATCTTTGTTTCATAATAAGTACAGAGTACCACAATATCTCGTATGAATGTAGGAAGCTATTCCAAAACTCCCAGACACTTAAGCTTACCCACATCAATACTAATATTTTAAAACAGGAAGTTTTAAGGACACTTGTCCATTTCCTGTTTTTTCTGTTTTTTTTTTTTTCCTTTTTTTTTCCCTCTTGATTTATCCTAAATTTTCCAACTTTCTGTTTTCCTGGTTTTTTTTCTTTTTTTTTTCCTTGATTTATCCAAAAAAAATTCCACACAGCGTTTTAGTTATATTCTCTGTTTTTAAAATTTTTTTATTTAATTCTTTATGATTCTAAAACAACGTTATTTCCTTTCAGTTCTCCATTCAATATCATGAATTAAATCTGAAGTGCCACATTACTTTCCCAAAACAAAAAAAAAAAAAAATAAAACTAACACTTCATTCAATTTCTTCTTCTTAAACGACACTATTCTCCATCGGTTCTTCCATTAAATATTTACAGATAGACTGGTTCCAAAATTTTCACTGCATTCCTAAAAAAATAAAATTCATCAATGCTAGCCTATCAATCCTCTTTCTCTCTCCTAACGATCTGTCTGATTTTACAAAGTTAGTTGTAATTTTTTTCCATTAATTCCTCAAATTTTGTCAATTTTTTGTGCTTAAATTTTGTTCGAACATTTCAATTCCTTTTCTGATAATGGTGTTGAATGTTGATTGTGTTGATGACAATTCTTAAAATGATGTTTTTGGGTGCAGGCTAATGGGTTATGATACATGGATTTTGCCTGGCAAAGTTTATGCTTTCATTCATTGGTAATGAATTTATTTTTCATATATGTGATTATGGTTGAAATTCTTCCAATCATATGTGTTTTTTTAAAAAAAAAAAAAAAAATTATATATTTACAGTATTCAAAGGATTGAACATATGTGGTTAGTAAATGTTTATAAGGCTTGGTTGCTATCCAAATTTATTTAGTTGTAGGGATGATGGAAAGTTTTAGTTCAATTGATAGCTTCCATAATTTAATGGGCTTGATGCATGAATAATGTTGTTTGTTCCCTTGATTATCTTCTTTGATTTAAACTTTTTATGTTTTGGTGAAATAAAGAGTAATATTATTTGATGTTTTTATTTTTTAAGAAATACTTTAATGAATATCTCTATTATACATATAAAATATGAAACTTTTATATGCAGTCATATTGCCTCATTCGTGTATTGGCTAAGTATTTGCTTTTGTTTCAGGAAACTGTTGATAAGCCTTTCTTGCCAAATCTAAAAGATTTACGCGACAAGGAAGTCGCTACTTTTAGTTTTAATCTTATACTCCAAATTTTAACATTTAAGTACATTAGTATATTCATCATCACTATAGGTCATTTATTTTATTTTATTTTTTTTTTATTTATTTATTTTTTTATTTTTGTTGACCGGTCATTGAATGTTGTAGAATGAAATAAGTTGTGCATAGATAGGCAACTTTAAATTCACAAATTGTGTTTAACTTTTATATTAACTTCTATCACTATAATTTGGTGTTGTAATATTATCACATTTCGCTCTTTCAATGATAATTTAATACAAGTTTAACCCGTGCATCGCACGGGCTGAATACCAGTTATAGGGGGAAAGAAAATCAAATTGCAAATGCCATGGCCAAACATCATAGAACTATTTGTATAAAAGAGAAAAGTGACTTGCACCAAATCTCTTGCTTTTGTATGGAACTTTATTCAGCAGATTGAAAATAGCTTAAGTAGCAGAACTATGTAGTGTGTATAATCATTAATGCATTGCATTCCTTTTTACCAAACAATTTAACATTAAAAAATTAAAATCAAAACCATTGATTCAGCATATAGTATCCGTAGTGCTATTGTTCATTCAAACTGTCCTAACACAGGTATATGACTTTATTAATTATAAGCTCTAAAGCCTCTAATAGCTCACAGCAATGCCATATTGTTGCGTTGTTGCTAGGACACCATAAGGACAAAACTTTGCTGCCTCAAAACAAAAAGCCTACCACTCCTATTTAAATGCAGCAACATTTCCACTTACAATCTCCAGTAGGCCATAATCTTGCTTATATTTAGCGTTGTACCACAATAAGCATACTAACTTACGGGTATTACGTCAAGTTATAAGGATTTTATCATGGATAGCCACACTACGTGCATCTCGCGCCCTAGTGATGATTACAATACAACCAATCAACTTTTGCTTTTTACTTTGACATTCCATAAACTTCATTCAAGAGAATATAATACATAGAGCAAGAAATGCAAAATACAACAGATTCGTCATTCAAAGTGCGAGAACTAAAAAAAAAAAGAAAGAAAGAAAGAAACAAGCAACAAGATACATATAAACAAAAGATTTCCAAAAGCATAGTTCAAGGCAGGACAGCCATAATAAAAATAAAAACATGAACTATAATCTAAAGAAATCAGAAATCCTGACCTGAACGAGATAGTAAAAGATCCGAAGCCCTTCGGGATCTTTACTACTCTGGACATCAACAAGTGAACCAATTTTTGAAGTTGTAAATGAGATATGCTCATTGCCCATCACAATCTCCAGCTCTTGCCTCCCGATAACATCAGGTTCAGGCCATAGGTTATCATCTTCCTTCATAATCTACTTGAACAACATTTTGAAAAAAAAACTTAAAAAATACTTCATCAAACTACAAGCACCATGTACTATCTTTTGCCCAAATGTTCATTGATCACCATTAAAGCAATCTTACACATCTCAAGAATCAAAATACCTAACAAAAACACATGACACAATATAATAAGTTTAAAAAGTGGGTGCTTAACGCATTTACAAACTATATACATTGACTGAACAAATCCAATAACCTATAAAGCCTAAAATATTTAGATGACCTATAATGTTGCCATTATTGATTCCTTCTACAGTTCTACTCGGTGCCGCTGACTTGTTACAAGCACATTGACCAACTAACTCCAATAAAACAGAGTTAAGTTCTTAAGAAATAAAAATATGACCTGAAACAAACAAGGAATTTACCCAAAACCTGACAAACCTAGCAGCCTGTTTGACAATCTAGGAGCAAAATACTGGTATATCTTAACCACAATAAACCCGTGAAACCAACATGAGGTTTTTGTTGTCTTTCTTATTTGACGCATTCCATGAAAACAAGTATATTCAAACCATATCAAATTGCCCATGTTTATTCATCAATTCAGGAAGAAATTGCAAAAATTAGGGCTTTCATGAAAATAAGTATACTCGGACCATATCAAAGAACAAATTGCCTATGTTAATTCATAGTTCAAGAAGAAATTGCAAAAACTAGGGCTTCCATGAAAAAAAGTACACTCAAACCATATCAAATAACAATTTGACCACATTTATTCATCATTCAGGAAGAAATTGCAACAATTAGGGCTTCCATTACAAATTAGGGTTTCAAAATTCCAAAAATTAAACTTCCTCAAACAAATTAAAACCCAAAACCCTAATAATATTGAACAAATAAAAGCGTTAATAAACAGACCTCGCTCTCAGAGATGATGCGACGGCATTCACGAAGAACTGCAGGAGTGAGGAAGACCTCCTTACGAATCATGGTGTCATTCTTGTAGTTGGAGTTGTTAGCATAGCGAAGTTTACCATCAGGGCGAAACTCGAACTCAAGGAATTCATGACCGAATTTGCCTTTGTGACCGACGTAGTATCGCAGGTAGAACTCTCCAGCTTCTTCTTCTGCCATGACTGCTGCTTCTGGTGTTGGTTTGTCTCTGGAATTAGAGTTCAAATAAAAGGTTCGATTTTAACTCTTGGCCACGTTGCGTTATTTACAACGGAATTAGTAAAGGGTAGAGGTGTCAATTTGCAACGGGGAGTAATAAGGGCGTAGAGGTGTCAATTCGAATACTTTGTCGGTTTCATCGATTTATAATGGGTTGAAATAATTAATGGGTCGGTTCAGGTTGGTTTTCAAAATTGTTGGGTTGATTATTTTTGGTTTTTTAAATTGCGGTTTCTAATCAGGTTGGGTTATAATTGTCGGGTCATTATTAATTTGGGTTGAACTAAGTCAGTTTGAAAATTTTGATAGTTTAAAGGGGTTTTGTTTCAAAACAAAACGGTTCTTAATCGGATTGGGTCATCATCAGTTGAATTGGGTCAGTTTGAAATCGGGTTTCGGTTCAAAACAGACCGCGTGAAATGAGTTGGGTCATCATCGGTTCAGGTTATAATTGGTTTGGGTTGAACTAGATCGGTTTGAAAATGGGTTTCGATTCAAACAGATCAGGTGAATTCCATTTGGATATGGGTTTACCCAGTTTGAAGCGAGTTTTGGTTCAAATCGATTAACATTTTCGGTTAAAATCGGGTCGGATCAGTATTGAGTTTGGTTAATCACATAGTAGGTATGAACGGGCTTTTGGTTGTATAAAATTGATTTTCTCTTAGGTGCTTATATTCTCATCTAGTTGTAAAGTGTTTCTTAGCCATTACCCATTTCTTATATCATATGCAACTTTAGTTTCAAAAATTGTTACACTATACAAGTACCTTGTAAAGGGTCCATTTTATTAAGCTACTCACTCTGTGTTTTTTAAGTGTTACACTTTGATTGACACATTGTAACACCTCAATTATTCTCTCTCTTGTACCTGAAAATATCTTAATTAAGACAATGTTTTCATCATATATCCTTGATTTTTTTGGTTTATTCACCATATATCCCTAGACTTTTTCAAATACAACATATACCTCCCGAGTTTTCTCAAACATGCACCGAATACACTTAACACTAACATATTTTAGCCCTCTTAGTGTTTATAGTTAATTGAAGGATTTATGTCTTCGTCGTGTGCAATTACTAGATATATATATAGATCAAATTATGGAGATAATTAAGTTCGTACATTTGGGTCGTCGTTTTATCATAGCTAGAGGTACTAACGATCTTTGGGCTAGTAAAATAGCCCAAAACCCAATTGGACGGATCCTATAAAGTCACACAAAGGGCCTAGATCGAGCACGAGAGGACGAGGCCCAAGATGGGCCTCATCCCCTAGTATGGCCGGCCATATGGAGTAAGGTTGAAGGTTTTGGGCTTCCTAACCCTAGTCTAATTATAATGTGATTATAAATAGACTAGGTGCCTAGGGTCTGCATAACATAGTAATTCAGTGATCAGTTTGATCAAACCCGAATTAGCAAACACAAGACCAACCCCCTCTCATACTCTCCTCTCTCCCACGGCCCTCTCTCCTCCCTCGGCGCCAGTTTGGTGGTTCGTGGTGGTCGGTTAGTCCATTAAAGGTGGTGATCGCGGTTTTCCCTTTCACTCGACCAATCTAGTATTGGTGGACGGCTCATTTGAAGCTCATGGACTAAGTAGAGGAGCAACGCTTGGGGCTCTATTCTCTCCTTGATTTGTCAATCATTTGCTACGTGGAATTCACGCTTCAAAGGTATGATTATGTGTCTTGTGTGTTATGCATGTGATCTTGGGATTAGGTGATAGATTGAATATGATTCATGTTTTTCCGCTGCGTAGTACCTATAAACTCCTACAGTGGTATCAGTTAGCCTCTTGCATGAACGCACTCGATCATATTAATACGATTAATTTGAAGTCCATGTTAATTTTATAATCAATTAAGAGGGAGAAATTAATTTAATTATGGCTCAATTGTTATATTTAATGTGATTAAACTTTTAAAATTGATTAAATGCGATTTAGTTATGCTCAAAATAAACATGAATTGGACCAAATTAAGCCCTAGATCATTCGAAATTTTCAAACCCTAGAACCCTAGTTTCGGATTTTCGAAAAACCCTAACCCTAATTTCGAATTATTTCGAAAATTCAAAGCCTAAAATATGTTTTTTGTGCTTAATTTTGATTTATTTCGATTTGTTTTATGTTTCATAATTTTAATCGGATTGATTTTACATAAAAATGTTTTGTGTATGATCATCGATTTAATTTTAAGAGTTAGAATTAAATTGGGATTAATTTTATGATGAACCCTAATTTTAAAATTGAATGATGATTTAATTTTAAATTTTGGACTGATTTGATTTAATTTTTATAAAAGTTATTTTAATTAAATTAAAACCAAAAAAAAAAATAGTTTTACGGCCGGCAACCGCGGCTAGGTGGCGCAGCCACGGCGGCTGCCGACCTGGTATTAGTCCAAGAGGGAGGGGAAGGGGAGGGCGGTGGTCCTAGTGGCTGGGCAGCGACTATGCAAGCGTTGCACGCTGCTACCGTGGCTGCCACTGCTACTGGTTGTTGCTGCCTTACGGCAGCGGCTGCTGCAAAGCAGCCAGCTACCGTGGCTAGCCTCGGCTAGCCAACCACGATGGCCAGCACCGTGCAGTCACGATTTTTCAAAAAAAAAAATTCTAATTTTGAAAAATATTTCAAGATAATTACAAAATTATTTTGGGATAAAATCGATTTTGTTTTGGATAAAATCTTTTGTTTTAGGATAAAATCAAATATTCAAAAGTTGTTGTATTTGATATTATCCATGTTTAAAGTTGTTAAATTGGTAATTATCCATAATTAAAATGGTTAATTTTGGATAAGATTGATTAGGATATTCTGAGCATATTCCAAAAGGATAATAATTAATTTAAATAATGTGATTATCCCATAATTAGATTAGGATATAATTGATTTTAAAATTATTTGATTGGCTAATAATTAGGATAGAATCTCCTAAAGTTGTTAGGATAATCATGGAAGATTAAATATGATTTATATTTCTAGATTAAAATAAGATTTGATTCTATCTCATGCCTAAATTAAAATATATGATATTTTATGATTGGTCATGATGTGATATTATCTAATTATGATTTAAAATATGAGATATTTTAGGAAATGCGTTGCCTTAATTATGAACATTCGATGTTGTAGTTTAGACAAGCATGTTGAGTGATTTATTATCTGGCACTTTTATAATATATGATATTATGTTGCTATATATAGACTAGTATAGCCCATAGATTCTAAAATACGATCTGCGCATCGTAATGTATTTTTGTAATCTAAATACGGTCTGCGAACCGTTAAGTATTTTTGTAACTTTTATTTAAAGTAAATAGATAAGTTATTTAAATAGTGTTAATCCAAAGAATCCCATGAAGTGAAGGCCCAAAGGAGCAAGGTGGATGGAGATCCATGATGATTCAAGTGGAGCTTTTCATTTCTAGTTTTCTTAGAACTAAGGGGTCATACTATGTCATGTTTTTTTTTTATTGTATTAGTAGATTATGCATGTTAGATTTTATTTATGTTGATTGATGATGCGCTAGAGTTCACTAAATAATCACAACATAAATGAATCTAGATCCCAGTAATATTGAGATTGCTTTTCCAATTAGATACCCAACAATCCTTAAATAGTGAGTGATGGGTCGGCCTCCGCAGAGCGTCACTTGTTATTTTAGGTATTGTAGGGTGGATCACGTTCTACATATTTAATTGGTTATGCTCAACAAGGTTACCTAAAGCGTTTAGAACCTTGAAGCAAAGGGTAATAATTAAACATGCGATGGTTAATTATTCAACCAAGAGTTACAAGAGTTGTAATCAGTAAAGAGTTTACTCACCTTGAAAATGTAATGCTTGATGGTAGGGCCTTAGTCCGGTCAACTATTACACAAATAAAGTATCTTGAAATCACTTAAAAATCAATTGGGATCAATTAATATTGAATAAAGTGTTTTAAAGTTACCTAATTAATTTGTATATGGTACTTTAATGTTAAATTAAACATAATTATTAAACTTTGCCTTATTTGACTTAGATGGGTAGCCGTAATCACAAAGACAACAAAATTTACAATCTTCGACCATTCTTTGAGAAGGATCAGTTGACAGGAGAAAACTTTTCCACTTGGGAAAGGATGCTAAGGCTCGTTCTGAAATTTGAAGGTATAGAGGATGTCATTGACACCCCATTGCCAGGACCTCTGCCAGAAAATGCAACTACGTCAGAAGTCAAGAAGCACAAGTGTAGGGAATATTTCAAGCATTATCCCAAACTTGAGCCCCATTGTGATCATACACTTAAGCATGGTGGCGTCCAAAGGGAAGGAAGCTAGAGCAAAAGAGTCGCCAACAAGTTTTAGGAACTTGTAAACCGTTCACAGGGTGAAGGTTACACCCCTTAACAATCCATGAGATCGTCAACTCCAATATGTCTGGAACCATGACTGGTAGTTCGGGGATGGTACAAATCCAACCTAAAAGAGATTGAACCTGCCCTAATAATAGGCCTCTACTTCATTCTTCTCGTATTCTTGTGCGCTTTCTGACTAACATGCAATCAATAGGTTTACCCTAAACCTGTTTATCTATGTTGGTTGAATTTAATGCACAAATAAAACTATTATTGGTGATCACTTGAATTATAATCATATTAACCCTAAACAAGATTATTAATTATCTTTTTAAGCGTGATTACAAGTACAAATTCCCTTTAAACATGCATAAAAGGTGTGATCAAGCAATAACAATGTATAAAATATATCAAGCAACATAATAACAATCATCATAATTATAATCATAGTAATAATCATAATAATAATCATATTAAAGCATAATATTAATAGCAAGATCCTAGGTATGATACTAACAAGATTAATAACAAACCCTAGCATGTCACTAAACATTAAAAAATCAAAGCTTTAGCCCTAACATGATACTAACATGATATTGATATGATATTAGAAAGCATAGGAAGCACCCTAAACATGATACTAGAAAGCAATAATAACATCCTAAGCATGATGCTAGGAATTAATAAATAACAAACATGCTTTCGACAAGAATAGAGCAATAAGACTACATACTTTGATGCCTCGTATCTCTTTCTAATAACAAAATATACGCGTTAGTAACTTCAAGGAAAATATGAAATCAAACAATCAAATTAAATAATTGAAATAGAGATTAGGACCAAACCCTCAGAAATTATAACCTTTCACGTCTAGGGCGAAGGCAACTTCGAACTTGGCTAGGTGTGTCTAGTGCTAATGTATGAGGAATTTTGTAAGAGAGAAGGTTTAGAAAAAGAATAGAGAGAGAAGAAAAGCTTCTAGCTTTAGAGAGAGAAAGAGAGAGATTGATGATTGATGATTGTTGATTGAAAAAAGGGGATATATGACCTCTATTTATAGGAAAAAAGAGAGTCTAAGAATAAGAAAAGAATTTGAATTCGAATCGAAATAAAACTCGTCGGTCAGCAGTTTTTGCGAATTTTTTTTATCATAACTTTTGATCCAAAAGTCCAAATAAGTCACATAATATGTCGTTGGAAATCTATTGAAGTTTAATTTCCAATCCAATTGGAATCAAATTAAAATCTTTTGTAGATAAAAAGATATGGCCGAAATAGTGGGACGGTGTCAGTTTTGGATAAAGTTTCGTATTCTATTCATATCTTTTTCGTTATAGCTCGGAATTAATATTATAATATATCATTGGAAAGATAATTTCAAGATCTATCCAACCATATAAGATTTGGATAAAAATTATGAGGCACGAAAATAATATCTGACTGTCTTTGAACATCTTTAAATTCGAATAGAATTAGGACTTAAAAAAAGGAAAGTTTTATTCAATTTCAAATTCTACGATCTTATCTTTTCAAAAAGGATAATTAAGATCTTTTAGAAACTCATATAAGCTTCTAATAAATCCTAATTAGATTAGGAATAGGATTAAACCTTTGGACCCTCCACATGATCATTGGGTCGTAGGTAAAATCCGGTTTGGGCCCGTTTTAGTATTTTGGCCATAACTTCCTCATTATTCATCGGAATTGAGCTTATAATATATTGTTGGAAAGGTCTTTTCAAACCCCATCTAACTACACTATTATTGGACCCATATCATGGACCAAACTAAACTGGACTGCACGTTTTCATAAAATAGGGTGAGAAAAGAAATATTTTCAAAAACAGAAAGAAGTATTTTAATAAAAACATCCTCATCACTAGACTTTTCACACTTTCACTTCGTTCGATAATCAAATGAAGTGAAAGGTATTCATCACTGGCTTTGGTTTTGGGGAGACACATTTGGGTGTCTACAACAAGGAAGCTCATGATAGAGTTGTGCCTATCACTTGCTTGATGATTGCTACCATGGAACCTAGTCTTCAAAAGCGTTTTGAGGGTCAGGATGCGTACACAATCATGCAAGAACTCAAAGCTTTGTTTAAGAAACAAGCTAAAGTTGAAAGGTACGAGCTTCATAGTGAGATTCTAGATTGTAGGATGGAGAAGGATGCCACAGTTCATGATCATGTTTTCAAAATGATCGGCCTTATTCAAAATATGGAGAAACTGGGGCACCCATATAGTTATGAGATGGCAACATACATCATTCTCCACTCACTTCCAGAAAGTTTCAACCAGTTTATCATGAATTTTAACATGATTGCGACTGCAAAGACTATGAATCAATTGCACGCAATGCTGGTTAGTGCTGAAAAGCAAATCCCTAAGGAACCTAAGAAAGAGGTTCTCATGGTTCAAAAGGGAAAGGGGTTCAAGAAGAAGGGGCAAAAGGCTAGTGCCAAGAGCAAGGGCAAGCAAGTTGCCAAGGCTCCTGAGAAGCTTAAGGCGAATCCAAAACCCAAGGCTGCAAGTGAAAGCTTTTACTGCAAGAAGAAGGGTTAGGTCACATAACCAATTGCACATCCAAAGTTACATTGGATGGACTCTTATTCTAAATTGATTATGAATCATTTGAGAATTAGAAGTCATGCTTGATAAGGTAAGATGACCAAGTTGCCTTTTAGTTGAAAGGGTAAAAGAGCTAAAGACCTTTTGGAACTCATACATATGATGTGTGTGGACCATAAAATTCAAGAATTAGCAAAGAGATTTAACTATTTCATTGCTTTTACTAACAATTTAAGTAACTATATCGATAATTACTTAATGAAGTAAAGCTTGGAATCATTGAAATGTTCAAAATTCCAAAATGAAATGTAAAATCAGTTTGAGATGAATAATTAACACCACAATATGATTTTTGTGATATATATTTAACTCAAAAAGTAAATGATCATCTAAAGGGAATTGTTGAAGTAGTTCACAATCCAGAAACATTACAATTAAAATGTATGTTTATGAAGAAGGAATCAAACTTTGCTTGCCATGGTTCGATCCTAGCTTAACTTTGATGATTTACAAATATCGTTTTGAGGACATATATTACAACAACAATTGCGAATATATTAAACAGGAAACTTAACCAAAGCAGTAGAAAAGATGTCATAAGAGTTATGAATTGGAAATGTTCCAAAGTTATCTTTTCAAAATAGGATTAAGGGTTATGAAATCAATGTAAAATGTTTATAAAGATGACATAATAGACCCTAAATCAACATAAACAGTTCTTCATGGGTTATCCCATGGAAACTAAGAGGTATTATTCCTATAATCGCGTAGAAAACAAAGTGTTTGTTGCTTGCGATAATGTCTTTATAGAAAGAATCTCTTCCTATAAAGCCAAGTGGGAGTAAAGTTAGATCTCGATGAGATTCGAGACGAGCAACAAATGGATGTGGATAACACTACATCAGAGACGAAGGCATATGAAATCAGCTAATTTGATAAACCATGTGTCGAAGCAAGCTAATTCCACTAGCGAGGCTTCTATCGTCCCACTTGAATGAAAGGCTTCAAAGATTTGAAGAGAATAATTCTATTGTTGTTCATACCTATTGTAGGTCACTTAGGATCAAAACAAATAGTTTATTGAAATTCTGAGAAAAGGTGGATTCTAAAATTTTCTTATTGGAATGGTTGGAATCCATGCCCTACAAGCAAGCTTTGGATAAGTGCCAACTCAAGATGTGGCTTAAGGCCATGAAATCCAGAATGGACTCCATGGCTGTAAAGATGTGTTAGTCTATGATAGTCTTACAAATGGGGTCAAACCTATTAGTTAGGTAAGCCTATTTGGATTATTCTAGTTATGGAGATCAAAATCACCTTCATGAAATGTTCTTGATGGAGGATATGTATATGATACAACCTAAGAATTTTGAAATCCAGAAATCATAGAAAGTTTTGCGAACTTCAGAAATTCATTTATGGATTGAAGTAAGCATCAGGGAGTTGGAACATTCGTTTCAATTACGCAATCAAACAGTTTAATTTCCTCAAAGAACGATAAGGAATCTTGTAGAGACAAGAAGTTTAGTGGGAGCAATTGGTCTTCTTGGTCTTGTATGTAGATGACATACAATTCATATGAAATGACATATCAATGCTTGAATCAGTCAAGCAATGGTTAGAGAGTTGTTTCTATATGATAGACTTAGGAGATGTTGAGTACATATTGGGAAGCAAGATCCATGAAGTGAATCTTGAAGAATGATTGGACAACATCAAGAGACTTATATTGATAAGGATCTTGACAAGTTCATGAAGCAAGACTCTAAGAGAGGATGTTCTCCCATGTTTCATGGTAGTACGCTCAGTAAAACTCAGTGCCTTCAAAAGCTAATAGAGTTGAGTTGTATTGATAGTATACCTTATGCTTTTGCAAAAGGGTCCATTATATGTGCCATGATATGTACATATTAAGATGTTACATATGACTTATGCATGTGTAACAGGTTTCAAGTAAATTCAGAACAAGCATACTGAAAGTTGCGAAGAGCAAATTCTTGAGAACTTGAGAAGGACTAAAGGAATGTCTCAACTTTATGGTTTTAAAATTAAACAAGTTGTCAAATGGTTATACGGATGCAATTTTTCAAAAACAGGCAAGATGACTTTAGCTGTTGATCTAAATGCATATTTGTGTTTGTATGGAAAAAGACAGTAAGCTTAAAGAGTTCAAAGCAGAGCACTGTTGCATGCTCAATGTCTGAATATGTGTGTTTAGCTACACTAAGAGTAGTTAAGGAGGAAGTTTGGATCCAATTGTCCTGTGACTAAAAGGACACCTTTGCCAAAACAAAGGAGCCAAGGTCACATCACAAATCCAAACAAATAGATATGAGATATCACCTCATTTATGAGATCAGGACAAGTGGACTGTCATGATCTGCAAATTTTTATTGTGAGTGAGATCACTAAACCCCTTCCATAGACTAAGATATGAGAGTCATATTAAAGACTTGGATTGAAGCAAGTTACGCAATTCAAGTTGTGTATGTTTTGAGAAAACATATTACATAAGGAATGCATATATTTGCAGAATTATGTTTAAATAGAAATTTCATTTCTCTTATTTAATTATGGTTTTGGAAATTTAATAAAATGTCCAAAATAATTATGAATTGATGGGCTCATCAGGTTGATGACCTGCTGAATGAAACCCCACAGGTGAACAAAATTCATATATTATTTAAGTTCCTAGTTCGAAATCATTAAAGTGGACATAAATGATTTCAATAAATGGACTAGCATGTAAGATTGATTGGATAACGTAGTTTCATGGGCTATAGGCGCATAGTGATGCTCGGTCAGTCACTTGGATATGCATGAATGATGCATGATCGAACTATTGACCTACTTTGAAGTTCAAGTATAGAGCTTCCAGATATATTAGTGGATTCCTTTGACATGAGTGGAACATTGATTTCATTCAATGGATGTTATGACTGTGGTTCACTCAAACGTCTACCCGTAACTAGAGATTATAAAGGGTGTTTCCCGGTTATTTCAAAAGTTGAGTGGGAGCCTTGTTGCCACAAGATTGGATTGAGTCTACCTATTAAATTAGGGAATGTGTCATGGTCGTTTGAAGAGGGAGAATTCAGAAAATACGTGGCCGCGTTCAAATGTATTACTCAGTAATCATTTGGTTTTGTAATTCTAACTCAGATTTCAAAAAACGATTTGTAGACTAATATGGTCTCGACATGTGATGCAATCATATTATCAAATCGACACATATTGACTTAAGGAATTTGAATATTGCACACTTATCTCAGACAAGTGGGAGATTGAAGGATTTATGTCTTCGTCGTGTGCAATTACTAGATATATAAATGGATCAAATTACGGAGATAATTAAGTTCGTACATTTGGGTCGTTGTTTTATCATAGCTAGAGGTAATAACGATCTTTGGGCTAGTAAAATAGCCCAAAACCCAATTGGACGGATCCTATAAGGTCACACAAAGGGCCTAGATCGAGCACGAGAGGACGAGGCCCATGATGGGCCTCATCCCCTAGTATGGCCGGCCATATGGAGTAAGGTTGAGGGTTTTGGGCTTCCGAACCCTAGTCTAATTATAATGTGATTATAAATAGACTAGGTGCCTAGGGTTTGCATAACATAGTAATTTAGTGATCAGTTTAATCAAACCCGAATTAGTAAACACAAGACCAACCCCCTCTCATACTCTCCTTTCTCTCACGGCTCTCTCTCCTCCCTCGGCGCCAGTGTGGTGGTTCGTGGTGATGGTGGTTCGTGGTGGTCGGTTAGTCCATTAAAGGTGGTGATCGCGGTTTTCCCTTTCACTTGACCAATCTAGTATTGGTGGATGATATGTCTATTTTATATAGTATTTTACCCCTGTCCCTTGGTCATAATTGGTAGTGTTTTTGGCTCTATAGAACCACTTTTATTACTAATTGGTGTTTTCTAGTGTTTTCGTAGTTTTCGTTGAGTTTTGTAGGGAATTGCACTTTTGGAGCATTTTCCCGGGATTTTATGGAGCGACTACAAGCGTTGGAGT
The DNA here is from genome assembly GCF_948465745.1 of Chenopodium album. NCBI lineage: Eukaryota > Viridiplantae > Streptophyta > Magnoliopsida > Caryophyllales > Amaranthaceae > Chenopodium > Chenopodium album. The sequence goes on along the minus strand of NC_137843.1, from coordinate 22,573,665 downwards.
AGCACGACCACTTTTCATAGCCCAAGGCCGGTTAGAGTCATCAAGCCGGTGATTAAGGGCTCGACATATGAAATACCGAGCATTTGACATTGAGTATTCAAGCCCCAAAGTGGAAATCCGGAGTGGGCTAAGAAGTGAAGCCTAATCTAAGTCCAAGCAAAGCCGGGCCCGATCGGGCAACCTTTGGCTTGATCGGGCGGCTGCCCAGAGTTAGAGAGCGAAGAAAAAGCCGAGCCCGATCGGGCTGCCCTTCGCCCGATCGGGCGTGTGTTTCTGAGAGGTTGTTTTCGGCGATTTACTTAGTTTCTAATTAGGATTTGTTCGGAGCTTTTGTATAAGTACGTTTTAGTGTTTTTAGTATTAGTTGCCTCTTCTCTTAGACTTTCTCTCTCTACTTAGTTTTATTTTCTCTCTCTACAACTTTACACTTTGTTCTTGATTCAACTCATTATTTCCGTTAACTTTAGTAACGATTTCTTCTCTATTAATTTCAGTAATTTTATTTCTTTATTCATCATGTCTTATTTAATTGCTTTGATTAGTGTAGATTTTAATTATGCGTGAGTAGTTTTCTTTCTAGGGTTTGTGGGGTGACAGGCTAAAGTCGTATCACCTAATCAAAAGTAATTACCTAAGTCCTCTAACTAAAGTAGATAGGGAAGTAGGGTCGAATCCACAGGGAAACTGGTCTTTCTATTCCTAATTAATTATTATAATCCAAATTATTAAAGTAACCAATATTTGTTGTGATTATAAACTATACTACGAAGATTATGAGTAAAGAGAATAATTAAGGAAGAAATCAATAATAATAAAGCCTAGGGCATATGTTCACTAATAAACAATATTCCAGGGTAAAACACAATAATCAATCATCAATGCATTAATTAATCAGATCATAAAGGGCTTTCGCTACGTATTACAATCACATAATTAATTTACGGGTATTTAATCTCATCTCTCGAATCTCGACCTAACCATTTATAAATTAATCTGCCTATTGAAACTAAGCCTAAACATCAATTCTCATATCTCGAATCTCGAATCAATATTGCTAAACTCATACAATTAAACCTGGCCAAATCTAATTGCATAGCATATAAACAATCAATAGGAAATCAATTAAGCATTAATGATCAACAATCATAAATTACCCTTTCATATTATTTATTAGATCCCCAAAAACCCTAGAAGGAAAACTACTCAGACATAATTAAAATTAAGCAAAACATAATAATTAAACAAGACATGAAAGAAAAATAGAATGAATAAAATACTGAGATTAATTAAGAGAGAAATCGTACCAAGACGGCGGAATTACAATAGAGTTGAGGAACAAGAAAGAGAATAAAAGTCTAGAGAGAGAAAGTTTAGTAGAGAGAAGGAAGAGAATAAAAACTAGAGTAAGAGAATTATGAAGAAGTCCACAATTTTGTCTCCTAAAATTGCATTAATACTAAGCAAGAAGATTTCCGCTAAAACAAAAGTAAAACGGAAAACTAAACTCCCTAAAGAAAACACGCGCCCGGCCGGGCAGTGGCTCGCCCGACCGGGCCCGCCTTTTCCTTTTCAAATGTCTTCTCGGGCCCGGCCGGGCAGTGGCTCGCCCGACCGGGCCCGCCTCCCTTGCCTTAGATATCTTCTCGCGCCCGGTCGGGCGCGTGAACCGGGCGCGGGTCCCTTCAAGGTATTGCTCCGCCCCGCCCGGCCGGGCGCGCCTTCGGGCGGAGCTCTAGTGGTCCGGGCGAAGCTTCTTGGGCCTCGAGGCTCTTCCTTGGGCTCACCAACTTGGCCCAAACGCCTCATATCTCCAAAACTAAGCCCTTAGTCACCGATTTGCTACCTCCAATCGGTCTTGGGCTATCGAACGTGGTCGCGGTCTTTCAATACTTGTAGATGCTCCTCGAAAAACCCGGGAAAATGCTCCAAGTACGCAAATTCCTACAAAACTCAAGCAAAACTACCAAAGCACTGGAAAACACAAATTAGTAATAAAAGTGGCTCGTAGGAGCCAAAAACACTACTAATTACGACCAAAGGACGGGGATAAATATATATATATAATGAACACATCATGGGGATCCATGAATAATATGAAGGGGTAATTTGTTATTGTTGACTGTCAATGCCCGATTAATTTCCTATTGATTGATTTAATGCTATGCAACTAGATTTGCGCAGATATTTTATGTATGAGTTTAGCAATATTGATTCGAGATCCGAGAGATGAGAATTGATGTTTAGGCTTAGTTTCAATAGGCGGACTAATTTATAAATGGTTAAGTCGAGATTCGAGAGATGAGATTTAATACCGGTAAAATTAACTCTGTGATTGTAATACGTAGCGAAAGCCCTTTATGATCTGATTAATTGATGCATTGATGATTGATTGTTATGTTTTACCCTGGAATATTGTTTATTGGTGAACCTATGCCCTAGGTCTTTTATTCATTGATTTCCCCCTACTTTTATTTCTCCCTACTTTTATTCTTCGTAATATAGTTCCTTTATATAACAACAAATTAGTTACTTAATAATTTAGATTACTCTTAATTAATTAGGAATAAATTGACTTGTTTCCCTGTGGTTCGACCCTTCTTCCCTATCTGCATAGTTAGTGGACTTATGAATTATTTTTGATTAGGTGATACGACTAAAACCTGTCAGTGGACGGCTCGTTCGAAGCTCGTGGACTAATTAGAGGAGCAACGCTTGGGGCTCTATTCTCTCCTTGATTTTTCAATCATTTGCTATGTGGAATTCACGCTTCAAAGGTATGATTATGTGTCTTGTGTGTTATGCATGTGATCTTGGGATTAGGTGCTAGATTGAATACGATTCATGTTTTTCTGCGGCGTAGAACCTATAAACTCCTACATTAATAATGCCTTAAAACCACCCCAGATCCCTTCCCCCACCCTCAAAACCAATTACCTTTCCTTAAACCACCCTAGATTTCCTTTTCCCACCCCAAAACCAATCATATGGATATGATTCTAGAGAGTAGGGGTGGCTTCAGGGGTTGGGGAAGAAAGGGGGTGGTTTTGGTGGAAGGGGAAGGGATTTAGGGTAGTTTTGTGACGTAATTAACCAAACTCCACTTATCTTGTATTTTTTTGTAAAAACTCATGGTGTATTTAAAAAAAGTCAAGGGTATATGGGGAATAAACAAAAAAAACTTGAGGGTATATGGTCAAAAAACCGTAACCAATACATAAGAGAATTACCGGCGTGCTAATGCCACGTTTAAACATTAAGGCTATATTCAAAATTTTGCAGCGGAAAACTAACTCAGACAAAATAAAGTTTCAAACCCTAAATAAAAATCCAAAATACACTAGTAGAAAATTGTATTTTAGCACCAAGTAATGCCCACCGGTTTTTAAAATCCGGTTGGGATAAAATGGGCGGGATTTTGAGGAAAGATTATTGGCACTGGTTCAAACCGAACCGGTGGGAAAAATAATAATCCCACCGGTTTGAATCGGTGCCAAATTAAAAAAAAACTTCCCCATTTTATATATAACCCTTAACCCTAGCCACTTCTCTCTCCCCTCTCCTCCTTCTCTCTCCTTCGATCTCGTCTCCTTCTCTCTCTCGATCTTCTTCTCTTTCATCTCCGCAACAACACCACCACCAAGACCACCTTATATCTCCTCAAAGTCCTCCTCTTCTTTCCCCTCAAAGCCCACCACCACCAACACCACTAACCATCGCCGCAACAATAACACCACAAAGACCGACATCAACAACAACACCGATAGTTCGACATCAACATCAACATTAATTTCCGCCTTTTCTCGCACTTTCTCTCTCCTTGTGATGAAACTAAAGGTTTTTAGGTCAAATTCAACTATGAAAACTCTAGATTTCATGGTCAAATTTGGCCTCGTAAATCCAATTTCAAGGTTTTGTGTGGTCGAATGAAGGTATGTGTCTTTTTTAATTTTTTTGGGTTTAATTATTCGAGGTTAGGGTTTCTGGGTTTAATTATTCATGTTAAATGCCTTGATTTTTTTGGGTTTAATTGTTGTAATATTGTTCGAAATTGCTGGGTTTAATTGATTTTAGAATTTTCTAGGTTTAATTGATTTTGGAATTTTTTGGGTTTAATTGATTTTCGAAATTGCTGGGTTTAATCGATTTTTCTAGGTTTATGGGTTAAATTGATTTTGAAATTTTCATGATTTGTTTGGTTTTTTTAGCCAATTCTTCTGGGTTTTTTTTTGGTGATTTTTAGGGTTTTTTTATTTATTTTTTATTTATTTTTTATTTTATTTTATTTTATTTTATTATTTTGAGTTCATGAATCTTGGTTTTAGGTGGTGGGGTGGTTTGCTTTGGTTCGGTGGTTTTAGGTGGGTGATAGGGTGGTTTGCGGAGGCGGGGTTGTGGGTTGTGGCTGGTTGTAGTGACGGAGGCGGAGGCGGAGGCGGCGTCGTGGGTTGTGTCTGGTTGTAGTGACGATGAATGGTGGCGATGGGTTGTTTAAAATTACAGATTTATTTATTTATTTATTATTTATTAAGTTTTGAGGATTATATATCAAGATTAATTTTGTTTTAATCTTTATTTTAAGGATTATATTACTTGATTTTCTACTTGATTAATGTTGGTGTTTTAATTTTTGTGTCAATGACAGCTTCAAGATCACTCTCTATGAACTCAAACACAAGATGCAAGATTCAAGAACGATTTATTGATGAATATATATGTGATTTATGTATATTATGATTATATTTAAGTGAAAAAAATACAAAAAAGAATTATTTATTTATTTTTTATTGTGTAATGGGCACCTGATTGTGTCTCCCCAAAACCCAAACCCAGTGATGAGTACTTTTCACTTCATGAATATCGAGTAAGGTGAAATGTTGAAAAGTCTCGTGAATTCTTCTGTTTTCTAAAATGTTTTAATAAAAATACTTCTTTCTGTTTTCGAAAATACTTCTTTTCGTATCCTATTTATGAAAAACGTCCAATCCAGTTTAGTTTGGTCCATAATATGGGTCCAATAATTGTGTAGTTGGATGGGTCTTGAAAAGACATTTCCAATGACATACTATAAGCCCAATTCCGAGTTCTAATGAGGAAGTTATGGTCAAAATACTAAACTGGGCCTAAAACGAGTTTGATGTGCGACCCAATGATCATGTGGACGGTCCATTAATCTTAATTATATTCCCAAATCAATTAGGATTAATTAGAAGCTTCTATAAATTTCTAAAATATATTAATTATCTTTTTTGAAAAGATAAGATTAAAGAATTTGAAATTGAATAAAACTCCTCTTTTTGAAAGTTCTAATTCTATTCGAAATGAAAGATATTCAAAGACAGTCAAATATTATTCTCGTGCCATGTATTTTTTAACCAAATCCTTATATGGTTGGATGGCCCTTAAAATTATATTTCCAATGATATATTATAATATTAATTCTGAGCTATAACGAAAAAGATATGAAAGAAATACGAAACATTATCCGAAACTGACACCCTTCCACTATTTCGGCCATACTTTTAATCTACAAAAGATTTTAATCTGATTCCAATTTAATTGGAAATTAGACTTCAATAGCTTTCCAAATACATATCATATGACTTATTTAAACGTCTAGATCAAAAGATGTGATAAAAACAAAATCCGCAAAAAATTGTTTTTATCGCATCGCTATGGTCCTATCGCGCCGCGATGCTTTTTATCTTGCGCGTTGAAAGGAATTTTATTCCGATTCGAATTCTAACTCTTTTCTAATTATTTTCGATTTTTCTTTTCTATAAATAGGGTCGTATTTCTCCGTTTTCAACCACCAACAATCATCAACAATCATCTTTCTATTCTCTATTCTCTCAAATCTAGAAGCTTTCTTTCTCCCTCTTTCTAAGCCTTCCCTTTTTCAAACACCATACATTCATCGCGAGACTTAGACACACCTAGCCAAGTTCGAAGTTGCCTTCTCCCTAAACGTGAAAGGTTGATAATTTCTAAGGGTTTGGTCCCAAATCTTTATTTCAATTATTTAAATTAATTGTTTGATTTAATATTTTCATTGAAGTTACTAACGTGTGTATTGTTTTGATAGAAAGAGATACGAGACAACAAAGTGAGTAATTCAATTGCTTTATTCTTTAGAAAGCATGCTTAGATTGTTTTAATTCCTAGTATCATGTTAGGATGTCTTTATGATTCCTAGTATCATGTTTAGGGTATTAACTAATATTTCTAATATCATGCTTAGGTTGCTTCTTATTTCTTCTATCATGTTGGTATTATGTTAGGGCTAAAACTTTAATTTTTATTGTTTGTGACATGCTAGGATTTGTTATTAATCTTTTTAGAATCATGCCCAGGGTCTTGCTAATATTATTATGCTTTGATAACATTGAGATTGTTATGATGATGATGATTTGTTGTTAATAAATATCATGTTGCTTGATATATTATTGTTATTGCTTGATCACGCCCTCTCTTGTAGGTTTAAAGGGAATTTGTACTTGAAATGACACTTAATAAGATAATTAATAATTTTATTTAGGCTAATATGGTTTTAATTCAAGTGATCACCAATAATAGATTTGTTTGTGCATTAATATTCAACCAACATAGATTAAACATGTTTAGGGTTACTATATCGACTGTATGTTAGTCAGAAAGCGTACATGAATATGAGAAGAACAAAGTAGACCTATTTTTAAGGCAGGTTCAATCTCTTTTAGGTTGGATTTATACCTTTATCCCCGAATATCCAGTCATGGTTCAGGATCACTAAGAAATTAGCAATCTCATGGGTCGTGAAGGGGTGTAACCTAAAACTTGTTGGCGACTTTTTTACTCTAGCTTCCTTCCTTTTGGACGTCACCATGCTTAAGTGTGGGATGCTTGAAATATTCCATACAACACCGATTAATCGGTGCCAAAATTAAAAAATTGCCACCGGTTAACCGGTGCCAAATTAAAGAATTGCTACCGATTTTGCACCGGTGGCATTTTTTTTATTTAAAGCATCCTTCAAATGCCCACCGGTTCAAAACTAGCGGTTTTGAACCGGTGCCATTTTATGTTTTTCTACTAGTGATAAGAATAACTAAAGTACATCCATCAAACCAAAATTTAAGGAAATCCAATGTTTAAGCAGTATAATAAACTAATCAACTCTCAACTCAATTCCCACAATCTTGATACCTGTCCAAACTATTCTAGTACATGTGAGAAAACCCCCACTCACTTATTACAAGTGTAAAAATTGGAACATTGTAGGGTCATTGAAAGGCGAAACCCCTGCTCACAAATATTACAAGTGTAAAAATTGGATCATTGCAGGGTCATTGAAAGGCGAATGTCATGACCAAGAAACACACACACACACATACGCTAATGGCATATATTCGAAGAGTGGGTTCGAAATTGTAAAAAAAATGATAGTATTAATCAAGGATTCAATACGAGCACATAAGTTCAAATTTAGGATTACAAAGGAATTACATATTCTTCTATCGGAGGATCCCTTAAACGAGGTAAAAAAAAAAAGTGGAGGACTTTTATGACTATACGACATGTTTCCAAAAAGACTCTAAAGTCATGGCAAAAACCTTACTATCTATATTACATCAAGCAAAATTCATTGTAACATTCTAGTTTTTTTTATAGAGTAAATTTACAAATGAGATAACACAAGAATTGACGAATAACTTAATTTATTATACACAGTTCGATAAATCGATAATACAATAATTGATAATGATAAAAATGGTACAATAATTGATGAATAACTTTATAAGTTATTTTATTATACGGGGTATGTTAATACTAAAATTAGCTATAATTAATAGTATTTAATCTAATTCTTTCTTCTTCTTCTTCTTCTTCTTCTTCTTCTTCTTCTTCTTCTTCTTCTTCTTCTTCTTCTTCTTCTTCTTCTTCAAGGTTACCGACTAATTGAATTGATTGAGAACTGTTAGAACCCGATGTTACTTCATCGTCGTCGTTTTGTGCATAAGTACGATCTTGTGAGCGAGTTTCGGCATCCAACCAATCCTTGAAACACACACACATTTCAAGTGTTTCGGGTTTTGGACTTGTTCTTTTATCATCTAAAACCCTTTCCAACGTACTAAAAGCTCTTTCGGAGGCAACAGAGGAGACTTGTATAGCGAAAATATCACGTGCCATTACCGCCAAAATTAGATGTTTCGTGCTTTGTGTTTTCCACCAATCAAGGATGTCGAGGTTGTACCTCCCTTATTCGTCCATGCCTTTCATGAAGTTGTAACTTAAGTACATTTCCAACTCTGAACCATCGCTTCGTGTTCTCCTAAATGATGATTCACTACTTGAAAACTTAAACATCATGTTAGCAGCTTGTGCAAATAAACCTTTAGCCCTTTTACTTATGTTCTTGGATGATTGAAAAGGAGCAAATCGAGAAACGATTCCATAATTAGATTCATATATAAACTCTATATAATGCAAAAAATTGATTGGTCACATTAGCTTTATAAGAATCAACATCATCTTCAAAATTCATGCATCAAAAATAGTGTTGGATTTTGTAGTGTGTGGAGAGTGGTTCAAGAAGGCAAGGGGGAGCATAGCTTTAGAAGTTAAGTTATGGGTTGTTTGCTTGGTACAAAGCAACAATGAAAGGTAAGGGCTAACTTCAAATGAACATATCTGAAGATATAGAAACGATATTGAGATGATTCAAGATGGAGGTGATAGCTTATCTTAAGAGCTTTCCAACAACTGATTATAAGCTTGATTTGGTTAAGAATTGAGGAAGTTATAGCCATTTTACAAAGAGCTGTACGGGTGTTCGACCGAATTGTTGAAAAGTTCGGTCGAACCTGTTGAAGAAAATCGAGTGCAGCAGTTTCTGCTTTAATTAGTTGTTCGACCAAACCTAAGTGGAGGTTTGGTCGAAGCTACACAAAGAACCTGCCCTAGTTCGGCCGAACTCTGGGTAGGTTCGGTCAAACTCTCGGGACTCTGTTTTATCGCTCTTGAGCCTCAGTTATTTACGGTCTTGATTTCTTCTTTGTTACTAACTTGTATTCTTAGCCCTTGGATTGTTTGCCTTGTATTTGGACTATATATACTCATGTATGTCATTATTTAGGTTTTGATATTATATTTAAGAGAGAGAAAAGGCCTTTTGAGACTAATTAAGAGAGAATTAAGAGAGTGAGCTTTCAAGAGAGATTGAGAGCTTGTAATCATCATCTTTAAGTTACTCCATAGTGGATTAGTGGGTTTCCTCTCAGCACTTGAGTTCCCACAATAAATTTGTTCTTGTTCTTTGTTTACATGGTTTTGTTTTTCAATTATTGTTAATTGTCGTTAATAATAAACTTAGTAGCACATACGTAATCCTTTCAAATAGATATTAATTAATATAAATGTGTCATCATACTTTTGCCTTGGATCTAATATAGAAGCAAAAATATAAATCATAGAAATATTAGTGTAATATTTACACTATTTTTCCTCCAGTGATGGAAGATATTCCTCATTATCATGTTGGGATTGATGTTAATCGAAAAGTTGGGCAAGTAAAAATGCATTGCTAAGAAAAGAATGAGCACAAGGATTATAAACAAAAGAAAAACAATGTGTCATACTATATAATAATTGTAAAAACTGCATATATTTTTCACAATTAAACCAATTATCATCTAGTGAAGCAAATTGTGGAAATTTTTTATCATAAAAATTCGTTTGTGGAACCTTGTAATTTATTGCCTTACTCAACAATTCATAGGTGGAGTTCCACCTAGTCGCACAATTTGTTTTGATTTTAATATCCTTTATCCTCAACTGCCTACAAAAAACTTTCCATTCCTAAAATCTCATGTTAGACCTGTTAGTTAGTAGATATAATAACATTTCTAATTCTGTGATAAAATAGATTATTGCATGAGTTCCATCCTTCGCACACAAATTAAGAACATGGCAAATGCATCTAATATGAAGTGCGTGCATCTCCATCTAATATGACATTAGTCAATTGTGCTTCATCAAATGCCATATATAGACATGATTTTGGGCCTAAGATTATATGCATCAATAGCTTGCATTAAATGATAAGAAATATTAAGACAGGTGTGGGTTTATTCTATCATTTTAAAATGGATATATTAAGACATGTGTGGGGGTATTCTAGCATTTTAAAATGGATAATGCGTTTTTGTAATAACCAATCATTATCTACCCAATGACAAGTCACACACAAAATAGTGATATCCGTAACCAATATCCCAGGCATCTGCGGTCAAGAAACTCTACAAGTAAGATTACTTAATTCATCAAATAACCTCATTACTCTACAAAAGATTTCATGGCAATCAACATTCTCCCTAGTTCATTCCCCTATCTCTCTTATAATTGTAAGTGAAGTTATGTGGATGGAATTTAGAAATTTTTGGGTTAAGTTGGATCACTAGATGGTTAACCACATTTACGAACATGTCTACTTATGTGCCCCGTCCTTCACTTGCACTACTACAAATCCTGTCCTTTTGAGATGCTTTTTTGCATTATTTTCGACATTGAAAAGCGTCGCTATTTTTTTTCTTGACGCTATTCGAAAGCATCGAGAAAAAGTGAGTCGAGAAATTCGCGACGCTTTTTCGTGTCACAAATCTTGACACCATTTTCTGTCCCAATATTCCATGACGCCTTTATATGTCTTCAATATCGACGCTTATTAATGTCTAACAAAATGTACTAAACGTCGAAAATATCGTTATTCAATCGCCACCACCAAATTTCGGTACGCGTTTTCCTGTCCATATTGTCGACGGTGTTTTTAGTCCCAAAACCATTTGAGACGCTTTTTGTTGTCCACACAAAAATAGTGGCGGGAAATTTTAAAACTGATTATAGCAAAATTTCTTGACAAGAAAAAGCGCTTAGACTTTTTTTTTACTGTTTTTTTTTTATAGTTTAAATAAAAGTGTTTTCAAATATAATATAATATATATATATATATATATATATATATATATATATATATATATATATGTAAAAGCAACGATAAAACATATATAAAATTAATAAAGTTGCTGTCAAAATGAACAAAGAGTTGAAAATTTGAAATCCAGTCCCTACTACATACTTTCACCGATGGATGTTCAAAAAAACCTAATGATGTCCAAAATATCATCATTATTGTTACATATGTCAACTGCATGCCAACTAAATTAAAAAGTTAGATTGAAACCTACATAAGTTAACTACTATCTAACTAAATATAAACAAATGAAGGTGCATAGTAGGCTAATTTCCAGCTTCAGTAGGTTTCCTTTGTTTTTTTGTTGCATCCATAACCTTAATAAAAAAAATAATAAGTATATAATATTTAATTGCTAGAAGAAACACAGGGGTAAAAAAATATCCGAAGGAATGCAATGGTATAAGTATATTTTTTGACGAGTTTGTTACTTGCAAAGCATTTATATAATTTGTAATGGAAGATTAAAGAAAAATGATGAAATAAATGGCAAACTAAAATTTTTAATAAAAAATAGCGTATAATGATGGATAAAGCACAAAAATAAGATACAACTTGGGCAGCAAGCGCGCAAAGGCCTGTGAAGTCTAGAAGCCTACACAGCTACTGCACACTTTTTCTACACATGCAAAAATCTAAGACACACGTACACTACCATACATAAACCAAATACACATAAATATTTGACATAAACAAATTTACACCAACACAAAAGTGCTTGAATTTTATTAAAATAGATAATTACCTGTTTGTTTGTCAATCCCAAGACTGATTTGGCACAGGTTAGAAGTTTTATTGAACTTTTTCCATCATGAACTCCACCAACAATGTGAGAAAACTGTCCGATAAGGGTTTTAAGAAGAATATTATTCTCTTGTACTTGGTCTTTTAGCTTTTCATTTTCCTTCTCAAGTACTTCATTTTTTTTGTGCAAAGCAGATATTTCTTCTTTCACATTACTATCCATTACCACAGTCCTTTGATAAATTTTATCTAGGCCCGTCCTTCTTTAGCAAATCTTGCGCCCCGTAAATGTCGCTCTTTCGAACCCCAAGTCCGTAACCTGTAGGACCAGCAGGGATCTCTCTACCATGCATGGTCAGCTCAAAGGCTTCATCTTCAAGTTCCCGTTGGGACTTAGAAGGGTTTATCAACCTCAACACTTCAACTTTGGCTTCGCATCATCCTACAAAAAACGTTAAATAATAATATAATAAAATAATATCATTTCCACATAAAAAACAAGCTTTAAAACACATTTAGAACTTTTACCACAAAATCTTTGGTCACCGTGCTTGGTAGAAAACTTCCACCCTTGCCTGTATGAGCTTTTATCCAGAGAGCTAATAAGCTCATCTTTTCTCCATGCTCATCTTCCTATATATTAGTAATGTAAGAAGTATATATAAATGAAAATTTGAACAAGATAAGTTGCATAATCAATTAGTTATAAAAATGTGATTGTATAATTTATGATGGTTGTTTATACGAATGGTTCATGCATGGTCAGCTTGTTTGTTCGCGAAACTGTTAGAACCATATCTATGTAATTGATTTAGTGACTGCACTCGTATTCAAAGTCATAAATCAAATAAATTAGTCGTACTAAATTAGATTAAAATTTATTTTATGTATTCCACAACAATAGACATGTAATAGTTAATCAAATAACAAGACAGAGAATTGAAAACCTGCACTATTCTATTTTCTTATATAACTAATTTAAAGTATGACGTCTAATATCGCATATTTATTATGTAACAGATTTTAATGAAAATGGTCAGCATTTGATACATGACTGAAAATAATTAGCAATCGAAATTGATGCATGTTTAAACTATACTATATTTATATATTAAAAAGCTTGACTATATGTTTATATATTAAAATGCTTGACCACATATTTATATATCAAGAGCATTTGTGACCAGCAGAACAGTAACTTCTCTCATATACTGTTATCCTGCATTCTTCAATACAATTAAGGGGAAACATTTATGCCAAACAACTAGAGTTAATACTATATGAGTGCTATGTTACTATCAGAGTTGCAATCTGAGAAGATAGGAGAGAATTTTTTACTATGTAATTTGCATTAAGACCAAAATTAACTATAATTAGAAAGCAAGATGTCTGATATCTCAATAGGAAGAAATGTACTTACTTTTCCTTTCTCTGAATCCCAATACTTAAGTAGCTTTATCCAATTTTGACTACTAATCCCATGCGGCGGTGTCCCGCTACACATCTTTTCTAAAGTTTTCTCTATTGGTTTGTAGTAATCCTTCTTAAGATTAAACTTATATTGCCTCCAAGTTTTATTAACACGCTTGAGGGTTGCTTTGTCGTATAGCTCACCTTTAGGAATCACAAAGCGATCCTTATACATGAAAAACAAGTAATTTAAGTAAGAGTATTTATAGGTTAGTAAAAATAAATAAATTCTTGAATGAAAAAGTAGTTTCTTATGACAAGTAATAGAAAAAAAGGTGATACATACTTTCATCTCATTAATTATCTTCTTTTTAAAATGCTCATCAATAGCATGCCAATCCTCTTCTCCAAGTGGACAATACTTCTCTATCTTCGCAATGTTACCAAGGAATCGGATCAAAATATGTCCACCTTTCCGAATGGGCTGGTACAGGTCATTGAATTCAACAAAGAATCTGACACCGTTATTACTCCAAACATCAATAGGCTGAATAGAACCACTCAAGTATACAATACCATTAACATCTGCACAAAAGCAAGAGACTTAAAAATTGAATAAAACTGCAAATTTAATAGACACGTGCATATATGATAGTCATTTAAATGGTCAAAAATGCATGTATGTCTTTACAATGATTACATTATAGATGTATTCTTGGTCATTAATACATCAAAAATATCCACCAAAATTGAGGTCAATAATATATTTATTTATACGTCAAAGCTATCAACCAAAAAAAAAAGAAAAAAGAATTAAGAATATAAAAAAAAAATCAAAAAAGAAAACATACCCATGGTCAAAAACCTCTTCTTTGTCATCAAAATCATCTACATTCATAGGCCAATCAGGGTGTGACTTTGTTCGTAGAGACTTCACTAGTTTTGAGCTTTTTTTTTTGTTTCCTCACAATTCTTTTCCTCTATTTGAATATTCTAAGAATCTTGTGATTTTGTTTCATTATGAACATCTTCTTTTCTTCTTTTCTCATTTGAATTGAGTAAGTTTAAGGAGGGCTGATCAGAATTTGCAAAGGATGTAGAAGGATATTTGAGTGACTTTGATGTAATAGAAGGTGGGATGTTAGGTAAGCTCATGGATGAAATTGTGGGTGGGTTTTCTTTATCATAACCTGATGGTATTTCAGCTACCTTTTGAGAACTTAAATTTGGAGCCTTAAGATTGCCAGGTGCCTTAGGTAAGGTTGATGATGTTGGTACCTTAAGTGAAGGTGCTTTATGTGAGTTGTTAGTTGATGCTGGTGCTTTTTGTGAACTTGATGATGATCCAGTTGGTGGGTTTTTCCATATAGCTCCAGCTTTGTTATCTTTCATAGGCTTTTATGCATTTGTTGATGTGTTGAAAGATTGTGGTAAAACCTTTGTTGTAGTGGCAGTTGGTGGAGAAAATGGTCCCCATTTAACAGTCGTTGTTGGGACTTGGGACGTTGTTCGCTCATTAGCTTGTTTTTTGGTTGGTTGTGATGCATCTCCACTCATATATGCATAGGGGGCAATAGATGCATCCCTTTCTCTTTTCACTGGATAAGTCATCACCTACATGAGCACATTATAATAGTTAGTAAATGCAGATTAAGTTGACCTCTTATGTGTCAGTAATATATAAAAAAAGGTTGTCGATAGCAAGATTAAAGGCACATCAAGCGAGTATGGCAGCATTAATTTACAAGCTATAGATAAGAATTTGACTTACGTAGAGACCATTAAATCCCTTATAAAAAAAACATTCACAAATCAAAATAACTGATTGAAATCCCTAATTAAAAAATGAATAGATGTTTAGAGCACAAATCCAAAAGCAAATATCAAACTCATATGATCAATTGTATCATGTAAACTAAAGAATCAAATACAATGTTATTCTAAAAGCTCTTCATCATCAGGTATATCAAACAAGTCCCTAGGCTTAGTCTTAATGACATGAAGCCATCCTTTTTTAATCTCATCTTCAATGTAAAAAACTTGCTTGGCTTGAGATGAGAAATTAAATGGATCATCATGTAAATTTCGACCAGTGTGCATCAACTTTGAAAAATTGACACACACACCACCATTTGGGTATGTTTTGACACCTCTATGTACATCAACCCATTCACAACGAAACATTATAGCCTTGAAAGAACCATAATAGTCAAATTCCAATATTTCTTTGAGCTTTCCATAATACTCTTGGCATTCAGCTTCTACCATGGTTCCAGAATTTTTGAGTCTTTCGGAATCTCTCATGATCCATAGTATCAAATTTGTAACCATTGATCACCACACTTTTCATCCTTTTTACCCAGTTACTTAAACCACTAACTAAGGACTTTCTCAATTTTCCTTCTGTTGTGCTATCATCTAGATTATGGACCTATAATTAAAAAAAAAAGTTACACATAGATTGGTTATAAAAATAAATAAGACAAGTTTTCATCGTTTTAAGGCATATAACCTGGTTTTGCAACCAATCAGTGAACTCATTGATTATCCACTGGCTTTCAATACTCTCATTCCACTGCCTTCTTCCGACTTGATTCTCTTGTTGCCGTTTTTGTTCTATGAACTCACTTTTCAAAGTGAACAATTGTGTTATTATGTCGTTAAAAGTGATTATACTCTAAAGTTACTTATAATACTACTTATTCAAGCACTGGTTTCATCTTATCTTAATGAAGCAAAACATAGCGATGCGCTTGCTTTAAACTTTTGTCATCAAGACGAACATTATCTTTCTTTCCAAGTACACGACCACCAGAATTGTATAAATAAGTATAAATGTTTAGAACACCATCCTCATTCCTTTTCGGTCTGCTAAATATCGTCTTAACACTTTCTAAATATCTTGAGCAAAATGTAATTGTCTCCCATAACAAGTACCCTTCTGCTATAGATCCTTCATGTTGTGCTTTATTGCTTACATGAGATTTCAAAAAGGCTAAATACCTTAAAAACAAAGATTATATATGTTAATGTATATTAAAAAAAATTAATATGTGTTAAGTATTCTTTTATAAGGGTGGATATTGAGATATTTAGATATTAACCTTTTAATGAAATACATCCATCTATATTGAACTGGTCCGCTGAGTTTTACCTCGTCCACCAGATGAATGAGCAAATGAACCACGATGGTGAAAAATGTCGGTAGAAACTCTATGTCCATTCTACAAAGAGTTAACACAAGCTTTTTCTGAATGGAATCTAGTTCTTCAATAGTATCAATAGCGGGTGAACATATCTTCTTGAAAAAGTATGACAACTCCTCAAGCAAGTCAATAACTTTTGTGGCATTTGATGCTCTTAAAGAAACTGGAAGAATATCTTGCATAAGGATATGGTTGTCATGACTTTTCAAATTAATAAGTTTTCGCTGTTTCAAATTGACACATCTTTGTAAATAGACCCATATCCATCAGGAACTTTAAGTTTTTTTAACACTCTTAGAAATCGTTCCTTCTCTTCATTAGACATGGTGTATGCAGCTGGAGGCATATATTTTTGAGCCCGATTAGGATGAGGTTGAAGCCAAATATGAGGTTTTATGTTTTCCGTCTGAAGAGCCTTTCTAGCTTCTGGATCATCTCTGCTTTTATCTATATCTAATCGGGGTTCCTAATAGATTGTCACACACATTCTTCTCAATGTGCATTACATCTAAACTATGTCAAAGAAGATTATGTTCCCAATATTCCAATTCAAAAAGTGCACTTTGCTTCCACCATATAACATCATCAACATCAGCTTGATAATCATCATCAATATCTGTTGTACCTCTGTTTTTCCTTTTATTAGAAGCTTTTTTCGAGGTTCCATTAACATACTTAACCTGTTCTTGCTACTTCAAAACATCGGTCCCACTTAAAGGAGTTGGAGCAAGACTGTACTCTTCTTTCCCATCAAATAATTGAGCTTCGCACCGATAAGGATGATTAATTGGCAACCATTTTCGATGTCTAGGAAAGACAATTTTACCACCAAATGTATATGAATAAGTAGAATCTGCACAAGAAGGGCAAGCTTTATAACCTTTGGTACTCCATCCCGACAACATAGCATATGCTGGGAAGTCATTTATTGTGGAGTGTAAGGCCGCTTGCATGTTAATGGATTTGCCGCTGTAAGCATCAAAAGCATTTACACCTTTCCACAACAATTTCAACTCATGGATTAATGGTTGTAAGTACACATCAATATCAATACCAGGACCATATTTACACAGAATAATCAAGGACAAAATGAAAGATGATGACTTCATGCAGATCCATGGTGGAGGATTATAAGGAATTAAAACCACCGGCCATGTACTATAGTTAGTATTCATTAGACGATATGGATTAAAACCATCACTAGCTAATCCCAATCTAACACTACGAGGGTCGGCGGAAAATTCCTTATATTTTTCATCAAACTTTTTCCAAGCAACACCATATGTAGGGTGCCTTAGGATCTTATCATCCTTACGGTTAAAATGCCATCTCATGTTTTCTACTGTTTTAGAAGACATGTAAAGCCTCTTTAGTCTAGGTATGAGAGGAAAATATCGCATAACTTTAGCTGGCTCACCTTTCTTAACTGATTCATTCCCTTTCTCAATTGTGTCACCCTCCTTCCCTTTCATAGTTTTCCACCTTGATGTATGACAAATATGACACTCAATTTCATTGGCAAATTCCCCCCAATATAACATGCAATCATTTGGACATGCATGGATTTTTTCATATCCCAATCACAAATCTTTGATTATCTTCATCTCTTCATAGTAAGATGATGGAAACTCTTTAATATGAGGGAATGCATCATTTATAAGTTCAATCAATTTATTAAATGACTCGGCAGACCAATGAAACATACACTTAAGGTGAAACAGATGTAAGAGAAATGATAACTTTGAGAAAGTAGTACAACCCTCATATAGACCCTTGTTAGAAGCTTCCATGAGACGTTTATACTTTTCC
The DNA here is from genome assembly GCF_948465745.1 of Chenopodium album. Lineage (NCBI taxonomy): Eukaryota > Viridiplantae > Streptophyta > Magnoliopsida > Caryophyllales > Amaranthaceae > Chenopodium > Chenopodium album. The sequence continues at coordinate 22,555,488 of NC_137843.1, read as the reverse complement.
ACTTCTTCATAGTGTTAGTTGAAGGAATTTCTTCCTCTACCTCACAATGAAAATCAAACTCTTCATATATGTCATATGAACCTTCCTCGTCAAAATTCGTTTCATTTGATGATGGGGCTTGGAATTCATTAGTGGATTGTGTACTGTGAACCCCGAAAGCCGCTCTTAGTAGCTTATCCATATCATCTCGATCTACTTCCTTCCCATGATCACTAGGGGGCTTTAAGGTATTACTCTTTTCACCCTCATAATGGAAAATCCAGTTTCTATAATTCTTATAAAAATCGTAAAATAAAATGTGACATCCTACTTCTTCTAAAAGATGCCATTTATTTAACTTGCACTTATTACATGGGCATTTAGTGTTTTCCATCTTTAAGAGTATCCTTAGCCATCTTTAAGAATTTCATGCAACCCTCATAATAGGAAGATTTGCCTTTTGGTAAATCAATCCAACTAGTATCCATATCTACAATGAAATGTATAATAAAATTTAATATTTAATAATTATTAATGAGTATCAATAATGCCATCAACAATTTGGTATTAAATAATAATATTTAAGAAGAGTGTAACAACATATTCCATCACTTTGTTGATTTTTAGCTCGGTTAGTAAATACTTTACCAAGGTTTCCCCTTTTATAGCTTTTATATAATGTTATCAATGAGGTTGAGAAAAAAGGAAAATAATGATCAAACATAATAATACATGGCAGCATTCACAAAAAAATAGATATAGACATGTGATAATGTAATATAATCAATAAGCACAGAGATAAGACATAATGAATTATATATAATATACTACCTCACTACAAATCTACAAATTAATTACTTACATTTTTCATATATGCTCAATAACATAAATTATGTAAAACTATTTTGGGAGGGCTATGTACCAGACATATGACACGAAATTATAATATGCAATTATCTGACATATTAAATAATTTGAGAATTTGGGTAGTTACCTCGGTCAACTCACTAAGTGCAGCAACTATCACAACCTAAAACAATTTTTAGACAAGCTCCTCCTCTGTCACCTATTAAGCACAAAAACACAACTTCAAATTTTAAGATATGTCCTAAATATTAGCCTATTGGCTTAAGATTTATGTATATATTTTACATAAGTCAAACTTGTACAATTTTTAGTAATCTACTTGTTCACATATGGCTAACATTCTCAACATAAACATGTTTGATTAGAAACTTAAATGTTAACGAGCTAAGAAGACCAAGAGTATATGTTTCTCAAGAGTCCAGACAATATGTTTAAAAAAAGAATACTAACATTCTTCAGAGTTGTTTTTTGTGCTATAAATTTTGATTGTTTAAGAATATATGTCCTTTTATTCATAATATGATGCTTTGTTTTTAATATATTATATCATACTTTACCATATAGGATTTCCATTATAAGCAATCAATAAGAATAAAAAATTGTAGATTATATTATAACATGATGTCTTTTTTTTTTTTTTTTTAACTTATTTTGCTTCAGATTAGAAAATCAATTATAGTTGTTAGGATTATTAGTAGGTATATATATACACAACGGTGGGCTAATTTCATTTTCTTATTTTAAAAGTTAAACAAAGACAATGTACAATTAAGGATTTAAAAACATAAAACTAGAAGACTAATTTGTTTTGCAAACTCATTTTTTTATCACCAATTATAACAGTTCATATTCAACTGCCCATTCATGAGATACAAACTTAGCTCTGAATCTGAAACATTTTTTGGGGGAATTGTAAGAGGATCAGGTTAAAATTAAAGAATATCAATTAAAATATAAACCTCGTCATATGATAAAGAGAGTGGTAATTTATCTCTCCATAAAAAAGTTTTAACCCACAAACCCAAAAAAAAATAATCAAAATTTCACAAAATTAATACAAAAAACTCAACAATTCAATAAACATAATCAAGTATAACAAATACCAATCAAAATAAAAAGTATTATGAAAGAAGTATCTAATTAATTAGACCCTAACCTGTGATATATATTCTTGACTTCTCTACGTCCACCGTTTCGAAATCCTATTATCAAAATGAATTCCCAGAACATGCAATGAATAAACAAAGAAAATTTTGATAAGATATCAGCATAAGCAACCTAATTTGAGTGATATATCAACAAAAAACTACGAAATTGATGCCTATAACAAAGAGATTACGGAAAATTGATGACAAAAGCAAGGGGATTACCGAAAATTGAAGATAATACTGAAGAGAGGAACAAAAATTCAACAATTTCAAGCGGTTTAGCAGATCAGATGAGAACGTATAAGCATAGAAAAAGTTAGAGTTTAGTTAGGAGTACTGATGAGAACTAAAGGCTTTTTTATTTTTATTTTATTATTATTTCTTCAATTTATCATTTTGGTATACTGTAGAATTGTGGGCGGTTTCTTTTTTTTTTTTTTAAGTTTTTTTTATGTTGCCCGCTTACTTTTTCCCTAAAAATTTTGAAGTCCCGGGATGGATTTTAGTCACGTGCAGTAAGGCATGTTAATTTGAGACGCTTTTCTGTGTCAAGACCCAATTGTGACGTAGAAAAGCGTCGAAAAAACACGAAAACTAAATTTTATGCTAACGCTTGTTACTTGGCGTCGAGCAAACAACGTCTAAAAACTAAGGGATTTGTAGTAGTGTTGGTATTGGTCGAGTAAACTTTGTTACATGTCTTACACTTAGGTCCTGTTCTCTTCACCTTAAAAAAAAATATTAAGTAAAAATAATTTTAGTTCAGTAAAAATAAGTTCAGTTCAGTAAAATTCAGTTTTCTTAAAGAAGAATTATAATAGAAAATGAATAAAAATAATTTCAGTTCAGCAAAAATAATTTCAGTTCAGTAAAATTAAGTTAAGTTCAGTAAAAATAATTTAAGTTCAGCAAATATAATTTTGTTTCAGTAAAAATAATTTCAGTTCAGCAAAAATAAGATGAAGAGAACGGGGCCTTAGCATTGGTTCCATCCCTACTTAACAAAAAAATAATTCCAAACATTACTTTTTTAGTTAATAGAGGCCAATTCCTCTTCGGTACTGATCGCCGGATAATAGGTCGTGTTTACTATCCTAAATCAAATCAACAATTTATTTCTTAACTTAACTCTATCAAGTTAACACTAGATAGTGGTAAGCTAAGTTATACTTTGTATTTAATTAATAAGATATGAAATGCAACATAAAAAGATTATAAAATTTATCTATAAATTAACAATTTACATGAAACTATATATCGTATTAGCACATAGTTGACACACAAGTATTTGTATGGATAGATATTCAAATTTTGCATAAAATCTTTCTCACTTTAAATAATTCTATGTTAAATAAATTATTATTATTTTTTGTTATTAAATCTACTCTTTGGTAACACTCTATTTTTTTTTCTATTCGATAAATGATGCTCTTAAGAGATTTTATCACATCTTAATCACTTTTGCCAACATACTCATCTAGACTAGTCTCAGAATATACTTTTAAAGCACCATATTCCATATTTGATAAAAAAAATCCTTAATCCTTTGGTTAAGATTTGGAGGATTTCAATTCCTTATAAAAGGTTTCTTCACCAATGTAGGTCTAAAATTATACTTATAGAAAAAAACAATAATGAAAGCAACGCGAAAACCATTAATTTGTTTCTTAAGGGATTTTATATCTACTTGAATTGATAACCTCCATCTTCATACTTCTCAAACAACTGACAGTAGAATTCAAAAGAAACATATGACTTCTTTTTTACTTTCTTCTTCAGTTCATCATCAATTTTATTTCTCTTATCATTTTCTTTCTTACCTTCACCAACATCTTTTTTAGGTTCATTAACATCATCTAAACCCACAAAATTCTTCCAATATGTCTTCAATAATTCATCATGATTTGGGCCTTTCTTCATTTTAAAAACACGTTGGACAAATTTATCAATATAAGGAATAGCTAACACATCAACCATATCAGCACTATCTATATGAATAGGGTATTCCTTTTTACTAACAAGTAACACTCTAGACTTAGGATTAAAGTGGATTACCAAATACTTGTAAAAAAGTCTTACAATCTTCTCGTGAAAGTTAAGATGCAACAAATCACCAAATCCTATCGCTTTAACATCCTTCTTCTGCTCTTCACTGAATATTTCAATGACTTGATAAACTTTTAAAGGATTAGATTTAGTACCAACAGTAATATCCTCCATGTCAGCATCAGTACAATAACTGAAAAAGAAAAAAAAATAAGATAGTAATAGAAAGATATAAAGTGACTTGAACAATGTATTATCATAAAAAGATAAAACTAAACTATGAAAACCTATAACCAAACAATAACAATTTTAAACCTGACTATTAAAACCTAAAACTAAACAATCATAATTTTAAACTGACTATGTGATGAGTGTCATTTATTGCACTCATTTAGCCTCTTTTAGGATGAATTTTGATTGCTTTTATATCTCTTTTATCCCTTTTCCTTTAGTTTAACTTGATATTTTTCTAGTTTTTATTTTCCTTAGTTGTTTTCCCATTTTCTTGCATTTCTTAGTTTATTTTGCCTTTTCTCCTTTATTTGTTTGCTTCTCTTTGATTTCAGGAGATTGGTGATGTTTAAAGAGCTCAATGGCCTTTTCTTGAGATTTATAAAGCTCAAGATGCAAGCCGGCCCCTCCCTTTGAAACTCAAATGTGTAGGAGTGCAAAAACCAAGTCTTCAAGGCCGCCCTCTCAAGCTGCGTGGGTGACGAGGGGAAAAACTAGGTCGTTGACTAATCCTCCCTAAGTCAAACTAAATTTATAAACACTTTAGAAACCTAAATACAAGTATAGAGGTAAGTCAAGGGTCGAACCCAAAGGAACGGTTATGTTCAAGAGCTCTCAATTTGGGCGCCTAAGCTAGGTTGAAGTCGAAGGTAAAGAGGTAACATTAACAACTAACAAACAAACAACCAAACAAATAAAACACTAGGAATGAGGATCAACCAATAATCATGACAATTGTAATAACTTGGGACAAACATGTCAATCAATGATTGTGAAGACTAATGATAAGAGCTATCAATTGGAATAAAAGAGCTATCTCCTAATCGTTAAGCTAGATGTCTCTACGAATAACAAACTAAGAGAATCACAATCCAAACCAATTGATAATTGCAATTCCTAAATCAATTGGTCGTGTCATTAGAAATTACAATGCAATCTAGCATAATTCTAAAGGCCTAATCGAATTACACACATGTAAAATTACATTAATCACTTTAATCTCAAACAATCAATCAACACAATTCCCAAATTAATCACAATCAAATCAATCATACAAGTTTCACCCAATTCCTAGCCAAACAACTACTCAAGAATCATCATCTATCAACAAACAACTAAAGAAATCAAGAATCAACAAAATATGAAGAACAATTACACTAATGAAGATCAAACATCAAAATCAAACCAAACAAACATGAAGTTAAACAAAGCATTAAAATGAGATAGAGTTAAAAATCCTCATTGATTGATTATGGAGATCTTCAATACAATTGTCACCTTGAATCTTCAATCTCTTAAATCCCCAATGAAATCTCTCACTTTCTCTCTCTAAAATCTACTCCTAAAACTAACCCTAGATCTAGAGAGAGAAGCTCTCAACTAAGCTAAAATATTGATGAAAATTATGTCTTAAACTTCATACAAAAATCGGATTTAAAATAGATATTTATAAGAGGCGCAAAACGAAATCGAGCGAAACCGGAAAACCCACGTTTGCGCGCCCTCGCACGGGGCTTGCGCACCCGCTCAAGGGAGGTGTACGCCAGCGCAAGTGGGCTGCGCGCCCGCGCCTTTCTGGGTTTCTTCCGACTTCTTCGATGCTCAATGCGTTCACAAAAGGGTCTTCGAGTGCACGAGGTATGATGATGATAGACACTATGCATGGCAGATTCAAATGGACTCTACGGTGGGTTCAACACCACATCTTCATGAGAGCACGACTTGAGGGTGCAAGAGCTAGAACTTAGAGCATCCACTTCCTTGCATCTTGAGCTTTCCCAATGCTATGAGCTTACTCCAAAAGCATCTTCCAACTTAGAAAACCACCAATATCGAGACCCGAACCTCGTACAATACCTACAACCACAAAAAGAAGAGAAATAAAGGAGAAAACACAAGAAAAACCATAAAAACACAAAACAAGAGAGAAAAGGGAAATAAAGAGAAATTACATAAAACTAAGCATTTATTAAGAAAGAAAGCTATGAAAAGATGGTAAAAACAACCTAAATACTCATCAAATGAGTGCCATAAATGGCACTCATCAGTGGGCATTAAATCGGTGTTGAACCTATTTCATTGCGGCCGTGCAGCCTTCCTCCCCCTGTTCCGTACCCATTTCATTGCGGCCGCGCATGTAGAGGAGAGGGCGCGCTTATTGGGGTTCTTTTTGGAAGTTTAACTAACTCCTCCTTGGTTAGTTTTACTATATATATAATTTCTTCATTTCTAGAGAGAGGATGAATGGAGAATTAGATTAGAATTTGTAATAGATTGGACTTTTAGAGAGAGAAATTCAATTTGGGGAAACTTTTGTTCTTAGATTTAAGAGAGAGAAACTTGGTGATTTTGATGAATGCTACTTTCAATCTTCTTCCTCTTTGCTTTTGATCAAAGTTTTGTAAGAATTCTTTACTCTTTAATGCAATTTTAGTTTTTGATTCTTGATATTTGATTGAATTACTTGTTGTTTGTTTGATTTGATTTTTGATAGCTTGAGTATATTTTGAATACAATGTTGATGATGAAATTGGTGATTAGTTTAGTTTTGCTATTCAATTTCGCAATGTGTAGTGAGTAGATTACCTGTTAGGGATATGGTGAAGCATGTATGAGTGATAATTCATGGCTAATTGGGGGATTTTGATTGATCAACATTGTGATTAAATTAGTTGGTGAAATTTGTGCATGTGTTTGATATCTTGAGGAGTGATCAACCTTAACTATCAAGCTAGATTGCATAATAGTTTTCAATGATACGAAAATTAATTTGGAAGCTATTATTATCGATTGATCTTGTTTTGCGATTTTCCTTTGAAGTCATTTGTAGAGACATCTAGCCTGACCCTAGGAAATAGCTCTTTAAGTGATTTTGATTGCATTTTCCACCTTCCCTCACATTGTTTGATTGGTTGAATTCTTGCCCAATTAGTATGATTGTCATGAGTGCATGTGGATCCTAATTCCCTATCATCCTTAATATCGTTCTTGTGTTCATTTAGTAGTGTTGTTTAGTTTGTTTAGATTCAACCCTTACCTAGACTTCGGGATAGATTAACTAGAGACTTTAGCTTATACCTCATTCCGTCGGGTTCGACCCGGACTTACCCCTATATTTAGGGTTGGGTTTGGTTATAAATTTGGTTTTGATTGGGGATACTTAGAAATCAACTACCTAGGTTTTCCTCGGGTAAAAAATGGCGTCGTTGCTGGGGAGTGGCATGGTTATTTGCTATTGTTGATTGAGTTTATTCCATTTTATTTGAAAACATAAAATGATTTTCTTTCTTTTAGGCTACATTTGTAGCCGTGCTACTAATCTTTTCTTTGAGATTGTATGTGTAGATCTTATGTTCGTTCTCTATTGCCTTTCGATCTGGAAATTGAAAGGACAATTACAAAGTTGAGAGTTGCTAGACGTTCTCCAAGGCAAGAAGAAGAGCAAGTCATCATGGGAGATAACCAAAGAGTGCATTGAAGGAGTTAGGAGTTTCGGGAGCCTATAGGTATGAGAGTGAGATTGCTCTACCTACGACACCGGCAAATGACTTTGAGATTAGATCGGCCATGATTACCTTGATAGAGTGGCGTCAATATAGTGGTGCAAAGCATGAGAGTCCCCTCAACCATCTTAAGGAGTTCGAGAAGTATTGCAATACCATCAAGGTGAATGGGGTTTCTTAAGAGTTTATTTGCCTTAAGCTTTTCCCTTTTTCTCTCATTGGACGTGCATTGGAGTGGTTAGACAAGGAGGTGAAACCAAACTCTTTGAGGACATGGGATAAAGTGACTAAGGAGTTTTTATCTCGGTTCTACCCACAAAAAAAGACGGCCGAAGCAATAGCTCTCATTCAAAGCTTCAAGCAAAAACCCAATGAAAGTCTTTATGAGGCGTGAGAGAGGTACAAGGAATACCAAAGAGACTACCCACACCATGGGATTCCTACCTATCAAATCATCCAAATCTTCTATGGAGGTCTAAGCCTTCGAGGAAAATCTTGCCTTGATGCGGGAGCCGGAGGACCAGTAATGAACTAGATGGAGGAGGAAGTGGTGGATGTCATTGAAGATGTAGTGAGGCATTATATGGATTGGCAAGATGATGAGCGTGAAACAACAAGCAAAAATGGTGCTTCGGTGTACTCGGTTGATCACATCAATGCCATCAACAACTTGTCCTCACAAATCTCGGAATTAGGGAAGGAAATGACCTCTATCAAAGCCAAACTTGAGAGTGCTTCATCACAAGCACCGATTCTTCCCTCCCAAAATAAGGGGAGAGGTACATTTCCTAACTCAAATCCCCTTCCCTCTTCTAGCAACATGTCCAGTGGTTATATGTTTTGTGATTTGTGTGATTCATATGATCATGATGCTTCAAATTGTCCTAATGCTTCTTTTGATGGATGTGATGACTATGTTGGTAATGAGGATGAACATGTAAATTATGTGTCTAATAACAATGTTGGACGTAGATTTGATAATCAAAGAAATAATGGGAATAGGAACTATCATAATGGGAATTTTGATAATTATAACCATAATGGGGGTTATGGTAACCAAGGAAACCAAGGTTTCCGAGGCAACTATAACCAAGGTTATGGTGGTCAAAACAAAGGTCAAGGATATGGGAACCATAATCAAAATTATGGTAATCATATACAAAGTGGCCAAAATCAAGGTCGGGGCAATTGGAGTAACCAAAATCGAGGCATTTTTCAAAATAACAATCAAAGTGGTCCCCCACCCGGTTTCACTCCAAAGGCTCAAGGTCAAAATGATAGCTCTTATGCATAATCATCTTATTCTAGAGGTAGTTTGGAGGATGTAATTGAAAATTAAATCAAGGTGTTGAACACTTACATGTCATCTAGTGATAAGAAGTTTAATGATATGATGGCTTATAGTAAGAAGTTGGAGAATCAAATTTCTCAATTGGCAAATGTTTTGAAAGAGCATGCTAGCCCTTCTTCTCTACCATCTCAAGGTTTAGATCCCAAGAGACCAATTAATGCCATAGTGACAAGAAGTGGTAGGATTCATGAGAATGTAGAGCCTAAGAAGAGTGAGGTTAAGGAGAGTCCTAAGGAAGTTTTGGTTGAGGATGAGGAAGAAAAAAGCTCTTTGAGTGAGGATGTAGGTGAAAAACCAATTGAAAAAGAAAAGGAGAAAGTAAGAGAAGTTATCAAACCCAAGCTCACATACCCCCAAAATTTCAATAGGCACAAACTAGATGAACAATTTGGCAAATTCATAGAGATGCTTAGGCAACTTCATCTTACCCTTTCATTTACCAATGTCATTGGCTAAATGCCGAATTATGCAAAATTTCTTAAGGACATATTGAGTGGAAAAAGAACTTGTGATATGGCGGAAACGGTTAGCTTAACCGAGAATTGTAGTGCAATCATTATGAACAAGATGTCGCCCAAGTTGAAGGACCCCGAAAACGTTTCTATCCGTTGTGCTATCTATAAGATGCAAATTGATAATGCCTTGTGTGACTTAGGAGCTATTGTTAGCCTTATTCCATATTCGGTTTATCAAAGACTTGAGTTAGGGGAGCTTTCGCCTACTAATATGACCTTCTAACTAGCCGATAGATCAATTAAGATTCCATAAGGTAAGGTAGAAGATATTCCTATCATACTTGGTAGACCTTTTCTTGCTACCTCAGGTGCCATGATTGATGTTAAAAGTACTAAGATTTCTCTCAAAGTTGGAGAAGAAGTCATTGAATTTGATTTAAATGAAAGCATGAAATATCCTTCTTCTTCACTTGAAAATTGCATGAGAGTTGAAATCTTGGATGATATCGTGAATTTTGTGCATGAGAACTTGCTCACTTCTAATGATCCACTCGAGTGTGTTTTGTTGAACAGGGAAAAGATAGGTGAGCATGGGAAGGAAATGACATTTTTTGAAAGAGTCATTGATGCATTGCAAGTGGCCTCAACTAAGGAAGGTAAAGGTGTTCCAATTGTAGAGCTCAAACCTCTACCATCACACCTTAGATATGAGTTCTTGGGCCCTAATTCTACTTATCCCGTTATTGTTAGCTCCTCCTTGAGTGAGAGTCAAGCTCAAGAGCTATGTGCTGTTTTGAGAAGGCACCAGGGTTCTTTGGGTTATACAATTAATGACCTTAAAGGTATAAGCCTGGCTTTATGTTCACACCATATCACTCTTGAGGAGGGCGCCTCACCTAGCATTGAAAGGCAACGAAAGCTACACCCTCAAATAGGGGAGGTAGTTAAGAAGGAAATCACTAAGCTATTGGATGCGGGAATCATATTACCAATTTCTAGCTCTAGATGGGTTTCCCTGGTCCACGTTGTCCCAAAGAAAGGAGGCATGACCGTTGTAGAGAATGAGAGAGGTGAGCTCATTCCTACAAGGACGGTCACGGGATGGAGAATGTGTAAAGACTATCGACGTCTAAACACATCCACCAAAAATGATCATTTTCCTCTTCCCTTCATTGATCAAATTCTTGAAAGACTAACAAGGCACACGTATTATTGTTTTATTAATGGATATTCCGGGTTTTTTCAAATTCTTATTCACCCGGATGACCAAGAGAAAACAACTTTCACTTGTCCATATGGAACTTTTGCCTATAGGAGAATGTCATTTGGGCTTTGCAACGCCCCCGCCACTTTCCAACGATGTATGATGAGAATATTTGGAGATATGTTGGAAGAAGAAAATGGAGGTGTTCATGGATGATTTTTCGGTAGGTGGTGTTTCATTTGAAGCTTTCCTTGAGAATCTTGAGAAATGTTTGGCTCGATGTGAGAAGGTGAATTTGGTTTTGAATTGGGAGAAATGTCATTTCATGGTTGAGGAAGGCATTATCCTTGGTCACAAAATCTCTCACAAAGGCATAGAGGTGGACAAGGCAAAGATTGAAGTGATTGAAAAGCTTCCACCTTCGGTTAATGTGAAAGGAGTGAGATCTTTCTTAGGGCATGCCAGGTTCTATTGAAGATTCATCAAGGATTTCTCTTATTGCAAAACCTCTCAATGATCTTCTTCAAAAGGATACCGTATTTGTATTTGATGATAGATGCTTGGAAGCTTTCAACAAGTTGAAAAAAGCTTTGATCTCTACTCCCATTGTCCAAGCCCCGAGATGGGATTTGCCTTTCGAGTTCATGTGCGATGCTAATGACACGACCATTGGGGGAGTGCTAGGTTAAAGGGTGGATAAGAAGCTTTATGCCATCTACTACATGTAAAAACCCTTAATGGAGCTCAAAGAAACTACACAACAACAGAAAAGGAATTCTTGGCAATTATGCATGCTTTTGAAAAGTTTTGTTGTTACTTGTTGGGTTCTAAGACCATTGTCTTCACAGATTATGCGGATCTCAAATATCTTTTTTCCAAAAGGAATCCAAGCCTAGGTTGATCCGTTGGGTGTTCGAGCTTCAAACTTTTGATATAGAGATTAGAGATAAAAAAAAGGAGCAGAAAATGTTGTGGCGAACCATCTTTCTCGCCTTGAAGATTCCCAAATTTGTGACGATGGTTCTACAATTGAGGATAGGATTCTTGATGACTCCTTGTATGCCATTGATGTGAAGGCGCTTCCATGGTTTGCCAATTTGGTAAATTACCTTGCATGTGGGGAGTTTCCACCTTCATTCTCCAAGAATCAAAGAAAGAAGCTCAAGAGAGAGGCTAAGCACTATTTGTGGGATGATCCTATCTTGTACAAACGAGGTGTTGATGGCTTGCTAAGGCGTTGTGTTCCAAATGAGGAGGTGCCAAATGTTTTGAAAATGTGCCACTAATTTTTTTTGTATTTTTCATTTTTCCAAAGCAGTAAAACTATACTAAACACACCAAAAACAAAAAGAAAGAAACCATACCTCAATCCAAAAACTCCCCCAAGCCAAACGTCACCTGGTTTTAGAAAGAGAAGGAGAACAAAAGAAAAAGACAAAAAGAAAAAAAAAGAAAGATAAAAAAACGGGGGAAAAGGGTGGTGGCACGCCCGATCGGGGGAGAAAAAGGGACTGTAACTCGCTAACCTCGCGCCCGATTGGGCAGTTTCTCGCCCGGTCGGGCGAAAATTTGTCCTCGATATCGATCCTTCACGCACCCGGTCGGGCGCCATCTCGCTCAGTCGGGCAAAATTTGTCGTATACGGACCCTTTTTGGCGCCCGATCGGGCGGATGTTCATTCGGTCGGGTAAAATTGAGGCCGCAATCTTTCTTCTTATCGCGCCCGATCGGGCGCAAGATCGCTCAGTCGGTCGGATCTCCCGTGGCTTGAACTAGGGTTTCTTCTTTATTACTTGCAAGGGACACCTCTTTGGCCTTAAATTGCCTTAGTTCTTCACTTGACTGAGCTATTGTCACTCGGTCAAGTGGGACTTGCATTACGGGCTCGGTCCTCGCAACTTGCTCACTTTTCTCCACTTTCTCATCATCAAAACCAAGCCCTTCACAATATAGAGCTTGTTCTATTGCATCCACTTCTTCCTTCCATGTATTGGTTTTTCCTGTAGAAGATGCAACACAAGATACCGCCTCCAAGGGATCTTTAACAAGAGCTTGGGGCTCATTAGAACAATGATTATCGACCACATTGATCTAAAACACTTCTCCTCTATCATGGGGCTTTTAGGGGCATTATTCAAATTGAAAACAATATTATCATCCCCCACTAATAGTGTCAATTTACCACTTTTCACATCTATAATTGCTCCTGCAGTATGAAGGAATGGTCTACCCAAAATAATTGGAGTTTGCAAATCCTCCGTCATATCAAGAACAACAAAATTAACAAGTATATAAAATTTACCTACTCTAAAACACCTAAAGGGTATTTAAAAGAACGGTCGGCCATTTGCAGAGTAATATTGGTAGCTTTTAATTTACCCATATTTAGCTTAGAACACACAGACAATGGCATAACACTAACACTAGCACCCAAATCACATAATGTATTATCAATCATCAGAGTGCCAATATGACAAGGGATAGAAAAACTACCCGGATGTTTTAGTTTAGGTGGAGATTTATTTTGTAGTACGACACTACATTCTGCAGTGAAAGCAACTGTCTCTACCTTACTAATAGATCTTTTCCTCGTCAAAATCTCTTTCATGAATTTAGCATACGCAGGAATTTGTGTAATTAATTCCGTAAAAGGAACTGTTACCTGCAAGTTTTTCACCATCTCCAAGAACTTATCAAACTGCTTATCCAAATTAGTCTTCAAATGTCTATTGGGGAATGGTAATTTGATGGTTGGCTTTTGAACATCGCCGCTCTTATCTTGAGTTGCAACCTTCCTTGGAGTTCTACCCTGCAATGTATTATCAAAAATATTAGTACTATTGTAACACCCCCAAATCTCCCTCTACGAAAATACCATTATAATACGTATAATTATATCGTAGAAATAAACTTGGGCGTATTACCGCCGCGTGATTACGCAAGGCTACTCAAAATACTTAACTCAACAACAAAACTTGCAGCGGAAACTCAACTTTCTTTTATTAATACTTATAAAAATAGTAACATTGTTATGAGTACTCAAAATAAAGATGAGACCAACATTCCTAAACTAGGTGAAACCATTCCCGGGACTCCATATGCTCAATATTGACTCCACCTGAAATTAGTCAACACTGCTTACCATAACGGTAAACAGGGCGAACCAAAACAAATAAGAAATACGGATTAGCAAATTATGCTAAGTACGATAAGTGCAAGATAATGTAAACTCAATTTATTTGCAAACATGCTTTAAAAATCAATTCCAATAATTAATCCAATAATTTCAAAACTCATTAATTCCAAAACCGATTCCAATGATTCAATATTCAAAATAATAGTTAATAAAACCAATTCCTTTATTAAGAACCAATTTCTTTTAATCCAATTCCTCACCCAAGTGTGCACACCCCCCAAAGCTAGTCTCCTTATATTATAAGGCTATTCTTGAGGAAATACCCGGTCATACAAAGTCCAAGGACTTATCAATAAACCAAATCCGCATAGTGGGATTACCAACATGCTTATAAAGCATTAATAATAATAATTCAATGGTTCAATAAATCCTTTTAATATCCAATAAATTCCAATATAATTCAAACTCCTTTTTAAGAATTCCACATACTTTCAAAATCAAAACCTTTTAAGTAGATACTTGAGAATAAAATCTCATATTAATAACTTTTCAAAATCAATAACTCTTCCTTGAAAATCTTTTATTTAATTCAACAAACCTTTTAAAATCAATTCCTTTATTTAAACATGATAAGTAATTCAAACCATTCAAAACATGATTTAAAAATCAATCATTCAAAATACTTTTATTAAAATCAATACCTTCAAACATAATTTATTTCAAAATCATAATTCAAATCAATTTAATTCAATCACCAATCAAATCATGTAAAACATGTTATTCAAACCAATCACTTTCAAAGGTATCTAGCCACCTAAACGTACCTTGATCCTTGCTAGAAAAACCACACAAAAAGAACCTTAAGAACCTTGATTCCGAATATCAATCAACACTTCGCACTTTCAAAGTTCAATCACGAATACACCTTGCAAATAACATAACCATAAGGTTATCACAACATAAACTCAAATCTAATGTGCATGGACTATAAAAATCTTTTAAAATAATACTTTAATATAAAATTATAACTTTGAAATAGGTATTTGTATTTTAGAAAACTAACCATGAAGAAGATAAAAGAATAGGATTAAAGAGAATTGAATTTTCGTTGGAAAGAATAGGCAGAACTTGCAGAGGTCATAACTCCTTCAATATAACTCTGAATTGGGTGATTCTAGAGCCTAACCTCAAGGATTTTTCGAGAGGAACAATCTTCTGTGAAACATCAATACCCCAAAAACTGACCAGAAGTGCCCGAAAACTGGCTTCAAAGGTATACGAGATACTATTTGTATAAAAAAGAGGAGAAGAAAAGTATGAAAAGGTTTAGGGAAATGAAGAATAAGAGAGAAGAAGAGAATAGGGTTTTTGGTGTGAAAAATATGAGAGGTATGAAGGGGTATTTATAGGCTAGCTCATGCAAGAATTATAGCAAGAGAATGTGGGAAGAATTATGGCAAGTAGGGTTTAAGAGATTACTTGGAGAAGTGAGTAAAAGCATTAAGGAAAGTTTGGATGTTAAGGTGATTGTGTATAATTGAATATGGAATGTATGTATGTCATGAAAAATAATAAGGACATTGGAATTACTTGGGGAATAATTAAGAAGAATGAATGACAAGAAAATATGATGATTAGATATTAAAAAGATAGAGAAATAGAATTAAGGAAAATAAGATATTTTTGAGGAGATAATTAAAAATATAATTTACCAAAATAAGTCACCCAAAAATCCATCATGGTGGCTTTAGATATTTAGGGAATTAATTTGCTAGTTTTAAGGAATTAAAAATAATTGTGTAAATAATATTTATTGTATAAAATAATTAATTAATAAAATTCCAATTACTCACTAAATAAAATAACTAAGAAAATCATATTTTCTACACATAGAAAATCCGAAAATCATAGTTAGTAATTTAGGAATTTTCGGCCATATTAAATAATTAATAAAATGTTATTTTGCTTTAATTAAAATATCCGAAATATGTAAATAATTCGGTTTTTAAAATAAGATAAATGGATAATAAATCTTATCCAAAATAATGATTAGATTTCAAAATATTTTTGGCGCCAAAATTCAAATATTATTTTGGCTCCAAATAATAAATTTACTAAAATACCCTTTTTAGAAAATACTAATTAATTAATTAATTAGAAAATATGTTTCAAAAATACGGGGTATTACAACTACCCTGGAGCCCTGCAGGGCTAATAGCAACACTTGGTTTAACATAATCAAGATTAGCATTTTTCATTAAAACAGGTTCATCATCTCTGGGCATAGGAGGCTCATCATAGTGTGAACCACTCCTTAGGGTAATTGCAAAAGCTTGATCTATAGGTCGCACTGGCTGCGATGGTAGGGCTCCCTGTTGGCGGGCTTGTAGAGTAAAGGAAATTTGCGCAATTTGATCATCAATGATTTTATTATGGGCTAAGATCGAATCAATTTGAGCATCTCTACTCTCCATGTGCTTTTGCATATTTCCTAACATCGCTCTAATTTCTGACAAAGCAGGGTTAGTAGGTGGAGGAGTTTGTGGTTGGGATTTCTGGCCAGAATTGGGATGGTAATATTTCTACTGTGGTTGTTGTGGTGCTTATGATTGTTGTGGGGGCAGCGGGTTTTGAATATTGGTTCTCTGGTAAGAAAGATATGGATGGTTCCGGAACCCAGGATTGTAGGTGTTGGAGTATGAGTCATTCTGCCTATAGGCTTGAAAGGCATTAACTTGCTCTATGGAACTCCTGCACTCTTGTTCCCAATGACCTATAATTCCACAATATTCACAGAAAGCATCATTAGAATTATTATTAATAGCAGAAACATTAGCTATCTTAGCAGTACTAAGATTATCTAATTTCTGACAAATAGAGGTTAATTGAGCTTGCAAAAAGGATACGAAGTCAACACTATGTTTTCCTTTGTTAGCAAAACCTCTAGGATTCCCATATTGGGAATTGTGAATTGCCATATCTTCGATAACTTGACCTGCATCATCAACATTAAGATTCATAAACCTCCCACTAGCTGCAGAATCTAAAATTGTTCTAGATGAATTTCCAATCCCATTGTAAAAGGCTTGGATCAACTGCCACTGTGCTAAATTATGGTGTGGACACTCTCTCTGCAGATCCTTGAATCTTTCCCAAGCCTCATATAAAGTTTCATCTGGCTCTTGGGCAAAATTTTGAATTGCACTCCTTAGTAAAGATGTCCTCTCTGCAGGGTAATATTTGTTATAAAAATTCAAAACAAGAGTCTCCCAGTTAGTAATACCAAGCGCATTTTTATTCAAACCATTAAACCACAATTTAGCTTTTCCACATAAAGAGAAAGGAAAAAGGATCTCCCTGATTTGGTCTTGTGTGACCCCAGCTTGCCTAATGGTATTGCAATATTGACAGTAATCTACAATATGAAGATTTGGGTCTTCACCCTAAGCTCCACTGAATTGCTTCCTTTCTATCATCGTGTTAAATTGGGGTTTAATCTCGAATTGCACTCCATCAAGGGCCGGAGTAGGATTGAGATATGGAAAATCCGTCAGCGACGGCTGCGAATAATCGCTGGGCTTTTTAGGTGGATTTCCTGTCATCTCTGATTCTGGTTCTGAAGAAACTTTTGAATCACTGGAATCAGATGGAGAGTCCCTAGGGATATCACCCCCAAAACTTGCTAGTATTTGCCTGTTCAAATTCTTTTGTCTATCAAAAGAACGCTCAATCTCAGGATCGAAAGGGATGTAACCTGATCTGGAACACCTGGGCATAAAAAAAGAACTAGACGACAAATATGAGAACTGTCCCAAAGAACTTACGTTCTCTGGGATGAAGGAGAATAATCTAGATTACAAAAACAATTAGA
Source organism: Chenopodium album (assembly GCF_948465745.1). Taxonomy (NCBI): domain Eukaryota; kingdom Viridiplantae; phylum Streptophyta; class Magnoliopsida; order Caryophyllales; family Amaranthaceae; genus Chenopodium; species Chenopodium album. Next base: position 22,537,697 of record NC_137843.1, on the reverse strand, counting down.
AATAAAAATAAAACCGTTTCCCCGGCAACGGTGCCAAATTTTGACAAGATAAAGTCGTATCACCTAATCAAAAGTATTACCTAAGTCCTCTAACTAATGTAGATAGGGAAGTAGGGTCGAATCCACAGGGAAACAAGTCTTTCTATTCCTAATTAATTATTATAATCTAAACTATCGAGTAACTAAAATTGTTGTTATTAAAAGGAATTATACTACGGAGATTAAGATTAGGGAGAAATCAATTAATAAAAGGCCTAGTGTTTTGGGTGTTTTTGTCCCTTGGGAGAGTTACAACTCGAAGACTGGTCCTGCTGACTCTGTACCTGCAAAAACAACGGAGACACCGGTTGGGTGGTGCTCCGCCTCCAATGCTCAAGTTAGTAACTTGAAGGAGAATAAAAAGTGCGGAAATTTAGGTGGGGATCTGCTTGGATTCCAAGCTCAGGAGTTCTCTGATGAGAGAGAAAGTAGGATGTAATAAATGATAGTAAATTTCTGAATGTCCCCCATTTTGGGGGAATATCTCCCTATTTATAGGGTCATTGGGAAAAGTGCCCCTCCCTAGGTCATTCTGACCTATGACTGATGGGCTGCGCCGCCAAATAGCAGATTTTGGGGAATTGGGCCCTTGAAGGCCGCAATTCTAAGGAAGTATCTGGAGAGGCCACGTGTCAGCTGGAGATTGGCCAAGGATGACCTGCCAGCCTCTGACACGTGGCACCCCCTCATTGGTCCACTTGTCTAGGGTAAAAATTCCCTAAACACCTAGGGTCACAATTTCACCAATAATTAATATTTCGGGATAAAACATAACAATCAATAATTAACATTTCACATATAACATGATTAACAGGCTCTTGCAATTTATTAATCAACATAGATCTAATAGGCTCTCGCAATTTACTAGATCTTAAGTTCCTATTGAAAATAGCCTTTTGTAGACACCCAAATGTGTCTCCCCAAAACCAAAGCCAGTGATGAATATCCTTCACGTCATTTGATTATCAAATAAGGTGAAAGTGTGAAAAGTCTAGTGATGTGGTTGTTTTTATTAAAATATCTTTATTTCTGTTTTTGAAAATATTTCTTTTTATGTTATATTTATGAAAATAGCCAGTCCAATTTAGTTTGGTCCATGGTAAGGGTCCAATAATAGTGTAGTTTAATCGGGCTCGAAAAGAGCGTTCCAACGATATATTATAAGCCCAATTCCGATGAATAATGAGGAAGTTATGGCTAAAATACTAAATTAGGCCCGAAATGATTTTATATGTGGTCCAATGATCTAGAGGAGGGCCTATTAATTATTATTCGTAAAGTTATTAGGATTGAATTTTAATATTCTAGAATAATCTAGAAGGTTCTTTTAAATTATAATGAGATTAGGATTGATAATTATATTTTAAGAGTTTTATTTGGAATAAAATAAGTGTTTTATCACAAAACCTGATTTTAATCTGATCAACGTGGAATTAGTTGTTTAATCATATTTAGAAGAGGATTCCGCGTACAAAGAACGTCTCATCTTTTAATTAGCGCCAAACAACAGAGTTTGTCGCCAGACGACAGAGTCTGTCGCCTGGCGCTAATGTCTGTCGCCTGGCGCTAATCCTGTCGCCTGGCGCTGATGTCTGTCGCCGGCGACAGATGCCAATTTTATTCCGTATAGAACTTGAAGTATTTTCTATCTTTTCGAACTATTTTTCTATAAATAGGGGTCGTATCTCCCCATTTTCATTCATGACCAACAATCAACAATCATCTCTTTCTTTCTCTCTAAAAGCTAGAAGCTTCTTCTCTCTATTCTTTTTCTAAATCTTCCCTTTTACAAAATTCCACATACATTAGTTCTAGACACACCTAGTCAAGTTCGAAGTTGCCTTCGCCCTAAACGTGAAAGGTTTATAATTTCTGAGGGTTTGGTTCCAAATCTCTATTTCAATTATTTAATTTAATTGTTTATTATTTTCCTTTAAGTTACTAACGCGTGTATTTTGTTATTAGAAAGAGATACAAGACATCCAAGTAAGTAATTTAATTATTCTTTTGATACAGAATTCATGCTTTAATTATTTTGTTGATTCCTAGTATCATGTTAGGATGTTTTATTTCTTCCTAGTATCATGTTTAGGGTTAACTAATATTTCCAATATCATGTATGTTTCTATGGTGACAAGGTGTTATTAAAGGTATCACCAATGAAAGGAGTAATGAGATTTGGGAAGAAAGGAAAACTGAGCCCAAAGTACATTGGTCCATATGAAATACTGCAAAGGATAGGCAAAGTAGCTTATAGGTTAGCCTTACCTATGGAGCTAAGCAAAGTGCATGATGTATTTCATGTATCTCAATTAAGAAGGTACATACCTGATAAATCCCATGTGCTACAACCTGAAACCATTGAGCTAGACCCAAGTTTAACCTATAAAGAGAAACCTGTCAAAATTCTTGACAGTAAAGTGCGTAGTACACGCAATAAGAATGTCAAAATTGTGAAAGTGATATGGTCTAAGCAAGAGTATGAGGAAGCCACTTGGGAGGCAGAAAAAGAAATGAAAAAGAAATACCCAGAGTTGTTTCAGGTATGTTGAGTTACGGGAACGTAACTCGTTTTCTTTAGGGGGGTAGAATGCGGTAGAATTTCGAGCTTTTTCCGTATATTTTTAGTTATTTTTGTGCTTTTTGCACAATTTTGACAAGTATTTTGAGTTAATGTGTTCTCGATGAGACACAAAAAGGTAAAGGTATGACAAAAAGTACAGCAATATTATACTAAGTGAGGAAAAACTTTGAATTTCGTTTCTCAAGTTTTGGGACGAAACTTCTTTTAAGGAGGGTGGACTGTAATATCTCGTATTTTTATACGTATTTTAAATAAAATAAGTATTTTGAGAAGTATTTAATTAAATTGAATTGTTTTATTTAAAGAATTTTAATTATTTATTTTAAATAAGTTTAGAAATATTTTATGAAAGGAAAGTTTATTTAATTAATCATTTTATTTAACTTGGGGTTTAATTTAAGGAAAGCTTTATTTTAGTAAAGTTTTATTAGGGAAGGGATTAGGAAAATTAAAAGAGGAAAGTTTAGGGAAAAGGGTTTCTAGAGAAGGGGTATAAATATTCAACACTTGAGGTAAATCAAACTTTGCCCAGAGTGGAGAAAACCCAAGGTAACTTCTCTCCTTTTTCTCTTTATTTTTCTTTTTTTTTCTTTCTCCTTTTCCCTTTCCCCCTTCTCGGCACCACCCTCCCACACCGCCGACCACCAGCAGCAGGTGGCCACTGGTCGCCGGCCGCCAGGAGTGTCAGCCGCCGGCAGCAGGCAGCTGGCGTGGTGGCTGCCGCTGCCACCTCATCTTTTCGAACAAAAACAAAAAAAAATTAAAACTTTGTTTTAAAAATTAGTTTAATCCTAGATCTAAATATTAATTATTAGTTTTGTGATTAGATTTTTGATGTTTGATTATGAGTATTATGTTAATTAATTTTCAGATTATATTTTTAATTGAAAAGCCCCAATTTTTGAAACCCTAGGTTCTTGAATTATAAATTATTGAAGGATTATGATATATAATGATTTAAAACTTTGATTAAAGTGTTTTAAGGCGTAATTACAATAAGTTTTCATTAAAATATAATGCTGGAATTTTTGGTAGTGTATTAATAACAAGTTTCTTTAAGGAATTTCAATTACCCATTAAGTGGGATTAAAGTATGATGTTTTAAATATAATTTCAGCTTATTTTAATTAAATTATGAGGGGTTTTATAATAGTATATATTGTTGAAAATTTGTGTAGAGAGGATTTTAATACTCTTCTATGATTTTAAATTGTAGGAGATTTCGAAATGAGTGATTTCTATTAATTGTGGCGATATTAAGATTGTATTCAAGGTTTGTTCGTGTACTTAGCATAATTTTATTGATGTAGTAGCATGCTAAATGTGTTTAATTGATTACAAGTATTATCATGCTAGATTTGGAATGGAAATTATGATTTGGATGTTATTGATGATTGAATTATGAAGCATGATTCATTTGTGATGGATTAATGAATGGAAAATTATAGTTTGGAATATTGTTTATGAACCACATATTTATTTGTGGCATGTTAGAGAGCATGTTTAATTAAACTAAGTGTTTAATTTGGTTTAGAATATTGAAAAGGAATTTTATTATGGTTCATATAATTTTTATTGATGCTTTAAGCATGGAAAATGAGCTATTTAAGTGTCTTTGTACACAAGGAATAATTTATAAGTTGGTGCCTTAGTGCACTTAAGGTGTTTTCAACATCGAGGGATAGGATTTGTGGTGCATTATGCGTTTAAGGTGTCATTGGCACCGAGGTAGAATTAAAAAGGGTTCAACATTAAATATTATGTGGTCACTAATTATTCAAGAGTTAAATTGGTATATTTGATTGTTTGATTAATTATTGTTGATTGAATGATTATGGTTTGAGAGTCATCACCAAGTTTAATAATCTGTAAATAACGTAAAGTGAAAGAGATTACGCACCAAAACTCTTGGAACGTATATACCTTGAGTATGAACATATGGGGGGAGTTATGGGGTTTTATATTTAACCATAACTTCTAATGGAGTACCGGACGCTGTACATTCCTTTTATTATTATTATGCGTAGGAATTTCGCCACTTACAAGTGGTTATTGATGCTGGCACGGTTAGCTCCCGTGTCAATAACCTTAATTTATTTGGGGGAGGTTAGTGGAAAACCTGTTCGATGCGTAGTCAATGCTAAATAAATTATGTAGTTGTCTAATGAGAAGTTTTGTTGAATGTTGTATGCTTGAAAAACAGGTGCAACAAGGTAAGTTGTGTGTTAATAGGTAATTGCATGTTAATGTGTTAAATACGCTTATGTACTCAGCTTTGTTGATTGTGTGTTTTGTGTGTTTGTTGGCCTTATCTTTATCTTGGCCCTATGATTACCCATTTTTAATGAAGAGTAGTGGAAACAAGTAGAGAGAAGCTTTTCAGGTGATGAAGCATATTCATGAATGGGCATGAGTGAAGAGTGAATCATGCTAGTTTCTATAAGTATATGATGTGTTTCATGCTTTAATTATTTATGATATTATTATTATGCATGACTAACGCAAAAGTTTTGAAGTTGGTTTAGTTTTAATAAGGGCCTATAATGGTTCCAAGTTATAGGTTATTATTTTTACTTCGTTTGACTTTGGTTTGACTTTACTTTCGTTGATTGTCTTTTCAAGTTGACTTGTTTTGAATGGTTTTGAAATTAGTCTTCCGCTGTGTGTCTTTGATAGTTGCCTTAGCCGTTTTCACGGTGGCGGTAATGTCTTAGATATTCCTATTTAAAGTTTTAAACAGTGCAAAACAGGTGTTTTAAAAGAAAGGAATTTCTAGGGTGTTACAAAGTGGTATCCAGGAGCTTAGGTTGAGATTTTATTACAACTAAAGCCAAAAATGTGTTTTAAAGTGTTTTAATTTTTAAACTTAGCTAAGTACTTAATTATTGGTGAAAATTTTTAGAGAATTATTTTGTTTTATTTTATTTTATTTATTCTATTTTGGGAGGATCAAATATTTATTGATTAAATTTAAACCCGAAATTTTCTTTTCTATTGAGAAGGGTTCGAATCTCTTTTGATAAAGAGGTTCGAAATTTTTTTTTATTTTGTAAATGTCCGAATTTTTTTCAGGGGGAGGGCCGAAATTTCTTGGTCTTTTCCCTATTATTTTTGAAAAATTAAATTAAAAAAGAGTCAAAAATATTTTTAATTTGTTCATTTTGCAAGGAAGCAAGGATTAATGTAAGTATTATGTGTTTACAGTTTTAAAAGCATGTTGGTGAGAATGGGTAGGAAAGAATTGGACATATAAGTTAGAAATAATCATGTTCTTGTATGCATTAATATTTAGGTTATGAATGTTTAATCATGAATGTATTTCTTGAGGATATGTATTTATGTGTGTAGGAATAAGAAAATTGTTTGATTGAACATTGAACCTATTTCATGCAAGAACAGTATTATTTTGTTTTCTTTAGGAAAGGGAATTCTTTTCTAAGACTTTTCTTTACAGGATGCCGAATCTTCCTAGCAGATACACCGAAGTAGGCACTCTCACTAAGAAACCTAATGAACATCCCTATGATTACGTTCATAAGATTCGCTTTTACTGTTCTTATAGGAGCAATGTTTTAAGGGACAGAGTTTTTGATAGCCATGATCGTATATCAGCTATGATTGTCCGTTACTTGGCTGATGAGCCTCCTTATTATGCTGTCATATCCAAATTTTCTGATTTCTATTTACCAAGGGACATCCCTAACTACTACAAATATAGGGACTATTATGGACAATGGTACTCGGATTACAGATTTTTGATTCCCTATCTTGTTAGGGTTGAGAAAGCCCATTGTCAACAACTTCACCTTCCATTCCATGACTATTATTTCGAAAATCCAGTGGGGCAAAATCCCCCCTCTCCTTGTCATCAGTCAGGGAGTTCCTCTTCTTCTTCTTCTTCACAGGATGGTCAAGTAGGGAATGGAGAGCAAGGGGAGGAAGATAGTTCACTCATGGAGATTTCTAATCTAAATCCAAATCCACCTCCAACTCCAATCATTATAGAAATTTCTTCTGATGACGAGGAAGAGGGAGAGTTCGTACAGGTAGAACCTGAACCCATGGAGGAGGCAGATGATTCTGAGTTCGACTGTAGTAGCTACAAGCAGTCGGCAGACAAGGGAGACAACATCCGAAAGGATTATATTTTTATAGTTTTCCTCGTTATTAATAATCAGTTTTAATTACCGTTTATTACTATTATTTCAGTTTTAAAATAATAAGTGGCATGACCACAGTGAGTCAGTGAGCTTATGTAGTACATAAGTTTCTAAAACTCAATTTTATTTTAGTAATTCTATTTTATTTTAATTAATAAAAATCCTATTTATTTATTTGTTAAATTATTTATATTATTGACAAATAACTCATTTTAGTAGCCAAAATCTTTCATTTCACATCATTATTCCAATAGACAAAATTCCAACAATCTATTTCTAAGTTATGGGAATCTATGGGAATTATTTTTATTTATCTATATGATGCTTTATTAAATGTCTGGTTGGTTAGCAATCAATAATTGGTGACAAAGCTACAAGTTTAGGGAATTTTTAGCTTTTGCTATCCCAATTTGTTTGCTTCAAATTTTACTGTGAATGTTTTAAGGGTGTTAAGTAATAGATGAGTGTAAGTCTTGAGAGCTAACCAAAGCCATTTCTAATATAAACCCTTGATCTTAATTCAGGAGAAGAAAAATGGCAGGGGGAAATAATTCTGGTAACGATGGACATGATTTGAATGAAGTAGTGAGACAATTGGCAGTTGTAGCCCAACAGTTGGCCAGGAATTCAACCAACAATGAGGATGCTCAGGGAGAACTTTTTAAGAAGGTGGCCCAAAGCAAACCACCAACCTATCAAGGAGAGCCTGACCCTACCATACTGGAAAATTGGTTAAGGGAGTTTGAGAAACTGTTTGGGGCAGTTGGATGCCTAGAGAATTCTAAGGTGGGCTGTGCTACTTACTACTTGAGAGGTGAAGCTGATCTCTAGTGGCAGCAAAATAAAAGAACTATTAGAGCATTACCTGGATTTAATTGGACTAAGTTCCAAGAGAAAGTGAGGGATAAGTTTTACCCTAGCTTCTTACAGAAGCAAAAGGCTGAGGAGTTCTCGAACCTCAAGATGGAGGGGATGTCAGTGACTGAATACTATACCAAGTTTATTGAGTTGTCCCGTTTTGATGAAGAGTCCGTTTCTACGGAGAAGGCAAAGGCTAGGAAGTTTGAGAGTGGTTTGACTACTGATTTACAGTTGAAATTATGTGGACAAGTGTTTGAAACCTTGGATGAGGTGTATGGCAGAGCTGCACACTTGTATGCTTTAGAGTTGAAGAAAAAGAAGGAACTGGCTGATGTGGAAGTGAAAGAGAAGAGGAAAGAGATGGGACAGAACTCTGGGAACCAACAAGGTAACCAAAACAACTTCAAAAAGCAGAAGTACCACCATAACAACAATAACTTCCACAACAACAACAACAATTTCCAAGGTAACAATTGTCAAGGGGGACGTAACTTCAATGGAGGGGCTAGAAACAATAACCAAGGGAATAACAGAAATGAGAGGCATTATTTTTCCAGGAGGTGCAAGAATAACCATCCTGGAAAGGATTGTGAGGGAAACTTGGTTACTTGTCGTGCTTGTAACAAGCTGGGGCATCGAGAGTATGAGTGTTTCTCCAAAGGTTCTAATGGGAATAAGCAGAATAATAATTCAGGAGGGACCCTGTAGGGAATATTTCAAGCATTATGATAACCCCAAACTTGAACCCCACTGTGATCATACACTAAAGTACGGTGGCGTTCCAAAGGGAAAGACAAAGAGCAAAAAAAGTCGCCAACAAGTTTTAGGAACTTGTAAACCCAAAAGACAATCCAAAGGACCGTCAACTACTCCATAAGGTCTTGAACCAAACAGGGTCCGGGGATGAGGGTACGAATCCAATCTACAAAAGAAAGGAGCCGCCCTATAAAATAGGCCTCTACTTTGTTCTGCTCGTATTCATGTGCGCTTTTCGAATAACATACAAACATTATATCCTATCCTGTTTAATCTATGTTAGTTGAGATTAATGCACAAATAAGACTATTATTGGCGATCACTTGAGTTAAAATCACATTAGCCTAAACCAAATTAATAATTATCTTATTAAGCGTGATTTCAAGTACAAATTCCCTTTAACAATCATAAAAGGTGTGATCAAGCAATAACAATAAAACATAAATAATAAACAATATATAATAACCATGATAATAACATGATAAGGCATAATAAAGCTTAAAAGAATAGCAAGATCCTAGACATGATACTCATAAGATTAATAACAAATCCTAGCATGTCACTAAGCAATAAAGATCAAAGCTTCAAACCTAACATGGTACTAACATGATATTAGAAAGGATAAAGACATCCTAAACATGATTCTAGAAAGCATTAAATAACATCCTAACATGATACTAGAAATATTAAACATCCTAACATGATACTAGGAATTATAAGGCAATAATAAACAAATCTAAACATGCTTTCTACATTGAAAGAGAGTAATAAGATTACATACTTTGAAGCCTCGTATCTCTTTCTAATAACAAAATACACGAGTTAGTAAACTTCAATGAAAATAAATAAAGAATAATTAAAGAATTAAAGAATTAAATTGAAATCAAATTAAATAAAGTTTTGACTAGTTTTGGACCAAACCCTCAGAAAATATCAACCTTGCACGTCTTGGGCGAAGGCAACTTCGAACTTGGCTAGATGACTCTAAGTCTTGTGAATGCGGAATATTGTATGTAAAAAGGCTAGTTGGTTTAGAAAGAGAGAGAAAGAAAAGAATTAAGTAATTCTTGAGAGGGAATAGAGAGAATTGAGAAAGAGTTGATGATTGTGAATGATCTCTGAAAACAGGGATTCGGACGCTATTTATAATGAAAATAATCCGGAAAATCATAGAATTTGATAAGGAATAAAACTCCACGCTATCGCCAGGAATTAACTCTGCCGCGACGCGACAATGTCTGTCGCGAGGCGACAGGGTCTGTCGCGAGGCGACAGACTTGTCGCGCGGCGACAGACTTGTCGTTTGGCGACAGCCTGTATTAGCGCGTTTTTTCTTCACGCGGAATCCGATCTTTAATCAACTTGATCTACGGAATCCGTACAGAAGATAAAATACGTATTTTTAAGATAACAAAACAATATTTTATTCCAAATAAAACTCTTTTAAAGATAATTAATTATTAAATCTAACAATATTAGAATTAAAAGGAACTTTCTAGAAACTTCTAGAAAACTATAATTAATCCTAATAATTTTAGGAATAATAATTAATATTGGGCCCTCCTCTAGATCATTGGGCCGTATTAAAATAAATAACTGGGCCCAGTTTAGTATTTTGGCCATAACTTCCTCAATATTCATCGGAATCGGGCTTATAATATATCGTTGGAAAGGTCTTTTAAAGCCCCATCCAACTACACCATTATTGGACCCTTATCATGGACCAAAATAAACTGAAATGGACGTTTTCAAATAAATAAGGTCATTTTCAAAAACAGAGAGAGAAGAATTTAATTAAAACTAAACCGCAACATTTGGCTTTCGAATCACTTTCACCTAATTCGATAATAACACGACGCGCAAGGCATTCATCACTGGGTTTGGTTTTGGGGAGACACAAATGGGTGTCTACAGACCCAAAGGAACTTTCAGGGAAACAACAACAATTTCATTGGAAATAAGGGAGCGCAGCAAAATGGAGCAAAGAATAACAATAACAGCAGCAATGAGACCAATCAACAGAAAAGTGGAGCTGCAGGAAAATTGAATGTGTTGAGTAGGCATGAGGCTGATTCCACGAAAGATGTCATCACTAGTAATTTTTCTATTCACTATATTCCTGTTAAAGTTTTATTTGATTCTGGTGCAACTTTTTCTTTCATTTCGAAAAGAATTGTTTCGAAACTTAAAGACTATTTGAAAACAGTAGAAGTAGTGGATTTACCAATAACCATTCCGACGGGTGGGGTAGTGAATTGTACCAGAACCTTTAGGAATGTACCTTTAGAGATAGAAGGGAAAGTGTTTCAGTCTGACCTCATCGAGTTTGAGTTAAAGGATTTTGATGTCATCTTGGGAATGGATTGGTTGAGCAAGTACAATGCAGAAATAAGTTGTCGATCTTAGAAAGTGAAAATGAACACAAGTGAGAATGAGTCGGTGACTTATTGGATTCATGGCAAAGCCAAATGCCCTAGGTTGATCTGTGTTAAAGTTAGCAAAGTACATGAAAAAGGGGCATCCAGTGTACTTTTGCAGTGTGAGAAACATGGATCATGATGAAGTAACTAAACCAGAAGATATAGAAGTGGTAAATGAATTTCTGGATGTATTTCCGGACGAGATCCCCGAAATGCCACCCAAGAGAGCAATTGATTTCACTATAGACTTAGTCCTCGGGACAACACCAATATCCAAAGCACCATATCGAATGGCACCTACAGAAATGAGTGAGTTGAAGGAACAACTACAGGATTTGTTAGACAAGGGATACATTAGACCGAGTGCATCTCCTTGGGGAGCACCAGTTCTGTTTGTTAAGAAGAAAGATGGAAGCATGAGGTTGTGTATTGATTACAGAGAATTGAATAAGGTGACAATAAAGAACAAGTATCCACTTCCAAGGATTGATGATTTGTTTGATCAGTTGAAAGGCGCAACCGTGTTTTCTAAGATTGACTTGAGGTCTGGATATCACCAGTTGAGGATTGCAGATGAAGACATATCTAAAACTGCTTTTAGGACGAGATATGGACACTGTGAGTTTACAGTGATGCCATTTGGATTGACAAATGCTCCGGCAATCTTTATGGATTTGATGAACAGGGTGTTTCATCAATTTATGGATAAGTTTGTAGTAGTGTTCATAGATGATATATTGGTGTATTCAAAGAGCAAAGAAGAGCATGTAGAACACCTGAGGGCAATTCTGCAAACACTAAGAGAAAACAATCTTTATGCAAAGTTCTCTAAGTGTGAATTTTGGTTGGAAAAGGTAGCATTCATAGGTCATTTTGTGTCTAAGGATGGCGTGGAAGTAGATCCAGCCAAAATTGAAGCTGTGAAGGGTTGGCCTACGCCCAAAACAGTGTCTGACATTCGGAGTTTCTTAGGTCTAGCAGGATATTATAGGCGTTTTGTGAAAGATTTCTCGAAGATTGCTAAACCTATGACTACTCTAATGAAGAAGGACAAGAAGTTTGAGTGGGATGATAAGTGTAAAGAAGCATTCCAACTCTTGAAACAGAAGCTGGTTACAGCATCAGTGCTTACACTGCCAGACGATAGTGGTATCTATGATGTGTATAGTGATGCATCAAAGAATGGTTTGGGGTGTGTGCTTATGCAAAATGGGAAGGTAATTGCATACGCATCAAGGCAATTAAAGACCCACGAAGTAAATTACCCAACCCATGATTTAAAACTTGCTGCAATTATCTTTGCACTAAAGATCTGGCGTCATTACTTGTATGGAGTGAAATGTAGAATTTACACAGACCACAAGAGCTTGAAGTACATTTTCACTCAAAAGGATTTGAACTCTCAACAAAGGAGATGGTTAAAATATACAACGGACTATGACTTGGACATTCAGTATCATGAAGGGAAAGCAAATGTAGTTGCAGATGCTCTAAGTCGTAAGACCAGTCATGGATTGAATACCTTGATAGTGGTTGATGAGTTATGTAGGGAAATGAGTAAAATGAATTTAGAAGTTGTAGAATGGGGAGTACCAGTTGGCATTCTTTCGAATTTGACTATCCAACCAACTATATTCGATGAAATAAGAGAAAACCAAGTAAGAGATGTTAAATTAGATAGGATTCGTAAGAAAATAAAGCAAGGCAAAGCTACAGATTTCAAGGTTCATGAAGATGGAAGTTTGAGGTATAAAGGTCGATAGTGTGTACCTCAAAAGTGTGAGGAAGTGAAGAGAAAGCTAATGGAAGAGAGGCACAATACACTCTATTCAGTGCACCCAGGAGGGGATAAGCTATACAAGGACTTGAAAAAGGTGTATTGGTGGCCTAGGATAAAGAATGAAGTTGCGGAATTTGTAGCAAAGTGTCTGACTTGCCAAAAGGTGAAAATAGAGCACAAAAGACCCCAAGGGACCGTGCAATCATTGGAAATTCCTGGATGGAAGTGGGATTGCATTTCAATGGATTTTGTGACTTGCCTTCCAAAATCAAAGAGTGGAAATGATACCATTTGGGTAGTGGTGGACAGACTTACCAAATCCGCGGTGTTTATACCAATGATGGAGACTTGGAAGATGGAGCAACTTGCAAAAGCTTACATCAAGAATGTTGTGAGGTTACATGGAGTTCTAAAGGATATTGTGTCTGACAGAGATTCCAGGTTTCTTTCAAAATTCTGGAAAAGCGTGCAGGAAAACTTTGGTACGACACTTAAGATGAGTACAGCGTTTCACCCTGCCACAGATAGGCAAACTGAAAAAACCATTCAAACCTTGGAGGACATGTTGAGAGCTTGTGTTATAGACTTCCAAGGAGGATGGGAGGATAGCTTGGATTTGATTGAATTTTCCTATAATAATAGTTATCATGCGAGCATAAGAATGGCTCCATTTGAGGCATTATATGAGAGGAAGTTTCGTAGTCCAATTTTTTGGAACGACATAAGTGAAACAATGATTCTAGGGCCTCAAATGATTGAGGATACAGTAAAGCAAGTAAGGGAAATTCAAGCTAAGATTCAAGCAGCTCAAGATCTACGAAGATTTGAAGCGTAGAGAAGAGGAGTTTGATGTTGGTGACAAGGTTTTATTAAAGGTATCACCAATGAAAGGAGTAATGAGATTTGGGAAGAAAGGAAAACTGAGCCCAAAGTACATTGGTCCATATGAAATATTGCAAAGGATAGGCAAAGTAGCTTATAGGTTAGCCTTACCTATGGAGCTAAGAAAAGTGCATGATGTGTTTCATGTGTCTCAATTAAGAAGGTACATACCTGATAAATCCCATGTGCTACAACCTGAAACCATTGAGCTAGACCAAAGTTTAACCTATGAAGAGAGACCTGTCAAAATTCTTGACAGTAAAGTGCGTAGTACACACAATAAGAATGTCAAAATTGTGAAAGTGATATGGTCTAACCAAGAGTATGAGGAAGCCACTTGGGAGGCAGAAGAAGAAATGAAAAAGAAATACCCAAAGTTGTTTCAGGTATGTTGAGTTACGGGGACGTAACTCGTTTTCTTTAGGGGGTAGAATGCGGTAGAATTTCGCGCTTTTTCCCTATATTTTTAGTTATTATTGTGCTTTTTGCACAATTTTGATAAGTATTTTGAGTTATTGTGTTCTCGATGAGACACAAAAAGGTAAAGGTATGACAAAAAGTACAGCAATATTATACTAAGTGAGGAAAAACTTTGAATTTCGTTTCCCAAGTTTCGGGACGAAACTTCTTTTAAGGAGGGTGAACTGTAATACTTCGTATTTTTATATGTATTTTAAATAAAATAAGTATTTTAAGAAGTATTTAATTAAATTGAATTGTTTTATTTAAAGTATTTTAATTATTTATTTTAAATAAGTTTAGAAATATTTTATAAAAGGAAAGTTTATTTAATTAATTATTTTATTTAACTTGGGGTTTAATTTAAGGAAAGTTTTATTTTAGTAAATTTTTATTAAGGAAGGGATTAGGAAAATTAAAAGAGGAAAGTTTAGAGAGAAGGGTTTCTAGAGAAGGAGTATAAATATTCAACAATTGAGGCAAATCAAACTTTGCCTAGAGTGAAGAAAACCCAAGGTAACTTCTCTCCCTTTTCTCTTTATTTTTCTTTTTCTTTTTCTTTCTCCTTTTCACTTTCCCCCTTCTCGGCACCACTCTCCCTCACCGCCGACCACCAGCAGCAGGTGGCCGCCGGCAACAGGCACCTGGCGTGGTGGTTGCCGCTGCCACCCCATCTTTTCGAACAAAAAAAAAATTTAAAACTTTTTTTTGAAAATTAGTTTAATCCTAGATCTAAATATTAATTATGAGTTTTGTGATTTGATTTTTGATGTTTGATTATGAGTATTATGTTAATTAATTTTCAGATTATATTTTTAATTGAAAAACCCCAATTTTTGAAACCCTAGGTTCTTGAATTATAAATTATTGAAGGATTATGATATATTATGGTTTAAACCTTTGATTAAAGTGTTTTAAGGCGTAATTACAGCAAGTTTTCATTAAAATATAATGCTGGAATTTTTGGTAGTGTATTAAAAATCAAGTTTCTTTAAGGAATTTCAATTACCCATTAAGTGGAATTAAAGTATGATGTTTTAAATATAATTTCAGCTTATTTAATTAAATTATGAGGGGTTTATAATAGTATATATTGCAGGAAATTTGTGTAGAGAGGATTTTAATACTCTTCTATGTTTTAAATTATAGGAGATTTCGAAGTGAGTGATTTCTATTAATTGTGGCGATATTAAGATCGTATTCAAGGTACGTTCGCGTACTTAGTATAATTTTATTGATGTAGTAGCATGCTAAATGTGTTTAATTGATTACAAGTATTATTATGCTAGATTTGGAATGAAAATTATGATTTGGATGTTATTGTTGATTGAATTATGAAGCATGATTCATTTGTGATGGATTAATGGATGGAAATTATAGTTTGGAATATTGTTTATGAACCACATATTTATTTATGGCATGTTAGAGAGCATGTTTAATTAAACTAAGTGTTTAATTTGGTTTAGAATATTGAAAAGGAATTTTATTATGGTTCATATAATTTTTATTGATGCTTTAAGCATGGAAAAGGAGCTATTTAAGTGTCTTTGTACACGAGGAATAATTTATAAGTTGGTGCCTTAGTGCACTTAAGGTGTTTTCAACACCGAGGGATAGGATTTCTGGCGCATTATGCGTTTAAGATGTCATTGGCACCGAGGTAGAATTAAAAAGGGTTCAACATTAAATATTATGTGTCACTAATTATTCAAGAGTTAAATTGGTATATTCGATTGTTTGATTAATTATTGTTGGTTGAATGATTATGGTTTGAGAGTCATCACCAAGTTTAATAATCTGTAAATAACGTAAAGTGAAAGAGATTACGCACCAAAACTCTTGGAACGTATATACCTTGAGTATGAACATATGGGGGGAGTTATGGGGTTTTATATTTAACCATAACTTCTAATGGAGTACCGGACGCTGTACATTCCTTTGGGGGAGGTTATGCGCAGGAATTTCGCCACTTACAAGTGGTTATTGATGTTGGCATGGTTAGCTCCCGTGTCAGTAACCTTAATTTATTTGGGGGAGGTTAGTGGAAAACCTGTTCGATGCGTAGTCAATACTAAATAAATTATGTAGTTGTCTAGTGAGAAGTTTTGTTGAATGTTGTATGCTTGAAAAACAGGTGCAACAAGGTAAGTTGTGTGTTAATAGGTAATTGCATGTTAGTGTGTTAAATACGCTTATGTACTCAGCTTTGTTGATTGCGTGTTTTGTGTGTTTGTTGGCCTTGTCTTTATCTTGGCCCTATGATGAGCCATTTTAATGGAGAGTAGTGGAAACAAGTAGAGAGAAGCTTTTCAGTTGATGAAGAATATTCATGAACGGGCATGAGTGAAGAGCAAATCATGCTAGTTTCTATAAGTATATGATGTGTTTAAGCTTTAATTATTTATGATATTATTATTATGCATGACTAACGCAAAATTTTTGAAGTTGGTTTGGTTTTAATAAGGGCCTATAATGGTTCCAAGTTGTAGGTTGATTTTATTTTACTTCGTTTGACTTTGGTTTGACTTTACTTTCGTTGATTGCCTTTTCAAGTTGACTTATTTTGAATGGTTTTGAAATTAGTCTTCCGCTGTGTGTCTTTGATAGTTGCCTTAGCCGTTTTCACGGTGGCGGTAATGTCTTAGATATTTCTATTTAAAGTTTTAAATAAAGCAAAACAGGTGTTTTAAAAGAAAGGAATTTCTAGGGTTTTACATTTAGGGTTAACTAATATTTCTAATATCATGTATGTTTCTATGATGCTTCCTATTCCTTCTAATATCATGTTAGTATCATGTTAGGGTTAAATATTTGATTTTTATTGTTTAGTAACATGCTAGGATTTGTTATTAATCTTGTTAGTATCATGCCTAGGATCTTGCTAATATTATTATGCTTTATTGAGATTATTATTATGGTTATTGTTGTTATTATGTTGCTTGATATATATTATTGTTATTTCTTGATCATGCCTTCTCTTGTATGTTTAAAGGGAATTTGTACTTGTAATCACGCTTAATAAGATAATTAATAATCTTGTTTAGGTTAATATGATTATAATTCAAGTTATCGCCAATAATAGTTTTGTTTGTGCATTAATATTCAACCAACATAGATAAACAGGTTTAGGGTTAACCTATTGATTGCATGATAGTCAGAAAGCGCATATGGATACGAGAAGAATAAAGTAGAGGCTTATTTTTAGGGCAGGTTCAATCTCTTTTAAGTTGGATTTATACCTTCATCCCCGAATATCCAATCATGGTTCCAGACCACTATGGAGTTAGCGATCTCAGGGATCGTGAAGGGGTGTAACCTTCATCTTGTGAACGGTTTACAGGTTCCTAAAACTTGTTGGCGACTCTTTTACTCTAGCTTCCTTCCCTTTGGACGCCACCATGCTTAAGTGTATGATCACAGTGGGGCTCAAGTGTGGGATGCTTGAAATATTCCCTACAGTTTTTTGGCGACTCCACTGGGGAGGATTTCTATTTTAATTCCTAAAATTTATTTTGGCAATGATTTAGAATGAGTGGATGAGACTCGAAAAGTTCTAAGTATTTCATGTGCGTAATTTTGATTAACATTATTGGCATAAGCATAAAAAAGGTCTGCATTGGCAAGACCATCCGTAATGCGTCAAAAACATAGGATCTTACATGTAGGAAATTAGGGAAATATCTTTTCACAACTAAAGTCGAAATAACGCTGCGAAAAAACTGAAAAATTCAAGAACGAAAAGCTGCGAAGGCATATAGGAATTAGTGCGGAGAAAACAGCGCCATCGCCAAGCGATGGCTCTGTCGCCTGGCGACAGTAATTTTCGTCTGGCGACAGTGCCATCGTCTAGCAACAGGCACTGTTATCTCGTGCTGAATTCTTCCAATACCGAGCCAGAAATCTACCTTCTTGTTTCGACTAGTTTCTAGTACTGTTTACTCAGTTTTACTTCCTGATTGAGTTTTTTCCTTTTTTCTGAACCCATATGTGTTCTACATATGACCATAACCCTCTGGGAATTCACACTCCATCTACCCAATCGAACGCTCCTGGCAACAAAGGGTACATCCGAGTTTGTTCAATTCACCAAACCGTGGAAGCGAGTTTAACTCGCGGGGTCCCATCCACTCGCTCCAACCCTTCCAAAGGTAAGGCTTCCGCGCAGTGCATCCGGAATCATAACCATGGACCCTCTTTGACTAACCCATATCCTTGAACTTTAGAGAACTAGAGCCATGGTTAGGTTGCAAACTCATTGCATCATATTGTGCTTACTTGACTACTTGTGCATTATTTGCTTGTGCATACCTACATGTGACTAAACTAACCGTTTGGTTTGACTTGTGATCATAAATATGCTTAAATAAACTAACCAAGGACTAAAGGACTTTTCTTAATTAATTAATTAATTTAAGCCAATAAATATGTCTAAAGTCGAGTCATAGTTCCTTTGAGTCAACCCGGATTTTTATTCCCGTATACTGCACAAGAGTCAACTTATTTTTGTCATATCTGGAGTTCTGGGAAGATTTACGAGTCGTACAACCTATGGATCTGTAGCCCCGAGTTTTATCTTTCATTTTCCGTTGGTTTCGTCCAATTAGGATTCACAGATCAAAAGTTATGACTAAAATACTACAGCCTGTCCAGTTTAGTGCACATACGTGAAGTCTTAGCTTAGTCTTTGTTTGAGTCTAGTCACATGGTCATGACACGAGTCAAACATGCCACTTACACTCATTAATCTTAGCACACACTTTGCGAATATGTCACCATGACCATGTCTTAGGTTCATGCATGAGTCGATTTTTTCCGTCATTTGAGTTAGGGGTCCACTCTATTACTAATTTTTCCATATCTCTCCATCTACATTACCCTTCCATACATATCTCACACTTTCCTTCTTAAACACTTTCTACAGTCACATTCCTTCATCTTACATGCTTCATTCATACATCATTCACCTAAGTACACTCTTTTCCCATCCATGCATGTTAAATCGAGTTTGAGTCATGTGATTGGCAAACAAAAAAAAGGTAATGATGAAACAAATGCACAAGGCAAGCTTCTCACCAAGATTTCATGCTTTCTTCTTCTTTTTTCATCCTTTCCCCAATAAGTCTATCATAGGCACCTTTTATTTTCCTTTAGATTTATTTTGTAGGATCTTTCTTTTCCTTTTAATAAAATGAGCATTTATTTCCTTGGATATGATCATTGCATTGCATTCATAAAAAATAAAAATAAAATAAAAAAAAATAAAAAAAATAAAAAAAAAAAATCCATGTCGAATTAAGCACAAGGTATACTAATGATTTGAGACACCTCTTGTAGTCATATCATATCACTTTCACCTTTTACATTTCAAATATACAACCCTTTCTTAGTAAAACACTTTGAGCTTCGTCTAACGATAGACCTTTCATTTTTTTCAACCCACATCTACCTAACCTTGGGATGGGATGGTGTGCAATTTATGCAATTTATGCAATTTTCAAAGAACAAAAGCTTGAGTGATTCAAAAGGTTAAAACAGCAAAAAAAATAGAAATAATAAAAGTGTGCTAAAGGGCAAGTGTTCCAATGTCTTTGATATGAACATGTCTTTGGTATGAACACATCTCAGATTGAGTCTCTTATCGAGTGCTCGGTACCGTGCCTGAGAAACATGAATGCCAAGTGAGTGATAGACCGCATGATCGGGATTGCCCACACTTATCAAAAAAAAAGCCAAAGAAAAAAAACGAGAGCAAAAAAAAAAATAATAAACAAAATAAAGAGCTCAAAAGTGAGAAACCTCAAGCATAATAATACAAAGATTCAAAAGCAAGGTTGCACACCTTGGGGGCTTATCTAGGGTCTTGAGCCTTTATCCCCTTCTTCTTCGACCTTTAGCCTAACCACCTTACAACCCTTAAAAAGACCTCTTTGAGGTATACACACACTTGTGCGAGGTTCGGCTAGAGCTACGTTCGGTCTGATTCCTAACGGATACGTAGGCAACCTCAAATTGGGGTGCGGCCGTAATAAAAATGCATTCATATTTACATTCATACATGATCATATCAAGGGATCTCCAATGCTCATCCCTATCCATTTAGAGCTAGACTTGGGGGCTTGATCCCTACATTATTAGCTTACCTAGCCTAAGAGTCACCATCATTTGATTCTTCTCAAAATGTTTTTCCATACACTTAGCCTTTGCAGCCTAGTTTTAGTGTCACTTTCACACACATCACAGATACATAGACAAATAATCCTCCTCTTAGGAACCTTTTGTCATGAAATCTTGACACAACGTTTGAAGCATGCCTTGTCATATCAAAATCACTCATCATTGCATCACAAAGTATGAAGTCCTTAGCCTCCGTGCCTAAGTTGCCCAAACACATTTATCATCAAGTCAACAATCGAGATAGCCTAGGATGTTATAATCCTTGCACCATGAGAAACAACATCAATTCATACATTTGACTATACTCATTCAACATGCACCACTCAAACACTCACTTTGATTCTTTTTCGCGTCTTTCTTTTTTCGGGAGAAAGTCGGTACCTGATAAGTGACTTTTATGTCACTTTTAGGGTATTTATCGAGTCGTTTCTCGGCTTATTTTCCAATAGTTTAACCCTATTTGTCCTTTATTTCTTTTATTTACTTATTCTCGTCTTTTATCTTTATTTCGAGTATTTTAGTAGTTTTTAATAGTTTTTAGCTTATTTTTCTTAATTTATTTAATTTATCTTATTTTCTATGTTTTTAGTTTTAAGTTTTTAGTTCTTGTTTTTTTTAATAAGTTCCTAGTTTCTTTTATTTTCTTATTTTATTTTATTTTCATATTTGTTTTACTTTATTTTATTTAATTTCTTTTGATTTTATTTTTAAGTTTATTTTATTTTATTTTATTTTTATTTCATTTTATTTTGTCCTTTGATAATGCCCTCGTGTTTTTGTTGTAGGTCGAGTTTGGTGTTTCGGGTTTTAAAGTCGTGTTCGAGTTCAAAGTCCGGGATTCGAGGCACAAATTTGTTCCAAAGCTGCTGCCTTATTAACCATCACCACACATTTGCTTAACCTTCACCACACCTTCCACCACAATCACACCAACAAACCACCTCCAATTCTTCCCCACGCAAACCAGCCGCACCACCGTTCTCACAGCCCAGCATCACCGCAATCCCACACACACACACCAACAGCAACAGCAAACCAACAGCAACATCGCACTTCCCCTGCTCCCTCAGCTCACAACCAAACCACCTCCAATTCTTCCCCACGCAACCACGCACCTCACCCCGCAACACCACCAACACCAAATCCACCAGCAGCTTCTCCCTTGCTCCTAGCTCCCCACGCAAACACCACCCAACACCACTCACCGCCAAAACCGCTGCAACACCGCACCTTCCGACCACAAGCACCTCCATTTCAACCCATAAAACCCACGAATTGCAGCCACAAAGCTCGAATTGAGCCTCAAATCGATGACCCTTCAGAGCGGACGCTCTAAGATTCGAAGCGGACGCTCCATTTTCATTCTAATTTCCCCAATTTAAAGCAGAAGATCGGAGCGGACGCTCCGATTTGGGTTGCGTGGCCGCTCCTCATCTCCATTAAAAATCACGTGATTTCTTAAGCATTTTGAAATCTTACGGCTGAGATTCATTGGGTTAATCCAAGGGCCCGATTGACAATGATCAGCAGTGATTATGGTCGTTGATGATGATGATGCGTGAATGGTGATGTTGATGATGAAATGAGAGCAGTGAATTGGAGGAAGGAAGAATCGGATCTGATTGTTTTGTTTTGGGGGGGATGGGTTTTATTTTACTTTCTTTTTAGTTTATTTTATTTTATTTCTTTTCTCTTTTTATTTCTTTTATTTGTTATTTTATTTTCTTTATTTGTTTTCTTTTATTATTTTAGCTTGTATTATAAATACCCCTTTGGGGTTATTTCCCACAACTTTTAACTTTGAATCAACATTAATTTACCCTAGATTAGATTAGATTAGAGTAGTTTAGTTCCTTTATTTTCTCTCTCTTAGGGTTAGATGAGTGTAGAGAGAGAAAACTTGGATTTTTCATGGAGTTTTTGGGATTTTGAAGAAGCATTTTGTGGATTTTTCCTCTCATAAATTCAATGAGTCTTCCTAACTTTCTCTCACCTTTATTGCTTTCATTTATTATTGTTTTTGCTTATTTATTTGTTATTTTGAGTAGATTAATTAGTTTATTTGTTTAATCTTGTTTTTATTGTTATTTTTATCTTGTTTTCCATGTCTTTCTTCATTATGTTAGCTTAGGTTTTGTTCTAGGGAAATGGATGAAGGTTATGTTAATTAATTTAATGATTGATTGTGGTTAGTATGAAATTGTTTCTTGATTATTGTGTATGGATGATGCTTTTATGGATTAGAATCTTTCTAGCTAATTGATTCTATGTTCTTAATTGTATTTTCAATCAATTGCGCGAGAGTGAGTTGGTTGAGAGCCCTAAATTCTTCCATACCTTTGCTAGGCTAGTTGCACGAGAGTGAATTAGTTTAGTAGGATAATTAACATGCTTAATTATGCGAGAGTGAGTTAAATGTGTTAATTGTTCCTAATCAAGGTCACTTTCATCTAATTGTATGATGTTATTGAATGTATTGATGTAATTGGATTCCACTTTCCCTAGTTTTAGTTATTTGCTCTTAGTAGTGTTTAGTTGAACCTTTCTCTATCTCACAAGCTTTCCTAGTAGTCTAATTAACACAAATTGATACACTTAGTCCTTTTGGGTTCGACCCTTTACTTACCCCTATACTCGTATTAGGGTAGTTTAGGTTATAAATAATTAATTTGATTAGGGTTAGTAGACCAACGACACTACTTAAATCCCGCGATCAGTACCCTCCACAAAAATGACGGAAAATTTTTGTTGTTCTGCATTTTTGAGTTACACAATCACAATACAATACACACACGAGTCATGTACGTTGAGTCATGTCACCTCGAATTGAGTCTAACACATATGTCAAAACACATTAAATCACACAAGAGTCACACACGTGTCAAAACACATTGAGTCAACCTCAAGTCAGTCAATCACCTTAAGAAAATCACCAACAAAGTCTTTTGGAAATCTTTTGATTTTTACAGGATACAACCATTCAGCAAAGCTCCTGTTCGCAGCCAACCGAACGATCTCAACAAACGTTCAAGTATCATAAAGCTCTTTTTCTCAGAGACCTATGGGCATATTATTCAAAGCTATTTTGTTCAGAGACGCGTGGACATATCATAAAGCTCTTTTTTCTCAGAGACGCGTGGGCATCCTATAAAGCTCTTTTGTTCAGAGACGCGTGGACATATCATAAAGCTCTTTTTCTCAGAGACGCGTGGGCATCCTATCAAAGCTCTTTTGTTCAGAGACGCGTGGACATTCCTTTCAAGCTCTATTGCTCAGAGACGCGTGGGCATCCTATCAAAGCTCTTTTGTTCAGAGACGTGTGGACATTCCTTTCAAGCTCCATTGTTCAGAGACGAGTGAACATCAACAGCAGCGAAGCGCAACCACAACATCAACAGCAGCGAAACTGAAGATGGCTACAAGCAGTCACCTTCGACGACGTTCCATAGGATGTAGAGTTTTGCCAAAAACAATAGAAGATGGCTACAAGCGGAGTTATCTTCGATCATATTCCCTAGGATGTGGAAGATGGTCATAAAACAGTAGAAATTGAAGGCAGCTACAAGGGGAGCAGTCTTCAGGCGATATCCCCTAGCTTGAGAAAGATCGTCAAACAAAAATCGGTTACTCTAGAGACGTGTGCACGACGGTGCAAGATACGCGTTTCTTAACTCGTTTATCTGTTTTAAATAACTCTAGTTTTCAGGTATCAGCGTTACAAGAATGATTTAGGATCGCAGAACGTTCTGAATCATTCTCCATCCCTATCGCTACTTTGACTTTTGTTTTCGAAACTTGCGTTTCTCCAAACTCAGTAAAAGTGGGGGCTTCTGTAGACACCCAAATGTATCTCCCCAAAACCAAACCCAGTGATGAATATCCTTCACGTCATTTGATTATCGAATGAGGTGAAAGTGTGAAAAATCTAGTGATGTGGTTGTTTTTATTAAAATATCTTTCTTTCTGTTTTTGAATATTCCTTTTTATGCTCTATTTATGAAAATAGCCAGTCCAATTTAGTTTGGTCCATGGTAAGGGTCCAATAATAGTATAGTGTGATCGGGCTCGAAAAGAGCGTTCCAACGATATATTATAAGCCCAATTCCGATGAATAATGAGGAAGTTATGGTCAAAATACTAAATTAGGCCCGAAATGATTTATATGTGGCCTAATGATCTAGAGGAGGGCCTATTAATTATTTATTCCTAAAGTTATTAGGATTGAATTTTAATCTTCTAGAATAATCTAGAAGTTTCTTTTAAATTCTAATAAGATTAGGATTGATAATTATATTTTAAGAGTTTTATTTGGAATAAAATAAGTGTTTTATCACAAAACCTGATTTTAATCTGATCAACGCGGAATTAGCTGCTTAATCATATTAAGAAGAGGATTTCGCGTACAAAGCGCGTCTCATCTTTTAATTAGCGCCAAACGACAGAGTTTGTCGCCAGACGACAGTGTCTGTCGCTTGGCGCTAATGTCTGTCGCCGAGCGCTAATGTCTGTCACCTGGCGCTAATCCTGTCGCCTTAAAAAAGATGTATGTCGCCTGGCGACAGATGCCAGTTTTATTCCGTATAGAACTTGAAGTATTTTCTATCGTTTTCAAACTATTTTTCTATAAATAGGGGTTGTATCTCCCCATTATCATTCATGACCAACAATCAACAATCATCTCTTTCTCTCTCTCTCTAAAAGCTAGAAGCTTCTTCTCTCTATTCTTTTTCTAAACCTTCCCTTTTACAAAATTCCACATACATTAGTTCTAGACACACCTAGCCAAGTTCAATGTTGCCTTCGCCCAAACCGTGAAAGGTTTATAATTTATGAGGGTTTGGTCCCGAATCTCTATTTCAATTATTTAATTTAATTATTTATTATTTTCCTTGAAGTTACTAACGCATGTATTTTGTTTTTAGAAAGAGATACGAGGCATCCAAGTAAGTAATTTAATTATTCTTTTGATAGAGAATTCATGCTTTGATCATTTTGTTAATTCCTAGTATCATGTTAGGATGTTTTATTGCTTCCTAGTATCATGTTTAGGGTTAACTAATATTTCTAATATCATGTATGTTTGTATGATGCTTCCTATTCCTTCTAATATCATGTTAGTATCATGTTAGGGTTAAAAATTTGGTTTTTATTGTTTAGTAACATGCTAGGATTTGTTATTAATCTTGTTAGTATCATGCCTAGGATCTTGCTAATATTATTATGCTTTAATGAGATTATTATTATGATGATTGTTGTTATTATGTTGCTTGATATATATTATTGTTATTGCTTGATCACGCCTTCTCTTGCATGTTTAAAGGGAATTCGTACTTGCAATCACGCTTAATAAGATAACTAATAATCTTGGTTAGGTTAATATGATTATAATTCAAGTGATCGCCAATAATAGTTTTGTTTGTGCATTAATATTCAACCAACAGAGATAAACAGGTTTAAGGTTAACCTATTGATTGCATGTTAGTCAGAAAGCGTACATCGATACGAGAAGAATAAAGTAGAGGCCTATTTTTAGGGCAGGTTCAATCTCTTTTAGGTTGGATTTGTACCTTCATCCCCGAATATCCAGTCATGGTTCCAGACCACTATGAAGTTAGCGATATCAGGGATCGTGAAGGGGTATAACCTTCACCCTGTGAACGGTTTACATGTTCCTAAAACTTGTTGGCGACTCTTTTACTCTAGCTTCCTTCCCTTTGGACGCCACCATGCTTAAGTGTATGATCATAGTGGGGCTCGAGTGTGGGATGCTTGAAATATTCCCTACACTTTTAATATCAAATTAACATCTGCTCGATTCATCAATTCAATATTGCTATACTTTTACAAGCAAATCACATCTTCTCGATTCATAATCTGGTTGTAAAGCGTTAAAACAATTCAATAAGAAATTATCATGCAATATCAATAATCTATAATAACAAATTATCCCTTCATATTAATTGTGGATCCCCCAAAACCCTAGAATTAAACTACTCACACTTAAATAAATCTAAACTAAACAAAGCAATTAAAGGAGACATGAATAAGATCAAAATAAAGAAAATAAGTAATAAAGGAGATAAGAGATAGTACCAAAAGAAGGAAGTATAAAATTGCATAAACCAAGAGTTTAGAGAGAAACAAGAAAGAGAAAAATCTAAGAGTTTAATTAAGAGGAGAGAGAGAAAGAAAGTAAGAAAGAGTCAAAAGAAGTAAAAGAGACAGTACTAAACTCGCTTAACAAAAGCGTATTTATACTAAGCTAACAAGTCCTAAGCTTAAACGAAGTAAATCCGACGCTTAAACTCTTCCAGAAACACGCGCCCGATCAGGCCCGCCTTTTTCTTCATGGGTGCTTCTCTTGCGAGCCGGTCGGGCGCGAGGTCGAGCGAGGGATGTTGCTGTTCTTGTTCTTCCCTGCCGGTCGGGTGCACCTCTGGGCGAGGTGGCTGACCGGGCCATGACTCTTTGGGCGACTTGGACTTCTTGCTTGGGCTCATAACTTGGCCCAAACCAAATATCCTCCTTGGGGCTTTAATCACTCGGTCCAATGCCTCGTCTTCTCATGAGTCGATCCCTTAATCACCGGTCCGATGACTCCAACCGGCCTTGGGCTACGAAGGATGGTCGTGCTCTTCCAATGCTCGTAGTTGCTCCAAATAATTCCGGGAAAATGCTCCAAGTGTACAATTCCCTACAAAACTCAACCAAAACTACGAAAACACTAGAAAACACAAATTAGTAATAAAAGTGGCTCTAAATAGCCAAAAGCACTACCAATTATGACCAAAGGACGGGGAATAAAATATATATAAAATAGACTCATCAGGCTAAAATGCGGCATCGGTTCTCCATTCCAAAGAATATTAAGCCTTATCGATGTCACACATTGCATTCTTACTTCCACCATTGGCATCGGAAGATGAAGCTCCATAAGTGATTCTCTAATAAAACTCCATCGAAGCCTATCATAGGCTTTCTCAAAATCAATCTTAACCGCCATGTACCCCACCCATCCTTATTTGTTCCGCATTGTATGCAACATCCCTTGCACAATAATTATGTTATCTGTGATTTGCCTCTTCGGAACAAAACTACACTGAGTCAGAGAGATTAAGGTTAGTAGCAAACTTTTAAGTTTATTAACAATGAATTTCATCACTAACTTATAAACAATATTACATAAGCCTATCGATCGAAATTACTTTGTACTTTGAGGCCCTTCAACTTTGGGAATAAGAACCAAAAAAGCATCATTCAAGCCTTCCGGGAATTCACGGCCCTCCAACACATTTTTTACCAACTCGCACACACTAGGCCATACCAAATCCCAATATTGTTGAAATAAAATTGGTGGAAAGCCATCAAGGCATGGCGCTTTGAAGGGCTTCATACTTTTCAGGGCCTTGAGAATTTCACACTCTGCTATCGGTCGACTCACCTTTTCTCACTCCTCATCACCAATCAAAGGAAAATAATCATGAATTAAATTTTCCTATTTCATTTCCTTCCTTTCCTCCTAGAAAATAATTTTCCAAAAATTAAGAACCAATTCTTGCACTTGATCAGGCTCCGACACCCATTCTCCTTGTCCATTTTGCAAAGTCTCAATTCTGTTCTGTTTTCTTCTAATCACAGTAGCAAGGTGGAAGTATCTCGTGTTTCTGTCTCCGTACACAATAGCTTCCGCCCTTGATTTCTGAAACCACAATGTTTCCTCTTGATCAAGTTTCACCTCCATCTCTTTTCTCAAAGAAGCTTCAAATTTCAGTAAATGCGCTTGTCTTCCTTGAGCCAAAATTTTCTGAATTCCTTCTAATCTTGCCCACAATTCTGAATTTTTGCGAAAGATATTATGAAACTCTTCTCTGTTCCAGCACTTAAGCTTTACAGCAAAATCCTTCAAATATGGGACAATCGGAGCAGCCTTGTTCCAGTTGGCGTACAAAAATTCTTCGAATTTTTCATGATGCATCCACGCAGCCTGGAAACGAAAGGGTCTATTTACCATAGAGATTGGTGCAAACCCATTTGTACTAATTAGTATCGGACAGTGATCCGATTTTAATTTGGGAAGATTTCGTACAGCCCCTTCTTCAAAAAGCAGTCTCCATGCTTCGTTTGCTAGTCCTCTATCAAGTCTTGCGAACTTGAAAGTCTCCATAATCAAACCCCAAAACCATGTATGCTCTGGACTCGAACATCCTAGATCAATTAAACATTATTCTCAACCCAATTTGTGAACTCTAAGCATCTCCTCTGCATTTCTGAATTGTTGCTGCCATTGCGTTCACTAACTGACATCGTCTCATTGAAATCACCAACTAGCAGCCACGGACCAGAGTAGTTATTTCGAATTTTCTCTAAAACACTCCATAAATTTCTTCTCAGAGTACTATCAAGGATTGCATACACTGCCGAAAACAACCATGGGTCATCCCCAATCTTCTTAATTCTACTGTCATATGTCGCGAATTTTCATCATAGGGGGGTCACAGTAACTTTATCCCTACGCCAAAATAACTAAATACCTCCACTAAATCCTTGAGCCTTAATTCTCCTCTAACTCAAAAAGCCAATTCTAGCACAAATATTATCCGCCTATTCTCCACTTATGTGAGTCTCAACAAGAGCTACTACCATAGGATCATTAATGCGCACAAGTTATCGAATCGAACTTAGCTTATTTCCCACACCTTGAACATTCCATACTAAAAGTTTTAAAGACATAAAAAATTCCGGAAGAATATGGAACCTGTCATATACCTCCAAACTGTCCAAAGGAACATTAGGAAGAAAACTTAGATATGCATCCCTGATCGCCTTAATCGGGGCAACCGTCTCGATTGGAAGAAAAAACCTTGCCAGCATCTCTGGAGGGTTGTGCTGAGGGGGCAGGAACGTATTCACCTCGAAGAACATCTTGTTTGCCAATGGGTGGGTACACACCAGTGTGGGTCCCTCCGTCTGGTAGTCGATGAATGTCTCGTATGAACAAGGAATTCTAGTCACCATATTAGTTGGGACTTGATAACTCATTGTTCCCCTCACTCACACTACTTCTTTCTTGTCGAAGCACTATAGGAGTTGATGAAGCTACTTCAAAGAAGTTTCCTTTTCCAGTTAGAGTTGTGGACAAATCAGAACTTTTAGGATCTCTAATTGAATTAAGAGAATCTAAAATATTTATCACATTAGTATTTTTTAAGGGAATTTTTTTATTCTTATTGACCATATTTATCTCAGAAGATTCAATTGCATTATCTTTTGAGTTAAATTTGTCAATATTCTTATTGGAAATATTCTGAGCTATCTTTTTATTTCCATATTCAATAGAATTTCCCAACTCAGCCGTCTAGTATCCCTCAAAGTGATCACTAGCCAAAGACTCAGCTCCATTCCCTTGAATAATATTATTCCCCTCCAAATTAGCTCCTCTAATTTCATCCTCCCCTAAATTTACAACACTCTTGCCAATTATACCACTATCCTCTTCCATCACATCATCCTTTTTCATAATGGTATTATTTCTTTCCCAAATAGGATCTCCCACTTCCATGTCCCCTTCTTGATCAAGCACATCAAACCTCTATCCCTGAATCCTAGGCTTTGAAGTCATGGATTTTTCTTTGTTTCCTGAAGTACTTGCTTTTTTACCTGCACCCTTTTCCATCGTATTGCCACCAAGAACTGGTTTGTTGACTTTGTTATCTTGAGCTTGTTTTTTTTATTGATCCGGCTTAGTCTCGGGAATATATTTCCTCTGTGGTCTCCGGAATAGCATCCACCATCCATATCTACCTTCTTCTTCCGGTCGAGCCTTATGAACATTAGATTCTTTAGCAACACCATCACCAGCTTGCTCTCGAATAATGACCTCCCCTGAGTCGGCTCCTGATTTAAACAGGTTGCAGCCATCCTCCTTGTGCCCCAAATGGCCACATTTAAAGCAAATTTGTCGAAGTCCCTCATGTTAAATTTTCCCTACACATGCATTCATTCTAAACTTTGATAACAAAGGCTTAGACAAATCAACTTCAATGCAAAATCTGATATATTGACCCCTATCCATGGATTCACTATTCCTGCCAATTTTAATAACCCTTCCAATCTTCGATCCAATCTTTAACAAGAACTGCTTATCGAAGTATTCCACTAACAGTTGCGGCATATGTACCCACGTATTCAGCTTCTTAATCGGAGCTTCATCTGCTACAAAATTTGGCTCCCATTTACGGATCGTTAAATAACTATCTCCAATCATCCATGGTCCTTGAGTTAACACCCAGTCATAATCCTCCATATTGTTGATACGAACAACATAATATGCATTCCCAACATTAGTTAAAGCAATATCCCCCTTGAGATGCCATTTCAGCCTTAGTCTCTTAATCAGTACTTCATAGCTCATTCTCTTGTCAAATAATTTGATAATTAGGGCAAATTTCCAAGGGGCACGCAGCCGCTTGTTCTCTTCCTTAGTCAGAAGGATTGTTAGGCAACTCTCATCATCCGAATCACAATCAAGAGGGATATCATCATCCAATTCCCTATATTCCACATCATTTCCAAACCCTTTTCGGCCACCCTTGGCCTCCTGAATATAAGAAACAGGGGCCTCTGGAGGCTTATTCGCTTCCTGTTCCATTGAATCAGCCATGATAGATTCCATCTCAACAACAGGGGATTGCTCATTTGGAGAAATCTCGGAAGAATTTCTCTTAAATTTCTTATTTGATCTTCGTAGAAGGTCGTTTTCCTCAATTGACAGTTCTTGCGCTCGTCGCTCATTTTCACTCTCCATTTTAACTTGAAATTTTTTTATAGAATCCATCACATAACCAACCTAGTTAAAAGTCTTTATAAGACAAATATCTAGCAATGATTAAATAATGTGAAAATTTTGAGACTTATCACCCATTGGGGCCCAAAAATGTGAAATAACAAAAGAACAAATAGCTGCTTGAATTGATAACCTCCATCTTTGTACTTCTAAAATAACTGATAGTAGAATTCAAAAGAAACATATAACTTCTTTTTCACTTTCCTCTTCAGGTTCATCATCAATTTTGTTTCTCTTACCATTTCCTTTCTTACCTTCACCAACATCTTTTTAAGGTTCATTAACATCATCTAAACCCAAAAAAGTCCTCCACTCTGCCTTCAATAATTCATCAAGATTTGGGCCTTTCTTCATTTTAGAAACACGTTGGACAGGTTTATTAGTATAAGGAATACCTAACACATCAGCCATATCAGCACTATATATATGAATAAGGTATTCCTTTTTACCAACAAGTAACACTCTAGACTTAGGATTAAATTGGATTACTAAATACTTGTACAAAATTCTTATAATCTTCTCTTGATAGTTAAGATCCAACAAACCACCAAATCCTATCTCTTTAACAGCCTTCTTCTGCTCTTCACTGAATATTTCAATAACTTGATAAACTTTTAAAGAATTAGATTTAGTACCAACAGTAATATCTTCCATGCCAACATCAGTACAAGAGCTGAAAAAGAAAAAAATAATAAGAAAGTAATAGTAAGATATAAAGTGACTTGAACAATTTATTATCAGAGAAAGATAAAACCAGACTATGAAAACCTATAACCAAACAATACAATTTTGAACCTAACTATTAAAACCTAAATCAAAACAATCATAATTTTAAACTTGACTATGTAAACATATAACCAAACAAACATAATTTAAAACCTGACTATCAAAACTTATAACTAAACAAACATAATTTTAAACCTGACTATCAACCTATAATCAAACAATAATAATTTAGACCTGATTATCATAACCTAAAACCAAACAATCATAATTTTAAAACTCATTATGAAAATATATAATCAAACAATCATAATTTTAGACTTGACTATCAAAACCTATAACCAAACAATAATAATTTAAACCTGACTATCATAACCTAAAACCAAACAATCATAATTTTAAACCTGACTATGAAAACCTAAAATCAAACAAACACAATTTTAAACCTGATTATGAAGTCACGGAAATATCATAACATCTGACTATAATAAAACAAAAGCAATATGTTTTTTTTTTTTTTTTTTTTTAGGAAAAACAAAAGCAATTTAATATAATGACTAATAGTACTATTCTATTTTCAAACAAAAATAATATAAAACTCTAACAAAATTGGTCTATAACCTAACAAAAGAAGTTTAATATTAAATAGTGTACTATGCACAAATATCTAAATAAAAAAAAATTCACATTGCTCTTTATACAAAGTAATAAACAAAAAATTGTTTACCTAAAAAATTAATTATCTTCAACTACAACTTTTCCCCGTTTACAACGAGGTATCTTCGAGGGAACTTCTGAAATTTGGCTATAAATGGATTTAAGTAAAAAAACAAAATCAAACATTCAAAAAAAGGATTTATAAACATTGAATAAGTGAAGACGAAAGAAAATTGTATAAAACGAATTAAAATACCTGTCAGCCATAGATAATTGCAACTCCTTTTTTTCTAAAGATTTTCTCTTTTTATGATCTTTAGGATAAACTTTCAAAGGTACGAAATCTTATAATTTTGGGTTTAAATCACCAGACATTGAGAAAATAGAGTAAATGGAGTGATGGAGAAAATAGTGGGAGAGTTGGAAAAAAACGGTCGAAATAATAAAGTCACTGTGAGAAAGAAGAAGAAGAGTTTAAGAATTATATGATTGAGCTGCGATCGGGCCGCTCACGTGTTTTTAAATGAACCCGCGAACGACCCGTAGATTATAATTAACCCATACAAAAGAACGGACTCACCATGAGTCCGTTATACACAAAATATTTCATTTTACATAAAATACATTAGTAACCAAAAGACATTATATGTCCTTGTGTTTTTTTTTTTTTTTGAACTAAAAGGTATGGGGAGAGAGTAGCATTACATTTTATATATTAGGCATATTATAAGTCATTAGTTTTTACTAGGGGTGTCAATTTGGGCAAATATTTTGATTTCAGGTTGGATTTAGATTGGACAAGTTATTGGTTGTTAATGGTTTTGATACAACAGGTTATTAATTAAATGATTTCGATACAACGAAAACACAACACAATTTATTACGTAGTAGGTTGAAATTTTGGCGATGTCCAAAATAACACATGGACGTAGGCAAGAAAACAATAAACTGTGTATATTAGGTAATGACAAAAACATATACAAGTTAATGTTTTACACACAAACAAATCACGAAAATTAGTCTAATGTTTTACGGATCAAAACATGCGATCCTCTTCCATTTTCTCTTTTTTCTCTTCTGCGATTCTTTACCTCTTCTATTCTCTTCTATGCATAATAATCCATCATTCATATCGGAGTTTTAGATATGTGTATTTAACATATACTAATCACTTCTCTAATTTGCACAAAACACGTATAATCTCATCTCTAATTTTCGAACCCTGTTTTCGAATAAAACATACTAATCATTGAAGCAATTGGATTAATGAAATTGATAATCAAAATATATAATGAACGAATTCATGATCGATTTGGTGAACAAATTAGAGAAGAGAATGATCATGGGCGGTTATTAAGATCCAAGGCTCAAGGAAAAGGAGGAACTAATTTTGAATTTTAATTTTTCGATTTTAATTTTATATAGCAATAATATTAAAATTAGATTTTTGAAAGTTAATTATGAAATTCTAATAAAGAATATTTTCTGGAATAAAAAAAATTATCCAAATCAATAATTGAATTTTTTAAAAAAAAATTAAAAAAATCATTTTAATTAATTTTAAGATAAAAAATAAATCAAAAAGAAATGTCATGTCATAAAATTCATCCAATAGAAATGCACCTTGTATGCATGTTATGGTAATCATTTGTTCTTTGTAGGTTTCTAATAATGCTTTCTCTTTTTATTAAAAAAAATTCTCCTGCAAAAGAAAGAGTTTTCAATCTATTTCGAAAGACAAAGGTTTTTCGACCCCCTTCAAAAGACAGTGTTTATCTCCACTTTTCGAGGGAGAAATTCTTACTTTTAAATCTATGATTGTAGATCTAATGAGTTGTTGTGAAATTATTAAGATCACCAATTTTTCAAATACAATCAGATGAATAAGAAGGAAAACTATCATCACGGCTACAAATCCAAGACTGTATTTTTCAGCAATATATGCGGGAGATGCTGCACAATGTAAGATCTACCCGACAATAGTAGTTTTTATGAAGGAACTATCTCCTTTGTAGATGTCATATGACAATTTATTAATCAATTAATTTTAGAAAAAATTGTCAAAAATACAACATTTTAGTGATCCGCCAAAAACAAGTCAGCCTTTCAATTATTTCTAAATAATACAACCTTAATCCGCTTTAAACAAGTTTTACCGATTGGTAACCTGGTTAACAGGTAGACATGCGTCATTGTTTGATTGGTTTGATAATTTTTTTTTTTGTACTACTTTTTAAATTTATTTAATGTTTCAAATTTTTAAAAGATTTAAAATAAAATTATTACATCCTCCGTTTTTTTAGTTGACACCATTTGACTTTACATTATTCATAAACTACACCTTGACTAGCCTCTGTGGTTTATAACTATGATAAAACATAATCAAGTGGGATCTTGTTTGAATCGTCTCAATGTATATTTTATTAAAGAAAATTTGTAAATTACCACCCAAATAACATACCTATTTTCAAATCACCTCTCGTTAAATAGGTTTTTTTTTTTTTAATTTTATTTTTTATTTTACCACTCCTTAAATTAGAAACGCATTTATTTACCCACCTTTTTCAAAAATCCGGTGGCGTCCCACCTAACTTATTTCCCTCTTTTTTTTTTTTTTTTTTTTTCTTATTTTCTCTTGATTTCACCCTTTCACTATTCTATTGCACTCAACTAAACCCTTCTTTCATTCAATTTCTTCAATAAATTGCTGAAAAATCATCAGTCTTCTGCCTCTTTCTTCATAAATTCTCTGTCAAGTGTCAACCACCTCTAATGGTGGAAAACCCCCAATTGATTTGTCCCAAGAACCCTAATTGTGGAAAACCCCTAATTGATTTTTCCCAAGAACCTTAATTGTGGAAAACCCCCAATTGATTTGTCCAAAAAACTCTAATTCGCAAATCCACCAATTTACCCCAATTGCAATGGGCGAAGAACCCTAATTTAAGAAAGAAAGAGAAAAAAAAGGAATCATACCATATTGCAAATTGAGCGTCTTCAAATGTGGGGGATTTGTATTCAAATACTAAGTAGCAAAAACTATGAGAAGGTGGAAATTGGTGAAGGCTAATTGAATTTGGGAGTGTTTAAAGAAAAAGATCGGGGGGAAAAACAGTAAAACGGCTCAATATAGCCGTTAGTAGCCATTAGGTGGGGGCCACTAACTGAAAAGCCACCGGATTTTTGAAAAAGGTGGGAAAACAAATGCGTTTTTAATTTAAGGGGTGGTAAAATAAAAAATAAAAAATAAAATATTTAACCGGTGGTAATTTCAAAATAGGTCTGCTATTTGGGTGGTAATTTACAAATTTTCCTTTTATTAATATCCACTTTTTATAATTTTACAATATCCAGAATTAGAGATATTAATCGTTAAAATCGTGCGTTGGCAAGCGTAATAAAAGAAAGTATCAACTAAATAAAAACAGAGGTAGTATTATTTAGGAAAAAAAAAACCACCCACCAGCAGCACCCCTGCTAAAGCGAAGCCCAACCACTACCCCCTCTCCACCCCCAGGTGCCGCCCTCGCGTCAGCCGGCCGGCCGACTAGCCCTACCCCTTCCCTTCCCCCACCGCAAGCTGGCGCCCCCAAATCTAAAACCCTAACCCAAACTACCCCAAATTTACACCCAAAACCTAAATCGCTTCCAATTCATTAAGGTTTGGGTTTCGGGTGGTTTAGGTGGGGGTTTTAGGATTGGGGACGCCGGCTCGCGATGGAGGAAGGGGAGGGGGAGTTCATTCCACTGAGGGGGAAGGGGAAGGAGTCGATTCGAGGAGGAAGGGAAAGGAGTTCGTTCCAGTGAGGGGGAAGGAGTTCGTACCAATGAGAGGGAAAAAATAGGGTGGTGTGTGGGTGTCTGTATAGGGGAAGGGAAAGGGTTGGGCTGGTTAACCGATTGGCACGAGGGAGAGGGAAAGGGAGAAGGAGAGGGAGGGGTTCTAGGGCGGTGACCAGGGTGGGAAGAAGGTGGTGGTGAGAGCTGGAGGTCGTGGGAAGGGTTGGTGGTGGGTTGGTTTTTTTTTTAAAAAAAAAAAATAATATTAATAATACTAGGAGCTAATTAGCAGTTTTTTTTTTTTTTGTTTATTTGTACTTAATTAGGTTTTAATTAACTCAGCAGTTTTAACGAAAAATCAGTCAATCTGAGTACATATCTTGGATTAGCCCTTCAATCTAACTCTCGTACATTACAGCAAAAGATATTAACATTCTAAGTCTAAAAAATTACCCCACTGAAGCATCAAAGCAAGACAAAACAGTCTTGCCAAAACAATGCAGATGGAGGTAACAGAATCACCTTCACAAGTGCATGTATAAGTTGCTTGTTTTCCAAAAATTTACTGAGTTAAATATTCAATCATGATAATAATTTTAGTATAAATCACACGGGCAAGTTCCTTAACAGATGAAGCGCTCGAGTCCACTGAGGATTTTGTGAAAGGATAATTCTCCTTAGTATTGGCACCGCTCCAGCAGCTAATATTGCTGAATGATTCTCACTGTCCATACTCAGATTGTATAGAACAGCCAATCCAGCTTCAATAGCCCTCTCGCTACCTTGCTCTAACAACTTCACTAAAGAAAATATACCCCCATGAGCAGCAACAGCTCGCGTTGCATCTACCACACCTTCAGAAACTATCCTGTTAAGTTCTACCACAGCAGCCTCCTGAGCATCAGCTGAGAAAGCAGTTTTTATTTGCTCGATTAACCGTGGAATGGTCTCATAAAGGGCAACTTCGGTGGTAATGGGATTCTCAAATGGACTTGAAAAGAATCTGAGCCTAACTAGGCAGGCTGCAACCCATTCTTTGTAATCAAGAGGGATATCGGACTTGAGAATCTGCCGAAGCAATTTTGTGAAATGATTTAAGTTGACAGTCCGTCGGAATTGCTGATAATCAAGCAACTTCGTAAGCAATCTTGAAGCTTGTGAGACAGCAAGCCCAACATCTTCAACATAAGCCACATCAGGCTCCTCATACTCAGCAAAAGTTTCCATATCTGGCAGAAATTAAAAACAGGAGGCAGAGTCAAACAAAGACTTCATAGCAAACAAAGATGAAACATTTATTTGTAGGGGTCAAAGTAAATTTTTTTTTTTTCCTTTTATCTTTTCTCAGTCGAGGGTTGAGGAAAAGTAAATGACGGAGCTGACACCCTCTGTAATTATCAGAGATTATCAGTGCAGATTTGAAGTTTGTGCATTACGTAACAAACTTTACAGCTTTAAAAGCATGCAGAGTGAGCCAGAGGAGCTATCGACTGTTTAATCAGTTATCTATTTATACGAGGGGTGATAAAATGTATCTCATAATATGAACAAAACCATCCATCCTAGGATATATAAGTAACATTAAAAAGTTCAAGCGTATTTCTGTTTTCAGCACATCAACTTAAGCATCTGTTATCTTCACTTGATTTGTTTTCAACTGATTAAACTGATTTTGTCCGAAATTGAAGTGTTATGAAAAGTAAAAAGGCACAAAAGAAATGGAATTTTGGTAAGAGGCTGCTCCCATGCCTCTGAAAATCCATTGTAATCTACATTACCCCTTGATATCTTAGCAAGAGAGACTGATAGGGATCATAAAAGGTAACTGTTGGAAAATGAATTTCCACACAGAACTAAGAGGTATAGATAATTATGAAGCCGTTCATTCTCATGAAAGACAGGCCAAGAAGCCAGATAACAAGCAGATAATTGAAAGACCTATATAAAAGACAATATAAAGAAAAAGTAGTATTCCCTCTGTTCCACTGAGACTGTCCATCCATATCTCATGATACCATGAACCATAAAAATGAAGTGGACATACTCCGTGTGATAGAGGGAGTAGGTTCCTAATACAAAAAAAAGTTGCTTTCCATACCTCTTGGAACTTTTTGTGTGAAGAAATTAATCAAAGCCGACTCAATTTCTGTTGCAAGGATGACGTCTACACATTGTTCAATCATACTCCAGTATTCAAGGATAGATGCAACTTTTGTTTGTAAACTTGGGGATTCAATCTTCAAAATATCAACAAGATGAGCAGCTAGCATTGAGTCTAGCATACTTTCCCTGTAAAAAGTTCCAAATTTTAACGGATAAACAACATAAGGATGCAATTTGCACAAGGTTCAAGCTAAAGGGAAGCTCAGTATAGCATAGCCTTACTATACTAATCTGACTCATAAATTACATGGTTGCAATTACAGAAATGGTCATGGGAGGTTTTTTTTTTTTTTTTTTTTTTTAAAAAAAAAAAAAAAAAAAAAAAAAGCACCACTACAAGAAAGAAGTACCTTGTAATTTATGAGTATAGTGTGAGATAAAACTCTTAACAAGAAAGAAGTGGAATTTTGTAAAATTGTGAAATTCACTCTATGAAGGCTGTGAAGCGTGAAGTTACACTCAAGACGTGCTCGGTGCTTCTCTGACATCATGACCACAACTGTGACTATACCCACCAGGCATATAAACGTGTGTTAGGAAGTTATAAAGATTCCACGGGAAAGTTCGATTCTGTCCATTTAAATCATCCAGAGTTCCTAATTTGCTATTAGATTTAATTCTAAATTTTGGAAATTTATAAAGTCTGCCTTTTGATGTTGCATGATAAAACTAGGAATTAGCTTTCAAACGGTCAAACCCATGCAAATGCACACAGTAAAGTATGAAGAATAGCAGGCATCCCCTCTGAATTCAGAAGTTCTACTCACTGTAAATTTATTCCTTTTATCGCAAGTATTTAAATCCTATTATCTCCTACCCCAACTTGTGCTACCCTTTTAAGTTCTCCTTCATTTTTGTTGATACTTAGAGGAATTTAGATAAACGGACTAAATACATTTTAATTGATCACAAAGGTATAAGTTAAACAAGTCTTACCTACAAGCATATATATAATTTCCAAGGTATAAACATAAAAATATTACAAAATTCAAACAATGCAGCAAAAGTTATCATAGTTTTGGTGGAGTAAGTACTTAATAAACATATTACAATGAACTATGGCAGTTTATTTAAAATCTAACGATAATTATATATAGTCTTAAACTCCATACACTTGTTTTATGATTCCATAACACTTTTTATAATTATATCAAAATTGTGATGGCATAATAATGTAGTGCATAGGCAATTCCTATTCATTTAGTAGATTAAGTAGGCCTGTTCTATGCTC
Organism: Chenopodium album; assembly: GCF_948465745.1. Classification (NCBI taxonomy): domain Eukaryota; kingdom Viridiplantae; phylum Streptophyta; class Magnoliopsida; order Caryophyllales; family Amaranthaceae; genus Chenopodium; species Chenopodium album. Next base: position 22,498,185 of record NC_137843.1, on the reverse strand, counting down.
CCGAATAAATCCTTAGTTTCCTTGCCTACCTAGCCTATTCTACAAGAAATGAGTTATGTCTCATTGTCCTTTCAAACCAAGTCACTAGAGTATATGACAATCCTTAATACATATGGAAGTAAGAACCACAATCAATTTTCCCAATCTTGTCTTTGAATAGTGACAAATTCCATATCATGCATTGCTATTTCAGCAGAAAAAGTTTGACAGAATTAAGCAGCTCTATACTCTCATCAACCCAATGTAACTGTCCTAGCAGACTTCTAAATCATGTTAACGATTGTAATAATTGTAACAACTAGCTAAAGATTTAAACCACTAGAATGTTGAATTGCATGAAGTCAAGAACGTTAATGAATAAAGTAGGACACACTTACAGACATACACTCCCTGGTCGATTATTATATAGTTATCCATATAAGGACCATGGCTGACAAGACTAAAATTCAGATATAGAGAAGAATATTTGTATTTAGACTTCCTATAAATATGAAACTGATGAACTAGCTAAGTTTCTGTAGTTATTTCCATATTTGAAGACTTTATCAATAAAATATTGACATACAATATAACCTTTTTCCGGTCTATGCTTCTGTATCCCAATACATACCAAAACCTTCCACTTTTATTAAGATATAACTTTACGCCTTTCCTTGATCAATGTATTCAAATAATAAACCAAACACCTTAACTTCTTCATGGAACTGGATTTGGTTTAACTTCCACTGGCTGAGAATATTTGAATTAAAAACAATAATTACGCAAACGATAAAGATAGAAAACCCATTAAAACAGTTATGAATTTCCCTTGATACAGAGTGATGAAGGTAAGTTACACAAGACAATACTTCTTTCACTGCCAATCAGTTCAGAATTCTGACCAATGCATAAAAAGGCTCATGGCATACCAAAGTGATAGGATTTCCCTGCACCCTAGGCGTGCATCAGTGCACCTCATTTAGTTAGTAAATAATTGAAACAAATAAGATATCCCCTCCCTCCCAAAGACCATAAAAGGCGCATGGCCTGTACCGACTTGTGCCTAAGCTTGGGAAAAACTTTAGAAAAAAAATCTGCTTCTGAATTGTTCTGCGTGTCAATATAACTTTGCAAGGATTTGACAGCAAGAACAATAGCAATTAACTCAGTAGTCCAATAGGGATTCATGATCATTTGTAGGCAAATGTGCACATATATTACTTCCTTTGTTTTTTTTAGTTGACACCTTTCTATTATCACGCTTGCCAATGCATGTTTTTAACGATTAATATCTCTAATTATCAACATTGTAAAATTATAAAAAGTGGATATTAATAAAATATACATTGAAATGATTCAAACAAGATCCCACATGAATATGTTTTATCATATCTATAAACCACAAAAGCGAGTCAAAGCGTGTTGTGTGAATAATGTAAAAGTCAAACGGTGTCAACTAAAAAAAAACGGAAGAAGTATTATATAAGGGTACCATTTGAGGTAAACTTTGATCAATGAGGTCTTATGTTTTTTTTTTGAAACATCAATGAGATCTTATGTTAAGCATCAAAATTAGGTAGTTACATTATGATTCAGTTATTATTGGCTTGAATAATAAGGTAGTCAGTTAGTTGATGAAATGTAATACCCTATAAGTATTAAAATAAGTATTTATTAATTATTTTATGATCTGAATACTCTATTTTATTTTTATTCTGGGTTATTATCTTATAAACTATATTTTTATATCAAAAATAAAATAAAATAATAACCTAAAGATATTTTTATAATTAAATGACAAGATATGGTACTTATCATCATTATCATCTAGGCTCACTATCTTTGTATAACAGACTAGTTAAAATTTTTAGCTCATCATTCTAAACATCTCGGAAGAACTCATGAAATAAAAAAATAAAAAGTATTTCTCTACTACCATGAATAAGACTAATTCACTCCTAAATTCATTCATGTATCATCTTCTACCTCTAATTCAAATTCAAAGTATTCCCAACAACCGATCAAAATAATGCTTATCTTTCCATTTTCAAATTCAAACTTCTCTATCTTATCATACCCTTGTGCAATTCTATCTATAAATAACCTCATTGCTGCTCATTTCGAAGACTTTACAAACCATTCATACTTCCCACAAAGTATTGGAATACCCCACGCAAGAAATCGAATATTGAAAGTTAATCATTGAAACAATTTCAAGTTTTCAACCCACTTTTAGCACAGCAAAAACACTCTCAAACAGCATCATTAACTACCGCAAAACACACCACCTCGTAGCCCTTGCCATTCTTTTACACTGGCTTTCAATATCTTTACACTAACCAGAATCGAAGGTATACGACTTACCCAAAGTTTGCTTTCCCTCGTCAAACACTGTGTGCGTGCATGTGCAAGAGAAACTAGTGACTTTGGGTAAGTCGTATACCTTCGAGTTTGGCTAGTTTAAAGATTTTTAAATCCGAGTGTATAAACGGCGGTAAGGGCTACGAGGTGATGTGTTTCACATAAATTTCCGGTGCTATTTGAGAGTGTTTTTGCTATGCCGAAAGTGAGTTGAAATTGTTTCGACGATCGACTTACAATATTTGGTTTCTTGAGTAGGGTATTCTGATGCTTTGTGGGAAGTATGAATGGTTTGTAAAGTCTTAAAAATGAGCAACAAGATAAAATTGCACAAGGCTATGACAAGAGAGGTAAGTTGAATTTGAAAAGGAAGGATAAGCATTATCTTGATCGGTAATTTGAACTTGACTTAGAGATAGAAGATGATACGGGAATGAATTGAAGAGTGTATTTAGTCTTATTCATGGTAGTACGGAGAGTACTTTTGCTTCTATTTCATGAGTTCTTTCGGAATGAAGTTTAGATTCCGTAGAATGATAAGCGGATGGTTGTAACTAGTTTGTTATACAAAGATGGTGAGCCTAGATTGAGTTTTTAAGTGATAATAAGATGATGATTACCATTGCTTGTCATTCACTTATAAAAATATCATTCGGTGAATATTTGTCTTATTTTATTTTTACTATAAACTAGCGATTCCAACGCGCAAAACCGCGTTATAGCTAGCCCTTTGATTAGAATTTTTATTGATCTTCTTTATGCATGCTTAATGCCAGTTTGTGTAATATTTTATTAAAACTATTTGCATATAAACGATAAATGTGTTGGATGTTGTGTAGTTGTGCAATGTTCTAAATTTTAATTAAGCTACTTTGATTTAGTGATTAAAAGGTAAAAAAAAATTAAAAAAAAAATAGTGAGTTCGACATAGAAATATAAATGTCTAATAAATTCTAAATAGAAAAATTAGAACAAAAAGAGAGTTAAAGAAAACATAACTTTTTAAATCATTTTTGGGAATTCAAGAGACAATTACAAGGCTTTTGACATCAAATAGGGACAAATATGTAAAAGAACATTTTTAGGGATATAAAGGTACATGCACTATTCATTAGAGTTTTCTTAAACTTTTTAGGGAAATATAAAATTTATAAGATAATACTTAAAATAGTAACAAAATAGAGTATTCAAATTATTAAATAATTAATAAAAACTTATTTTAATACTAAAATATAGGGTATTTTGGTGGTTACACGCATTCTCGGTGGCTGACTCGAATCTACATTTTGGTGATGGTATTATAATATCTTATTCTCTTACCTCCAAAAAAAATCAATGTTCTTAACTATTAAATGATGTGTGTGCATATGTTACCTTTGTACAAGATATTTTACTAAAATATAATGTACTTTGTTTCGTAATAATCACAATAGTAGGCATGACACATAGTTTAAGGAAAATTATAAGGTGGGGGCCAAAGTAGGAGTTTAACAATATAATGAATAGTTGAAAGTAATATATTTAATTGTTAGTAGGAGAGAGAAATAATTAAAAAATGGTTTAAGTGAGGTTGGTAGGAGAGAGAATTGATAAAAAAAAATGTAATGGGTCCTTAACAAATAAGGACATGTTGCAATTATTATGAAACGATCGTAAAAAAGAAAGTGTTACATATTTAAAAAAACGGATTGAGTATTTCCTAAGGTAAGAAAAAGTTCACTATTTTTTTTACAATGTGAAGTATTTACTCAGTTTTCACTAAATTTGTTATTTCTTTCTTGAGGCCATCTAAGTCTTAATAGTAAAAACACAGTGGGATTGAGATATCTATTAAAAGTTTAGTTTGAAACAATATTGTAATTTTTTTTAGGTTATGACTTAGTTATAATAATTATTTGGTCTTGGAATTAATTTGGTTAAGGGTCGTATAAATTAACCTTATCACTTAAGTACGTAATCTAAGTGAGGCGGTAATACCCCTAATCAACTATTTTATGCTTCTGCTAATGTTTCTTAAAAAGAGTCGGAAATTGGGGGTGTTACATGAAAAGCTCTGTAATTGAGCATATTAGAGAAAGGAAAAGCTTGTAGATAATTAATGAGAGATCTGTTTAGCTTTTATATTAACAATTGGGAGAGAAGAAAGCCTCTTGAAAGCTTAAATATCCTTTATTTAAGTGATTCCAATTTGTCAATATTCACCTCCTTCTCTTATAACCTACTACTAATGGGACCTAAGGTATGTAGTATGTTTCATTCATAGAATCTTTACTTAGTGATGATGACTAGAAAGTAGGAACTTAAGAAAAATTTGAAACCGTACTTGTATAAGTTGCATCTACAGATTGCAAGCATATGAAATTCTAAATGCATTGTATCTTGGATTTAAAGGTCAGTCCTCTTTAATAGCCTGGAATATGGGGACAGATTTATAGAGTATAGAAGGTGAACATTGTATTAATAAACTAGAATTACGAAAAATTAGGACTCTCAACCTTATCAGAGGCTTGCTTCATTACCAATTAAGTAGCTAAAGCAAATGAAAACACTGCACTTCTGCACAATGTTCTAATTTATAGCATTTTCTGACTACTGTGCCTTTCTCACCTCTAACTCTCTAACCTCTTCCACAAGCAACTTCTATCAGATTAGTTTTTTTTTGCAATACCAAAATGCCCTCCCCCCCTAAGGTACTCTATTACATTCTCATGATAAAAAAAGAATACTGACAGAAACTGAGCTTATTGAATGGTTCAAATGTCATTTAAGGAATATCTATCTAGCATTCTAAAATCACAATTCTTTTCTTTATAGTTTAAGATGATAGAGGTCATGAATGTCAAGGAGGCAACAATTATAAGCCTCACATATAATAAAAGATCCTGAGTAAAGGTTCACAATTTGCCACAGCAATTTGAACACGATGCCGCCTTATGTCAAAATTAAAATCAAAATGATGAAGAATAATGACAGAGAAGCTTAGTAGGTTTCGTCTTCTAAATGTTAAGCTACCATTTGTTTCTACTTTCTTTGTTAGCAAAGGGGTCTTTAGGGAGGACATGCGGAAACCAGGGATAACTATGAGTCAAGCAGAGCTTTTCAGCTCAAGAGTTAAGACACTCACAATGGCATAAAAAAAAAGATTATTCAACTTTTCCCTTGATGAACTAAAATATTTGCTGTCTCTTGACCGTTATCCCTTCTGTTATGATGACAATGTATAAGCATTTTGGAACCCAAATTCATGGCATAAATGAAAAAAATGTGTCCTCAATTGTTAGTGCAATTACTAAATATAAACAAGAATCATTACAGAGATGATAAGTTTGGGTTATTTCAGTGGTCATAAAATCCATAATGTCTTGCTAGAGACCAATTATGATCTGTGAAATATTGGGATTAGGCCCACTGCTAACTAATTGGATCCTGTTAAGCCACACAATATGTTTTGGGTCAAAATAAACACACCAAGCAAATGATTGGGCTTAGTGGCCGGTTGGAAGTTATTTGGGAATTAGTTTTTCATGTAAGAGATACAATATAATTAACTAGCAACAAAAGAACGTAATCTCTCTCACTATACCCTAAACCGGAGCCCCCTCCTCCCCAAAAGCAAGGAAGATTCATTCTCCCTTCCGAACTAGCAATCGTGGAGATTCGATCCGTGTTTGGGTGGACTAACACTAGAGGAGCAACACTAGAGACACTAATTTTTAAGCAAACATAGCTTTGTAATCATGCATCAAAGGCTGTATTTCTAACTTATTGTATAATTCATGTTATTTATATGTACGCGATCCTTATAGGTGTTAAGAATATAGTTCTTGAAATTCTGCTAATCGCACCTAAAATCCTAGAATAAAAGCTTTCATTTATTTCCCATGTATGCCATAAACTAGACAGAAATCCACTAATCTAATAATAGTACTGTCAAATCGGTTTGACAGTTCGGTTTCAGTTCGGTTTGAAATCGGGTCGGTTTGAAATTGGGTCAGTTTGAAATCGGTTCAAGTGTCTTACGGGTCGGTTTCAGTTCGATTCAATTAATTATCGGTTTGATTCGGTTTCGGTTTATTCTTGAGCGGTTTTAATTCGGTTCGGGTTGTAAACAGTTCGGGTAGTAAACAGTTCGGTGCAGACGGGTTGCAGTTTGTTACCGGTTCGGTGTAAACAGTTTTTATACCGGTTCAAATAGTTTCGGGTTGGAAACGGTTTCGAGTTAGAAACAGTTCGGTTTTTTTTCGGTTTATACCTAGTTCGGTTTGTTAACGGGTTCAGGTCTTATACGGTTTAACGTTATTCGGATCAGTTCCATTTCTCGTTTACTAAATTATGGTTCGGAACGGTTTTTTATTTCAAAAAGTCGGTTTTTTATCGGGTTGTTTGGATTCAGGCAGTTAAACGATTTTGGTTTGAAATTTGATAGTATTTGCTAACCTTTTGCTGGTTAACAAGCTTTATATTAAGCCGAGACTTCCATCACTTCATATTTAGGCATCATATTGTATACAAATTCTCATCGATTTTATAAATACATATCATGTTATTTTCAAGTTTAGTCATACTGATCTTACTAGTTTATTACGAAGTAGATTATAAAAGTTTAGCGTATTAATGTATTATTATTGTTTTACTATCAGGTTATTAGTTACTTCTTATTTAATCATCTAATTGATATGTCTAATCATAATTTGATGAGTTGTTGTGACATCGAAATTACAGTTTGATTTATAGACGGTTCGATTTGTAAGTAGTTCGGTTTATAAACGGTTCGTTGCAAACGGGTTGCAGTTTGTTAACAGTTCGATGTAAACGGTTTCTACCTCAGTTCAAACGGTTTCAGGTTAGAAACGGTTTGGTTCTTTTTTGGTTCGGTTTGATTTCAGTTCGGTTTAGAACTGGTTCAGTTTGTTAACAGGTTCAGTTCTTATACGGTTTGACATTATTCGGATTGGTTCGGTTTCGGGTTTACTTAACTACGGTTCGGGTCGGTTTTCGGTTTAAAAAAATCGGATTTGAATCGATTCGGTTCTCATTTGGGTCGGTTGGTTTCAGGCAGTTAAACGGTTTCGGTTTGACATTTGACAGCACTAACTATATTTAATCATTGTAGATATTATCATTGATAAACATATGATAAACATATGATTAACATAACAACCATCATCACAAAAACATCGTTAGTAGTAAGATTCTAGGCATGATACTAAACAGATTAATAAGAATCCTAACATGTCATTAATAACAAAATCAACACGTTATCCCAAACATAATGCTAGTAATCAAAATCAACATATTATCCTTAACATGATTTCTATTCAAAAGGTGATTAAATTACTTACTTTGATGTCTCTCTCTAGACTTAAAATGGGAGCAATTTTGCAAAAGGATCTTCAAATTCTTTCTGGAGGACTCGAAATCCTTTCTTAGGAAGAACTTACAATTTTGCAAAAGGATCTTCAAATTCTTTCTAGAGGACTACAATTCCTCTCTTATGAAGAACTTGTAATTTTGCAAAAGGATCTTCAAATTCTTTCTGGAGAACTGCAAATCATTTCTTAGGAAGAACTTGTAATTTTTTCTTCAGACTCGAAATGGGAGCAGATTTGAAAAAGGATCTTAGAGTATTTGGAGGGTTTCTTAATGCCTTCTTTTTTCTTCTCGTCAGAGATATTTCACAAAGAATTGCCACGGTAATAAGGAAGAAGGGGGGAACAAGAACACTTGGAGAGCGCAGTACAACGGAGAGTTGTATGTTGCGTTCGAAAAGGATGAATCGCTCTCAAAACCTTCTTTCTATTGAAACAATACACGCGTTAGTAAACTTCGATAAAGTAAGATCAATAAAGTAAATAATGAACTAATGAGAATAGAAACATAAATTTGGGACCAAACTCTCAGAACTATTAACCTTTTACGTCGAGGTCAAAGACAACGTCGTGTATGGTTTGGAGTATTCGAATCACAAAAAAAAGAAGTGTGGTGAATGATTGGGATGTATCTAGGATGTGTTTAATTAGGCTAAGGCTAAGAACATGGGTGTTTAGGGTAAAAATACCTTTAATATGTGGAACAATGCCACTGCGACACATGTCCCTAAGCTTAGCGCTCAACGAGCCAATTAGAGCATGACACATGTCACTCAATGATAGAAGGGGAAATACAAGTTGCGTTAGGAACTAGACTTGAAGATATGGCAAAATTAATTAGAAATAGAAATAGAGTTAGAAATAGAGTTAAACGATGTTAATTAGAAATAGAAATAGAGTTAGAAATAGAGTTAAACGATGTTTCGAAACGAATTTGAATTAGAAATAGAGTTAAACGATGTTTTACGAAGTGGCAAAATTAATTATTGCCCACTCTTTTGATCATAACTTGAGTTCTGAAGATTGGATTGAAGCGATTCAAGTTGCGTTAGGAACTAGACTTGAAGATCTTTCCAACGATAGGACACACGCCTCAGGAAAACCTCGTCGGGAAAACCTCGTACTCGTCAAAGAGAAGATATGGCAGTTTCAATCTCAGTAATGCAATTACCTAGCTACCCGCTGGATTTGCTATAGGTCTGTCTCGCGCCCACACGAAGTGCCGAATGCTGCTGCCGGCCCGTAGCCTAGCCTACGACCGCAGGTTTTGGCAAGTGCACAATCCACGAGGCATTGTCGCAACACGTCTTTTGCTTGGCCCTTGATTCCATCGAGCGTCTTTGTGCCACATCACCTTCTATCTATCGCCCAATCGTTTGACAACTTATGTAATTTATGTTTTCTTATTTCTTTTCGTTAATTATTTTAGATTAGAGGATTTTTAAATACTCGAAGGGATTATTATTTTCCTTTATGTCATTTTATGCCTTTTCTTTTCTTGTACGTTCGTTTTAGTTTTCTCTCTAGCCTTAGTTTTCATGGACAACTCTTAAGGATTTCTCCATGAATATGTCCTTGAGTTTTTTACTTTAATTTATTGAGATAATTTTAATTCTTTAATTTAATTATGCTTTTTTTTTTTATTAGATTTAGTTTTTATTATTTATTTCATGTTTGAGTAGTTTAATTTCTAGGTTTGGCAATCCATGTTTATGCAATGAATTTTGATTGATGTTATTGATATCTCAGCTCTAATTTATAGTGTTATATTATTAATTTTTCAACCTGATCAATTGTTTGATTAATTCATGTTAATGGCCTTGTTTGGTATAAGAGATTTTTGGAAAGTTTTTAGCTTATTGAGCACTATTAGAGGTTTGACCATTTTAAAAAGCTTATTCAAAAAGCTTTTTGGACTCAAATAAGAGCTTTTTGAAATTAACTTATTGAATAATTTGCTTTTTGGGTATTAAATATATTAAAATAGCTAATAATAAACAACTATGTACTAAACACTATTAGAGGTTTGACCATTTTAAAAAGCTTATTCAAAAAGCTTTTTGGACTCAAATAAGAGCTTTTTGAAATTAACTTATTGAATAATTTGCTTTTTGGGTATTAAATATATTAAAATAGCTAATAATAAACAACTATTTATTAAACACTTTTACACAATTAGCTATTTACAACCAGCTAGTCAAATAAGCTAATATAACCAGCTAGTTAAACCAGTTAATACAATCAATTATATTAATTAGCTAACCGCTAATTACCAAACAATGCCAATAAGAGTTTGAATCGAAAGATCTTAGTTTTAGAAACTTACTTACAATTAGAAATTCTTATTATGTTAGCGATCGAACTACATATGTTATGTTGAATTGAGAGCGTTAAGACTTGAGTGTAGGCTTATCAATTGCTCTAGATACTTGATTGATTGAACTGTTTTTGATATTTGATAGATTTAGAACAACATGGTGAACCACAACCTTATGCCTTTTTAATTATTGTATTCTTATGGAAAATTTGTCAATTACTACCGCGTATTAAAGCCATTTTGAAAATTACTACTGAAAATAAAAAAAAAATAAAAAAAACTTGTGACTTACTACCACACAAACTTTTAAAAGTTTTATTTTACTACCAACTCCACTTTAATTCAATAATAACGTCACTTACTTACGTTTAACCCCTAATTAAGCAATTTAACCACAAAAAATAAAAGAAAAATAAAATTAATCTAACCCTTGGTTATCCCTTTAACCCAGCCCTTGGTTATCCCTTTAACCCAGCCCAATTTCTTTCTCTCTCTCTCTCTCTCTCTCTCTCTCTCTCTCTCTCTCTCTCTCTCTCTCTCTATCTCTTCTATACTCTAACTTTGAACTCCATTGATAAACAGTCTGCAAGTGACAATTACTCTACAAAAAAAAATATTTTCTCTACTAAATTGAGCAACAGTGATTCGAGCAATGAAGGAGAGAAATGAGACCATTGAAAGAGGAGGACCTAAAAAGAAAGATGTATGTTACAGTAGAGTGTCCCCTTGTATTGCTTTCCGCATTAAAATCTGGACAAGCTATGAACCTTATTCCTAGATTTTCTTTAGTTCAGGACTTCATAATTAAAGCCTTCAACCCACACTTACATTTCCAACCCATTGACCTTGTCCCCCTAAACATCTTCCGATCACAAGTATGAAGTACAAAAAAATTAAACTTGCATCAGATGTTATGTTTAATTCATAGTTTAATTCAAAGAAAAATACAATAGCGATATGTTAATCAACCAGAATTGCAATAAAAAAACCCTTAATTACAAAATCCCTAAAAAAATATGTTAAACCCTAGAATCGAAAACAATAAAAAAATTTAATTTTTGATTGGAAAATTAAACAAATTGAACGTTTACTTGGATCGATTAGAGTATAGATGGGAAGAATTAGTGGTCCATTTAGAGCAACAACTTTAATTTGAGGGATTTTACAATTGGTGAAGAAGGAGAAAGAATGGAAAAGGGGAGGTTTAATTAGTTAAGTTAGTTATAGGGGTAACCATGGGTTAGCTAGATTTTTTTTTTTTTTTTTTTTTTTGGTTGTTAAATTGCTTAACCAGGAGTCAAACGTGAGTTAGTGACGTCATAATTGAGTTAAAGTGGAGCTTGGTTAAAATAAAATTTTTAAAACTATTTGTGGTAGTTGATAGAAGGGATATTTGGTAGTTGGGCAAACACCCTATAGTCAAATTACTTAACTAACCACTAACCTAAGCATAATGGTTAGTAAGGGTCATTCTTCCACAGGGACTAAGGGGAATCACCGACAAGTTTTAATTATAATAAGCTAGACAAATCAAGGATTGAAAGTTTATGGACTAATTAGTTTAGACTAAAGAAATGACAAGGGAAAGAAGTGCTAGGGATAAATGGGGTTCAACACCAATCAAACTAAGTAATCGATAACAAGGATAAATCATGAACATACATGGGTGATAGAATAAGAACTCAATGTTGCCTTCTTTTAAAGCCACACCACTAAGCATTTCCTAGACCAAACAACTAACATAATAAGAAACAAAAAAGTCTCAATGATAAGAAGTGGATTTCTAACTCGAGTTTGTCTTTCGATCGGTCCGAGAAAGCTCAAGGCACGCACAAATAATTTGGATTTCTCACCTAAATTATCACACTAAAGCATCCTATTCATTGAAACAAAGTATCCATAGTCATGAAAGAGGCATAATCCAATTGCACAAGAAACGACTCACTACCAAACCCCATCTTTCAATGTGAGTAAGGGAGAATACATGAGCATAAAGTGGCCACCAAAATACACATGCAACAATCAATTCAAGCACAAACAACTATCAATCCAAAGTAGAACATGAATAATTTCAAGTCAATCAACCATGGCTTGGTTGGGTTTTCACCCAACCCCTAAACTAAAGAACTACTGACAAATCATGGATAAGAGTAACAGTCTAACATTGAACATGCTAGAAAAATTAATAAGGATTAAGAGAAAATTAAGATCCACAAAACCATATAAAAACAGAAAATTAAGAAGAGAAGAATGAAGAAATTACTACTTGAAGCTTTAAAGTTGAGGAGAAATGTTGAAATTGAGAGAATAAAGCTTGAAATTATCTTCTACAATGCTTGAGTATGAGAGATTCTAAGCTAAAACAACTAATTAATTAAAGATCTACATTGTTAACTAAGAGAAAGGGACTAAGAAGACTAAGGGAGAAGAAGCTCTCTACTACAAATGAAGCCAAAGAGGTAATATATAACCCCTAAAGTAAAAGGACGGAGAAAACAAAGAAACGACCCATCTAAAGGTCGGCACGGACGTACCAAATGTTGCATAGACGTGCCAAATGCTGCACGGAAGTGCAGACCTATTAAAGTACGAGTAGTAGCTACTTCCTAAATTTGCACGGACGTGCATCACTTGGCACGGACGTGCCACTTTATGGCACGGACGTGCATCCTTTTTTTTGGCGAAATAACTTATTTTTGGAAGGTCATAACTTCTTCATTACTCATCGGAATAAGGCATGTGACCAGTCGTTGGAAAGCTCTTGAGATGAACTTTAATCTCCAATTTAAATCACTTCAAAATGTTGAGTATAAAAAATTCATAGTCATTTGAAGTTGACCTTAGTGCAAAAATCCTTCCAAATACTCTTATTTCACTCTTGGACTCTTTTCCTTGTTTCTTTCATTCTTTCATAGCTCCCTTATTTCCTCCTCTTGCCTCCAACTTCTTTTCTTGTTTGTCCAAAAGCTTCAAAGTGCCTTCTTTATACCTAAATATGCACCAAAACACCAACAACCCCGTGAAGCATAGGATACACAAAAAATGCATAAAAATAGAGTAATTAGTGAACTAAGGCATTGATTTATCATAATTCTAAGGCTCAAAATCACTCTAAAATCATACAAAATTGCAAGCTATCAATAGTAAGTCATAAGTTTTTTATTTTGCGGTAGTAATTTTCAAAATGGCTTTAATACGCGGTATTAATTGGAAAATTTTCCTATTCTTATTTTAGTTTAGACTACCTTTTCATCCTGATTCAAGACATTTTAGTTTCTCCAAGTCTTTAGAAGTTAGATTGAATAGTTATCTCCCTGTGGATTCAACCCTACTTAGCCCGATACATTGTTAGTTGGTTCTGTTAGGAATATATGTTTGATAGGTGTACAATAACCAATCAAATTTTGGTGTTGTTGCTGAGGAGACAGATTAATTTTATTTAGCTTCTTATTTGGAGAGACTAATTTGTTTATATATTTTTATCCTTTTTTTCTCTAATACTTCTTATGTTTTTGCAAGTTCTCTTATTCTATTGTGGATTTATTTCAATAGTTGTGTTTTATTTTCCACAATTTGAGCATGAGGCATCTTTGTAACACCCTAGAAATTCCTTTCCATTAAAATACTTTTTTTTGCTCTTTTTAAAACTCAAAATAGGAAAATCTAAGACATTACCACCACCGTGAAAACGGCTAAGACAACTATCAAAGACACACAGCGGAAGACTATCTTTAAAAACGTTCAAAACAATTCAACTTAAAATTTAACCAAATGAAAGTAAAGTCAAACAAAAGTAAAACGAAGTCAACCTACAACTTGGAAGCATTGTAGGCCCTTATTTAACCAAATAAACTTGAAAACCTTTATGTTAGTCCCACATGTATAATATAATAAAATAATCAAGGCAATAAACACATCATAAACTTATGGAAACTAGCATGATTCGCTCTTCACTCATGCCCATCATGAATATGCTTCATCACCTAAAAAGCTTTTCTCTACTTGTTCCCACTAATCTCCATTAAAAATGGGTCATCATAGGGCCATAATAAAGACAAGGCCAAACTAACATACAAACACACAATCAGCAACGCTGAGTACATAAGCGTAATTAAACACACTAACATGTTTTCACCTATCAACACACAACTTACCTTGTTGCACCTGTTTACAAGTATACAACATACAACATGACCCTCAATTAAATAACTAATTGATTCATTTAGCATTGATTATGCATCGAACGGGCTTCCCCCCTAACCTGTCCCAATAAAGGGGTACTAACACGGGAGCTAACCGTGTCAATATAAAAGAACCACTCGTAAATGGCGGAATTCCTGCACATAATAATAAAAGGAATATACAGCGTCCTGTACTCCCAGTAGAAGTTATGGTCAAATAAAAAGTCGCATAACTCCCCCCATATGTTCATACTCAAGGTATATACGTTCCAAGAGTTTTGGTGCGTAATCTCTTTCACTTTACGTTGCTTTATATATTATTAGACTTGGTGATGACTCTCAAACCATAACACAATCAAACATTATAATTATTCAAACAATTAAACATACCAATTTAATTCTTGAATAATTAGTGACCACATAATATATAATGTTGAACCCTTTTTAATCTAACTTGGTGTCAAAGACACCTTAAACGCATAATGCACCAAAATTCCTATCCATCGATGTTAAAAACACCTTAAGTGCACTAAGGCACATACACATAATTTATTCCTTGTGTACACAGACACTTAAATAGCTTTTTTCTCATGCTTATAGCATCAATAAAAATTATATGAACCATAATAAAATTCCTTTTTAATATTCCAAACCAAATCAAACATTTAGTTTAATTAAACATGCTCTCTATCATGCCAATAATAAAAGTGTGGTTCATACACAACATGCCAAATTAATTATTCTCCTTCACTAATCCATGACAAATAATTCATGCTTCATAATTTAATCAACCAACATCAACCAAATAATAAATTCCAATCAAAATCTATCATGATAATAATTGGAATCAATTATTCAAAGCCTAGCATGTTCCTATATCACCAAATAAATACCAAGTACGCGAACGTACCTTGAATACGATCTTAAAATTGCCACGACTATATGAAATCACTCATTTGGAAGTCTCCTACAATCCAAAATTATAACAAGACATTAAAACCTACTCCACACAAATTTCCAGTAATATATGCTCTCATTAAATCACTCATAATTTATTTAAAACAAGCTGAAAATTAATTTAAAACCCCTTACTTTAATCCCAATTAATGGGTAGTTAAAAATTCCTTCCATAAACTTAATTATAGCTTTCTAACAAAATTTTAGCAATATTAAATCATTGAAACTTGCTGTAAATATGTTTTAAAACCCTCAAATCAAAGATTTAAACCATCCTAAATCATATTCTTTCAATATACAATCATTTACAAATCCAGGGTTTCAAATTTGGGGCTTTTTAATTATAATCAAAATCTAAAAATTTATTTACATACTACCTATAATCAAACATAATGAAAATCATCACAAAACCCATAATTAATAATTAGATTTAGGATTAAAGTAAAAGAATTAAAAATAATAATTTTTTTTTTCGAATTGGGTTACCGGACAGCAGCCATGGAACCACAGCCGGCTACTGCCGCGCTGCTGGTGGCGCCGCTGTCGCCGGCGCTTGCTGGTGGCGCTGTGGCCCGCCAATGGGCGTGGTGGTGGCCGGCAGTGGTCCGAATAATAAAAAAGGGAAAGGGAAAAAGAAAGAAAGAAAAACAAAATAAAAGAGAAGGTAGAGAGAAACTTACCTTGGGTATTCTCCATTCTGGGCAAAGTTTAATTTGCCCATGTATTGAATATTTATACCCCTTTTCTCTAGAAACCCTCCTACTCTTTAATTCCTTTTATATCCTTACTAATCCCTTTCCTATTCAAACTTATTTTTGACTTTGAATTTTAAAAACTTCCTTTTATAAAATGTTTCCTTTTATAAAATCACATGCCCCAAAATATATTTTTAAATTATAAAATAAAGTATTTCCCAAAATAAATATGTAAAATGCCATAAATAATCCATTTCGAATTATTTAAATACTTTAAAAAATACTTATTAAAATAAAATACGTATAAAAATACAGGGTATTACAGTCTACCCCCCTTAAAAGAAGTTTCGTCCCGAAACTTAGGAAACGAAATTCAAACTATTTCCTTACTTTGTATAATATTGTTGTACTTTTTGTCATACTTTTACCTTTTTGTGTCTCTTTAAGATCACAATTACTCAAAATATTCGTTTAAACTGTGCAAAAAGCATAAAAAATAGCTAAAATATAGGGAAAAAGCGCAAAATTCTACTGCATTCTACCCCCTAAAGAAAACGAGTTGCGTCCCCGTAACTTAACATACCTGAAACAACTCGGGGTATTTCTTTTTCATTTCATCATCGGTTTCCCAAGTGGCTTCCTCATATTCTTGGTTAGGCCATACCACTTTAACAATCTTAACACTCTTATTGCGTGTACTATGCACTTTACTATCAAGAATCTTGAGAGGTCTTTCCTCATAGGTTAAGTTTTGATCTAACTCAATGGTTTCAAGTTGTAGCACATGAGACTTATCGGGGATATACCTCCTTAACTGAGATACATGAAATACATTATGTACTTTACTTAGTTCCATAAGTAATACCAACCTATAAGCTACTTTGCAGTATTTCATATGGACCAATATACTTTGGACTGAGCTTTCCTTTCTTTCCAAACCTCATCACTCCTTTTATTGGTGACACCTTCAGCAACACTTTGTCACCAACCTCAAACTCCTCTTCTCTATGCTTCAAATCTGATAGCTCTTTTGACGGTCTTGAGCTGCTTGAATTTTAGCTTGAATCTCCTTTACTTGTTTGACTTTATCTGTAACACCCTAGAAATTCCTTTCTTTTAAAATACCTGTTTTGCCCTTTTTAAAACCTTAAATAGGAATATCTAAGACATTACCGTCACCGTGAAAACGGCTAAGGCAACTATCAAAGACACACAGCGGAAGACTACTTTCAAAACCATTCAAAACAAGTCAACTTGAAAAGACAACCAACGAAAGTAAAGTCAAACCAAAGTCAAACGAAGTAAATTAAAATCAACCTACAACTTGGAACCATTAGGCCCTTATTAAAACCAAAACTGAACTCAAAACTCTTTTCGTTAGTCACGCATAATGATCAAGTCATAAATAATTAAAGCAATAAACACATCATATACTTATAGAAACTAGCATGATTCGCTCTTCACTCATGCCCCTTCATGAAAATGGTTCATCACCTGAAAAGCTTATCTCTACCTATTTCCACTACTCTCCATTAAAAATTGATCATTATAGGGCCAAGATAAAGACAAGGCCAACAAACACACAAAACACACAATCAGCAAAGCTGAGTACATAAGCGTAATTAACACACTAGCATACAATTCCCTATCAATACACGACTTACCTTGTTGCACCTGTTTTTCAAGCATACAACATTCAATAAAAATTTCTCACTAGAGACTAAATAATTTATTTAGCGTTGATTACGCATCGAACGAGTTTCCCACTAACCTCCCCCAAATAAATTGAGGTTGCTGACACGGGAGCTAACCGTGCTAGCATCAAAAACCACTCGTAAGTGGCG
The DNA here is from genome assembly GCF_948465745.1 of Chenopodium album. Classification (NCBI taxonomy): domain Eukaryota; kingdom Viridiplantae; phylum Streptophyta; class Magnoliopsida; order Caryophyllales; family Amaranthaceae; genus Chenopodium; species Chenopodium album. Next base: position 22,480,482 of record NC_137843.1, on the reverse strand, counting down.
GAATTCCTGCGCATAATAATAATAAAAGGAATGTATAGTGTCCTGTACTCCAGTAGAAGTTATGGTTAAATATAAAACCCCATAACTCTCCCCATAAGTTCATACTCAAGGTATATACGTTCCAAGAGTTTTGGTGCGCAATCTCTTTCACTTTACGTTATTTACAGATTATTAAACTTGGTGATGACTCTCAAACCATAATCATTCAATCAACAATAATTATTCAAACAATCAAATATACTAATTTAATTCTTGAATAATTAGTGACCACATAGTATTTAATGTTGAACCCTTTTTAAATCTACTTTAGTGTCAAAGACACCTTAAACGCATAAAGCGCCACAAATCCTATCCCTCGGTGTTAAAAACACCTTAAGTGCACTAAGGCACCAACATACAATCTATTCCTCGTGTACATAGACACTTATATAGCTCCTTTCCTCATGCTTATAGCATCAATAAAAATTATATGAATCATAATAAAATTCCTTTTCAATATTCCAAACCAAATTAAACATTTAGTTTAATTAAAACATGCTTTCTAACGTGCCATAAATAAATATGTGGTTCATAAATAATATTCCAAAATATTATTTCCATTCAATAATCCATCACAAATAAATCATGCTTCATAATCCAATCACCAATAACATCCAAATCATAATTTCCATTCCAAACCTAGCATGATACTACCTGTAATCAATCAAACACATTTAGCATGCCACTACATCAATATAATTATGCTAAGTACGCGAACGTACCTTGTATACGATCTTAATATCGCCACAATTAATAAAAATCGCTCACTTGAAAGTCTCCTACAATTTAAAATCATAAAAGAGTAATAAAATCCACTCTACACAAATTTCCAGCAATATATACTATTATAAAACCCCTCATAATTTATTTAAAATAAGCTGAAATTATATTTAAAACATCATGCTTTAATCCCAATTAATGGGTAATTAAAATTCCTTAAAGAAACTTGATTTTTCACACACAACCAAAAATTCCAACACTATATTTTAATGAAAACTTACTGTAACTTAGCCTTAAAACACTTTAATCAAAGGTTTATACCATTATATATCATAATCCTTCAATAATTTATAAATCAAGAACCTAGGGTTTCAAAAATTGAGGCTTTTTAATTAAAAACATAATCTGAAAATTAATTAACATAATACTCATAATCAAACATCAAAATTAAATCACAAAACCCATAATTAACAATTAGATTTAAGCATAGATTAGTTTTCAACATTAAAGATTTATTTTTTTTTTGTTCGAAAAAGAAGAGAAAGAAAGCAGCGGCAGCCACCACGCCGGCTGCTAGCGCCGGTGGCTGCCTGCTGCCGGTGGTCGGCAGTGATGGTGGAGGGGGCAGCCGAAAAAAAGAAAAGGGGGAGGGGAAAAGGGAGAAAGAAAAAGAAATAAAATAAGGAGAAAGGAGAGAGAAGTTTACCTTGGGTTTTCTCCACTCTGGGCAAAGTTTGATTTGCCTCATATGTGGGATATTTATACCCCTTCTCTAAGGCCCTTCTCCCTAAACTTTCCTCTTTTGATTTTCCTAATCCCATCCCTAATAAAATTTACTAAAATAAAACTTTCCTAAATTAAACCCCAACTTAATTAAAATAATTAATTAAATAAACTTTTCTTTTATAAAATATTTCCAAACTTATTAAAATAATTAATTAAAATACTTTAAATAAATCATTTCAATTTAATTTAATACTTCTCAAAATACTTATTTTAATTAAAATACGTATAAAAATACGAGATATTATAGTATCCTCAATCATTTGAGGCCTTAAGATCATTGTTTCAATTATGTCGTTCCAACAAATTAGAATGCGACACTTTCTTCCATACAAAGCCTCAAATGGAGCCATGCCTATAATCGCATGGTAACTATTATTATAGGAAAATTCAATCAAGTCCAAGCTATCTTCCCATCCCCCTTGGAAGTCTATAACACAAGCTCTCAACATGTCTTCCAAGGTTTGAATGGTTCTCTCGGTTTGTCCATCTGTGGTAGGGTGAAATGTTGTACTCATCTTAAGTGTTGTACCAAAGTTTTCCCGTACACTTTTCTAGAATTTCGAAAGGAACCTAGAATCTTTATCAGACACAATATCTTTTGGAACTTCATGTAACCTCACAACATATTTGATGTAAGCTTTTGCAAGTTGCTCCATCTTCCAAGTCTCCATCATTGGTATGAACACTGCAGATTTTGTAAGTCTATCCACCACTACCAAATGGTATCATTTCCACTCTTTGACTTTGAAAAGCAAGTCACGAAGTCCATTGAGATACAATCCCACTTCCATCCAGGAATTTCCAATGATTGCACAGTTCCCTGGGGTCTCTTGTGTTCTATCTTCACCTTTTGACAAGTCAAACACTTCGCTACAAATCCGCAACTTCATTCTTCATTCTAGGCCACCAATACAATTTTTTCAAATCCTTGCATAGTTTGTCCCCTCCTGGGTGCACTGAGTATGGTGTATTGTGACCCTCTTTCATTAACTTTCTTTTAAGTTCCTCACATTTCTGTGGTACACAACATCGACCTTTGTACCTTAAACTCCCATCTTCATGAATTTTGAAATCTATAGCTGTAGGGAATAATTTCAAGCATCCCACACTTGAGCCCCACTGTGATCATACACTTAAGCATGGTGGCGTCCAAAGGGAAGGAAGCTAGAGCAAAAGAGTCGCCAACAAGTTTTAGTAACTTGTAAACTATTCACAGGGTGAAGGTTACATCCCTTCACGATCCATGAGGTCACTAACTTCATAGTGGTTTTGAACCATGACTGGATATTCGGGGATGAAGGTACAAATCCAACCTAAAAGAGATTGAACCTGCCCTAAATAGGCCTCTACTATATTCTTCTCAGATTCATGTGCACTTTTTGACCAACATACAATCAATACATTAATCCTAAACATGTTTAATCTATGTTGGTTAATATTAATGCACAAATAAATCTATTATTGGCGATCACTTGAATTAAAATCATATTAGCCTAAATAAATTTATTAATTATCTTATTAAGCGTGATTTCAAGAACAAATTCCCTTTAAACCTGCAAGAGAGGGCGTGATCAAGCAATAACAATAATATATCAAGCAACATAATACTATTAACAACAAATCATCATAATAACAATCTCAATCTCAACAAAACATAATAATAGCAAGATCCTTGGCATGATACTAACAAGATTAATAACAAACCCTAGCATGTCACTAAGCATTAAAGATTAAAGCATCAGCCCTAACATGATACTAACATGATAGAAGAAAATAGGAAGCAACCTAAGCATGAATGCATGATACTAGAAAGCAATAAAGACATCCTAACATGATACTAGGAATTAATATAATCTAAGCATGCTTTCTAAAGATATATATATAACAAAGAAATTACTCAATTTGTTGCCTTGTATCTCTTTCTATCAAAACAATACACACGTTAGTAACTTCAATAAAAATATTAAATCAAACAATTAATATAAATAATTATTGAAATAGGGATTTGGGACCAAACCCTCAGAAATTATCAACCTTTCACGTCTAGGGCAAAGGCAACTTTGAGCTTGTCTAGGTGTGTCTAAGTCTCGTATGGAGGAATGTTGTATTTTAAAAATGCAAGGCTTAGAAGGAGGGAGAAAGAATAAGCTTCTAGCTTTGAGAGAGAGAGAGAATAGAAAGATGATTGTTGATGATTGTTGGTGATTGAAAACGGGGAAATACGACCCTATTTATAGAGAAAAACATCTGGAAACGATAAAAGAAGATCGAATTCCAATCGAAGTAAAACTACTCCCATCGCGGTGCGATGGATCTGTCGCAGCGCGATGGTGCTGCAGGATAATATTTGTCGTACGGAGTCCTTTTTCCAATATAATTGGATAATTAGAGTTCGTACTTTATCATTAAAAATCAGATAAAATCTCTTTAAAACACTTGTTTTATTTCAACTAAAATTCTTTATCTTTTCTAAAAATATAATTATTAATCCTAATCTCGTTAGAACTTAAAATAACCTTTTAGATTATTCTAGAAAATTAAAGTAATTCCTAATGACTTTAGGAATGATAATTAATGGACCCTCCACTTAATCATTGGGTCGCCCCTAACTCATTTAATATCCAATTTAATATTTGGGCCATAACTTCCTCATTATTAATCGGAATTGGGCTTATAATATATCATTGGAAAGCTCTTTTCGAGCCCCATCCAACTACACAATTAGTGGACCCATATCATGGACCAAACTAAATTGGAGTGGACATTTTTCATAAATAAGGTACGAAAAGAAAGATTTTCGAAAACAGAAAGAAGTATTTTTCTTAAAAACAGAAGCATCACGAGACTCTTTCACATTTCACTTCGTTTGATAATCAAATGACGTGAAAAGTGCTCACTGGGTTTAGTTTTGGGGAGACACAGTTTGGTGTCTACAGTAGCTTTGCCTTGTTTTATTTTCTCGCGAATCCTATCTAATTTCACATCTCCTGCCTGATTTTCCCTTATCTGATCGAATATTGTTGGTTGGATGGTTAGTTTCGCAAGTATGCCTGCTGGCACTCCCCATTATACAACTTCTAAATTCCTTTTCCTCATTTATCTACATAACTGATCGGCCACTATCAAGGTATTAAATCCATGACTGGTTTTACGACTTAGAGCATCTGCAACTACATTTGCTTTCCCTTCGTGATACTGTATGTCTAAGTCATAATCCGTTGTATATTCCAACCATCTTCTTTGGCGTGAGTTTAAATTCCTTTGAGTGAAAATATATTTTAAACTTTTATGGTCTATATAAATCCTACATTTCACTCCATACAAGTAATGCCGCCAAATCTTTAGTGAAAAAATGATTGCAGCTAATTCCAAGTCATGAGTTGGGTAATTCACTTCATGAGTCTTTAACTGCCTTGATGCATATGCAATCACTTTTCCATTTTGCATAAGCACACATCCCAAGCCATTCTTGGATGCGTCACTATATACATCATGGATTCCACTATCGTCTGGCAGTGTAAGCACTGGTGTTGTAATTAACTTCTATTTCAAGAGTTGGAATGCTTCTTCACATTTGTCATCCCACTCGAACTTTTTGTTTTTCTTCATTATATTGGTCATAGGTTTAGCAATCTTCGAGAAGTCCTTCACAAAACGTCTATAATACCCTGCTAAACCTAAGAAACTCCGAACATCAGATACTGTCTTTGGCGTAGGCTAACCCTTCACCGCCTCATCTTTGCTGGATCTATTTCCACTCCATCCTTGGACACGAAATGACCTAAAAATGCTACCTTCTCCAACCAAAACTCACACTTAGAGAACTTTTCATAAAGATGGTTTTCTCTTAGTGTTTGCAGAATTGCCCTTAGGTGTCCTACATGCTCTTCTTTGCTCTTCGAATACACCAATATATCATCTATAAATACTACTACGGACTTGTCCATAAATTGATGAAACACCCTGTTCATCAAATCCATAAAGATTTTCGGTGAATTTGTCAATCCAAATGGCATCACTGTAAACTCATAATGTCCATATCTTGTCCTAAATGCAGTCTTAAGAATGTCTTCATCTTCAATTCTCAATTGATGATACCCAAACCTCAAATCAATCTTAGAAAACATTGTTGCACCTCTTAGCTCATCAAACAGGTCATCAATCCTTGGTAACAGATACTTGTTCTTCATTGTTACTTTATTCAGTTCCCAATAATCGATACACAGTCTCTTACTTCCATCTTTCTTCTTAACAAACAAGACCGGCATTCCCCAAAGTGATGCACTTTATCTAATGTACCCCTTTTCCAATAAGTCTTGCAATTGGTCTTTTAACTCACTTATTTCTGCAGGTGCCATACAATATGGTGCTTTTGAAATTGGTGTTGTCCCTGGGACTAAATCTATTGTGAAATCAATTTCCCTCTTAGGTGGCATTCTAGGGATCTCCTCTGGAAACACATCAAGAATTCATTCACCACTTCTATATCCTTGGCTTAGTTGTCTCCTCATGATCCATGTTTTTCACACTACAGAAATACACTAGATGTCCCTTCTTCATGTACTTTGCCAACTTTAGCACGAATATTAACCTTGGGCACTTGGTCTCACCATGCATCCAATATGTCACTGATTCATTTTCACTTGTACTCATTTTTACTTTCTGCGATCGATAACTGATTTCTACATTGTACTTGCTCAACCAATCCATTCCCAGAATGAGATCAAAATCACTCAATCCAAACTCGATGAGATCAAATAGAAATACTTTCCCTTCAATTTCTAAAAGCACATCCCTAAAGGTTTTGGTAAAATTCACTACCCCACCCATGGGAATGGTTATAGGCAAGTCTACTACTTCTACTGCTTTCAAAGAGTGTTTAAGTTGCGAAAAAATAGTCTTTGAAATGAAAGAAAAAGTTGCACCAGAATTAAACAAAACTTTAACAGGAATAGAGTTAATAGAAAAAGTACCAGTGATGACATCTTTCGTGGAATAGGCCTCATGCCTACTCATCACGTTCAATTTCCCTGCAGCTCCACCTTTCTGTTAATTATTCCCACTGCTATTGTTGTTGTCCTTTGCTTCATTCTGCTGCACTCCTTTATTCCCAGAAAAGTTGTTGTTCCCTTTAAAATTCCTTTGGGACCCTCCTGAATTATTATTCTGTTTGTTCCCATTAGGATTTTTGGAGAAACACTCGTACTCCCTTTGCCCCAGCTTATTACAAGCATGACATGTAACCATATTGCCATCACAATCCCTCCCTAGGTGGTTATTCTTACATCTCTTGCAGAAATAATGCCTTTCATCTTGTTATTCCCTTGGTTATGGTTCCTAGCTCCTCCATTGAAATTTCGCCCCCCCCCTTAACGATTGTTACCTTGGGAATTATTGTTGTTGTGGAAGTTGTTGTTGATAGGGTAGTATTTCTGCTTCTTATAAACGTTCTAGTTACCCTGTTGGTTTCCAGAATTTTGTCCCACCTCTTTTCTCTTCTCCTTCCTTTATATCTCAGCTAGTTTTTTCTTCTTCTTCACTTCTAGTGCATAAAGGTGTGCGGCTCTCCCATACACTTCATCTAAGGTTTCGAATACTTGCCCACACAACTTCAGCTGCAAATCAGTAGTCAAACCACTCTCGAATTTCCTAGCCTTTGCCTTCTCTGTAGCAACAGACTCCTCAGCAAAACGAGATGGCTCGATAAAATTTGTGTAGTACTCAGTCCTCAGCCTTCTGCTTCTGTAAGAAGCTAGGGTAAAACTTATCTCTCACTTTCTCCTGGAACTTAGTCCAATTGAATCCAGGTAATGCCTTTATGGTAGCTTCGTTTTGCTGCCACCAAAGGTCAGCTTCACCTCTCAGATAATAAGTAGCACAACCCATCTTAGAATTCTCTGGGCACCCAACTGCCCCAAACAGTTTCTCGAACTCCCTTAACCAATTTTCCAGTATGATAGGGTCAGGTTCTCCCTGATAGGTTGGTAGCTTGATTTATGCCACCTTTTTGAAAAACTCTCCTTGAGCATCCCCATTGTTAGTTGAATTCCTTGTAAACTGTTGGGCAATAGCTGCCAATTGCCTCACAACTTCACTCAACTCTCCTCCATCATTGTTGTTACCACTTCCCCCTGCCATCTTTCTTCGCCTGAATTAAAACAAGAGTCTACATTAAATATGGTCTTGGTTAGCTCTCAAGGTATACACTCATCTATTGATTAATACCCTTGAAACATACACAATAAATTTGAAGCTAACAAATTGGGATAATAAGAGCTAAAAATTCCCCAAATTTGTAGCTTTGTCAATCAATTATTGCACTAGTAGAAAAAAGTAAGGAAAAATTGATTCTAATAATCTCACCTTTAGCCAATTCACTATTAATAATCCCACCTTTGGGGTGCATTCTCTTCTAATGGTCCCTGACTTGTTGGTAACCGGTAGAATGGGTTAACATGCCATGTGGCACTTTATAATTTGCTAAAATATATTGTTTTCATTTAATTTTTTAAAATTATTTTTCCCTTTCCTTATTCCTGGTCCTTTTCCCCTCCCTCCTCCATTCTTCCCAGCTAAGCAGACCATCCCTCCCCCTTGCAACCACCCACCCACAACCACGACCCCAAACATCAGATCCTAGCCATGCCCACCGTTGAAACAGCCAATCACAACCACTCACACCCCCGAAACACCGTAACCCTACCTATCCCCATTCTAAATGCTTCATTTCAGCCGTTCCACACACCGAAACACCCTACCCCAACCTTCTTTAACCCTTGAAAAACACCACCCTAAAACGCCCCACCTTAACAAAGGCGCATCTTCAGTGTTCAAATTGGAGCATCAATTGAAATTGTTGGTGTCAAATTGCTCGATTAGAGGTAAGAATTATGATTGTAGGTGGTCGAATTGCTGATTGCGGCTGGTTTGGAGGTAGAATTTTTGTCGCTAGGTGGCGGATTGGAGTACTATAGGGACTGTGAGGTGGCTACTGCTATGTTGTAGTGGTTGGTGGTTGCTGCTGCGTTGTTGAGTGACGGTGGCTGGTGAAAAAGAGATGTGCATGATGGTGTCGTGACTGTTGATGAGTGAGCAACAAGGGCAAAGGGATTGCGTCATTGTGTGGTGTGTAAGGGTTGAATGGGGTTTATTATTATTGGTGGTGGTGCCTGTGGCCGAAAATGTAGGGGGCTGTCGGACTGGTGGTTAGGGAAAGGAGGCTGGTGTAGTGGTGTGTAACCAAAGATTTTTTTTTTTTTTTTTTAAAAAAAAGAAAAAAAAAACTTACCCAAAGAATAGGTCACTAGTCAAATAGGACCATTAGAAGAGAATATCCCCTAAAGGTGGGATTATTAGATAATAATCAAAAGGTGTGATTATTAGCAGCGGATCGGTCAAAGGTGGAATTATTAGAATCACTTTTTCCAAAAAGTAATTGGGAAGCCCCAAATGGGAAACGGTTATTCAATTCCGCTTCCACAAACCCACCAGAAAAAACACAACAGAAATGAAAAGGAAGCGGTTTGGTTTGAACCGCTTCCATAAATGAAATGGCAAGCAGTTTGAAAATTGAGTCGCTTCCCTTTCTTCAAAAAAAACCCCTAACTATTATAACACCCCTGCTGCCCTCATTCACGCTTCTCACCTCTCCTTCATTTCTCCTTTCTCTCTCCTATTGCTGCTCTCTCTTTCTCCTTCATTTATCCTTTCTCTCTCCTGTCGCTGCTCTCTCTCTCTCTTCATCTCGTTCTATCGTCGTTCTCTCTCTCTCTCTCATTCACGCCTCTCACTTCTCCTTCATTATTTTATTTTTTGGTTTTTCTGGTAGTGAATTTAGGTGGCCGTTAGTGGTTTAAGGGTTGTGGTGGAGGGCCGATTTGGGTATTCCAGTGGCTAGGGTTTATGGGTGTTGGTGGTGAGGTGGGCAGGGATCTGGTGGGTGGTGTTGGTGCTCGTGGATGGTGGCGGTGCTGGCTGGTGGTCTGGTGCGCATGGATGGTGGTGCTGGCTGGTGGTCTGGTGCGCATGGATGGTGGTGCTGGTTTTCGTATATGGTGGTGCTGGTGCTCGTGGCTAGTGGTGGAGCTGCATATGTTTTGTTATTTTGTTTTATTTTTTTTTATCAATTTTTTTGTTATTTTTGTTTTTGTTGTAAATCAGAAATGCATCATATGTTTTGCTATTTTATTTTATTTTTTATCAATTTTTTTGTTATTTTTTTTATTGTAAATCAGAAATTGTAAAATTACAGGTTTGATTAATGAAAATAATTATGTTAGTACATATGTTTTGCCTGTGTATCAAATTAACTAAAAAAACCAAAAAAAAATAAAAATAATAATAAAAAAAAATAATAATAATTTTTTTAGGCATAATGGGAAGTGGTTTGGTGCCAAAACCGCTTCCCTTTCACTACAATGGGAAGCAGTTTGAACCGCTTCCCATTTAAAAGGCCAATGGGAAGCCCCCTAAGCGCATGCGGTTCGAAATCGCTTCCCATTTATTCTTTTCTTTTAGTGTTGATTGCTAACCAACCATGCATTTAATAAAGCATCACATAAATAAATAAAAATAATTCCCATGAATTCCCAAAGCTTAGAAATAACTCATTGGATTGCTTTTGAGTGAGGATTGGCTCATTGGAATAGTGACATGAAATGAATAATTTTGGGAATGAAATGAATTAATTGTCAATGAAAGAAATTAATTGATAAGGAAATAAATGGAATTTTATTAATAGTTAAGTAAATGAATAGAATACTGAAATAAAATGAGTTCTAAAAACTTATTTCACATAAGCTCTCTGACTCACTGTGAACATGCCACTTATTACTTTACTAAAATTGAAATAAACAATAAGCGGAAATGAAACTAAGAACCCCTAAAAGAAATGAAACTACAAAGATCTAGTCCTTTCGAACATTGTCCCTCTTATCTGTGGACTGTTTCTAGGATCGAATTCAAGATCATCTGCCTCCTCCATGGGTTCAGGTGACTCCGGTTCAGGATCTACTTGAACGAATTCTCCCTCTTCTTCATCATCAGATGAAATATCAATTATAATTGGGGTTGGAGGTGGATTAGGATCAGAAATCTCCATAAGGGAACTGTCAATAGTATTGTTACTCTCTTCCATCGTATCTCCCTCTTCTTGCTCTCCATTCGCCCCTGCTTGGTTTCCCGTGGAAGAGCAACTACCTGACTGGTGGCTAGAATAAGGGGGATTATTCCCTAATAGATTATCATAATAGTAGTCTAGATATGGGATATGCATGCGCTGGCAATGGTCTTTCTCGACCCCAATGAGATAAGTAATTAAGTATCGGTAATCCGGATACCACTGACCAAAGAAATCCTTGTTCTTGGAGTAGTTTGGAATGTCCCCTGGAAGGTAGAAATTAGAGAACCTTGCTTTAACAGCGAGATATGGAGGCTCATCCGGAAGACAATAAATGATCATGGCAGAGATACAGTCGGGAAGGTCATAAAACTTGTTTCTGAGGATATTATTCATGTAAGAACAGTAGTAGCGAATTTTCTCTGCATAATCATAGGGGTGCTCATTATTTTTCTTAACAAGGGTACCAATTTGGGTGTTTTTTCTAGGAAGAATCGGCATCCTGTAAAGGAAAAAACTTAGAAAAAGAATTCACTTCCTAAAGAAAGCAAAAATAATACAATTCTTGCATGAATTAGGTTCAATGTTCAATCAAACAATTTGCTTATTCTAATCACATAATTACATGCTCACAAGCAATCTATTCACAAGATTAAACATCACAACTTAACTATTAATGCACACAAGAACATGATTACTTAAAATATATGCCTAAATTCTTTCCTACCCAAGCTCACTAACATGCTTATAAGAGCTTTTAACACATAATTCTTACCTTAATCCTTCCTTTCCTGCAAAATAAACAAACTAAAAATATTTTTGACTCCTCTTTTAAAAATACAATTTTCGAAAATAAGCTCCGAAAAAGGCCCGAAAATTTTTGGCCATCATAAAAAAAAATTTCGGACACTCCAAAAAAAAAATTATCGGATGTCCCTTATAAAAAAAAATTCAGACCTCTCCATTTAAAAAATTTCGGTCCTTCTCTTTTAAAAAAAAACAAAATAAAAATAACTCTCTTTATAAAATTATACAATTAAATGAGTACTTGGCCAAGTTTCAAAGCAAAACACTTTAAAACATGTTTTTGGCTTTAGTGGTAATAAAATCTCAACCAAAGCTCCTAGATACCACTTTGTAACACCCTAGAAATTTCTTTCCTTTAAAATACTTGTTTTGCTCTTTTTAAAACTCAAAATAGGAAAATATAAGACATTACCGTCACTGTGAAAACGGCTAAGGCAACTATCAAAGACACACAAGGGAATACTATCTTTAAAGACGTTCAAAATAATTCAACTTAAAAGTCAACCAAACGAAAGTAAAGTCAAATCAAAGGAAAACAAAGTCAACCTACAATTTCGAACCATTGTAGGCTCTTATTTAACCAAACCAACTTGAAAACCTTTAGGTTAATCCCACATGTATAATATAATAAAATAATCAAGGCAATAAATACATCATAAACTTATGGAAACTAGCATGATTCGCTCTTCACTCATGCCCATCATGAATATGTTTCATCACCTGAAAAGCTTCTCTCTACTTGTTCCCACTACTCTCCATTAAAAATAGGTCATCATAGGGCCATAGTAAAGACAAGGCCAAACAAACATACAAACACACAATCAGCAATGCTGAGTATATAAGCATAATTAAACACACTAACATGCTTTCACTTATCAACACACAACTTACCTTGTTGTACCTATTTACAAGTATACAACATGACCCTCAATTAAATAACTAATTGATTCATTTAGCATTGATTACGCATCGAACGGGTTTCTCCCTAACCTGCCCCAATAAAGGGGTACCAACACGGGAGCTAACCATGCCAGTATAAAAGAACCACTCGTAAGTGGCGGAATTCCTACGCATAATAATAAAAGGAATTCATGTACTCCTAGTAGAATTAATGGTCAAATATAAAGTCGCATAACTCCCCTCATATATTCATACTCAAGGTATATGTGTTCCAAGAGTTTAATTAAACATGCTCTCTATCATGCCAATAATAAAAGTGTGGTTCATACACAACATGCCAAATTAATTATTCTCTTTCACTAATCCATCACAAATAATTCATGCTTCATAATTCAATCACCAACATCAACCAAATAATAAACTCCAATCAAAATCTATCATGATACTATTTGGAATCAATTATTCAAAGCCTAGCATGTTCCTATATCACCAAATAAATACCAAGTACGCGAACATACCTTAAATACGATCTTAAAATCGCCACGATCACTCACTTGGAAGTCTCCTACAATCCAAAATTATAACAAGACATTAAAATCTACTCCACACAAATTTCCAACAATATATACTCTCATTAAATTACTCATAATTTATTTAAAACAAGCTGAAAATTAATTTAAAACCCCTTATTTTAATCCCAATTAATGGGTAGTCAAAAATTCCTTCAATAAACTTAATTATAGCTTTCTACCAAAATTTCCAGCAATATTAAATCATTGAAACTTGCTGTAAATATGTTTTAAACCCCTCAAATCAAGGATTTAAACCACCCTAAATCATAGTCCTTCAATATACAATTATTTACAAATCTAGGGTTTCAAATTTGGGGCTTTTTAATTATAATCAAAATCTGAAAATTTATTTACATACTACCTATAATCAAACATAATGAAAATCATCACAAAACTCATAATTAATAATTAGATTTAGGATTAAAGCAAAAGAATTAAAAAAATAAAAAATTTTGTTGCCGGCGCTTGCTGGTGGCGCAGTGGCCCGCCGGTGGGCGTGGTGGTGGACCGCGGTGGTCCGAGTAAAAAAAGGGAGGGAAAGGGAAAAAGAAAATAAGAGAGAAGGGAGAGAGAAACTTACCTTGGGTATTCTCCACTCTGGGCAAAGTTTAATTTGCCCATGTGTTGAATATTTATACCCATTTTCTCTAGAAACCCTCGTACTCTTTAATTCCTTTTCTATCCTTACTAATCCCTTTCCTATTCAAACTTGTTTTTGACTTTGACTTTTAAAAACTTCCTTTTATAAAATGTTTTCTTTTATAAAATCACATACCCCAAAATATATTTTTAAATTATAAAATAAAGTATTTCCCAAAATAAATAAGTAAAATATCATAAATAATTCATTTCGAATTATTTAAGTACTTTACAAAATACTTATTAAAATAAAATACGTATAAAAATACGGGGTATTACAATTTTGGAGATATTATTTATTATAGGTTTGGTGACTTAATTTGTCCTAATAATGGAATTGAAGAATGAGATATGTTTCTAGTGATTTACTCCCTCCGTTTTGACTTTTTTGCACTATTTACATATCTCATTTTGACCATCTTTTTTAGTTAATATATGAAAGCCAATGTAATCATGTGAGATGTTGTTGGGTCTATTTTAATGTATAGTTTCTTAATATAAACTTTTTATAGCTTTTTATAATATAAAATAAAAGATATCGACGGTCAAACATGTGCATTGGCAAGCGTGTCCAGTCAAAATGTTACAAGTAATTGACAGAGGGGGTATAAGGGTTAAAATGAAGAATCTAGGTTGGTAATTGAGTCTATGTGTAGTGAAAAATCTTTTGGCTGGGATTTAATTGAGTGGTTAGCTAGAGATACATATGAGTGGGAAATGACGGTGAATGCTAAACCAACTCTGGCAAATTGAGTGAGATTTTATTGAGTGATTATCTAGAGATACATATGAGTGGGATTTTATTGAATGGTTATCTAGAGATACATATGAGTGGGATATAAGTAAATTAATATATTTAATTCTAAAAGATATATTAGCCTTAAAATATTTTAGCCTGTCCATCATGTTTAGTTGATTTACATAAATTAAGAGAGCATGAATTATGGTGAGAATTTTTTTCAAAATAAAAGCTTTAGAAACTTTTAAAATATCTTCTAGAATAAAATATGTATTGCTTTATTTAATGATTTGTTCAACAATATTCACTAAATAAGATGATCATGTCATTCCTTAAAATTATCATCATAATAATTTAGGATATTATTTTAGAATATTCTTACATGTATTCTACTTAATAAAATCTATGTAATAATAAATTAATATTGATATATTACATTTAAGATATTTATTAAATTCTTGAAAAATACTTACTACAAAATTCGTATTTTTGTATGGTATTACTCTAAAAATATGGGGAATTATAGGTGTTTCAAGAAAACAGTTTCATATCAGGTTGCAAGTAAATAAATACATTCCTAATTCCTTCATATTCAACAAATTGAAAGGGCAACCTATGTTTGACAATAGCAACAACAAGCAATTCACGAAAAACTTCATAAATAAAGGTAGGTCGATTATTCTTAGTTGCAAGACCATCAGAATTAGCTTGCAAAAGCATCTGACCAACGTCTCTACTAACCTTCTTCTTATAATTAGATGTCGAAGCAAATTACCAGTACTATACTTGTTATTGACACTATAAATCTGGCCACGTTTCTTACACTTACACTACAAATTACCTTCTAGGTCATGTTCCAAAAATTTAAAATTCACCCACACACTTAAGGTAAGTTGTCTAGAGCGTTTGAAATTATTACCAAGCTTGTAGAGATGTCTGAGTTTCTTTCCTTTATGTTTATCATCCCGGGTCTCCAAGAATTTCAAACTCTAGCTTACTAGATTCTTCCCCAACAATTTGAGTTGATTTAGGATCCGTGGATTCCATCTGAGAGGGACGATAGTCATTCGAAAGCAAAATGAAGCAAAATCAGTAAAAGTTGAACAAACTAATAGATGAACAAACGTATATAATCAAATCAATAAAAGTTTAACATATCTAAAAAAAATATAAATTGAGATTCATAAAAGAGATTACATTAAATAGATGTAGACTACAACATGAGTATTTGAGTAACATATCTACAAAAAAATAAAATATTTTTTTTTTAAAAAAAAAGTCAAAAATAGTAAAAGAGATTAGGACAAACTAATACTATATAATCAATTTGAAAGGAAGAAAAGTTATTAATGATATTAGAGCGAGTGAGATGAGAAACATGAGATTAATAATGTGAGAGAGATGAGATTAAGGGTCTGTTTTGATTGAGTGAATTGAGTTGAACTGAAATGAACTGAATTTATTGGAGCTGAACTGAATTGAACTTATTGGAACTGAACTGAACTGAAAATAATCTGAAAAGAACAGGCCCTAAGGAAGAAAGCTTGCCAATAATAGCTGCTCTAGTGTTCACTGCGTAAGCTAAATGAGAAATAGACTCATTAAATATGACGGCTAGTGTGTGAATAAGATTTAGGTTAAATAAGGTTTATTTAATATTTTGATTGATGGTTATAGTGAACGAAAATATTAGGTTATTTTTTTATTTTTTTTGGCCAATTGTCATATTTTGGGCCATAGTGAATTATAAGATTTTTTTTTTTTTTATCTTAAGTAGGTAAGTGTAGACACCTGATTGTGTCTCTCCAAAAACCAAACCCAGTGATGAGTATCTTTCACACCTTTGATTATTAAGTTAGGTGAAAAGTTGAAGAGTCTCGTGACGTTCCCTTTAGCGTTGACCCCTCCTAACTTTTCCTTAAATGTTTTAAATCAAAATCATTCATTTCGTGCCCTTAAACCCAAAATAATTCATTTCGTGTTATCTTTATAAAAAACGTACAAACTAAGTTAGTTTGGTCTATAATCTGGATCCAATAATTATGTAGTTAGATAGGGATTGAAGAGAGCTTTCCAACAATACATTATAAGCTCAAATCTGAGTTATAACGAAGAAATTATGGCCAAAATACTATACCGAGCCTTACCTGCGATTCAATGATCATGTAGAGGGTCCATTAACCTAAACCTCATTCCTAAACCAATTAGGATTTATTACAAGCCTCTAGAATCTTCTAGAGGTAGGATCCTAAATCAATTAGGATTTATTATTAGCTTCTAGAATCCTCTAGAAAGTTCTAATTTATCTTGTTTTTGAAAAGATTAACATTTAGAATTTTACATTGGAAAAAACATCTATCTTTCAATGATTTTTATTCTGATAAAATTAGAATAAGTAAGGAAATTTGAATACCCCAATTCGACTGGAAGACGGATTCTGTACGGATTCTATCCTCCAAAAAGCATCGCTGAGCGATAGAAATATCGCGTCGCGATAAGCATATCACATTGCAATAAGACTATTGTCTCGCGATAAGCATATCGCGTCGTGATAAATCTATTGCGTCGCAATAGAACTTATTTTACTCTCAATACTAGAAAACAGGCAAATAACGACGGAAAAAATCCGTCGAAAACACCCTGTTTTCCGTCGGAAAACCTGTTTCCGACAGAAAAAACGTCGAAACTGGTTGTTAGAAAACCTTTTGTAGGAAAAAGGGCCTTTTCCGATGGAATTTCCGTCGAAAACACTAGTCTTTCGGAAGTGATTTTCAGGCTCGGAATAGTCCGTCGGTAATTTCCGACGGACTGTATTCCGCCGAAAATTTTCGACGGAAATTTCGTCGGAAAATGCTTTAAAAAAAACGCCTCCACCACTGACCACACCCCACCACCCCCCACCACCAGCTACCACCCTACATCACCAGCCCCCTAACCCGTACCACCACCCACTACCTAACCACCAAAACCTACACCAGAACCCCTACCCACCTAACCCTAACCCACCTAAATACAGATCTACTACCCAAACAAACCCAGATCTACAACCCTAACCACCAATGTCGCCGAACCACAGCCAACCACCCCACCACCCACCTAAAACCACCATTATCGCCGCCGAAACAAACCATCACAACCCAAAAATTAAGAAAAATAAATAAAATCACAATCCAAACCCCCAAAATTCGAACTCCAACATCTACCAAAACATATATATTCAAAAAAATTAAATAAAACAACAACAAAAAAACATCAAAAAAAAATACACGTACCTTAATTCGACCACAAAACCTTGAAATTCGGTTTATGAGGCCAAATTCGACCATGAAATCGGTTGAATTTGACTTGAAAACCTTTGTTTTCATTATTAGGAGAGAGAAAGGGCGAAAAAGGAGGAAATAGGTGTTGATGTTAATTTCGGTGTCGATGTTGGTGTTGTTGTTGATGTCGGTATTATTGTTGGTGGTGTTGAGTTGCGGTGATGGTTAGTGTTGGTGGTAGTACTGGTGGGAGATAAAGAGGGGAAAGAAGAGGAGAGAGAAGTAGAGCGGGGAAAAAGAACGAAGAGGAGAGAGAAGGAGAACGAAGAGATGAAGAAGGAGATGAAAGAGAAGAAAAAAGAAGAAGAGAGAGCAGAAGGTGAAAGAGAAGGAGAATGGAAAGGAGAGAGCACAGAACGAAGAGAGAAGGAGAGGAGAAAAGAGAGAGAAGGGGAAAGAGGAAAGACAGAGGGAGAAGGGGAAAGAGGAAAGGCAGAGGGAGAAGGGGAAAGAGGCGGAAGTGAGAATAGGTTTTTAGGGTTTTCTTAAGGTGTTTAATTTTTTTTTTTAAATAATATTCCGTCGGAAATTTTCGACGGAAGGATTATCCGTTGGAAAAAGTAAATCCGTTGGAAACTACAAATTTTCCGACGGATTTATATTTCGACGGATTTCCGACATTTGTCGAAAATATCCGTCGGAAATTTCGACTTTTTCGACGGAATAATGTGTTCGTCAGAACCAGTCCGTCCCTATTTTCCTGTTTTCTTGTAGTGTCTGAGTCGGATTATGACTCTTTTCTGATCTTCGACCCTCGTTTTTCCTTATAAATTGAAGTCGTTTCACCCCGTTTTCAATAATCTACAAGCTTGATTACCAATAATCATCAACTATTCCCCTCTCTAAGCTAAAGCTTATTCTCTCTCTCTCTCTCTCCCTTAATTACTAGCCTTAGCTTAAATACATTTCACTACTAGAAAACCGGCCATTTTCGACGGAAAAAATCCATCAAAAACACCCTGAAATCTGTCGAAAAACATGTTTTCGACGGAATTCCGTCGGAACTGGTCGTCGGAAAAGCATTAGTAGGAAAAACGACTTTTTCCGACGGAATTTTCCGTCGTAAGAGATTTTCCGGCACCGGAAAATTCGGTCTGAAATTTCTGTTTCGACGGGAATTCCGTTGGAAAACTATTTCATGAAATTAAAAAAAATACACCGCGCCACCACCGGCACGGGATATCACCACCTCCAACCACCCAAAACGCCGTTGTCAACCCCACCCCCACCCAACCGAACCACACCACCCACTACCCACCTTAACCGAAACACCACACTACCCACGAAACACACCACATACCCTAACCAAACCCACTTCCTAGCCCTAACCTAACCACAACCACCACCCTAACCCACCCCACCTAACCGTAACCCTAACCCTAACTTAGATCTAAAACCACCCACCACGTCCCACCTAAACCCAGATCTAAAACCACCCACCACGACCCCCCTAAACCCGACCCACCCACCAAGGCCCCCCTAAACCCGACCCACCCACCATGAAAAAAAATACAACACAACAAAAAAATGTTAAAAAAAAAAGCCACCACATCACAAAACCACCAGCCACGGCACCAAACCACCACAACCGAAAATGTTAAAAAAAATCAACAAATAAGTACTCGAAAAACATACCTTAGTAACCAAAATTGGGTTTGAATTCTTGAATTTGGTATAAATAGACCAAATTCGACCATGAAAAGTTTAGATCTACACTTTTCATGGTCGAATTTGACTAAAAAAACCATTAATTTTAGCCATGGAAAACACCAAAGAGAAGAGAAATGAGGAAAGAGAAGAAAGAAGAAAAAGATGGTGGATAGGAAGAGATGAAGGAGAAGAGAGGAAGAGAAGAGGCTAAGGGAAACACAAAATGGAGGGGCAGAGGAGAAAGAAAGAGAAGGGGAGAAAGAGAGAAGAGGAGAAAGAGAAGGGGCACAGGAGAGAGAGAGAGAGAGAGAGAGAGAGAGGAAGGGCGGAGGAGAGAGAGAGAGTGAGGAAGGGCGGATGAAATGGGGTTAAGAGGAGGTAGGGTTTTAACAAGGAAAGGGTTTTTTTTTATATCATAATATTCCGACGAAAAGCCCATATTTTCCAACGGATTTATATTCCGTCGCAAATTTCCGATGGATTTCAACAATCCGTCTGAAATAACCGACGGAATAAAAATCCGTCGGAACTTTCAATGTTTTCGACGGAATTTCGTGTCCGTCGGAAATCAGTCTATTTCTAGTAGTGTCCAAACACAAATCCTCGATACTTTCAATTCCCTAAACAAACACCATACGTCCTTTGCGAGACTTGAATACTCCAAGCCCTTCTTGAAGTTGCCTTCAACCTCGACGTGAAAGGTTTTATAGTTCTGAGGGTTTGGTCCCAAATCTATATTTAATTTATTATTTGTTTGATTTAATCTTTCTTGAAGTTTACTGACGTGTGTATTATTTTAATAGAAAGAGATACGAGGTATCAAAGTGAGTAATTCGAATACTTAATTATACTTTTGATATAAAAATCATGCTTAGAATATTATTTTAATTCCTAGTATCATGTCAGGATGCCTTTATGATTTCTAGTATCATGTTTAATTAGTATAAAGCTTTGATCTTTATTATGAGTGACATAATAGGATTTGTTATTAATCCGTTTAGTATCATGCCTAGGATCTTGTTAATCATATTTTAATTATTATTATGATGATGATTGTTGTGTTAATAATTATATGTTTCTTGATTATTCATGATTTATTATTATTGCTTGATCACACCCCTTTTTGTAGGATTAAAGGAAATTTGTACTTGAAATCACACTTAATAAGATAATTAATAATTTGATTTAGGCTAATATGATTTTAATTGAAGTTATCGTCAATAATAAATTTATTTATGCATTAATAATCAACCAACGTAGATTAAATATAATTAGTATTAATTTGATGAATATATATTGATTGGAAAGCGCATATGAATATCTAAGAATTAAGTAGAGACCCATTTAGGGGGCCGGGGGTTCAATCTCTTTTAGGTTAGATTTGTACCATCATCTCCGAATATCCAGTCATGGTTTCGGACCACTATGGAGTTAGCGATCTCCGTGATCGTGAATGGAGTGTAACCTTCACATCCGTGAATGGTTTACAAGTTCCTAAAACTTGTTGGTGACTCTTTTATCTCTAGCTTTTTTCCCTTGGACGCCACCATGCTTAAATGCATGATCACAGTGGGGCTCAAAGTTAATGTTTGAAATATTCCTTACATTAAGCTCGTAAACGGGTTAACCTACCCGAACACAACTAGCTTATTAACCGGGTTAATGTTATAATTTTCCACACTAACCCGACCCATTTAACTAGTCGTTCCGTGTAGTGTCAACCTATTTAATCAAACATTTAATTTACTAAATTATCCCTTCGATCGAGTAAATGCAAACCCAACCTTCACATAATACCATGAATTCAACCTCAAAGCTCCAACCCCCATAAATGTGGTGATTAGCTCTCCTCCATCTCTGTCACCACTCTAGGAAGAAGACAACTATGACAATGATGATGGAGTGTATCTTGACGCATAATTCCTAGGTGTTTCTAAAACACACAGGAGGATAAAATAGTTATTTGACATTCATAAAGGTATTTTTATGGTTACAGTGGTATTTTTTGTGTAATTTTATGCATGTATATTATACCATTAGAGTATAGTTTATCTTAGTGGTATTATTATACTTCGTCCGTTTTTCAATACTTGCTTCATTTCTCCATGCGCGGAGTTTTAGGAAAATTTGGAGAAAGTAATAAAATATGGAGGTAGTAGGGGTAGGTGGAAGAATAAAAAATTGTAAAAAGCAAAAATAATAGAAAGAATTGGAAGAGAGAGAATATGAAAATAATAAAATATTATTTATGTTGGGTCCAGTAGTTGAGAGAAATAAATTAAATACTGTAAAAGATTTCCAAACAAGAAAATGGAGCAAATATTTAATAACGGCCGGAAATAAAAAGGGGAGCAAGTATTTAAAAATGTAGTAAGTATCTTATAGTGGTATAATATTTGGTATACAATTTACATATTTGTTTGTACCGTTGAAAAATATATATAATACCACAACATTAATGGTATTATTAACCTATTTAACGCTACTTTATACTCCGTTAATATTTACAGCTTAGGACCTGTTCACATTTACTTAATTTCAGTTCAGTTCAGTTCAGATCCAATCAGTTCAGTTCAGTTCAGTTTAGTTCAGCTCTTAATTTCCCTCTCTCATAAAATATTCATTTTAGCTCAGTTCAGTTCAGTTCAGCTCCAATCAGTTCAGTTCAATTCAGTTCAGTTCCAATCAGTTCAATTTAGTTCAGTTCAGCTCAGTTCAGTAAATGTGAAGAGGCCCTTAACCATGCATCCTAATTATTTCAAAACAAATAAGTCCTATGCACCAATACTTATCCATGATGATGATTTTTACAAAGGTCACTATAGAGTACTAGTTACAAAGAAATAGGGTAGTGCAGGCACCAAAGTGTTCTCTCTAAAAAGAACTCAATGATTGAAAAGTTTTACTATTTCCTCCGTTTTTAAATACATGCTCTATTTCTCTTGGGCACGTATGTCGATACTAATCTTTGATTAATAGTATCTTTAATTATAAATAAATATAAATTCTAATAATTGAAAATTAATAATCTAGTCATTGAAACGATTTTAACAAGCACCCACAAGACTATATTTTTTTCTTATGTATAAATCACAAACATTAGTCAAATAATTAGTGTAAAAAGTAGAAATGAAGCAAGTATTTAAAAACGGAGGGAGTATTTGTTTTATCTAGCTAGTTTAAACTTGAATATGGACCAAAAAAATAATTATCAGTAAGGCAGTAAGCCTTCTGAACCAAGTTCAAGTCAAGCCAAAATAAGCCTCCATTGAATTTAAACTCAATCCAAACCCAACTTGAGCCTTAGACGATAAACCTAATAGGCTAACATGTATGACTCAAAAACCCATCCAAATAACCTAATTAAAGACCACTCAAAAACCTAGTAAAACCTCTCTGAGACGGCTTTGGAAGCTAGCTCACTACACTAGATTATATTCTAGAATAACTTTTGTATACATCCGGTGTACAATAAGTTACAGTACATCGACGGTTACTTTTTATCAAATTTAGGGTCACTTTTACAATTTTCTGGGTAATTTTTACCAATAAACCATAAATAATTCGTAATTTTTAATTATGTCAGGATAATTTTTATTCATATTAAGGTAATTTTTGCTTATTTTAGAGGTAACTTTATAACGGCCAAATGTATAATATTTGTTGTACATCCGATTTATTTAAATTTTTGTATATATTCTGACCACTACTCTGGAATCTATCACAGCGACAAATTTCACCAATCAACTTCAAACGGAATACACTCAAATTATGAGCCTAAAACGGTAAAACCTTAGCTCCTAATGCACCATAATACACCCTTCAAAATTCAAGCATTTCAATCAATCCTAAGACGTTTTTAAAGGTTCATTCAAGATTCTATTCAAGACGAATAATTTAATTGACGATGAAAGGTATGATGTCCCTATTGGAATCTTACTTTAGAGATTCTAATGCAAATAAAATCTTACATTATAATGACTTTTTATTTTTCAAAATATCATGATTTATGATCTTGTTATGCTCGGCTCGAAATTTAGTTGTCAAACATGAAATTTTTATAATTTTTGTAATACGTCATATTATATATTTTAAATAAAATATTGCATTAAAAACTATACAAAAAGCAAATGTGACAAACATTAAAGAACAGAGGGAATGAGTAAAATCATACAAAGTGAAAGGTTGGTATTTTGAATACATAGATTCAGACGAAGATTTGACATGGTTATGTTTTTCTTATCAAGAAATAAAATCACAAAAACTTGGGATTGTTTAACATCATTTTTTGTTTTCAGTTTTCTGTTTGAAAAAAAAAAAACAAAAAAAAACAAAAAATAAGAAAAAGTTATTTTATTTTTCTGTTGTCAGTTTTATAATTATCATAATTTTAATAATTTTGACTAATTTATAATTTTTCTTTTTTTTCTTTTTTTTGTAAATAATTTTTAATTTATTTTATGACTTACAATATATCATATAATTTTAAAAAACAGAAAATCATAATGTTGAACCCTTGAGATTTCAACGTAGAGTATATGACAAAACTTAAAATGTGTGAACTAAAAAATAATGTTTCACCATTTCCTTCCGAATACATGTGGCGGACAACCCGTCTCAAAAGGGACAAACCAATATCGTCCTCAGATGCATGGCAAGCTTACCATGGAAACATTTGGTTGTGATTAGAAGAGATAAGGCAGCAAAACCATGAATTGTACAATCTTCCACCCTCTCAAGGCTCTGCCTATACTCTCTGTTCCGAAATGCCGACCCGCTTTCTCCATCACTTGTGCGCTCAAACACAAACTGCTTAGCGCTTCGAACTCCAACCAACAACCATCACCGGTATGTCTCCTACATTTTCCCACCCAAAGAAGAAAAAAATGCCACTACTTTTTTTTTGGTATGATTTTAATCTGTTTTTTTTTTGCTTCAAATAGATTAGTAATGGAAGCAAGATTTCATTGAAGCCTTGTGATGGGATTAAATCCAATTGTGTGTTTCAGTTGGGACTTTTGGCCACCACAACTGTATGATCTTCATCCTTAATTCAATTGATATATTATTCAAATCGTATTTATTTTAGTGGTTAAGAAGATCCAATAAAATGTATCAACAGGTTGCTTCAGAACCAGCATTTGCAGTTACAGGAGTAAATTATCATGAAGATTTGGTTTGGGTTTTGATCAAGGCTGGAGTTGTGGCTTTTTGGTACTTTCTTATTATGCCAGTAAGCAAAAATCATCCACCCTTTTCTAATCCTTTGTTCAACATTTATAAATTGATCTTTTACAAAACTCGTAATTAGTATGTCCGTTTACATGATCTTATTTACTACCCCGTTTCAAATATTTGCAAAGATTGACAAAACTCGTAGTATTATGTTCTGTTTTCTTTTGAATTGTGATGTTTAATCATAGTTAGGCAAATCTCATAATCTATAGATCATTCAAACTAGGTAATCCATACCATAGTACGTACTATAGTAGTGTATAATAATAATAAACCAGACTATTTAGAAAATGTAACAATAAAAATATGGAATTCAAACATTCTAGACTATTTAAAATGATTTGTTAATGTGGTTGGATGATTCTCATACTCTATGCATCACTCAATCTTAGTACATAGTACCTTAGTAGAGTATAATAATATATACTTCATATTAATCATAACAATTATGATAATATAGAGAACATTACGAAAAAATAATTCAACATACCATAGTAGCATATGGAGTAATAATCCGAAGAAGTTGAGCATTTTTTCAGTTCATTATCGAATCAAAGCAAAAAAAAAAAAATGGTGATTTTTCAGGTTATTCAATACTGGTCATATACTCCGTAGTAGTTTATATTTGACATGCTTGATTTTATATTTCATGACAGCCGATAATCATGAACTGGTTAAGAATAAGATGGTACAGAAGAAATCTACTTGAAATGTACTTCCAATTTATGTTCGTCTTCTTGTTCTTCCCTGGGTGAGTACCTTTATGCTCCTTACGTCAATTGTTTCTTCCTTCTTCTAATTTAGTACACGTTAATAGTGTAATTTAAACTAGTATACGACAATTAAATCGAGTAGTATTAAACAATTAAAATTATTTTCATTTAAATATGGAACAAATGTGATGCAGGATTTTGGTATGGGCACCATTTCTTAACTTTAGGAAATTACCAAGAGACACAACGTTGAAGTATCCATGGTCTAAACCTGAAAACCCGTCAGAGGTTAAGGGTGGGTTTCTCAAATATCCATGGGCTACCATTGAAGATTACGAATAAAGAATTGTCTCTAATTGTCATTATCAATTGTATAGTATCAATTGTATAGTATATGTATTGATAAATTGATATTTGTAACTTCTCACTCTTTTAAAGGATTACAATGTGATTATACATATATCCTATTTACAAAAGTTACTCCTTATTTGATTATCAATCATATTAGATTAAATCTTCGTTGTGAAGTGAAGACTGGAGAGGCTATACAAGTAATGCTTCCTCTGGTTTTTAGTTTAGATGCATCATTTTTTAATTCACTGATTGGCGCAAGAAATAAAGAGAATTTATCTTAATTTTTTTTTTAAAAAAAGTAGTCTAAGGCCTTGTTCTGTTCACCTTATTTCCACTTATTTCAGGGTTAATAAGTTCAGATACCTTCAGATTAAGGTTAATAAGTTTAGATAAGTTCAGATAAGATAAGTTCAGATAAATTGTGATAAGGGTTAATTAGGACTACCAAGTTTAATTTATAACTAAAATAAAATTTAATAAGGGCTAATAAGTTCAGATAAGATCAGATAAGTTATGATAAGTTCAGATAAATAAAAATCAGGTGAATAGAACGCACCCTAAATTGATGCTTCCATTTATAATTTGGATGTTGCTACGAATAACTATAGGCGCATAACACCTATATGCTTTAGAAATAAGTAGGATGATAAAATGCAACACTACATGCAGAATAGGTGAGAAGTGGTAGATATTTTAGGAGAAAATAATCAACGACATATGATGGCAAAAAGTATCACTACAAGCATAATAGTACACAAAAAATACTATTAACACAACTTATATTTTAATGGTACATTATACTTGCATAATAGTATATAAAAATGTACTACGGTATAAATGAAAAAAAAAAAAAAAAAATTAAGAACCCCATAATACCCTCCTATATGCCTTTTTCCTATGCTAACTTAATTTTCTATCTTTTGTATTTCATTCTTGTTGATGGCATCAATATGGTCCGTAAAATAAACCTTTTTAAAGGAGATTAGTCTCCTATTTATGTTGTGATATTTCCTTCATGCGTAAAATGAACCTTTTTTTTTTTTTTTTTTTTTATAAATTTATTAGTAGATCAATTTAGTTCGTAAATAATTTTCATTACTCAAATAATTTTATTTAGTTCTACTTTATTCTTGTTTTTTTAATCTTATACCAGATCGAAGGGAGTACAAGAGACTTGGTGATTTAATAATTTCATAATATTAAAACCTGTAAATAAAAGCATAGGAGTCTACAAATACAAGCATGTATGTCAAATATTCTAAAAGTTAACAGGAAGCTGAAAAAAAAAACTAAAATAAATAAACAGAAAATCAAATCCGTCAAAAATGTCGAGGACCGAATTGAAACTATCAAATACAGCCGAAAGCCTTATGGCATCCTCTCATTCTAACTCCTTGTATCCGGTGATCTATTTAGATGGTTATTGTTGGATGTAAACTTGCTGGTGTTGCTTCCTCTCAATCAAATTACGAACCAAATGAACAGCAGAACTGACAGCGCACAGCCACTAAGCGTTCTTATTTCAGAAAGATTGGAAGGAGCTGAGCATCACAGATACCCTCTTCCAATCAAAGGACTCCACATTTGAAGACATAACAGCAGCACCCACAGCTGTTGCAACTGCAACAAATACCAAGGCTTTAACACAGCCATGACTTCGCGATAATCTCCCCAATAACACTTTACAGTACTTGTTAGCATCCTTGAAGAGAGCTGCTTGTCCAAAATGGTCACCGGCCAATGCTTTTTCATTCTATGAG
Source organism: Chenopodium album (assembly GCF_948465745.1). Lineage (NCBI taxonomy): Eukaryota > Viridiplantae > Streptophyta > Magnoliopsida > Caryophyllales > Amaranthaceae > Chenopodium > Chenopodium album. Next base: position 22,453,130 of record NC_137843.1, on the reverse strand, counting down.
AAAAGCAAAAGAATGTCAAATCAATGAATTATACAAAGTCACATACAATCATATTATGGCCTGCTTTTTCAAGAACAGAATTAGCAGAAGCTGATTCTCTCTATCAATCTTTATTTTTTATTGTATTTTATCCTTCAATCTACAGCTCCAGATGTGATTGAATCAAATAAAAAGGTTGAGTGAGGATCATGGAATCTACCTTCTGCTGGAAACTCTTCAGAGTCTGCTTTACAGTTTCAAGAGATGACTGGTTCAGATGCTGTTCCCTTCTTTCCTCAGAAAGCTTTTTCAGAACGGCAACACTTGCCTCCACATTATCCAGGTATACTTTGTCCTGCAAAAATGAGCACGAAAATCAAGTAAACCACAAAAGATGGAATGCCAATATAACCTGTGAAAGAATTGAATGCTAAATAGTAAGAGTAGTAAAAGTGTAGAATCAATTTACCCATTGCTTGTAGATATCACTGTTATGAGCCAAGGACCAAACTAAGATGTCAGTGGCTTCTTTAGCCAGCTCAGGCTTGCCTGTGAAATCAGTAAACAAAAAATACACATAAATTTCACAACAGAGTTCTTTCTTAGAAATGCATGTTTATATAAGAAAACAAGGATGCAAAATACCTTCTCCGGCTGCTAAAATTGCAAATCCAAATATCTGCTGTGAAACTTGTTTCATTGCTTTGCTTCCAGGCGCACCAGCAAGAGCAATTTCCTTCAGGACAGGATAAACAGCCTCAAATCTTTCAGTTGCCTGCAAAGAATCCCCATACAACTATTAGATACATATTCAATAAAAGGTCATGAATAATAATCTCTATGAATTACACACCTTTACTCTGGCGGATGACACAGGGAAAGTGGCCCGCATAAGGATCTCAAACTCAGTTGGAGGGATCAGACGTTCTCCTTTCCTAACAGCTCCATTAACCAAGATGGAACGGGCCTTTGGGGAAGCCAAAATTCTGCAATCAAGCACATTATATTACAAACGTACGATACATTAAACACAAATGATTTACTGTATCAAAAATATGCAACTGTTTCAAACCTTTCAACTAACTGCAAAATCAGATCCCTACAAAGTGGATTGCTAGTGGATTTGCTGTTGAGCAATGGCAAGAGGTTATGAGCCCATGCAAACAAGCCAACTGCCAAATCTCCTTGACAGGCCTATACAGAATAGTTTACTTTGTCAGGATAAGCCAGTGGCAGTTAAATAGGACAAGCATAGTAACAATTCAAACTCAATATCCTTCAAATAATCTGAGGCATTACTCCAAAGACTACCTGAGATATCATCCATATGATAACTGAAAGCTTTTCTTGTCCTTGATACTTGGGGTTCTCTCTTAATGTAGGCAACACACTCACAAGAACATCTGGTTTACGCCTTAAAACCATAGCCAAAACCGCAAATAAAGCAACCTGTCACATATAGCAACATCCATAAGACAACAACAAAATGACTATATATATTTCAGGAATCGGAAACTTTCATAGGATACTTTGAGAGTGGAGAGTGATATGACCAATTATTGTGAAAGACCTATGAGCAAGAAAGTGAAAAGAGTGGTAGGCTGGTAGCACAGTTAGTGTTCTCATTAACTCCAATGACATAGTAATTCTGACAGAACTCAATACTTCCTTCCACAGTCTATGGTGGGGAACAGGGAAGAGGTAAAACAAGAAGTAACAGGATAAGAGTGACACTAAGAATCTAAGATATAATAAATATAAAATGATAATCATAAATCATTCAAAGCATTAGTAATTACATTGCAGCAGACATGCTTCAAACCAGCATCAAAGTCATAATTTTAAAATAGCATATATAAACCTGCTGTAGCACTGTGTACTTTAAAATGAAGTGTGATGATAAACCAAGTGTAAGAAAAGCAAATCAAATTCTTAGATATAAGAAAACATTTAAAGTTCCTCTAGGAGATAGACTTAAAGATGAGCACATTCTGTACAAGATTACCTGAGATTTGGATGTTGGCTGCTGAGTTGCCTTCTTAGCATTCTTAACACTAGGAGCTTGAATGTTTAAATCTGCGAGAATACTATCTAATAACAAAATTGCAAAGGAACTAAGAGCGGGAACTGAACGTTGGCTGATCCAGTCAATTGATGTCTTATAAACAGCATCAGGGATATGGGAGACAGGGATCTGTTCAGAAAAACAAGTAAAAGCGGATGAGCAGACAAGCCTAGCAACAAATAACAGCTACTCGTATGTAATTATACAAAATGTGGTCAAGCAAAAACTATTTGACAAGGCTGATAATGAATAATGAATTGTACTTCGTGTAAACAAAGAAAGGAGAGGCAAAAGAATCATACACAGAGGGAAAACCGGTTCAATGTACATAAAAATCAAATTACATAATCCAAATATCCAATACCTAGAATCTTTTCACCAAAGAAAACACATGTTACTCAAAGACATCCAAACAAATCAATATAATATACAGAAAGTTACATTCTTCTATGGTCTATAAATTAGAAAATACTCCGTACATAAGTTGTAAAGCCCAAAAAATTTTCAGTAAAATTCTAAACAAAAAGAAAAGACAAATTCTTTTTAGTTGGAGAAAGATATGGTAGTCCAAAAGCCAGCAATTGTGGTCCGCGGATAATAAAACACATCCATGAATTTTATATACAATACAAACCCACGTGTATCACAAGCACATAACTTGTACTCGAATCGATTTTGCCAAGCCAAATCAGCTCAAGCATTATTATCATCGTACAAGATGTATTCAAAGACAAAAAGGTTTCAGATTCAGGCTATACTGACTCTAAATTGGTAGAGGATGCATTCAATCACTAACATATTTCAAGTTTCGAGCATGAAAGATCTAATTAACAAAGCTTCAACAAAATTAATCATCAAATTTGAAATTCAACTAAAGATCTAATTGCCAAAGTTGTCACAGAATTCATCATTATGCTCAAAAATTCTCACCTCAGAAAGTTTAGCAACTGGAGATTCCCTGAATGTCTTAACCCACGGAAATTGGGCAGAACTCACCCCTGAAAAAGCCCGTGCGAAATAATCGGCGAATCTCATCAATTGTATGTCCTCCTGATTTTCATAAGAACCCTAAAACACAAAATACCATTCAAATCAATCAGATCACAATTGAAATTTAATTCAACAAAATTCAATACAATTCAACCCAATTCAATTCAATAATCAAACAATCAAATCAAACATTGATCTACACCAAAAACAACTCACCGACAAATCGATAAGAAATGCAGATAAATCATCGGCATCCATCTTCGCAGCGGCTTCGGAAACCGAAACCTTAGGTTTCTTCTCAACCTTCTTCTTTTTCTTCTCCTTATTATCATCCTTCTTCTCAACAACACTCACATTCTCTCTCTCCTCCGATTCACTATCATCGAAATCATCGCGCTTCTTCGATCTACCATTCCGATGAACATCATCGTCATCATCGAAAAGAGCAGATTTCTTCTGCGCCTCCACAATTCGACGATGTCGATCCTCCGACTGCTGCTCGATCGCTCGAAAAACATTCTCATCCTTATCAACCCCAGAATCAGCGACAGTAATTCCGGAAGCGGCACCAGGTTTCTGCTTATTTTGCTGTTGATTCTTCCTGCGCTTAGCGTAGGTAACCTTCTGCCAACCATGATTCGGCACGGCCGTGGCGGCAGCACTGACATCGTCAAACTCGTAGAGGTGGTTTGAATCCTCCATTGTTGTTTTAGAGAGAGATTTTAGAGAGAGAAAGAAAGAAAACACAGCAGATTGTTGAGAGTAAAGTTAGGAAGAAAGAAATAGAAAGAAAAGTGAGGGAAGATTGATTGTATTTATAAAGGGGGGAGAAGTCGAAGTGTGTTAAGAGAAGGTAGCCCGTGTTTGACTTGGGGTATAATCAAAGTGTTTTGACATCGGATCGTGCGGAGTAACACGGGGGTAAGAAGTGGACGAATAGAATTGGAAGGTTACATATGTGTTGCTTTGGGTGTGGTGGAAGTGACGTGCAATTGAGATACACTATGACTATGTGTATATTATTTTATTATTGCATTAATCCTTTGTGATTCTTTTCCTATTTTGTACAATGTAATCTTATCTTACCTATTATGTTAAATCCAATATCTTTATCCAATTTATATTCTTTAATCTATCCAATCCATTAATCAAGTTGTCATAAGCCCAATAAATATTTTTGCTTGTAATTGATAATAAGATAAAAATTATGACGGAGTTTGAGTTCTATTATGTTTGATATATTTTCGTGTATACATAATTAACTAGCATAGCACCGTGCGATGCACGACTTACAAATCTTAATTTTTATATCCATTTAACAAAATTTTAAGATAAAACGATTTAATAAGTAATAATGAATTTACTTACATAGGTGTATTAATCATACATTTTTCACCTATCAAAATAATGATATACTACTTTAAAATGGGGGATTTTTCTGTGTGGCTGGCCACACGCCCACACCGTGTGGCCGGGGTTACTCGAGCTACTCGGTTAGGGTTTAGTCGAGTTACCCTGACCGAATAACCCCTCAAGTAACCCCTAATCGAACCCCTCAAGAAACCCCTGACCAATTAAACCCTAAAATAACCCCTAACCATGTAAGCCCTCAAGTAACCCCTGACCGAGTAACCCCTCAAGTAAACTTTGACTGAGTAACCCCAGACTGAACCCCTCAAGTAACCCTTGACTGAACCCCTCAAGTAACCCTTGACCGGATAAACCCAAGAGTAACCCCTAACCGAATAACCCTTTAAGTAACCCCTCACCGAGTAACCCCTCAAATATATAACCCTTGACTGAGTAACCCCTAACCGAACCCCTCAACTAACCCCTGACCGAATCCCTCAAGTAACCCCTGACCGCGTAACTTGAGTAACCCCTGACCGAGTAACTCGAGTAACCCCGACCACATGGTGTGGCCAGCCACAAAAAAATTTGTGCTTTAAAATAACTTTTTTAATCTTAAGTTGAATGTAAACGTTTTAAATATAATTCAACTCAATGAACTGATAATCAATACCTACATTAAGTCATTTTTTTTTTCTCATTTCTTCTCCACTGGCCACCTCATTTTAAAAATGATTAAACTTTATCCACTAACTCAATATAGCACTTTTTGTGTGGCCGCTGACACACACCAAAGCATGAGCAACCCCTGACAATCGAGTAATCCTTGACCAAGTAACCCAGACTAACTAAGTGACCCTTAACCGATCGAGTAATCTTGACCAAGTAACCCCTAACCAACCGAGTAACTCTTGACCAAGTAACCCCTGACCGATGGAATAACCCTTGACCAAGTAATCTCAGTCACACAGTGTGACCAGCGACATATGAACCTTTGTGAACTCCATATATATTTGGAAAACTTTATTTTATAATAACAACGTGATCATTGTATATGTAATATTGTACATCACAACTAATATCATAACTTTTTTCTCTCCTCTATAGCCTTTAAATACACTTGAAATTTAATTCAACTTCTAAAAATAGGATTTTTGTTATTCCAAGAAAGCATGAATAAAAGTCATATCTTTTTATAAACATTTGATATTTTTATTATGTAATTAAATATTATATCTCATATTTTTCTTTCACTCGTGGAGGATACAAAAAAAATTGATAACGTGTTACAATTAACATATTTTTTTACTGGATAAATAATTGGTTGAATTCAGTTTGATAATATAAGTGAGGTTGACAACAATGAGAGCACAATTAAGTTCAACATCATGGTTTCAAAAAAAGAAAAAAAAAGGGTTCAACATCATAAGAAATGGTGTTGGTAGCCATAGGAATAATGTGGGGGGGGGGGGGTGAATTAGGTTGAAGGAACAACCTGCTCTAGTACCATGAAAGGGTTTTATTCTTCTGTAATTAAGTGTTTAGGTTTCCGTTTTCTTTTAGTTTTCTTGTTTTTGCTTGTTTGAATTTTCCTTTTCTTTGTTATTTGTAGCCCCATTTTAAAAAATAAAAAATCAAAATATAAAAAAAAAAAAAAAATCTAGAGTATATACAATAGTTGTGCATGTGCTAATAAGAATAGCAAAATAAGAGCATATACTCTCTTTGAATTAAGCAATCTAAAGTTAACTAATATGGACTAAGTATATGCTAAATATCTGTGAATAATATTGATTGAGAAACAATATTAAGAAGTTAAGGATATTATCTTGGAGTATCTTTAATAATAAAATCTTTGATAATTATATAGTCTACCAAAAAAAAAAAAAAAGTCTAGAGTATATACAATAGTTGTACGTGTGCTAATAAGGATAGCAAAAATATACAGTACTCTACAAAATAAGAGCATATACTCTCTTTGAATTAAGCAATCTAAAGTCAACTAATATGGACTAAATACATGTTGAATATCCGTGAATAATATTGATTGAGAAACAATATTAAAAAGTCAAGGATATTATCTTGGAGTGTCTTTAATAATAAGATCTTTTACAATTATATAGTCTACAAAAAAAAAAAAAAAAAAAAAAAAAAAAAAAAAAAAAAAAACGTGTCAGCTTTGGAGCTATTGTACCATGTTTTAGTATATTATATAGACTAGTTTTGTGCCCCGTGCGATGCCCGGGTTATTTATTGAATTTTAAGATAAATTTTTAGTCTATATATCAAATTTAAAATATATCATTGATACAAAATTAGTTATTAGGAATTGACGTGCTTTTGTGACAATTAGTAGGCATGTAATGACTAATAATAATATTGGTGGAAATGTTCGATTTAATACATTAAAAAATTAAAAATTAACTAAAAATAAATTAAATAAAATAAATGTTCAAATCTCGTTGGGTTGACCCGAACCCAAAACTTTGGGTAAAAGTTGAAAATTTCTTGACTCGTAACCTGAAGTGATCCAATCCAAGATGACTCATGACCCGACCCTAATTGACAGGTCCACGTAGTAATAAAATTCAATTAGATTGTGAAGTATATTATTTTAACCGATTAGTATATATTATAAAGGTATGTTTTACGCTTTGAACTATTTCCTTCGTTCCAGAAAATATAATGATATAAAAAATAAATTTATATGATAATTTTTTAGAATTATAATCTATTAATTTTTTTGAATAAAATTATAATTTAATTTGTACATCTAAAATATTAGTATTTTATCGAAAATAAAACTCTAAACTAACAATTTTATCCTAAAATTCTATCCAAATAGAATTGTAAACTAACTTTTTTATCTTAGGAAGTCTATTTAAATCTATCCAACGTGGCGCGACACTTGGCGAAAAGTTGAAATGTCAAGTTTCGCCGTCTCGTGACCTGGCTAATAGTTTAGCTTTATATATTAGTTATATGATTGGGTTAGGTTTTGTGTATGCACGATGATTTTAACTTTTACTAGTAAAGATGAAGCCCAAGCGTCGTGTTTTTTTGTATTTATGTGATAAAATTTATTATTTTATTTATTGTACGTAGTATATCATTTAAAATTTTATTTTAAAATAAATTGTGAATTTCTCACATTCGTTACCTATAAAGATACAGTTCTTACTCTCAAAAGATAATATTTTATATTTAATTAATTTAAACTTTAAAATTCATTTGTCAATTTTTCTTATGTGACATTGAATTATTTAATTCTAAAAGAATTTAAAATTCTCTTATTTTATTGGCTATAACTTAATTTTTTAATCTTAGACCCCGTTCACTTCAGTTTATTTTTGTTGAACTAAAATTAATTTTACCTGAACTGAAATTAATTTTACTAAACTAAAATTATTTTTGTTGAACTGAAATTAATTTTACTAAAATGAAATTATTTTTGCTGAGCTGAAATTACTTTTACTGATTTTCTATTATATTTCTTCTTAAAATTTACTGATTTATACTGAATTGTAATTATATTTACTGAACTAAAATTATTTTTGCTAAACTAAACTTATTTTTACTAAATTAAAATTAATTTTACTGAACATAAATTATTTTTACTAAATATTTTTTTAAGCTGAAGTGAACATGGCCTTACATGTCGAGTTAAGAAAATTTAATCCTCTAAACACTCGGGAAAAAACTCCCCTTCATATATAGACTACCTTTGTGCCCGGGCGATGCCGAGATAGTTGATAAAGTTTTAGGATAAATTTTTTTTTGCTTGAATGTTAAATATGGTCATATCGCTTATTTTATACTTCGTATAACAGTGTACTCTTTGTATACCCTCATTTATAAAGATATCTATGTTATTATTGACTTGAAATTATTTTTTTGAATTTAAATTTAGTGAACTGTTTTTTTTACCTTACAAAAATTATTTTTATTGATTAAAACTTATTTTTTACTTTTTTGAAAAAAAAAAAAAAAACTGATTTTTTTTTATTGATTCTCTACTTTTTTTTAAAAAAAAAATTAAGGTCCCGTTCACTTCACCTTATTTTTGCTGAACCTAAATTAATTTTACTAAATTGAAATTATTTTTGCTGAGCTGAAATTATTTTTACTAATTTTATATTATAATTCTTCTATAATTTTATTGATTTTTACTAAACTGAAATTATTTTTACTGAACTGAAATTATTTTTGCTGAACTGAACTTATTTTTACTGAATTAAAATTATTTTTACTAAATATTTTTTTGTAAGGTAAAGTGAACAAGGCCTAAATATATTATAAGTGGGTCTTATTTTAAAGAACTTATTAAAACGAATTTTATGATGGAAATAAAATCTAGTTAGGCATCGTTCACTTCACCTTATTTTTGCTGAACTGAAATTATTTTTACAGAAATAAAATTATTTTTGCTAAACTTAAATTATTTTTACTGAACTTAAATTAATTTTACTGAATTGAAATTATTTTTGTTGAACTGAAATTATTTTTACTGATTTTCTATTATAATTATTTTGTAAGAAAACTGAATTTTACTGAATTGAAATTAATTTTACTGAACTGAAATTATTTTTACTTAATATTATTTTTTTATGGTGAAGTGAACAGGGCCTTGTAGGATATTATTTAAAAGTTATGATTAATTTTGTATAAATGAAATATTGGAAGTATATCGATAATAAAACTCTTTATAATATTTATCTTACAAAATCTATCCAATCTAATCTAATGTAACATATAATCTAATCACAATAATATCTATTTGTTGTCTACGTGATGCGATACTTGGCAGAAAACTGGAATGCCAAGTGTTAATGTCTCGTGGTCTTGCTGCGAGACCAACTTTATATATTAGTGATGATATGATAAAATATGATAATATTATAATTTAACAATTTTTTTTATAGGAAAATTGGCTTAAAATAATACCAACTATCAACGGTTTCGCCGGTCACTGGAAAAGTATCACGAGGAATATTTTGTCAATATTTATTTCATTTTATTTTTGTTATTAATTTTAGGAAAAATGGAAAAGAAAAATCTAACCTTTGCACTTTTTCCTCCTAAAAATCCAACCTTCATTTTATTCCTCAAAAATACAACCTTTATACCCCACCTTCTCCAACAGATCCATTTAACCTTTAACCTGTTAAATTGGTTAAAAAGTTTTTTTTTTGTTTTAAAATTCTTTCACTCCTCTTTTTCTCTCCTCTCCTAAAAACTGAAACAACAGCACCAGCACGCACCTCCGCCGCCACCACCACCTCTGCCACCACTTACCCCACCCTACCCAAACCCAGAACCGAAACCCTTCTCCTACTCCTACCTATGCTCGAAACCACAAGCCCAGACTCGATTAAACCTGCTATTTGCTCTAATTTTGGGGCTGCAATGGTTGATTGAATGGGAGTTGTTGGGTGTGGTTTGCGATTGGTGGCGATGTGAGGCAATAATGGTTGTAGAGGTTGCCTTTGGGTTGGTAAATTGTTGCGTGAGGTTAGGGCTTGTTGAGGTTCGAATCAGGGGCGGACCCACGTGAGGACAAGGGGGGACCATTGTCCTCCCACTTTCAAAAAAAAAAATCAGAGAAATAAAAAAAAAGGAAAAAAAAAGAAATTAGCAAAGATAGCATGCACGTGGGTTAAGAAAAGAAAGAAAGAGAAAAATTTTTAGAAAAAAGGGAAGAAAGAGAAAAAAGGGAGGAAAGAGAAACATTTTCAGAAAATAAGGGAGGAAAGAGAAAAGTTTAAAATTCAAAAACCTAGGAGAGATTGTAGAACACGCACCACTGACCACCGCAAGAGGGCACCACCGAGTCACCGTCCGCCGGATTTCTCGCCGCAACACCGCCACAACCCACTACAGTCAAGGCGTCAACACCACCACAACACCTCTATAGGTCAGTTTTTCTTTTTTCCTTTTTTTTTTTGATTTTTTTCCTAATTTTTATCTTAGATTATAAAAAATTAAAGAATTAGTTTATGAGTTAGTTATTGTGTTTATGTAATCATGTTTTTGAATTAATTTGTGATTTAGTTTATTTCTTATTAGTTTGTAAATTGAATTTTTGATTTTGTGAATAGAATATGGTGAATGGAAGATTGAAACTTTGAAAGTAGACAAGTATGTAAATTTAATTAATATGTAAATTAGTTTGTAACTTTGTGTATTGAATTAGTTTGTGATTTGGTTTTTTAGATTTTGGATATTTATTGTTAAAAAGATATATTGAAATCACAAGATATTTCTTGTTTTTCACCCACACAAAGTGAGACACCTCCTAATCATAATATGCAAAATGAAATCATTAGTATTGAACCAATTGATGTGGATGAACCAATTGATGTCAATGATGTGGATTAACCAATTGATATGAATGATGTGAACCAATTGTATTATTCAATGGATTTTGGGATTGTAACTTTTAAGTATTAAACAAGTATGTACCCGAATTATTTGTATTGTGTACCCGTTTAAAAAAAAAAACCGGTTATGTTAGTTGAATTATCAAAATTGTCCCCCCATTATCAAATTTCTAGGTCCGCCACTGGTTCGAATGGTGGCAAAGCTTGGTGGGCTTCAACTGCGGTGGTGGAAATGATGCGGCGGCAGCCGAATTGGTGGTCGGTTTGGGATAGGTGGCTGTAGTTTGGGGCAGCAGGTAATTGTTGTTGTTGTTGGCGAGTTGATGTTGTTGGTGAAGGTAAATTGGTGGGCTGAAGTGTGTGGCTGTGTGGTTTTATTGCTAGTGTCGTGTGGTGGTGAGCAAGGTGGATGTGGATTGGTGATTGGTGTGAACACTGCAGCATGAGGTTGGAGTTGGAGGGGGGTGCGATTGTGATTGCGGTTGTTGCTGGGCTGCTGAAACGGAGACTGGAAATGGAGTGTAGGGGCGGCTTGGCGGCGGGAGGAGTGTAGTGGGTTTTCTGGTGGAGAGGAGATTGGGGTTGCCGGGTTCTGGTGGCAGGTGGCTGGTGGGCGGTGGGGATGGGGTTGCCAGGGAAGGAGGGTGGGGCTAAGATTCTGAATTTTTTTTGTTTTTTTTTAAATTTTTTTAAATTATTTTTGTTTTTTAATAATTAAAAAAAAAATATTTTGACCTATTAATAGCTGATATGTGGCATATAACTTATAAAAATCGGTCATCAACAGATAATGGATCTATTGGAGAAGGTGGGGGTATAAAGGTTGGATTTTTTAGGAATAAAATAAAGGTTGGATTTTTAGGAGGAAAAAGTGCAAAGGTTAGATTTTTGTTTTCCATTTTTCCTTAATTTTATGTGTTTCTTTTCAAAATATATATTATGTTAAAAATTTTCTCTATAGTACAATCCAAATTAATAATACCCCACATCTTTTTTTTTTATTTTTTATTTTTTTTTATTTTTAATAATAATTGTCAATATGTTAATTTTTTTTTTCAAAACACTTGTAGTAATTTTTACTACCACACAATAGTAAATAGATGCAATTTCTATCTTAGTCATGTAGGTTTATAAAATTCAAGTTATTTTGATGTGAAATTCTTATTATTTCAATTTATATATATGTTATTTTGAATAAATACATGTCATTTTTATACATGCATGTTGTTTTAGTGTTTTTATATTCAACATCGATCATTTCATTGTATAAAACTCTTGTGTGTAATTTGAATATTCCATACCCTTAACATTAATTTTCATGTAATATTTAATTCTTTTAAAGGAGTGAAATACACATAGGCTGGTTTTGAATACAAAAAATTATCAATTTAAAGCATACTAACACAAGGTCTAAGAAAATAACACAAAGTTCGTGTAAATAACACGGGTATTATTGGTAAAATAACACAATTTTATGTAAAATTGCACAAGCTGAGGTCAAAGTAAATAAGTAAATAACATATTGTTTAGCAAAATAACACAAGATTTAAGCAAAATAGCATAAGGTGTAGGCAAAATAACTCAAACATATTGGGTATGGAGTACCATGATCCATAGTACTCCAGGAGAGTACAAGACTTAAATGCATTATTATTTTGATATAATTAGTTTCAAAAATTGTTTAAAAAATTCAAAAAATTTCCACAATATTTTGGTTGGTTTTTTTTTTTTTTTTTTTTTTTTTTTTAAAAAAGGAATATTTTGGTTGGTGAATGTGGCGAAATTTTGGATTTTTGAAAAAAAAAATTAAACTAATTATATCAACATGATAATGCATTTATATACCCTATATACTATTGTATGATAATATAAATTACTACAAGTATTTTGAAAAAAAATATTTAAACACATATTGACAATTCAAAAAAAAGAAAAAAAAAAGTCTAACAAAAAGGTGGGGCATTATTAATTTGGATTATAAAGGAAAATTGTTAACATAATATGTATTTTGAAAAGAAAACATAAAATTAATAACAAAAAAATAAATAAATAGACGTAATATTCTTCAAAATAAATTTTAAGTGACTAGCGGGCTATTTTTGCATACTAAAATAGACATCGACAATGACACATGTCACTTTCTGGTGCGCTATTTTTTCCCTCCAAAACCATCCCTCCCCCTTCTTTTTTTTTTAAAGTCAAATCTTCTTAAAATCATACTTTTATTTGACATATTATTATAATATAACTTTCCTACTTGAGCGTAATAGTTTTATCATGTAATAATAATATAAAAAGTTTCATGTCATTTTTATTTTGTATTATCGAAAATATGTCAAAATTATCACCAATATATTATATTATTCTATATTGCTAACATAATTTTCTATATTAAATCTTCAAATACAGTTAAATTCTATATATACAAATTGACAATTTTGTCGGCAAAATTTACTATCATCACCTTAAAGAAAAGATTATTATATCAAATATGATTAAACTAATATTATTTTTAACAGTCTTCAAAAAAAAAAAAAAGGTTTATTTTTAACAAAGTATATTACATGTTGGATCACATAGTGAAATACATACACTAAAAAGAACGTTGTAAAGATGCATATGAAACTTTACAATGTAAATATGTAAGGAATGTTTAATTTTTATATTTATTTGACCATGTATGTACTTTTTTCTTATGAATAATATTGAATTCCTCCTCACTTTCTCTTAGCTCTTCTAGGGTTTTCTATTTTTTTTTTTTTTTTTTAGAAATTAGACTATTTCCGACTCTTTTTCCTTAATTTTTCTTTAGAATTGCAATTTAGATTTTAATAAATCTACACGAGTAGTGTAGATGTTCGTCCGTCTCCCTATGATGGGGTGTCTCTTTATGGTGGAGCCGTTAGTTTTTGTTAGTTTAGTTGTTTGTTTTTGTTTAGGTGTTTTTTTTTCCTCAAAAAAAAGGTAATCATCTTTTTCCTTATTATTAGTTTATTGGTAAAGAGTTGTTCGGGATCGCAATAGTTGTCAAATAATCTTTAAAGGCGTTCATCGTTAGACCGTCTTTCCAAAAAGGTTGTATTATTCAGCGATGTGTGCAAGAAATGTACCACAATGCAAGATTATTCAACGATCGTAGCTTTGATGAGGAAAACCATTAATTATTTGATTCAATTTTATGTATTTGTTGATTTAGATTTCATTTGTAGATGTCATATGGATTTTGATTAATGAATTGATTTGTATAACACTATACATACATACAATTTTGAATCATTCAAAGTTTTAAATTTAATTAAACTATATATTGCAACAATCAAGATAAATTAATTTATATAACACTTTATTAATAAAATTCAAGGAAATGTATTTTTTTTTTTGACAGTGAGAACTAAGAAATAAAAACAAACAAACTAGAAAGACCAACAAAGGAAATCACGACACCTAACCTTCCCAGCCAACTAGTGCGCTGGAGAGACCCAAAGTCTGGACACCTTCTCAATCCTGTATGCCTCAAACAAACCCAATAAGGAGTGAAGATCCCGTAGTAGCCAGATCAATGAAATATCCACCCGACATTTCTTTGCAAGAAGAAGACACATGGTAGCACAGTCCGTGCAAAGAAGAATCCTTCGGTAACCTCTCCTGTTCGTATTTCACAACCCCCAATAGCAAGACAATAATTCAGCATGAATGGCCGAGGAAGCACAAGTAGCACGAGCCCCCCCCCCCCCCCCCCACCGCAAACAAGGGAGGAATCTGGAGGCCGGAAAAACCACCCTATACCAGCCGTATTATTGTTAGTCGACCAAGAACCATCAAGGACCAAGCAGATCTCCAGAGGGGCAGAAGAGTCCCCTATAAGCCAATGCGTGGAGCTAGGAGGAACAGAAGAATGCTGAGGGAAAAGGTGTGCGATGGAAACAAGGAAGTCTTGAGTCGATTGGCATCTAGCTTCCCAAAGAGAAGCAAGACCCAAGATGTCCATAGGAAACACATCCTGCTGACGAAACCGACAATTATTCCTCGAGAGCCAAATTGCCCAAAGTAGAGCGAACAAGGCCACCAAGCTATTCCGATTTTTAGAAGAGTAAAAGGTTGAGATTGTCTCCACCAGCCATCGAACAAATGGACGATCAGACAAAGTGTGTTGCCGAAACCCCATAGACTCACAAACCTAGAGATGGCGAACCACGTCATAGTCACGGAAAAGAAGACCTACTGTCTCCTCCTCCCTGTGGAAAAAACCACAAAAGGGGTCAACTAAAAGCCTTTCTGACATAAAACAAAAGACACCGGGAGGGCGTCTTGAACAACTTCCACCGAAAAATCATTCATTTAGGAAGAAGAGAAAGGCCCCAAAATTTCCGCCACCAAGAACCAAGCGAAGGATTTATGTCTTCATCATGTGCAATTACTAGATATATAAATGGATCAAATTATGGAGATAATTAAGTTCGTCCATTTAGGTCGTCGTTATATCATATCTAGAGGTACTAACGATCTTTGGGTTGGTAAAATAGACCAAAGCCCAAATGGACGGATCCTAGGCCTAGATCGAGCATTAGAGGATAAGGCCCATGATGGGCCTCATCCCCTAGGTGGCCGGCCATATGGAGGGCTTTGGGCTTCGTAACCTAGTCTAATTATAATAGGATTATAAGTAGACTAGTTGCCTAGGGTTGAACATAACAATTCAGTGATCAATTTGATCAAAGCCGAGTTAGCAAACACGAAACCAAACCCCTCAAATCTCTCTCTCTCTCACACGACCTCTCTCCTACCCTCAGCGCTGGTGGTGTGTCCGTGGTGGTGGTGGTTCGTGCGGTGGTCGGTTGTCCGTTAAAGGTGGTGATCGTGGTTTTCCCATTCACTCGACCAATCTAGTATTGGTGGACGGCTCGTTCGAATCTCGTGGACTAAGTAGAGGAGCAACACTTGGGGCTCTATTCTCTCCCTGAATTGACGATCGAATAGCTTCGTGGAATTCACGCTTCAAAGGTATGATTATGTGTCTTGTGTGTTATGTATGCAATCTTGGTTTAGGTGCTTATTAATATGATTCATGAATTTTCGCTTATAGTACCTATAAATTCCTACACCAGGTCCGTTCATGACTGATGTGCTCCAAATAATACCAAGGAGATATACGTAGATTTGGTCGAAAAGACTCCATCCTTAGTAAATTCCAGTACACAAAATCATCCATCGATTTAGATCGACATGCAAAATTGGGTTCAAATCGACAAAAATTTATGCATATCTTCACATTTATAATGTTTAATATGTATTTTTCATAAAAGGGTTGGTAAATATATTACTACAATTTTTAATTATTTATGATTAAGATAATAATTAATTAAGTTTTTGTAATAACCGTGCATGGCAAGGGTCTATTACACCTAAAAAAATTAGATTTTTGACTTTTACTTGACCTTCTTGACTTTGACCAAATGTAAAAGGTTTTTAGAGTCGGTGAAAGGTCTTTGGGCTAGACTAGTATAGACATAAAAGGAAATGAGCCGATATCACATAAAGGTCCAATACACAGAGGCCAGTTCAGGAGGCTAATAAATATTTTAATTTTTGAAGAAGTGTTGGCGCTAAGAAGCATAACCGTACAACAATTATGGGAGTCAGCCATAATCGCTCCATTTCGCCTATAAATAAATGTGCAAGGATCAAAGCAAGATATCAACAAATTAATCAACAACAAGCATTTACTTTCTTTTAAGCTTTCTTCTTAGCTTTTCGTAGTTTCCGTTGGCTCAATAGCCTAGCGATAGTGTAGTTTATTACGTAGCATGTAATGAAGATCATTTGTTTTTTCCAATTGTATGATCATGGATGTAACCTCTCATTCAACTTGTACAACTGTAGACCTGACTCTATCTTATAATTAATGGAATGCATTTGTATCTATTGTCATTTTTTATCTACTCGTTTTATTGAGTAATCTAACTTGTTTACTTCTTTTGGGAAAGCTTCCTTCTTGTTATTGAAGGTTTTATGTCTTCGTCAAGTGCAATTACTAGATATATAATGGATCAAATTATGGAGATAATTAAGTTCGTTCTTTTGGGTTGTCATTATCTGTTGCTAGACGTGATCAATGATCTTTGGACTAGTCAAATAGTCCAAAGCCCAATAGAATGGATCATTTAAGGTCTCACAAAAGGGTGATGGATTGAACAAAAAAAAGAAGCCCATTATTGGGCTTCATGGAGTTAATTAGTGAACACTAGACCCTAGTGTAGGGTCTACTACCTACACTCCCATGCAAAATGGTACCGTTTTACCCTTCCTCCCACTAACTCCTCACTTCTCATATACTATCCACTTGCAAGTTGCTACAGTAACCATCTATACCCCACACACTACATTATTAAAAAAAAAAATTGAACCACCATTCAAATTCTCTCTCTTCATTATTTTCATTTTATTTCCCCATTTTCTCTCTCATCAAAATCTTCAATATTTGCAAATAAATTTCAGTAAAAAGTTATAATTCTCTATAATAGTCAAGCATAATGTCTAATACTACGTATATGAGACGAATTTACACAATCGCTGGAAAAAATACCAAAGCAAAGTCGAAAATCAAATTGTAAGTGTTTTTGTTGATTTTTGAAATGAAAACACAAGTATAATGTCCTAGTTTTTTTTACTGGTTTTTGTTGCAATTGTGTTTTCATGAAAATAAAAGAAACAGCCAACTTGAAAATGTATCAACGTAAGTATGAATATATAATTTTACTTATTTTTGTAAAAAGAAAAATTGGGAAAAAAAGTAAATTTGTGGTGTTAGTTTATAAAATTGTTGGACTCAAAAAATTAAAAAAAAGAGTTTAATTGTCGCAAATTTCTGGATGATTTAATCTATTTCGTATGAGTATAGATTTGTAAATTTAGTTTGTAGTGGAAAGTTCTATTTTTTATGAATGTTCATTTTCAATTTGGTAAATGTTCATTTATATATTAGTACGATGTTATCACATGTTAATAGATTATTAATATAATTAATGTTCATTTATATATTAGCACATGATCATTCACATATTAATGTTCGTTCTTTTATATTTTGAAGTGGAAAATTCTTTGATAAATGTTCATTTTTAATTGGTAAATGTTCAATCACATAATATTATATGACCTAATACATATTAAGATACATTTATTAGAATTTTGATATATGATAAACATATTTTTGTATCTTTTTCAAATATTTGCTACAGATTTAATAAGGAATTTCAATTGGAGTGTGTGATTTCTTGTACTTCTCATGGAAGCGATTCTTACAATTACAATTGAGTTATATGATCGAGTTTGTGGTGTGCTCTTAAATTATTAAAATGTTCTAGATTTTGAAATGTAAATTGTAAATAATAGATATTCATTTCAGTTTTGAATTTTAATATTTGTCTTTTCTCATATGGATATATGATCAATCACATGCATATTGATAGTTTCAAAAGTTTATTCACGTATATATATATTTCATGTTAGCTAATTAATATCTTTAATTTCATGGTCATTTGCAATATAATATATGTTCATTTATATAATAATAGATGATTATTTCTATATTGAATTACTTTAATCAGTATCATGTCGATTGTTGCATCATACTCATTCGTGTTCATGTTACACATGAAAATTGGTTCATTTCAACACTAATTCTTGTTTAAATCCAATAGTTTATATATTTTATTATTAGGTAAGAAATAAATCATGGATATAATGAGTTAGACCACACAATAACAAGAAAAAAATTGAAGACAACAAAAAGAGGAAATCAAGAAGGCATGGTGTCGCCAAACAACATGAATCAGTATCATCCATGAGCTTGAATTTTTCGAATTTGGATCAAGAAGCTTGTCGTGTTTGATATTATGTGTGGAGTTGTATTGTATATTTTGATATTCAATATATATTTCAATTTTTGATGATATACAAATTCACTTAGCTTAGATTTTATTAAGAAGAAACAATCCTTTTCTTTTTTTTTCTTGAACCCTACATACTACAACCAAATCCTTCAAAAATAAATATCTAGTGATCTAGCTAGTGCCTATTATATATATATACAATGGTCATACCAAAGAAGAAATTTGTTCATTAACAAAAAACTAAATGTTCAAAATAACTTAAAGTTGTGATTGAGCATTGCCATTTTAAAACAATTGTCAATTATAAATCTTCAGCTAATTGGAAAAGAAATCACAATTAAGCTCCCATCATCCTTAAACAAATTTTATGTGATATTTTGTTCATTAATAAACAGCAATTTGTTCATTTTTTTTGATACTTGTTCATTTTTCATATAGATAAATGTTTGTTCATAAATAGTAACACATATGTTCAAGGATTAATAATTCCTAAAAAAAAAATACTTTTCAAGCATTAATGAAACATTTTTATAACCCTCATTAGAACAAACAAATCTTTTCATCTGTATTGAATAATCTATTCGCCTCTTACTCTTCCCAACTCTAATTCCAAATCATTTTATAATTAAATACATATTAATTATACATTTCATAAGATTTTGCATCAAATTTAAACTATTTTTCCACTAATTCAGACTGACTTCCTTCTTCAAAAGCAATATCATTCATTTTTCCCACTAAATAAAATACAAATGAAACAATGTTATAAACTTATAAATGAACAAAAACAGTAACAAAAATGTTCAATTACAATAATACATTTGATCATAAACAAGTTTAAAAATGATCAATCATGAATACCTAGAACGAATGTTTAATAACAAAACTTCACATAATCAAAATTTAAAATTTTAACATATAATATTATCAAAAACAAAACTGTATGCACAAATGATCATTTCTCACTTTAAAAATGAACAAAATCAATTAATATATCACTAACAGATGTGCATATGATAAAACATAAATGATTATTTAGCATTGTAGATTTGATCACAAAAACAACAAATAATAAAATAAATTAAAAGTATCAACGAGAAAAAAAATCTACGCATTTCTCTAACACAAGTTGAAAAAAACAACAGCCAAAGAATGTTCATCATAATAAGCCATAACAACAATAAAATTTATGATCTCTCAAAAGGTAATTTTAATTAACCATTAGCGAACACGTAAGCTAGTTAACATATTATAATCACGAAATTAAAACTGCAAATATAAATCGAATAACAAAATGAAGATAAAAAATTAAAATATAAAAGAGCATAACACAAAAACAAAAACAGAGAATTGATAAACAAAAATAACCAAATTAAGATCCTAATAACTCACATTTATGAACAAAGGAGTCTACAAATCCAATACCATATGAAAACTTCACAATCACGATCGAAATCCGCAATCGAAAAATTATCCATTAATGAACAACGCAAAGTATCAAAATCAGAAGAAAAATTTAGTTAAAAAATTAGATGAAGTTAGATGAATAATAGTGAAAGACAACCACAAGAGAGAGAATATAGTTAGTAAAATCAAATGAAGATTAATTGAAGAGAGAGAAAAATGTAGGAGAGAGAATATATGTAGTAAAATCATATACATAGCTTTAATGATATGAAGAGAAAGCTAATTAAAAAAAGAAAAAAAGTAATACTCTGTAAAAATATAGAAAAGAAAAGGAAAAAAAAAAAGAAGATAATGGAACAAATAAGCTTACCATCAAAATAATACTGGAACAGCGATAAAACGACGTAGCTTCGAGGGGTGTAGGTAGAAGACCCTACACCGTGGTTTAGGGTAAAATTTGTATCATGGAGTGGCCGACCATATGGGATTAAAGGGAGAGTATTATGGGCTTGGTTTGGACTATAATTATACATATGATGTATAAATAGAGACCTTGCCTAGGGTTTGACATAACTCACTTGAGCACTCAATTAAGAATAGACTTGCTAGCAACCAAACCCTACTCTCATGCACATACTCTCTCCTCTTCCCTCATGTCCGCACACGCCAGTGATGCGTGTGGTGCACAGTGATGGTCGTGGTTATTCGTGGCTCGGTTTTCTCCTCCCCTCTCTGTAGAAGGTGGTTTGAAGTGTTCATACACAACTACCTAGCAGTAGTGGAGGTTCAATCCTATCCCGTGGACTGAGTAGAGGAGCAACACTTGGGGCTCTATTACCTCCTTAATTGACAGTCAATCGCTTGTGGAAATCACACGTCAAAGCTCAAAGATATGTATTATGTGATTCTTTATGTTTTATGCTTGTAGATCCTGTTTAGGTGCAAACGAATATGATTCGTGAAATTCTGCATTATAGTACCTAAAACCCTACAGTGGTATCAGTTAGCCTCTTGCATTTACGCATATTGATCCTAATCTTTGATGTTCACAAATTTTAATTCAATTAAGAGAGGAATTTAAATATGAATTCAAAAACATAATTTAAATAGTGATTTTAATTGCTCAAATTTTCCTAACCCTAGCCGTTTTGTTCCTTACCGAGTAGAACCCTAATGTTTGAAAATTTTGGTTCAATTTGATATGTAATTTAATTTAATCAAATTAATTATACATTAAATTAGTTCTTATACAATTAATTAATTCATGTAAAAATGTTTTATGTGCATGGTTAATTTAAATTATTAAGTGCCTTGATTAATTAAAATGTTGCAATATGATTGCAAAATTCAAGATGAGATCTTGTTTTATTTTTAATCTAATCAATTAATTAGGCATAAAATCGTTTTATGTTTAATTATACTCTAAGAATTTTAATTAATTAAATAAAGGTTGTTTTAATTAATTATCTCAAAAAAAAGGATTTTGAGGGAAGGTCGCCGCGGCTGGGTGGAAGAACCACCAATAGGTGGACCACAGCGGCGACCCTACAGGTCGAAGGGAGGCGAGCACAAGGGTGGGCGGTAGAAGGCGGCAGCAGCAAAGTGCAATTGTTGCACTGCCACCTGCTATAGCCAGCGTTCTGCTGGTGACTGGGCTTCGGCCTAGCTGCTGTAGCAGCTCTTAGGCGATGGCAGGGATTACAGGCAAGGGTAAAAGCAGCACTGGCGGTCTGAGCCCACTGAATAGCTGACCGGAAATGTTCCGGTCAGGCTTTTGGTGTGTCGTGGCTGGGGTTTGTTCCTGGCTGTAGTTGCGGGCTTGCGGGTGCTGGCTGCTTCGTTAGTTGGGGTTATTCCCTGGCTGACGTGGCAGCAAGTTTTAATATAAAAAAATAATTAATAAAAAAAAAATTGTTTTATTAAAATTATTTATTTTATTTTAATTTTGGATAAAATATGATTTTATCTAAGATAATTTTAAAAGTTAAAAGATAATTTTTAATTATATGATAATTTCAAATTTTAAAATGTGTTTTAATCTTTGAAATATTTAAGGATAATTGAGCAATATTCCAATAATGTTGATTGAATTGGTAATGTCAGTATCTTCATATCTAGTTAGTAATTGATTTAAAATTGTGATTGGCTAGTAGTTAGGATAGAATTTCCTAATTTTGTTAGAACAATCTTTGAGGATAAATATGATTTATCTTTTAAGATTAAAATAAGATTTGATTCTATCTTATGGTTAATTTAAAATATATGATATTTTATTGATGGTCATGAATAATATATGACATTATCTAATTGCAATAATTAAAATATGAGATATTTAGGTGTCGTGTTTCCTTAATTATGAACATTCAATGTTGTAGTTTTGGAAAGCATGATGAGTGATTTATTATTCAATTTTATAATATGATATTATGTTGCTATATAATGACTAGTATGGCCCAATAGATTACTAAATACGATCTGCGCATTATGATGTATTTTTGTAATCTAAGTACGGTCTACGAACCGATAAAGTATTTTTGTAATTTTATTTTATTTTATTTAAGTAGTAAATAGAATAGAGTAGAATTACTGGTTGCAGTTAATCCAAGAAGCCTATAAAGTGAAGGTCCAAAGGAGCGAGGTGGATAAGATCCATGAAAGTTCAAGTGGGAGCATTTACTTTATTAGTTTCCTTAGGATTAGAGGCCATGCTATGTCTTATTTATGGATTCAGTATATTATGCATGTTAGATTTTATTGATGTTTTGTGATGATGTGCTAGAGTTCACTAAATAATCACAACATAATGAATCTAGGTCCCCGTAATATTGAGGTTGCTTTTCCAATTAAAAATCCAATAAACCTTTGATATTTATGATAGGTCATGCCAAAGTTGGGTGTCATTTTATATCTTGGGAGAGTTGGGGTAAATCAAGTTTTACAATTTTAATTAGTTATGCTCAACAAGGTTACCTATAGAGTTTAGAACCTTGAAGCAAAGGGTAATAATTAAACATGTGATGGTTAATTATTCAACCAAGAGTTGCAGTCAGTAAAGAGTTTGCTCATCTTCAAAATGTATTGGTTGATGCTAGGGCCAAATTCTAGTCAATTATTTCACAAATAAAGGGTCTTGGAATCACTTAATTCAAATAGGGATCATTTAAATTGAATGAAGTGTTTTAAAGTTACCTATTTAAATCGTTTATGGTACTTTAAATTTAATTAAACATAATTGAATTATGCGTTTATTAATAATTAATATTTCGTTCTAATTTTACTTTAATATATAATCTCCTTGATTGAAAATAAGGTTGAGAAACGTTCTTAAAAGTTTAAAAGATAATCCATAAACCTATATTCCAATTTTGCTAAGATGGTTCTAAATGGCAAGTTTTAGAAACCCATGTCATATGTCTAACGTTGGTTTACTTTAACTCAAAATGTTTGAATAAAATACCAACATCATCTTCATTTTGAAAAGTGTTTCAAAGGTTAGAATGAGATGGGAGGTGCAAATCTTGTAAAAGACAAGTATAGAAGTCAAATAAAATCTCTTATTTTCAATAAAGAAAGTGATTGGACGTATTTATGATCAAAAGTTGATCAAATGACATTATTCTTCATCCATTTCATATAGAGTTTAATATTTGATTAAACTCAAATATGAATAATGACTGAATAGACCTAGCAAAATCATGAAAAGTGTTTAAAGAAGTAAAGCGAAGTATCATTTTGAACCTAAGATAAATGTTCTAATTAAGTAGCTCTAAGGAAACGATTTAAGAATATATGAGGAATGCATTAAGAAGTTATAGGCCAATAATGCAAACAAGTTGCTACTTTTCAAACCTAGAACTACTTGCATGCTAAGAGTTGTTATGAACAACAAATGTTTCCAATTAAATCGACCAATTCCAATTGATTAGAAACAACCTCATAACAGTTGGAAGGTAAAAGAATAGAAATGTTCCAATTTAAGAAGTATATTATAGAAATTGATTTAGCATATTACTACTTCTTGGATATGTAATGTCATGTTTAGTTCACTCTCATTGAGAATGTGGTTGAACTAAATGAAGAAGTATGGCTAAGGGAGAAATAAATCTATAAGTTTAGAAGCAAATGTTGCTACTTCACAAGTAGAATCTACAAGTCTAGAAGCAAAAGTTGCAACTTTACAAGTAGAAGCTTACTTTTTCCACCTTACCTAGTAATTGTCTAGAATTAAATAAATGGTATTTATTCTTGCCATTATCGAAATACCATTCAATGTTAGTAATGACTAAGCATTGAAGATTCAAAAACATGGACTAAATGTTATTCTATGCTTTATTGAGTCACAATGTATTTTGAAAAGCTAAATAGGTTTAAAACTTCTATATGATAGAGATAATTAAACCATTTATATATATAAATTATTTCTAAAATGTCAATTAATCGAACGAAAAATGAACATTGCATGCGGAAGATCCAAAGGGATGGACTTTCAATATCATTAGATTATGAATCTATTGATATATGCAAACATCATTCTAATTTGAAGATTTTGACAAAATCATTGTTTAATGAAATGATGATATGAACTCAAGTTCTAATACTTATCGATGTAAGAAAACCTAAGGTTCACAAGCTAGAGACGAACAATAAAACTTCATTTATGATATTGCTTAATTGAAGATAAAGTGTGAAAATTATGAAAAGTTCAAAAAGTTCAGTATGAAGTTCAAAATCAACTTGACAAGATAATAAATACACTACAATATGATTGAAGTTGTGAAAGTTTGAGTCAAGACATTTACTTGGCAATATATTCACTTTATTACGGTATGATCGTAATAATGAGAATTTGAGCCAGGACCTTCATAAACATCTAAAAGTTGTGAAATCGTTTTACAACAAACTCCGATAGAAAACCTTATGAAGTGTTTATAAAGGAGCTATAAATCTATATAAGATATATTTTGATAATGGGTGAAAATACCCTATCTTCCAACCATTATTCAGGGGATGTACTTTTAAGATAAGCTATAAAACTAAATAGAATACATATGTCAAATCAAAATGTAGCAAAGGCTTCATATGTGATATGGATAAGAAAAGTTCTTATAAAGTCTTTCTACAAAGCAAGGAATAAAAGTTGTATTAAATTGTTTGATACACGTTCGTTTCCTATACAGAGCAAGGGATTCTACTACACAAATCATACTTAGCACAAAATGGTTGTTGCTTAAGTAGGTGCCCTTTATGGAAAACATGTCAATTCTAAAAGGTCAAGTGGGAGTAGTGTAAATCTCGAAAGAGTTCGAGAAAAGCAACAAACAAACATGGTTCAAACTATAGTTGGTTCACCCTATGCTAAATGTGCCTCTTCAAAAGGCAAGTGGGAGTATGTGAATCTCGAAAGAGTTCAAGATCCTTGAAAGAGTTCAAGAAAAGCTAATTCGAAATCTTGAAGAAATTTGAGAAATTATCGAATAAAAGCAACGATATGAGCATGATTCACCTCATGTTATAAATGACAACGCGTGGCCTCATTTAGTGTAATGGGAATAATAACCATGTGTCGAAGGTAGTACATTCCAAGTGCACATCTTCTATTGTCGTTTCTCATTACTAAACAAAGTTGTTGTATGAGTTTCAATTGTTGCATAATGCCAACAATGATGACTAGCTACGTAAAACTTAGCCAAAGAAATATGATTTCATAATGACTAAGAGTTATAAAATAATTATTTTTGAACATGATGATTATGCAAGTAATAAAGATGATTTGACAAGTTATAACTCCAAGTGGTTTAAAAACCATGGAAATCTTAAATAGATTCTATGTCTGTAACCAAGTGTATGACACTTGATTAATTTGCCTAATTGAGTGAGACCCATTATAAGCAAAATAGACAGGAAAGAAAAATGTTTTCTAAACAATGCAAAGACTTGTTAAAGGATTCAACTAATTCATAGTATGACTATGACTACTATGAAACCTTTACATTAGTCATGTTGTAAAGATCTATTAAAGATATTTTAGTGATTTCTACCTTATGAGATTCGGTAGATGGATTTCAAAGCGCTTTCTTGAAATTGTTCATGAGAGAAGATTTGTATATGATACAATCACAATAGTTTTGAAAATCTAATAATCCTAAGGATGTGTAAGAGGTCCATTTATGGATCAAAGAAAGCATCATGGAGTTAATGTTCTTAATTTTGTGATTTAATCAAAGTTGTTTGATGTTCTCATAAAATGAAGATGTTGTGTATACAAGATGTTTAGTGGGAGCTATAAAGTCTTCTTGGTCTAGTACAAAGAGCAATTATTCCATGCTTAGCTTGAAGGGTCAAGCGATGGCTAACGCATTTTGTATGAAAAAATAGGAAGAGAAAGATAAGTACATTTGGGATTCAAAATCTATAGAGATAGGTTTTGATGGATGTTTGAGCTTAGTTAAGAAGCTTATATTGATAAGAGTCTTATGAGGTTCAACATTATATTGAAAAGTTTCAATCCCATGTAACGTGGCACATTGCTTAAAGATTTAATGCTTTGAGAAAAGTTGATGAAATTAAGGTTTTGAGTGATGCTCCTTATGCATTTTCACTAGTAGAAAAACAGCAAAGGGCACTGGTTCAAACCCGGCCTAAGGCACCGGTTTGAACCGGTTACAATGTGGGGGGTTCCAATTACCCCCCTTTTTGCCACCGGTTCAAAACCGGTTTTGGCACCGGTTAACCAGTGCCTTTATTTATTTTGGCCACCGGTTCAAAACCGGTGCCATAAACTGGTTTTAGCACCGGTTAACCGGTGCCTTAAATATAGTCCCGTGCAATTTTTTTTTTGGTGGCAGCAGTTTTTGGCACCGGTCAACCGGTGCCTTTTCAATTATATATATATATATATATATATATTTTTTCCTTTTTTCTTACAATAATATTAAAAAAAAACACCTTGTTATTCCAGCAATAATAACCTGTAATTCCAGCAATAATATTAAATAAAATAATTAATAATATTATTATTATAATTACTAATAATAATAATATTATTAAATATTATAATAAGATAAAAATAATATTAAAAACAAGAATTCATATATGTATAGATATAAATATTCCCAAATGCAATACAATAAAAAAAAGGTGTTATATATATATACAAATGATAGTAAGTAAATAATGAATAATAATATATAGTTAAAAAGTTAACATAAATTTACAGTTAAAATGACATTTACATGTTGAAGGTGATAAAAGACGCCAACATATCACGAACTTCATTAAGTTCCTTGATTGTCAACGGACCATCCTTTTGTACCTTGCAAAACTTGAAGTACAAAAAAATTATGTTAGAATTAATTAATTAGGCTAAACAATATGTATTTTATCAAATATGACCTATATGACTTCTATTTATCCCATTTCCTACATTTCTTATCAAATGAACTATTTCTTTCTCAAAACATGTCAATGTCACCTAGTTTTATGTGTCTAAGCCCTAAAATTGAATCAAAAGAGCATTTTATTAAGGTTTAAGACGCTTTTTACTCAAAATGGCCCAAATATGGCCTATATGACTTTACTTTGCCCATTTCCTACATTTCTTATCAAATGAACTTTATTTATCTCACAACATGTCAATATTATCTAGTTATAGGTGTATAAGGAATGAAGTCTCATCAAAAGAGCATATTAACATAAAATGGCCCAAATATGGCCCATATGACTTCTATTCAGCCCACTTTCTACCTTTCTTATCAAATGACCTATTTATTTCTCATAACATGTCAATGTTGGGTAATATTAGGTGTCTAAGGCTAAAAATCACATCAAAATAGCATTTCATTAAGTTTTACAACGCATTTTACTCAAAATGGCCCAAATATGGCCTATATGACTTTTATTTAGCCCATTTCCTACATTTCTTATCAAATGAACTATTTCTTTCTCAAAACATGTCAATGTCACCTAGTTTTATGTGTCTAAGCCCTAAAATTGAATCAAAAGAGCATTTTATTAAGGTTTAAGACGCTTTTTACTCAAAATGGCCCAAATATGGCCTATATGACTTTACTTTGCCCATTTCCTACATTTCTTATCAAATGAACTTTATTATCTCACAACATGTCAATATTATCTATTTACAGGTGTATAAGGAATGAAATCTCATCAAAAGAGCATATTAACACAAAATGACCCAAATATGGCCCATATGACTTCTATTCAGCCCATTTTCTACCTTTCTTATCAAATGACCTATTTATTTCTCATAACATGTCAATGTTGGGTAATATTAGGTGTCCAAGGCTAGAAATCACATCAAAATAGCATTTCATTAAGTTTTACAACGCATTTTACTCAAAATGGCCCAAATATGGCCTATATGACTTCTATTTAGGCCATTTCCTACATTTCTTATCAAATGAACTATTTCTTTCTCATAACATATCAATGTCACCTAGTTTTATGTGTCTAAGCCCTAAAATTGAATCAAAAGAGAATTTTATTAAGGTTTAAGATGCTTTTTACTCAAAATGGCCCAAATATGGCCTATATGACTTTACTTTGCCCATTTCCTACATTTCTTATCAAATGAACTTTATTTATCTCATAACAGTATAAGGAATGAAATCACATCAAAAGAGCATATTAACACAAAATGGCCCAAATATGGCCCATATGACTTCTATTCAGCCCATTTTCTACCTTTCTTATCAAATGACCTACTTTATTCTCATAACATGTCAATGTTGGGTAATATTAGGTGTCTAAGGCTAGAAATCACATCAAAATAGCATTTCATTAAGTTTTAGGACTTACCTCATCAAGCTGTTGACTGTCCGTACAATGAGTCACTATGTCAAGCATGAATCTCATCACATACAAAGCACAATCAAGTCCATTTTCTTGTTGTGCGCACTAGCATATGACGAACAAATCACATTAGTGAAACATGCAAAGGAAATTAGCAAATATTTATTAACATAGATTTTGAAGATAATCACAATATCATGTAAATTACCAACGGTGATTTCCATGTTGGACCCTGAGGAGCACGACAATGTAGCTTCTTCATAACTCTGTAGTAAATAAAGTACATTCAACTTTGATTAGTCATTTGACTACTAAATTAGTTATTATTATCAATAATCATCACTAGGTAGCTATATATATTTACTTTTGCAATATAGACTTCACTAGCCACTTCTCCGATGATCGAGCTGAATTAAGGTGATAAATTGTGTTATTGGAATTACAAATAAACATGAGGCTCCAATGCTCCCTAGATAAGTTCACAATAGACAAGCAAATTGATATTTAGGAGTCAACATAAAATGAGGACAAATCGATTGAATTTGACATGGTTAGACTTACTCTCTATAACATGGGGCGAATATGAACTTGTCTCCCGCACCCACTAATTCCCTGATACTCTGTTCAACATAGTACAACACGTCACGGGGGTTGCCTATGATTCTAGTAGTGGATAACTGCTCGGGGCATAACCACCCAACTTTACAAGGAGAATCAGTTTCAGTTAAGTGCTCCTGTAGTGCTCTACGTGCATGAACATTGAATAATTAATCAAATGAAGGATAATCACCAAAAATTTGAATAACTTGAAAAAAGTGTAGATTATGTGGGCATTGAAGTACCTCATGATTGTTTGAATGAGGGAAATGTTAAGCTTTGCACCACGTAGAAATTCCTTCACATCTTCTTTGCTGATCCATGCAACTGCATCCTCATCATAGTGGAACATTGCCTTAGGAAGTGCAACTTCCATGGGATCGACCAAATGACAAGCACGGTTGTGAAGAAAGGTCATGTCAGCAGAGAGCGATTGAAGAACAATGTCTTCAACAAGTGGAGTAGGTTGCATGGGTGAACCTTTCGAAGAGCGCAACTTCGACGCTTGTTCACTATTAGACCGTTGTTCACTTAGCTTCTTGTTAGGTTGATCAATGCTTTTAGGCTTCTCCACCCTCTTTCTCTTTGAAGTTTTTCTTCCATGCGAAATCTAATATAGTTTGAGAAAGAATAAGTTTATAAGTTGAGAAATGAAGAAAATAGGCATATTATAAGTTATTTTGGCTTAAAATGGTTTTATTTTGATGAAATGGACCGATGAACTTAGAAATGATCTTCTTTTAAGTAATTTCAACTAACAATCACTTATAAATATGTAATTATGAGATGGTTTGAGAAAGAATAAGTTTATAAGTTGAGAAATGAAGAAAATAGGCAAGTGAGAAGCCATTTTGCCCAAAATGGCTTTATTTTGATGAAATGGAGCCAAAAACATAGAAATTAGCTTCTTTATGTCATTTCAACTCACATTAACTTATAAATATGTAATTATGAGATGGTTTGAGAAAGAATAAGTTCATAAGTTGAGAAATGAAGAAAATAGGCATGTAAGAAGCCATTTCGGCTCAAAATGGCTTTATTTTGATGAAATGGACCCAAAAACTTAGAACTTAGCTTCTTTTATGTCATTTCAAGTCACAATCACTTATAAATATGTAGTTATGAGATGGTTTTAGAAATAATAAGTTTATAAATTGAGAAATGAAGAAAATAGGCATGTTAGAAGCCAATTTGGCTTAAAATGGCTTTATTTTGATGAAATGGACCCAAAAACTTACAAATTAGCTTCTTTTATGTCATTTTAAGTCACAATCAAGGATATATATGTAATTTTGAGATGGTTTGAGAAAGAATAAGTTTATAAGTTGAGAATTGAAGAAAATAGGCAAGTTAGAAGTCATTTTGCCTCAAAATGGCTTTATTTTGATGTAGTGGAGCAAAAAACTTAGAAATTAGCTTCTTTTATGTCATTTCAAGTCACATTCACTTATAAATATGTAATTATGATATGGTTTGAGAAAGAATAAGTTCATAAGTTGAGAAATGAAGAAAATAGGCAAGTGAGAAGCCATTTTGGCTCAAAATGGCTTTAGTTTGATGAAATGGACCCATAAACATAGAACTTAGCTTCTTTTATGTTATTGCAAGTCACAATCACTTATAAATATGTAATTATGATATAAATTCAACGACCGAGTGAGTTAAGAAAAAAAAATGGCTCAAAATATTAAAAAAAAAGTGCACCTTCCGCCGAGGCCGGAACAGCCGAGGGAGCCGCCGCCGCTGCCGAAACAGCCCATGCAGCCGCCGCCGAGGCCACAGCAGCCCCGGCAGCCACTAGCCGAGGCTGCAGCAGCCCAGACAAGCGGTGACGAGGCTGCAGCAGCCCGGGCAGCCGCCTGCCAAGGCTGCAGCAGCCCAGGCAGCGTGCTGGCGAGGCTGCAGCAGCCCCGACAGCCTGCTGCCTGGCCTGCAGCGGCTGCCTGGGGTGCAGCAGCCCAAGCAGCCAGCTGCTTCCGAGGCCGGAGCAGCCTGGGCAGCGGCTGCCGAGGCTGGAGCAGCCCGGGCAGCCGCTCCGGAGGCCAGAGCAGCGCAGGAAGCACCAGCCGAGGCCGCCGCTGCCTCGGCATCGGAGATGGGGGCCGGTGAGTCATGCTATTTCAGCGGTTTTATTTTCAGCGGTGCAGTTAGAGAGTGCCTAATGGTTATTTAACACTAAAAAAATGAAAATAAATAAATTACCTCGTTAATCAACCTCACCCACGCACGTGGCCAATCAACGAAGCTACCTATAGCTTGCCAAAGCTTTGTTATCTCAACCTCCTCTATCGGTACGGGTAGTGGGATGTCTTCGAATCCCTCAACCACCGAAGTGATCCCAACCGAGTAATGATATGGCCCCACCGTAGCACCGGTCGTCGCTTGCGCACTACCATACGCCACGAAACTCAATTGCACACTATTTGCATGCTCCGGGGGTAGAAGTGCACACCGGGTGTCTTCTTGCACCTTTACAAAAAAAATTTATCTAAATAGGTCTTTTACTACACCATTGATAATATAACGAAATTCATTAAGGCAGAGGGTTACAAATCACCTGTAAATCTGGATATTCATGTGGTGTTGGATTATCAATCTCCCTCGAGTCCGCATGTGTAGGAGTAGGAACGTGCAACAGTTCATCAATCATGCCACCTCAGATCTCAATTAACTCAGTATTTTAAAACTTTTAATAATCCGATTGAAATTACCTCAGGTAGCACATCTTCTCCATGTATCTCATCTCCTCCATGTCTATCACCTTCTCCTTGTCCTTTTGGTTGAGAACATGAGTTGACCGGTGTAGTTGCGAGGAACGGCAAAGTCGGTAAGTTCATTTGCTTCGCCCAAGCATTGAATTCACCTACTAACTCGTTGCGTATTTGTTCCTTATGATGCCATCTTGGCATCCAACTCCCCCGGTGAGTTAACAGTGGCTCGAGATCTACCCGATTTCGTGTATTCTGAACCCATCACCTTTTGCCATCCTAGCAATGACCCTCCCGAACCTAATACTCGTCATGGATGGTATGGCCTTTCCAAAGCCATGATGAAAGGGTCATTCTCCACACTTGGGACCAATTTTCCCTCCACCAGTTCTTGAGTGTGCTCAAGCTGTAGCAAAAGAAAAAAGGATGTCAGTAATACAGTTAATGGTTTGTATAGTGATTTTGATGCAAAAGCAACTTAAAATTCAACAGTTCATAGGTAACTTACAAGTTTATCTGCCATTTTTTTGGTTTCCGGACCCTTGATGACCCATTTTCCGGTTTCCTTATCAAACGTATGGAGAGAACAAAAGAAATCACCAGCACGACTCACCAAAGTAGTGACCGTGGAACTAGAGGGTTCCTTCGATGCCACTAGAAGCGATTTAGGGTATAAACCCTTTTTGATCCACTCAGGTCTCTTTTCAGCAAATGTCTTAGCCCCCATACGATGGGTGTACTCCTTCAATGCATTTTTTTTATTTTGCTTTCGAAGTTCCTACATAAAAACAAATGTTAGTATCAGTACTACAAAAAGAGTAAAGCTATTATTCAATTGAGATTAGATTTACACAAACTTACAATGGCTTTCTTTTGAGTCTTCTGAATAACGAACTCTTCCGAGTCTTCTTTTGACACGGTCGACCATTTTTGCCACGGGAGAAGGTCATCCTCAACAACTTTCTTCTTATTTGATTTCTTCTTCTTGTAGATCCATCCATTAGTCAAGGTGGTCTTAAAGCCTCTGAATCTTTCCGCTAATAAATATTCAAACACCCTTCTCTTCTCGGCATCATTAGGAATAGAAAACAGCCTCTGCAAGCACAAATACAAACCGATTATTAGTTTCTATTTACTAACAACCATAAGGTGAAGGTTTCTTAAATTGTCTAAATGTGCCAAAAACACACTTACCCTTGTATCATCCCAAAAGGTTTGAATCAAACCCGGAGGTACTTGCCACATTACAAGTGTAATGGGGATTTTCCGCTCACACATGTTAACATGATTAGCATATTGTCGACGCCATTTGCCCCCGGGTTGGTCGTTGTTGTCATACTCCAAGACCATGGGACCGTCCGGTTTCTTAAAAGTTCTCGTCGGACCCCCTCCCTTTCTTTGAGCCGATGCCTTTACCCCCCCTCCACCACCTGTGTTGTTTTGATCTTGTCCTTCGCCATGAGTTTCAAGAGTCGGGTTCTCACCAACAATCTCACATGCTGTATTTGCAATAGGCGGTGCACGTTCATCTGAAATTTCAAATTCTTCAAGCCTACGCTCAAACTCATCTTGAGCCTGATCCTCTGGCTCACCCAAGTCAACCTCCTTGTTCACATCATAAGGCTCATCCTCGTCCTCATCCCCATACTCGTCATCATAGTCATCATCCTCAATGTCCTCTACACAATCAGGGTCATGATCGTCCTCCATGAGATATAAGCACCTGTCAAAACAAACATAAAACAATGTTAGTGTATAGTAAAGTATTAGTGAAAATGAGTACACTTAGGCAATTTCAAACTACAAACATGTTAAATATAATGAATATGAGTTGTTAGAATGATTAAATGTTAGTTCATACACAAAACAAAGGACTTGGGTTAACTAGAAGCTCATTTAAGCCATTTTCACCTACTTATGGTCCTATAACCTTGTATATGCATGATAATGAGTACACTTAGGCAATTTCAAACTACAAACATGTTAAATATAATGAATATGAGTTGTTAGAATGATTAAATGTTAGTTCATACACAAAACAAAGGACTTGGGTTAACTAGAAGCTCATTTAAGCCATTTTCACCTACTTATGGTCCTATAACCTTGTATATGCATAATAATGAGTAAACTTAGGCAATTTCTTCCTACAAACATGTTGTGATCATTACTAACTTTTAATCATACTACCTCAATCTGAAATTCCTTCGTTGTGGTCTGATCGCATATAACCTGCTTCGTTGTCTATGTCATTTAGTACAACAGGTCTAGGAACAGTGAAAGGTGCAGAATCATCAAACGCATCATATTCTTCCTCATCCTCAACATCTCCGATGCTTAGGATTCTTCTTTTGCCAGCTAGCACTATAGACCATTTTGAATCGACTGGGTCAGTTACGTAGAACACTTGCTTAGCTTGAGATGCAAGGATAAATGGTTTTGCACTATCATTCGAGTGGCCAAGATCTACAAGAGTAAAGTCCTCATATTTGACATTACGCCTGATATTATCAACCCACTTACACTTGGAAAGAGCAACCGTGAAGTTATAATAATCAAGCTCCCATATTTCTTGAATTCGACCATAGTATGACAACTCTGCATCGAAAGGTGATTTATCCTTAGCACTTGCAAACTCCCTTGACGATGCCACAGGCATTACACCACTGTTTTGGGTGGAGGAAGATTTCAAATCATGACCCTCGGTCCAAAAAGTGTACCCATTGATGTCATATCCCTCAAATGAACGAATATCACCCCTAGGACTGTACGCAAGCCACCGTACTGTATCGGTCACATTAGTATCATCCAATTGACTCATTACTCGATCACAAAACCAATTAACAAACCTCTTATTATGCAACTGCATAAGTGCCCTTTCACCTTTCGATGGAAATTCGTCACGCAAACTAGCCATGTGCTCGTCTAAATATGGGTGCACATCTGAAACATGGTGCAACACATAAAGGTGTGCTTGTAAGAACTGATCTTGGTCAGGTGACATTCGTTTCGACCCAATTGTGCCATGACCATCAAGTCTACCTTCATGTCGAGAAGTAGGAAGACCAATAGGTTGAGCAAGGGCTATGTAGTCCGCCACAAAGTTACCTATCTCCTCACCCACGGTCCCTTGCATCATACTTCCTTTAGGATGAGCCCGGTTCCGTACTTTATCTTGTAATGTACCCATGTGTCTTTCAAAAGGGTAGCACCACCTCATGAACATTGGACCGCATAACTTAATCTCACGCACCAAATGAAGAATCAGATGAACCATTATGTCAAAAAATGAGGGTGGGAAATACATCTCAAATTTGCACAAAGTCACAACCACATCTGCTTGCAAAGCATCTAGTGTGCAAGGATCAAGCACTTTGCTACATATTGTATTGAAAAACGAACAAAGGCTTGTAATCGCTTCCCTCACGTGCTTTGGTAGAATACCACGAATTGCAATCGGAAGGAATACTTGCATCATAATATGACAATCATGGGATTTTATACTTGTCAGCTTCAATTCTCTATTCAAGGTTACAAATCTTTTCATGTTAGATGAGTACCCTGATGGAACCTTAATGCCGTACAGACATGCACAAAACATACGTTTCTCTACCCTTGACAATGTATAGCAAGCCGAGGGTAAATAATTCTTTTCATCCTTCCCTTTACCCTCAACTTTCTTCTTTGACGCATCTGTGGCCTTTCCCTTTCCCTTTCCCTTGCTCTCCTCCTTCCCTTTTTTCAAAACATTTTCATCTTCTTTTCTCGGTTCCTTCCCCTTTCTAACCTTTTCCTGAGGCCACAATTCTGGACGAATCCCCATCTCTTTCAAATCTAACCGTGCACCCTTTCCGTCCTTTGTTT
This sequence comes from Chenopodium album, assembly GCF_948465745.1. NCBI lineage: Eukaryota > Viridiplantae > Streptophyta > Magnoliopsida > Caryophyllales > Amaranthaceae > Chenopodium > Chenopodium album. The sequence goes on along the minus strand of NC_137843.1, from coordinate 22,417,096 downwards.
TGCCTTGGATATTCATAAGCGTTCCCAAAAGAGCATCACACACATTCTTCTCTATATGCATCACATCAAGACAGTGCCTAACGTCATGTTCTCTCCAGTATGGAAGCTTCCAAAAGATTGATTCTTTCTTAAACAGAGCAGCTGAGACCACAGTTTTTTCTAATTTTCCAAACACTGTTCGTATCCCTTTCACCCAAGCACAAATCTCAGCACCATTCAATGGTCTAGGCGCAGTATCCTCTTCCACTGTTCCATCGAAAGCCTTTTTTTGCCTACGGTACGGGTGATCACGCCTAAGGAACCTTCGAGTCCGCAAGTAGACATCTTTGCGAGAATGAGTAAGGTATATGCTTGATGTGTCATCAATACATATAGGGCATGCTTTTTTCCCTTTGACCTTGTACCCACACAAGTTGCCATATGCAGGGAAGTCATTCATGGTCCACATAAGGGCTGCACGCAATGTGAACATCTCGTTCTGATGAGCATTGAAAACGGAAACCCCTTCATCCCACATCTTTCTCAAGTCGTCAATAAGCGGCGAAAGGTAAACATCTATGTCGTTTCCAGGTTGCCTAGGTCCCGTTATTAGCAATGAAAGCATTACATACTTATGTTTCATGCACACCAAGGAGGCAAATTATAAATCACTAAAAGTACCGGCCATTTGCTGTGTTGGGTACTAAGAGTGCCAAATGGATTCATCCCGTCCGTGCACAAGCCAAGCCTTAAATTTCTGACTTCATCACCAAATTTCTCAAACTTCAAATCAATGTTCTTCCACTGTGGAGAGCCAGCTGGATGCTTCAGCATTCTGTTTTTCTTTCTTCCCTCTGCATGCCACCTCAAGTTTTTAACGTCTTTTGGTATTGAGAATAGACGCTTAAACCTTGGAATAATGGGAAGATACCACAACACCTTAGCAGGAGGTCCCTCCGAACCAGGATTGCAACTCATGCGCTTGTAGCGCGATAGCTTGCATCGTGGACACTCCTGCAATTGTTCATACTTATTTCGATACAGAATACAATAATTAGGACATGCATGTATCTTCATATACTCCAAACCAAAGGGACACATGAGCTTCTTTGCGTAATAGTAAGACTTAGGAATTTCATTCCCATCAGGCAACATATCACTTAATGCGGTCAACAAAGAAGTAAAACTAATGTCCGTCCACCCATGCTTCGACTTAATGTTGAAAAGTGTTAGCACGACCGATAGTTTGGAGTATTTTTTGCACCCAGGATACAAAGGCTTTTTGGAAGCCTCCGATAATAACTCAAACACTCCACCTTCAACACCATGCAACATCTTATCCACGTGTTCATCCTCGACCTCATCCGCCTGATCATCATCGGCTCCATCCTCACCATTATCAACAATATAGTCATTATTCTCGTATTCCTCGTCCACATGAATCTCACTGCTTCTAACACGCACAACAATCCGATGAAGATCCCCACTGTACTCTCCAGCTTCTCCGTGCCAAATCCTCACATGGTATTTATGCCTAAACCCACGACATAATACATGATCTCTAATGATTTCAACACTATCGACGACATTCACATTATTACAATCAACACAAGGACAATAAAGGCCTTTGTCACCCAGTTTGCGTTGATAAGCTAAAGCCCTCTCGCAAAACTCTTGAACCCTATTCCAAAATTCCAATGTATCACGTCTACCATACATCCAACCACGATCCTTCTCCATTTAGTAAATTATCTCTAAACATATATAGCAACATATAATGAATAATGTGTAATTGCTACATATTTTATGTAAATCAAATTCAAGTACAAAACGTGAATATACCATTCATATAGTGAAAAATGCATGTTTCCAAAGGGTCCTTATCACTCCAACCTAACCCATCCTTGAATGTCTACTCTCACTAGTGAATGTATGTCAACTTTCCAATTTTAAGGAAAATCCGACAGCATTTCCCCCTAGTTCTCCAAGTACACGATGTAGATAATTAATTACCCACATATGTACCCAGAAAACATGGTGAGGAAATGGTAAGCCAAGATGTTCCTTAAAATCAAAAAGAAAACATACATTCACCACCTAAGTGAGAGTACACATTCAAGAACAGTCCCAACCGGGGACTATTCAAAACTTTCTCCTAATGAGAAAGCCTTGAACGGGTATCTAGGCATATGATGATGCAAGTATTCTATATATTGTTGTATTTATTTGCAATTAAACAATACACAAGTTGCAATATCATGAATAAACTTTTATTAAATGGATAAATAGAAAGAAATATAGCTTAGTAAAGTTTATAAGTCATACCAATATAGCAAGTACAATGGATGTACACTTATGAACTACCCACTTGAGCTCAATATGTAGTCCTCAAGCTAAACTCATGCTTCAATTCACATATGAATCTATTAAAAAAAAACAAAAATTAGCAACGTCACTAATTCTCTAATATATTCACAATTCTCTAATGTATTCACAATTCTCTAATTTATTCACAACTAATTAAGTGGCAATATCACTATTTCTCTAATTTATGCACAATTCTCTAATTTAATCACAATTCTCTAAATTATTCACAATTCTCTAATGTAATCACAATTCTCTAATTTATTCACAATTCTCTAATTTAATCACAACTAATTAGTAGCAAGGTCACTAATTCTCTAATATATTCACAATTACCCATTAAAACAACCTAAAATTACACATTAAAACATACCAAAATTCAACTAATTAAGTAACATTTTTACTAATCTGTATTATATTCAAACTTACTCATTAAATCAACCTCAAAATAACCCATTAAAACATACAAAATTTTCAACTAAGGAACAAAGTAATGCAAAATTACTCTAATCTATAATATGTATTCAAAATTACTCTAAACATACAAAATTACTCTAAACATACAAAATTACTCTAATCTATAATATGTATTCAAAATTTCTAAATAAACAACCAATTTAAAAATTAAAAAAATTAGGGTAAAATTATATACATTCCTTGACATTAATTTGCTTAACAATAATTGTTCAAAATGCTATTGAAAATAATAGAATTACATATTTCAAAATAATTGTTCAATTTTTAACAAAAAAATAAAAACTTACCCTAAACTAGTTGGAGGTGGAAGAAGCTAAGGGGAGGAGAGATTGAGTACGACCCTCGGTGGTGGAGGTAGCAGCGGTGGTGCGCAATGGTGGATGCAGCGCGACGGTGGAGTGGTGGAGGCGGTGCGCGACGGTGGAGCTTCTGTTTTCGAACAATGCTGGTGGAGGCAACAGCTTTGAAAGAGAAAGAAAGGGAAAAGAGAAGGGCAGGGGAGAATTGAAAGAGAAAGGCAGTGGTTTTCGACACCCCTGGTGGCCGGTGAAGGTGGCGGCTGTGGTGGAGGGAAAAAGGGGGAGGGTTCGTTTCTCTGATGAAACAGTGAAGGAAGTCAGGGAATTGAAGCTAGGGAAATGAAAGAGAAAGAGAGGAAGGAGAAGTAAAGGCGCGTTTTTTTTAAAAGGCACCGGTTCATTTGGCACCGGTTCAAACCGGTGGCCTTTACATTTTTGCCACCGGTTCACACTGAACCGGTGCCAAATGTCTAGCCCGACTTAAAGCTGCTTCAATCTTAGCCTTTTTGCCACCGGTTTGCCTTGAACCGGTGGCAATATAGGGGTGCCCTTTGCTGTTTTTCTACTAGTGTTTGCAAAGGATGCATTATGCATGTCATGGACTATACTCGTCTATTTGATTCACGTGTTTTAAGAATAAGTGATGATAGATTTCAATCAAAATCTAATGAAATGCTGGAATACAGCTAGAAATTTCTAATTCCTAGTAGAAGGATGAGAGAAAGTACTTAGTGTATGGAGATGAATATCATTATTAAAATTTAGAAGTTGCAAGATTCATATTTATGAGAATGTCTCATGAATTATACTTACTAAACCCCTTCCATAACCAAGGTGTGAGAATCACACTAAGGTTCTTGGATTGAAGCAAGTTATGTAATTTAAGTTGTATATGTTTTGAGAAAACATATTACATAAGTAATACATCAACTTGCAGAATTATGTTTATCAATTGAAACAAAATTTCAATCTTATTTAATTATGGTTTTGACATTAAATAAAATGTCCAAAATAATTATAAATTAATGGGCTCATCAGGTTGATGACCTGATGAATGAAACCCCACAGGTGAACTAAGGGCTTGTTCACATTTACTTAATTTCAGTTCAGTTCAGCTCCAATCAGTTTAGTTCAGTTCAATTCAGCTCCAATCAGTTCAGTTCAGTTCAGCTCCTAATTTCCCTCTCTCATAAAATATTCATTTCAGCTCAGCTCAGTTCAGTTCAGCTCCAATCAGTTCAGTTCAATTCAGCTCAGTTCAGCTCCAATCAGTTCAGTTCAGTTCAGTTCAGCTCAGTTCAGTAAATGTTAACAGGCCCTAAATTCATACAGTTTTTGAGTTCCTAGTTTGAAATCATTAAATTGGACATAAATGATTTCAATGACTAGCATGTAAGATTGATTGGATAGCGTAGTTTCATGGGCTATAGAGGCATAGTGATGCTCGGTCAATCACTTGGATATGCATGAATGATGCATGATCAAACTATTGACCTATTATGAAGTTCAAGTATAGAGCTTTCGGATATATTAGTGGATTCCTTAGACATGATTGGAGCATATTGATTTCACTCAATGATTGATTTAACTGTGGAACATTCAAACGTCTTCCCGTAACTGGAGATTATAAAGAGTGTTTCCTAGTTACTTAAAGAGTTGAGTGGGAGTTTTGGTTTCCACAAGATTGGATTGAGTCTACCTATTTATTAGGAATGTGTCATGGCGCCTTGTAAAGGGAGAATTAAGAGAATGTGTGGCTGCGCTCAAATGTATTACTCAGTAATAATTTATTTTGTAATTCTAACTCAGATTTCAAGAAATGATTTGTAGTGTAATATGATTTCGACATGTGATGTAATCATATTATCAAATCGACATACATTGACTTAAGGAATTTGAATATTGCACACTTGTCTCAGACAAGTAGGAGATTGAAGGATTTATGTCTTCGTCAAGTGCAATTACTTGATATATAATGGATCAAATTAGGGAGATAATTAAGTTCGTTCTTTTGGGTTTTCGTTATCTGTTGCTAGACGTGATCAATGATATTTGGGCTAGTCAAATAGTCCAAATACCAATAGAATGGATCCTATAAGGTCACACAAAGGGTGATGGATTGAACAAAGAAAGAAGCCCATTATTGGGCTTCATGGAGTGGCCGGCCATATAGGATTAAAGGGAGAGTATTGTGGTCTTGGTTTGGACTATAATTATACATATGATGTATAAATAAAGACCTTGCCTAGGGTTTGACATAACACACTTAGCAGTTAATTAAGAATAGACTTGCTAGCAACCAAGCCCTACTCACATGCACATACTCTCTCCTCTTCCCTCACGTCCGCACACGCCGGTGGTGCGTGTGGTGCACGGTGGTGCACGATGGTGGTCGTGGTTGTTCGTGGCTCGGTTTTCTCCTCCCCTCTCCGTAGAAGGTGGTTCGAAGTGTTCGTGCCCAACTACCTAAAAATAGTGGAGGTTCAATCCTATCCCGTGGACTAAGTAGATGAGCAATGCTTGGGGCTCTATTATCTCCCTAATTGACAGTCAATCGCCTGTGGAAATCACGTATCAAAGGTATGTATTATGTGATTCTTTATGTGTTATGATTGTAGATCCTGTTTAGGTGCAAACGAATATGGTTCGTGAAATTTCGCATTATAGTACCTAAAACCCTACAGTTTTGTTCTTACATTAGAAAGGTTATCAATCTTTGAAATTGGTAACTCGAGGGGCAGCCCCCTAATACTCTAGAACAAGACAGGATATTTAACTTGTTGGTAAAGAACAATATTTACCTCAACAGGGTCCTAAGCTAGTATATCACAAAAGGTGGTACTATTAATAGCAAATTAAATAGTTAAGTCTGTATTATTTTGCACACACCATTGATAGTGGTATTGCTTTAAGCTAATTTTCCATTTTTATAAGAATCAAAATAGTTTAGAAATATATTTATTTTCTTATTATTTTAGGTAAAATATAGAATATTATATGAAGTAGTTGATTTTTGAATTGTGTATCTTAAATTAATAATGCCTTTTTCCATGTACATTAATTTTTTTTTTAATAAAAAATTGGTTATAAATTTGATTTGATTTTCTACTTGATAATTAGTTGAATATTTTTTTAAAACATGTTTTTAACCATAAGAGTAATTAGAAAAAATTTGGACAAATTGGTATTATATTTTACTTCAGATCATCTATGGTTACAAATAAGCTTACCCACTAATAACCATTTGTCCTAGCTACTTGTTGAAAATAGAGGAAGTGTAAACACGAACAATACACTAAACCAAGATTACCAAAGACAACATAAATACTTAATAATCTTTCTTTAAAATAAAAAAAATAAGTATGTATGCAAAGAAATGGAAGAAAGTACAGTAATATAAGATTGTGAAAAGAAAGCAGCAAAAATTAAATATCATAAAGTGATTGAGTAAAAAAAATAAAATCATAAAGCAAAAGGTAATTAAGTATATATTGTATTGGTGCTGTATATGCAAGTATACAATAATTCCTCTACAGTTTTTTGGCAATGATGTTAAATAATGTTTAAGCTTTGTTGGTGATAATACATAAAGAGTTCTACGATCAAATAGTTAGTGGTATCACATCCAATCTAAGTTAAGAGACTATTAAGTTATATATGTGAGCTAAGGTATCATGTGAGCTTAGAATAATTAATTATATATCGCTCCAAAATTTTTAGCTATCAAGTTATTAACCGATAAAGTAAAAATGCATTAGGAACTAGATCTATACAATTAAGGTGAAAAGTAGTCTACAAGTTGGTAAACATGGTAGATTCATCTTTTAGGAAAACGACAGTAGATGCTCAAAAGCATAAGCAAGGAGGTAATCCTAAGAAGAGAATAAACACAACAAAAGTAAACCCAAATGATGTTACAATTGAAAAAACTTGGGAGAATTCTTTATGAACTCTACATCTAGATACAAGTCAAGTAAGATTAATAGATAAATCAGGGTTACTTCATCATGGGATAACTAAACCTTAGAATGCAAAGGAGTCCAAGTTTAAGTAGACATTTTCATTAGCATTATGAAGATTAAAAAACAAGTACATGAAAATTCCAAAGAGGAAGAGGCTAGAAGAACTATTAGCTTTTATAAAGAAAATAAATGAGAAATATGAAGCTAAGAAAACCTTAAAACAACCAACAAGACATAGAATAGATACTGGTTCGTACTCCCATGTAAAAATAAATTAAAATCGTAATGCATCTATTATTGAAAAAAGAAGATTATTGGGTGTAAAACCAAAACTTTGAGTGAGCCTGTGTATGAAGATTAAATTAATATCCAAATAGAAGCTTTTAAATGAAGAAATTTAGATGATGCTTTATAAAATGAATTCAAAGTCTCCTAGTGCGCCTAACAGGGAGGATTCGCCCTGGAAAATCAAGTGAGCAAACCTTTGTCACAACAAGCTTTAAGGGAAAGAGGAGAACAATCAACCCTTGTCCACCAACCAGGCACTGACAGATTGATTAGATTTATGCGGAGTCAAAAACCTATCTTTTTTCAAGATTGTTATTCTTGTGTTAAAAAACCCCATTCTAAAACTCGATTCACTACACTTATTAGTTTATTACTTACATTTTAAATAGTTTATTTGAACCCTAGTTTCTTCTATACTTAGGTTTTTCATCGCCCTATGAAGATCGAATGTAAGCTTTTGTCATCAACAAATAATTCTCTTTTCAACTCAAGTATTTAGTATTCATCTATTTCTTCTTTTGTAATTTTATTTTCTAGTTAACATGTTTTCATCATTGATTGTTGTTTTCGCTTTTGTTATTATGTGTGAGTAGTTTCCTAATCTATGATTAAGCATCAAATATGATTGATTTGTGTGATACCTCCTTAAATTCTCCAATAATTGACCTAATTGGCATGCATGCTTAATCAATTGTGCTAATGCATACCAATATTAGATTAGGAATAATTGGTATTGTTATAATCCCATTGTTTTCATCGCAATGGAAGTTAACAGGATTGATTATATTCAATTAAGGTTTGGAAGTTCTTCACGAAAGTAGTAGAACAACGTATTAGGAAGCTAGAGTGAGTATTGAGTTTAATGTCCTTCATGAGACAATTTCCTATAAAATTGGTGCCCACAAAGTTCAAGGAAGATAAAAAAAAAATGAACAAAAAGTTGTCATAAAAAGAATAAAGCAAAAGGGAGTAGATTTACAAAAACTGATAAAAACGAAAAGTGAGTAAAAATTAGGAAAATACATGTATAATAGGAAAATACATGCATAATAACAATTATCACTAGTAAAAAAAAATGATATTTGTAACTGACGAAATTGACTTTTAGTAACTGACATTGTTGGTTGCGAATGCCACCGTTACAACTAGTTGAAATTATTTGTAACTGGCTAATGTTAGTTACTAATAATGTACTATTCGTAACTGGCTTATCCTAACCTAACACCAGTTACAAATAGTCTGTTTCCAAGTTAGAAAGCATACTATTCGTAACTAGCGTTAAGTTATGCTGGTTATGAATAAGGTATTATTTGTAACTGGCATAGCCTAACGCCAGTTACGAATAGTGTATTATTAGTAACTGGAAATTGTTAATGCCGGTTACTAATAGCACTTAATATTATTTTTAAAAAAATTAAAATGGCAGCAGTAGCTGACGCCAGTCATGCCACTACTATCACCACCCATATGCTACATATTTTTTTTCATGTGAAGCACCATAAATTATTAATCAACTCTTGTGATGAATAAAATGATTATCAATATAACCCATGTAAGACCCAATTCAATCAGACATCTAGAAATACAACATCAATTCTACAATATATATAGAAACTGATGTACTCATAAATACAAACATATCACTAATTCTCATATATAAACTTATAAAGGACATAATATTATCCTAAAAGAATAGTGATAAGAGATGTACAATGAAATAAATAAAATAGATTAATTACAATACAGTGTTATCAGATTTATAAAATAGAACAAATCTGAGAATGTCTTGTAATCATCCTCTCGTAAGCTCATTCACCCTTTTGAAGTTGCTTGTAGAATAACCTTGAAATATTATTGACCCCTGCATCCAAGACCCGCCTGCCTAATGGTTATCTCACATACCAATCTCAAAGAATCTCAAGAATTTAGCTCATTGGATATCCTATAAAGTTCCAACAATAAACACTTAAGTTTTAACTAAATCAAGTAGTGATAATGGATTTCTTTACTTTATGAATCTTGAAAAGCTTAGGCGTTGAGTATTAAGTGTGCCTAAATTCTATGTGAAAAGAAACATGTGAACTATTCATGATGCATGCAAGGAACTATAAAATGAAATTAATCAAGTTGGATGAGAAGGGGGAAAATCACCTAAATGCATCCAATACAAGCACACAAAAAATGTTCTACCAAGAGCTATTATTATAAGCAAGTTCAGAGCATAACTCCAAGAGCATTCACCTCACTAAAAGAAAATGATTGAAATAGAAAAGATGCAACATAAAACTATACAATTATATGCTCAGAATGATGGGATCAATTCGTCAAATAAATAAAAAATTATGGGTCCAACCTCAATATCTCAGGATATAGAACACAAAGTATCAAATGGCTCTCATGGCACCATCATCTCACTAAATAATCTGTAAAAAATTCCTGTTGGATAGAGAAAAGAAATACAAAATTAGGAATTTAAGGTACATACTCGTAATCTCTATGCCTGTTAGTCAAAATAAATTAATCATATTAGTAAACTAATATTAGCACAATAAGGAAAAAGAAATTCGTGTAATGCAATCACCAGGTCAATCTGAAAACTTATGCAAGTTCTTCATGAAACACTAATTTGTCTATGGCTTCAACTAATGTCTTACACTCGACACCGCAATTTCTCTGCCTCTCCGCATGAACAGGTGTAGGAGTTCATGTATGCATCAGATTCACTAATAATTTAATGAATTTCGAACACGAGCTTCAGATTATTTGGAAGCAGTATAGGCCAATTTTTTTTTCACATACTAGCTGGTTGTGGATCACAACTAGCACTCGCATTAATAAAGGTTATATCACTATGAGACATTGAGACATATATACTAAACTGAATTGCAGCAATTGACATCAAACAGGAAAAAAAAAACGACGAAATAAAGACTGAATTGCAGCAATTGACAGCAAACTGAATACCTCAATTGTGGAAGCCAACCCATCAAAACATCACCATTATAATCTTCACCACATGATAGCTACAAGCTAATTTGACCAGCCACTTAAATCAATTTCAAGACACCATTTTCATTAAACAAAACAAATACGAAGTATCTGTACTAGTAACATTACCACCTAATACGTTTAGGATTTGATATAAGACTCTAAAAATTAAGCTAGTTGCCGATAGTTAGTGGAGCAAATAATAACTAAGATAACATATTTCTATTTTAACCATACTACTAACACTATAACCATCTAACCTCATCAGCATAATCTCTCAATGCAGCCACAAATCTATAGTATATTTAACTACTCTAAAGCATTATTAGCTCTAACTATATTATGTTATTGTATTGTTCATCTTCCAAAACAAATAAATAATTACAAAGGATACGTTGAACTATACCTTATTTAACATCTCAATGAATCAGCTCTCTGCGGCACCCACCCTTAGATAGCCTCCCTTGCAACGGCAGCGTCAAGTAGGCCACCCAGTAGCAACCTGCTCTCCTTCGACATACAATGATTTCGGAATTATCCCACTCGCCAAATGATGGTGAGGAATTACAAGCTCCGGTTTCCCTCTCTTGTGCTCGGAACTCCCCCCTCATCTGCTACTATGAACCCAAATTTGGAAGTAGTAAGTAATGAAACCCCTAAACACCCATTAAATTAAATTAAAAAAAAAAAAAGCAAAAGCACAAACCCTAGAACTTTATCTTTTTATTTCTTAAATAATCGGTTAGAATTAATTAAAACATAAATAAATTAGGAGGAGATCGAGCGCTTAACTTGTTGATATCTTCCATAATTGAGTTTTGGAGAAGCTTCAGAGCCGTTTTAGAGGAGAATGAAAAAGGGTGGTTGTGAAAAAATGGGGTAATTGATAAGTTAGGTTGTATGCCAGAGGAGGAAAAGTATGAGTAATTTAAAAAAAAAAATATTCGCGAGTAGCATTTGTAACTAGCCTTAGTAAAGCCCATTACATTTAATAAAGTCAACAAAGTTTGACTTGACATTTGTAACGGGCTATTTTAGTGGCCCATACTAGTAATTGGTTAGCCCATCTTTGACATACTATTTGTAACTGACTTTGTTTGTGCCAGTTACTAATGCTAATTTATTTGTAACCCGCATTAGCTATGTCAGTTACTAATACCCTTACAAATAACATTTTTTCTACTAGTTTATATAGTTGTGCAAACCTAAGAATGGTGGAAACAAGGACTATGCATGTAAATACTTTTGTTAATTAAGAGGATAGAGATATATAGGGAAAAAGAGATTTATTAATATTAATGGACTCCATAAAGTGGGGTTGCTGATGATTAAAAATGAATAAAAGGTTGGGATAAAATGAATGTATACCTTTAAATAAAAGTGAGAACCGAGAAATAAGAATTGCTTATGAATAGTGTTTTGCCTATTTTGCCCCTCAAAAAGTCCAACTATAACTTTGTTCTTTTTTTCTTCCCTTTTGTCTATACGTCTCCAATTTTGTTCTTCATTTCATATTATTTGCATTGCTTTGACATAAAGTAGAGAGGAAAAATGTCTAATCGTTGCAAATAATATGAAACGAAGGTAGTAGCTGAATTCTCTTCCTCAAAATGTCGCACTACACACCCTCTTCCTTCTTCTACACACATTATCTCCTCTTCAGACGTTTTTCTCTCATCTTCTCATTCTCTTCCTTCTTCTAAAGATAACCATTGAAATAATGCAAGTGATAAAGAGCTGGCGAGCACCCAACCATGGCCAGGTAGTTTTCTTTCCTTTTCTCTTTTCTCTCTTTTCGTAGGCAGAGTTTTAAACAACCATAAAAACTGAGAAATTGTTGTTGCTACTTATTCTCTTCAAAATCTTCAATTTGTAGGGTTCTTTAATACAAATGTTCAATATATAAGGTTAAACTTAAACTCCCTTACTTGATGTTTAGTAATATGTAGTAAATAATCAAATGAAATCAAATTAGTTGATAATGTCATATATTGTGTTTCCAAAGTATAATACATTGGAAAATAAGTACTCAGCAAATTATTGAGTTAAAGTTTTGGTGTTTGTAGAGTTACGGGAGTATGACTCTTTTTATGAAAGGAGAATGCAACAAAGTTTTGTGCTTCTGCCCATTTTGGTTAGTTTTTGAGTCATTTCGAGTCATTTTAGGATGCGCATAAATCATTTTAAACTAACTTAAAATATTTTACCAATTTTTATCTTGAAATCTTAAGTTTCAATACCAAAATTTCTTTTCAGGGGATAGAAATTAGTATTTGATATTGCACTCTGTATAAACCAAAATTCAACTTAACAACACAATTTACAATTATATAATACACCAATTAATGTCAATGCTACTTAACCTTGTTAACACTACTCTATACCTATTTAAATGTCACTTAGGAATTAGTGACTCAATTGTTTTGCGAGTCACAAAGTCCAGCCTGCAGATGAAGAGAGTACTTGTATAGTCCAACAATAATAGAGGTACATAATGCATTTGTCTTGATACCAGGTTTATTTTAGGCCATGACCCAATTTTCTGGAAATATTTATCTAGGACAACGCTATCCAAGCCTTCTCTCAGTATTACCCTATTTTCAGACCTGTAAAACTTTATTCCATCTGCCAAGGTTAGACATGGTAAAAGAGTTCCATTAGATTAGATCACGGGGGGTGGGGGGGTGGCGGCTATGTTCGCACTAACAATTACTTTCGACAAGCCATTAGTATCCATTAACAAATATAAAATACAGGAAGTTTACCTTCCATTGCTTTCCTGGTGTCTAAGAAGATTACCATGTTAACATCACGCCTAAAACCTAGAAAATGGCCCAAAACACATCAACTGTTTATAGAATTTCTCGTATACAATATACTGGGATAATAATACTGCTCATAAAGTTTGGTAAGAGAAAAATGAGAAATAAATCAGTAAACGAAACCATGCAGAAGATTGCAAATCTTAATGATCCAAAGGAAATTGCAAAAGACATTAAAAAAGACTAATCAGGAAAACTCTCCGTATATGGTATACATACCACTTTTTACTTCTGCATCTGATGGTAAGCCACATGGAAAGTGAATGTGGAACCTGCTCATTCGCTTGAGACCGGATGTAAGAATAGATTGAAGAAGCCTCATATATGTACCATGAACACAACTACAAATGAAAGAAATTCCAGAGATTTATCTTCTCTACAGAGTAATTTGCCAGCAAGCAACATGGAGATCTGAGTAAGTGCAGTGCATATTAGGGATCACTTCAGCAGAAAGGATCAGCTTCAACAAACTCTCACTCTCTATAGACTAATTAATTAAAGAGAGAAATCACAGTGGATTAAAAGATATGGAAATGAGTTTAACAAGCTAAGAAACATCTATTGTTTCCTAAAATAAAAATGAAAAGAAACATCTATTGTTCTTTAAAAGAAAATAAAACAGCAAAGCACTTGGTGGATTTCCTCCAAGCTACTAAGACTACCTACTAGAAACCTCACATGGAATTAGAAAGCCAAGGGCCATGGTTATATAGCTGTAGCCAATGTCCATGTGGTAGAAAAAGCTTGAAACAAGTTAAGATGGCGATTTAATGGACCATGCTGCAGGTCCTTACCTATGCCAGAAGAAGACAAAGAATACCCACTAAGTTTGGTGGCATCAACAACACCTCTGCAGCACAACAAAGCAATCGCCAATTAGAGAGTGAAGTGAAAAAACACATCAGCTAGCAAGCAGCCACTTAGATCATTTAGGATTGATAATGTACATATAAAAAGAGGGGAGAGAGAGAGAGAGATGGAGAGGCATTGTATTGAGTGAGTTTTCTTGAGAGTTGTGACCTAAAGTCACTAATTAAGGAGTAGTGAACTAAACTCAATGTTTTGTGCAAACCATTAAGCATTTGGTTAACTTAAGTTTCAATCTCTTACCTCAATTCTTTCTGTTTATTGCTTTGCTCTTTGTGTGTGTGAGAGTTGTAGTAATACATTTTAAATTGCCCATTTTTACAGACATATTTTAATTATTCTAGAAATGGAAAGGCAACCCTCCTTATGGTTGGGGTCTAATAACCCACCCACTCACCCCCCTCCAACCTACTCCTTCCCTAAATCTCCCAATTCAAAACCACCAAACCTCAAACCTGATTCCTCATACCCCTCTCCCCCCCCCCCCCCCCCCCCCCTCCAAAATAAAATCCAAGTATTTCCAATCATTCCATTCCTCTTTATTACTATATATTGCTGAGGATTATATGGAAATAATCAGTCTCAAAGATGATGGAAATAACAACGATATGAACAACAACAAGAATAACCTTCAAGGCATTAACGATATCACTTTTCCAAATGCTTTATTTTGACCTTACACTACCACTTGGGTATCACAAAATTGCTTAGGAGATACAACGAAGCAATTGCAATTAGGAGTAGTCTAAAAGCAACTCAACGAAAATAAGTTTTTATGAATTTGTGATGATGAAACTTACAGAGATTAATAAACAAACAAAGAGAATGAAAAGGAAGTTGATTCTTGATTTTCATTTCTTATCTTTCATCAGATACAATATGTATATATATAAAGCAACTCACGAACAAAAATAACCAATAACTGCCCCAAATAGGTCAAGCCCGATCGGGCGAACACAACCTAGCGAAAACTATGCAATGCTTCTCCGGCACGCATGTGGGCCGACCGGGAAAATTTTGCTCAATCGGGCGGCAGAGAAACGCTATTTAGCGTGCTAGCATGCCCGATCAGGCGGGCATGGCCCTGATCGAGCAAGTTTTGCTCTTTCCCTTGTGCTTTGCTCTTGATCTAATTCTTTGTTTCCTTTAATTAGCAACACCTTAACCACACTCATTAAGCAAAAAAAACATGAATTAAGTCTCCAATACTCTAAATATTTCTACATTCCTCCCCAAATCATTTAGAGTATATAAATAGACTCATTGCATAAATATATCATCATCACAAAATACAAATTTATGCATACATTAAAGTGTACAAAGAATTGAACTTTCACTAAGTATAACACATATTCCAAGAATCAGAATCCAATTGGTTGGGGTGGGGTGGCTGAGTAGGGAAGAGAGGGGGTTTTTGGATTATTAGATAATAATCAAAAGTTGGAGTTATTCCAATTAAATCGCCTAATGTGGGGATTATTAAAGTGAATTTTTCCTTTTATGAATGGAAAATTCAATTTAGATGCACCACTCTTTTTAATTAATAAATTATCATCTCTTTCATAATACATGTACCCCCTTGTTTTTTTTATTCTCTCTTTAATCCAAAAAAATTCCCTAGTAGTTTGCGAATTCAAAACTGTTGCATTTAAAAAAATCGGAGGAAGCATTACTTGTATAGCCTCATCAGGCTTAACTTCTCGATGAAGATTAAATCTATATGATAATCAAATAGGAGTAACTTTTGTAAATCGGATATATTATATGTATAATCACATTGTAATTCTTTAAAAGATAAAAGTTACAAATATCAATTTATCAATACATATACAATTGAAAATGAAAATTAGAAATAACTCTTCATTGGTAAACTTCAATGGTAGCCCATGGATATTTCATATTTGAGAAATCCACCCTTAACCTC
This sequence comes from Chenopodium album, assembly GCF_948465745.1. NCBI lineage: Eukaryota > Viridiplantae > Streptophyta > Magnoliopsida > Caryophyllales > Amaranthaceae > Chenopodium > Chenopodium album. The sequence continues at coordinate 22,401,126 of NC_137843.1, read as the reverse complement.
TGATGAGTTTTCGGGTTTAGACCATGGGTACTTCAATGTTATGTCTCTATCATAATCATGCATCACATTTGCTTCATAATTAAATGACATAATTATTTTAATTTTCAATACTACTTTATTTAAGTGTCATATACTAGTTTAAATTACACTATTAGCGTGAATGGGGAGAGTATTATGGTAAGTTGAGAACATTTGGCTAGGGGTTGAAGCTGTGAGGTCTATGAGAGTATGTGTAGAAATATTAAAAGTATTGGAGATACAATTCATGTTTGTTTTGCTTAATGAGCGTGGTTAAGGTATTCCTAATTAAGGGAAACAAAGAATTAGAGCAAGAGTGAAGCACAAGGGCAGCGAATCTCGCTAGATCGCGGTCATGCTTGCTTGATCGGGAACTTAAGTAGGCTAAGCTAGAATAGCGCTGCCGTGCCACTTGATCTAGCAGGATCCGCCAAGTCGAGCCCACATTCATGCTAGAGAAGTATTGCGTGACCAATAAGATCGGGCACTATTTTCGTTAGATTGTGTTCGCCCGATGGGCTTGACCTGCTTTAGGGTAGTTGTGACAGATATTTTTGTTCGTAAGTTGCTCTATATACATACATTTTGTATATGATGAAAATCAGAAATAAACTTCCTTTTCATTCTCTTTTTTTTGTTTATTCCTCTCTCAAAGATTCATCATCATAAATTCACAAAAACTTGTTTTCATTTATTGCTTTAGACTACTCCTTATTGTAATTGCTTCGTTGTATCTCCTAAGGTTCTTGTTGTTGTTCTTGATGATTGTTATTTCCAGCACCTTTAAGACCCTTTATTTTCATATAATCTCGAACAATCCAAAAGCTTAAGTTTTTGCAAAGATGACTACTATCAAGGAAGCGAATTTTCGTAGATAGCAAAAGAAGATGCACTTTCTCTTAACTTCTGTTGGTGTGGCTTATGTTCTTACTACCCCATAGTCATTAGAGGAAGGAAGTAAAACATTAAAGACCAAAGGAAGAGGAACAAATTGGAGAACGATGATTATATTTGTCGTGGTCACATTCTTAACGGCATGTCCGATGACTACAAATTTACTAAAATGCTTTGGGATGATCTTGAATTAAAATACATGGCTGACGATGAATCTAGCAAAAAGTTCCTTGTAATGGAATAATTTCATGAACTATAAAGAATTTTACAAAACTTTAAACAACATGACATTAGTTTTGATTAAACATTTGTATCATCTTCTATTATTGACAAACTTCCACCAACTTGGAAAGATGTTAGGCTTGTAATGGGCTTGTAATTGAATAATTTCATGAACTATAAAGAATTTTAAAAAACTGTAAACAATATGACACTAATTTTAATAAAACATTTGTAGCATCTTCTATAATAGGCTTGTAATGGAATAGATTCATGAACTATAAAGAATTTTACAAAACTTTATACAACATGACATTAATTTTGATTATACATTTGTAGCATCTTCTATTATTGACAAACTCCCACCCACTTGGAAAGATGTTAGAAATTCTTTGAAACATAACAAAGATGACAAAATGTTGAAGAATTAAGTTCCCATCTTCGGATTGAAGAGGGAATTCGAATTCAAGATGGATTTAAAAATGGAAATTCAAGTTCCATCGTTAAAATGATGGAAGATGTAACTCCAAGGATAGTCATAGGCATAAGAGAGGTAAAGACTCTAATGGTAACAAGGGCAAGAAGCCTTAAGTTGATGGTGAAGTACCAAAACCATGAGCTTGTTGGGTATGTGGTAAGCCCGATCATTTAAAAAAAGGACTACACCATATGCAAGAAAAAGATGAGCAAGAAGATGGCTCAAAAGAGGAAATGCGAGTCAAGCCAATATAAGGACAAACAAGGTACTTGTACACAAGTTTCATGTAATTCCATAAAGTTATTTATGTGTGAAACCTGAAATCCTTTGTGTAAAGGTGATTCATCGTGGTATATCAATTCAAGAACATCAAGACATGTATGTAAGAATCATTCTTTGTTTAAGACTTTCACATTGAGGTTACTAATTCTTTCATGAAATTGTTCCATCACATGACATTATCTACCGTCTTAAACTTAGTGAAATTACTAACAATGAACTTCTTGATAATTGCATATTCATCCATGCTTTTTTATTCCAGATCATCCCAAAGCATTTTAGCAGATTAATAAAACTGATAAATATCAAACAAGTCATTAGACATACCAAAAAGAATATGACGATTGTGACCACGACAAATATAATCATTGTTCTCTAATTTATTCCTCTTCCCTGTGGTCTCTAACGTCTCACTTTCTTCCTTCAAGGGTAGTAAAAACATAAGTCACACCAAGAGAAGTCAAGAGAAAGGGCATCTTCTTTTGTCATCTACGAAAACCGACATCCTCAAACTTGTCTAACTTTCAAAATTTGCTTTTAGTGGTAGCCATCTTTGCAAAAAAAATAAAGCACTTGGATAGTTGGGGATCATATGGAAATAAAGGGTCACAAAGGTGATGGAAATAACAACAATCAAGAACAACAAGAACCTTCGAGGCGTGAACGATATCACTTTCCCAAAAGCTTTATTTCGACCTTATACTACTGCTAGGGTATCACGGAATCGATGAGGAGATACAACGAAGCAATTGCAATTATAAGTAGTCTACAAGCAATTTAACGAAAACAAGTTTTTGTGAATTTGTGATGATGAATCTAAGAGAGAATTATAAACAACCAAAGAGAATGAAAAGGACGAACAAAAATAACTGGCCACAAGCATGACAGGCTAAAGTCGTATCACCAAATCAAAAGTAATTACCTAAGTCCTCTAACTAAAGTAGATAGGGAAGTAGGGTCGAATCCACAGGGAAACTAGTCTTTCTAATCCTAATTAATTAATAGCAATCTAAATTATTAGTAACAATTTGTTGTGATTTAAATATTATACTACGAAGAATATAAGTAGGGAGAATAAAATAAGAGGAATCAATGAATTAAAGACCTAGGGCATAGGTTCACCAATAAATAATATTCCAGGGTAAAACATAATAACCAATCATTAATGCATCAATTAACCAGATAATAAAGGGCTTTCGCTACGTATTACAATCACAGAATTAATCTACCGGTATTAAATCTCATCTCTCGAATCTCGACTTAACCATTTATAGATTAACCTGCCTATTGAAACTAGACCTAAACATCAATTCTCATCTCTCGAATCTCAAATCAATATTGTCAAACTCATGCATAAAAGATCAGGCCTAATCTAGTCACAGAGCATTAAATCAATCAATAGGAAATTAATATAGCATTGATAATTAACAACAATAAATTACCCCTTCATATTATTTATGGATCCCCATAAACCCTAGAAAAAGAACTACTCACACATAATTAAATCTAAACTAATCAAAGCAATAAAATAAAACATGATAGAAGGAATAAAATAAATAACTGAGATTTAGAGAAAAGAAATCGTTACCAAAGTAATCAGAATAAAGAGTTGAGTAAAGAACAAAGTATAAAGTGTAGAGAGAGAAAATAAGCTTAAGTAAAGAGAGAAAGTCTAAAAGAAAGAATTACAATAGTAAAGAGAGAATAAGGAAGTGTAAAAGAAAAGAAGGAATCCCAAACTTGCTTAACAAAAACATATTTATAATAAGCAAGAATCCTAAACTAAAACAAACTAAACGATGCTTAAAAGATCTATCAGAGACACGCGCCCGACCGGGCGCCACACCGCCCGACCGGGCGCGCCTTTTTGATCGGGCGAAGGGCTGTTGCGATATAAGTCTTCTTTGCCCGATCGGGCGCGCCATCGGGCGGACCACCGGGCGGACCATCGGGCGGACCATCGGGCGGACCACCGGGCGGACCATCGGGCAGACCATCGGGCGGACACCCTTGGGCCGCTTGGACTCCTCGTTTAGGCTAGTAACTTGGCCCAAACCAAATATCCTCTTTGGGGCTTTAATCATTCGGTCCAAATGCCTCGTCTTCACACAAGTCGAGCCCTTATTCACCGGTTTGATTACTCTAACCGATCTTGGGCTATGAAAGATGGCCGTGCTCCTCCAATGCTCGTAGTTGCTCCATAAAATCCCGGGAAAGTACTCCAAAGGTGCAATTCCCTACAAAACTCAACCAAAACTACGAAAACACTAGAAAACACATATTAGTAATAAAAGTGGCTCTAAAGAGCCAAAAACACTACTAATAATGACCAAGGGACGGGGGTAAAATACTACATAAACTAGACATATCAAAGCACGTCGACCCTATTCGGTTGCACACAATCCAGCGAAAACAACACACTCGAGCTCGAGCAGGTGGTCACGCAATGCTTCTCCTGTGCGCATGTGGGCCTGACAAGGCAGGGCGGATCCTAGCGGTGAAGTAGCACTATTCCAGCGTGCTTCTGTGCCCGATCGAGCACGCATGACCCCGATCGATCGAGATTTTCTCTTGCCCTTGTGCTTCTCTCTTGCTCTAATCCTTTGTTTTCCTTAATTAGTAACACTTTAACCACGCTCATTAAGCAAAACAAACATGAATTATATCTCCTACACTCTATATATTTCTACATATATCCTCATCCTCATGGACCTCACAACTTCAATGGCAGGTGCTCACAACTTACCATGATACCTTCCCCATTCTCATGTCTGCAAGCACAACACCACATTAAAGGGCATCAGCCACAACAGAATTTTCCCATCACCATAAAATTAGCAGATGGCATTTTCACTACCATAATAACAAGAAAAGAAACAAAAAGAGCATATTTAAAAATGCCATAACAATGATGAGTTGTAAATGGTTAAATTTGACCAACAAGACTCCTAATTAAGAGCCTTCATGGTCGATTCTACGGAGCTGAACTAATGTGACAGAGAGCTAGTAGGAATCTTGTGAACTCACAGAACTGTTAGCGTCTTAGCGGAGGGGACTGTGAGGTGGGAAAGGTAAGAGTGAGTTGGCTGTAAATGGAGATTATTAGGGGTTAGGGGCTATAGAGAGGGAACAAGAAAGAAAATTTTGACAGTAATATAAAGATGAAATTGTCGGTGATGGATTCAACAATAGGGATGAAAATTCTAAATGGATATCCGCAAATCTGATCCACCAAATCTAAGTGAATGGACAAAAATTCGCTTTAAATGGATGAAGAACGGGCTAAAGATTAAATCGGATTCGAGTGGGGCTCTGTTTCATCCGTCACCCGATCCTCCACCTACCCATATATAAGGTCAAAAAAATTTGAAATAATTATATATACTTATTTCCAATTTTTTTTTGACCTTTATACTGTACTATGTATGTATATATTTCTAAAAATTATTTAATTTAATATTTAAAAATTATAAAAGCCCCCTGTACTACATAAGTAAGTTCATGATTTTTTACTTGTTATTGTTGTAGTTTGGAATTAAAAGCTCACTAATGAATCACAATTCAAGTTAAAAATTGGCTTACATGTTTTCTTTTTTTAAATAATATATTAAATATTTCCTCCGTCCCATAATACTTGACACACTTCCTATTTTTGGCTGTCCCACAATAATTGAAACATTATCAATTTTGGAAATGGACCACTATATAAAATCATTTTTCTTTACACTCTATGAGCCCACTGCTTTTTAGGAAATACTAAAAAATTTAAACCACCCTCCCTTCATGACAATTAGCCCCACTAAGTTTTTTAGTAATAAAAGAGCATCTTTTCTACAATAAACAAATATATAAAAGGACCCACTTACATTGTTATTAAACTACGTGCTCCCTCCAACGTCCCCAGTATTATGGGACGATGGGAGTAGTTAGAGTAGGATTATAATTAACACCCGCTAAGCATCCGATCCACCCATTCCACCCGTAGAAGACGGACGAATTGGATGCGGGTGATGGGTTTTGTGGTTGACGGGTGGATTGAGTGGAGCGGATAGTGAATGCTGATGAAGCTATATCCGCCCATATTCAATTTGTTGCCATTCCTATTCAATACACAACGCTGTAATGAGGGAGATGAGAAAGGGACACTTGCCTTGAGGGATTAATGAGGTTTCATTCTTGAGTTAAACCACATCACCAATAAAAAAAAAATTAAAAAAAAAAGAAAAAAAAAGAACAGCATACAATTACCCTTCCCTCAAACATATTCCGTAAATTAGGGATTTCCTTTCCCTTTCCCTTCTTTATTTGTATCCCAAACAAACTATACTAGGAACAAGGAATATGTAGCATGACAATGCCAAAAGTTACTACCATTCACGAAACAATTATTCATTTCTACCTATATTGTATATCTTCCACTTCAAATTCTAAAAATCCTCCATTGTTTCCAGGATGAGACAAGTCAATTTAAATTAGTTTATGAAATGTAATAAAAGTGGAATCCAACAATCTAGATCTCCTCCATAAGTCTAAAACATTGAAAAAAGAAATGGGCTGATATTGACTCATGGAGCAATTTTGACAATTTATTTAAATGAATAGACAATAATACTACAACAAAGATAGCTTACCTTTGCCGTATGACCTTGGTTTCCACGTATCCACAGTTCTCCATCCTCGTCCGTAAGGCTAAGCCTCTGCTTGTTGTCTATCCTTACAGCCTAAAAATTTTGAGCATCAGTGTCAAAGTGTATTAAGAACAACATGACTAAATGATTCAATGCCAAAGACAAAAGTATGAGCTAAAATAAAATGAAATAATACAAAGCCCTGAATCTATTTGTATGTTTTTACAGAGCCAAGAAAATAAAAGCCCCAAATCTTGTAAGCTTATTTCTAAAAGAGAGCCTATTCAAATAACAAGGTTTCAAATTGGCAAAGTTTTTGGTAAATTGTACTCCGTAATAGTATACTTGTATCAAATTTTGATTATACATATATTAATGCAAATCTAATGTCTAAAAATGTATTGTATATTTTAATGACTATATTAATGTATTGTACATCACATTTTTGAGAAGTAATGAGTTAGTTTCAACACTTGATCTAAAAGGTTTAATCATGACATGTGAAAGGATTTTTTATTCTGCATAAATATTACAAGTTCACTTCAACAGAGAAAATGTGTAAATAATTAATAGGGAGTATGATGATGAAAAGTTGATCTCAGAGATTTTCAAAATCTTTTTGACATCAAAAAAATTAATAAAAATAATACATCAGACATTTGGTCACAAATAAGGGGTAGGAAGGCATAAAAAAATCCGGGAAAGATTGTAATGACACCTATAAAAGATAAACTAGAAAAAATATGTCTATGATGGTTGATAAATGGTTAATTAAAAAAGGTAGGAATGGAAAAAACTGTGACTTACACCTAAGGCTTAAATGAAACTTGGAAACATAGTGGAGCTACTATCCAATCATAAACTTTGTATCAACTTGTCTTACAAGATTAGGTGATCATCAATGTAAGAGAAAAACAGCGATAGGACTTAGTTCTCTAATTTCATAATTAGCATGTGATCTTAATTGAATACTTGACCGTGTTTTCATGTTCAGCTTCAAAATATCATAAAACTTGACACATCCATCACTACGCATGTCCAAATTCAGCTCCATTGCATCATGTCTCAATATACGTACCCTAATAAACACAAAAATGCTTGATTATGGTTCCAAATCCTATACAAAAACAACAATATTTTTACAGTCTTGAGCCTTATGGAAAAAAGGATTACAATGTTTATGATGAGTGTCATTTATGACACTATTTTATGGTCATGTTCCTTAGATTTTAGGTTAGTTCCTTTAGCATTTTAGTACTTTTATCTATATTTTTGGTGTATTGTGATTTATATCCTCATTGTGTGTTTTGATAGGTTATTGAGCCATTTTGGATGATAAAAAGATGAACAGAATAAAAGAGCCAATTGCAAATGCAAATAAATATATGCTGAGTTCCTTCGTAGGAATTAGAAGACTGACGCAGACGCAAAGGAACTTACTTGCAGTCCGAGAATTGTCCATATTCATTGCAACATGATATTTGGTTACTTGGAGAATAATTCTTGAATATTTACAGCTGGAAGGAAGATATATTTGATAAGAAGAAGATCCTATCATTTAGGAAAAGATTTGGCAAAAGATAGAATTTCATAGATTCTATCTAACTACTTTCCTTATCTTAGATTTATCTTCCATATTTTTAGGGATTTTACTTGGGGAATAATTCTATCATAATTCTATAAAACCCTAGAGTTATTCGTCCATTCATCATCCATTATTCATTCATCTCTCACTTGTGCTCATGTTTAGAAGAAACCACCTAGAGGAACTCGACATGTTTTTCTCCAAAAACCTTTCTTCTTTGCTTTGTAACATGAGTGAGTAGTTCTTTATGCTCAGTAGTAGTTAGAGGAGGCCATGTAATTAGTATTTGTGACAATTTAGTTTGGTTTTAATGATTAATAATTAATGTTTTGGGAATATTCTTGAATTACTGCTTATTTCTATGAATGATGATTTCTTATAAGTAGGTGCGCAACTATTTGTTTGGGTTTGATTTCTATTTCTAATTATTACTACTAAGTCCGTAATTTCTTGGGAATGTTAATGAAGTAGCAACCAATTGTAGAGGAGGACGTTCCACTTTATTAATTGTAAAGTAACTCTTAATCTAGGTGAAACTGTGTTCCAATAATGTCATGGTTGTCTAGGCTTGATGTTTTCCTAGTTCCTAATGCTGTCAACAGGTTAAATTTGTTGCTCGTAATATAGGGGTCATTTGTTGATTAGGGTTAATGAATGTCGTACTGAATCTAACCATTAATAAGGGAAAACAGAGGAACTTGTTCCATAAGTCAAGTTGTTCCTAGAGGGTTAATTATTTTGTCGATGATTTTACGAAGTTCCATGGCTAGAATCTGATTATCTACTGAGTGTTTTCTACATTGACTGTTTGTTCTTTAATTATAACTCCTTTTATATATTATTCCTTTAGTTATTTTAGATTAGATTTCTCATATCAACCCCCCCCCCCCCCCCAAATTGTGTTACTCTTGTGGAACTTGGATCTAGTGACTTGTTACTTTAAACTTACTTTCCTCGTGGGATCCACTCTTACTTTCCCTAGCTATTTGTTAAGGTGAATAAGGTTTATTTTTGTGTGCACTTCGACAACACACCAAATTTTGGCGCTGTTGCCGGGGAAAGTTGTTCTCTTTGGTAATTCGTTATAATTCTAAGTTTCATTGTTTTTATTTAGTTCCTTGTTAGTATATGATCAATACTCATTCTACTAATCTTGATTTGTTGAAGTTTGATCCAGAAATAGAAAGAACTTTGCGCAGGTTAAGAAAGGAGGCGAAAATTGATTTTGATTGGGAACTTGACAGATTCTTTGAGATGGCGTCGATTAACAATCAAACCATTAAGGAACTTTCTGCTCCTAATCTCGAGCAGGAACCTCTTGGAATTGTTTTTCCTACCTTGGAAAAACCATTTAAATTGAATTCTGGTTTTATTAACTTACTTCCTAAATTTCACTGCCTTAAGGGAGAAGATCCATTGATGCATATAAAGGCATTTTTCATGACTTGTTCTGCACAAAGGACTGAAGGGGTGGAATTTGATGATATTTTGTTAATGGCTTTTCCATTCACTTTGCTAGATTCTGCTAGGGATTGGTTATATCATTTAAAATCTTGATCCATTACTACATGGAAACAATTGCATAAACAATTCTTAGAGGACTTTTTACCTGCATCTATGATAGTATCCATAAGAAAGAAAATATGTGGAATTCAACAATCTTTTAATGAGACTTTATATGAATATTGGGAACAATTTAGGAGACTTTGTTCTAGTTGTCCCCAACACCAAATCAGTGAGCAATTGTTAATTCAATACTTTTATGATGGACTTTTGCCTAATGATAGGAACATGATTGATGCTGCTAGTGGTGGTGCCTTAGTTGATAAAACACCTAAACAAGCAACAAAATTGATTTCCAATATGGCACAAAACTCTCAACGTTATGGAACTAGGAATGATGTTGTGTCCAAGAGAGTCAATGAAGTTGGTGTGCACAATTTAGAGGCTTCTCTTGCTGAAAATTCTAGACAAATTTCACAATTGACTAATCTTGTTTCTAATCTTGTCTCGGGAACTCAGGTTGCTATGGTATGTAGAATTTACAATGATAATACTCACCCAAAGGAAATATGACCCATTTTGTAATACCTATAATGAGGGATGGAGAGATCACCCAAATCTTAGGTATGGGAATAAGGAAAATCCACTAGGTTTTAGCCAAAACCAATCAAACTTTAGGCTTCCTTATAATTTCCAACGACCTACACAGAACCAAGGGTCGAATTCTTCTTCAAACCTTGAGGAACTTGTACGATAGTTAGCTTTGCAAACTGATGTAAGACTTAAAACTTGGAAATTCAAATTGGACAAATAGCCACCCATGTTAACAGCTCCACTTCCCAAATTTCCAATAAACTTCCTTCACAAGCCTTAGTAAACCCGAAAGAAAGTGTCAATGTTGTAACCTTAAGGAATGGAAGAGAATTGGAGGAACCTAAGAAAAAACAAAGAGTGAACCGAGAGTTGGAACAGGAACAAGTGGTGGAACTTGCCAAGAAACTTAGACAGGAACAGTAGCAGGAACATGATTCATAGAATGCTGCACCAAAGAAAAAGGGAATTTCCTTTGATCCCCCTCTTGATTTGGCTAATTATAAATATAATCATGTTGTTCCTTTTCCTAGAAGGTTAGCAAAATCAAAGAAGGAAGATGCAGACAAGGAAATTTTGGAAACTTTTCGCTAGGTAGAAGTCAATATTCCTTTGCTAGATGCTATCAAGCAAGTTCCTCGTTATGCTAAGTTCCTGAGAGAACTTTACACTTCCAAAAAGAAATTGACAGGAACTCAAAAGGTAAGTGTGGGGGTGAACGTTTTTGTAGTTCTCCAGAAGAAATTACCTCCCAAATGAAAGATCTAGGTATGTTTTCTATCCCTTGCAAAATTGGAGAGACGATATTTGAGAGAGCCATGTTAAATTTAGGTGCATTCATTAATGTCATGCCTAAATCTGTATATGGTTCCTTAAATGTTGGTCCTTTGAAAGAAACTAGTTTGATTACTTGCTGATAGAAGTAATGCATATCCTATAGGAATTTTAGAAGATGTGTTGGTACAAGTTAATGAATTGGTATTCCCTGCTGATTTTTATATACTTGACATGGGAGATGAGGATGCTATTAATCATAGGGAAGTTCCTTTACTGTTAGGGAGACCTTTCTTGAAAACTTCTAAAACTAATATTGATGTGGATGAAGGGATCTTAACTATGGAATTTGATGGTGATATTATTAAATTCAATATTTTTGATGCCATGAGATATCCTACTGATGTGGATTCTGTGCGTTCCATTAATACTATTGATTTACTAGCACAAAGGATGTTTGAATTAAATAGGGAAGATGATTTGGAACTTGTGATTCAAGAAAGCTTGGATAAGGATTCTGTTGAGAAACATGAGATGAATTTGACAAACAACGATTTCATGGGTGCTATTAATAGAATCAGTTCATCGACGAAATTGAAACCTAATGCTCCTATTATTGATATACCCCTTTCTAATGAAAAACTTATTCCTTCTATTGTGCAGGAACCCAAACTGGAAATCAAACCTTTGCTAGACAATTTAAAATATGTTTACTTGGGTGATGGGGAAACACTTCCCGTTATTATCTCTAATGCATTATCCCCTTCCCAAGAGGAACGAATACTGATTGTCCTTAAGAAATTTAGGGCTGCTTTTGGTTGGACGCTTGCTGATATTAAAGGGATTAGCCCTTCTTTATGTATGCATCGTATTCTATTTGAGGACAATGTTAAACCTTCTAGGGAGGCTCAACGCCGGTTAAATCTCCCTATGATGGAAGTTGTGAAAAAGGAAATTTTGAAATGGCTCAATACAGGTGTAATCTACCCCATATCTAATTCTAAATGGGTAAGTTCAATACATGTTGTTTCTAAGAAATCTGGTATGACAGTTTTTGAAAATAAACAAGGTGAGCTAGTTCCTACTAGAGTACAAAATGGCTGGAGGGTATGTATTGATTATCGTATGCTTAATGCTGCTACTAGGAAAGATCATTTCCCCCTCCCTTTTATTGATCAAATGTTAGACCGTCTTGCTGGTCGATCTCACTTTTGTTTCTTAGATGGTTATTCATGTTATACTTAAATTGCCATAGCTCCGAAAGATCAAGAAAAGAACACTTTTACTTGCCCTTTTGGAACTTATGCCTTTAGAAGAATGTCATTTGGTCTGTGCAATGCTCCTGCCACCTTTCAAAGATGTATGATGAGCATATTTTCTAAATTTATAGGAAATAACATAGAGGTTTTTATGGATGATTTTACTGTGCAGGGAGATTCTTTTGATATATGCCTAACTAATTTAAGCATGGTACTACAAAGATGCATTGAAACTAATTTTGTCCTTAATTTTGAAAAATGTCAATTCATGGTGGAACAAGGTGTAGTACTTGGTCATGTAGTGTCATCTAAAGGATTAGAAGTTGATAAAGCTAAGATAGAAACTATAAGTGTTTAGGGTAAAAATACCCTAGACACTTGGACCAATGAGAGAGCTCCACGTGTCAAGGGCTGGCAGGTCATCAAAGACCACTCACCAGCTGACACGTGGAAATCTCAGGTCTTCATCAGAATTACGGTTTTCAAGGGCCCAATTCCCAAGAATCCGCACTTTGCAGCGCAGCCCACCAGTCCTAGGTCAGAGTGACCTAGGGAGGGGCACATTTCCCGACGACCCTATAGATAGGGAGATATTCCCCCATTTTGGGGAAATCTATAATCATTTATCACACACATGCTCTCTCATCAGAGAACACTTGAGCTTGGAATCCAAGCAGATACCCACCTAAATTTCCGCACTCTTTATTCCTTTTCAAGTTACTAACTTGACCGTCGGAGGCGGAGCTCAAACAACCGGAGTCTCCGTGTTTTTGCAGGTGTAGCTCGAGCCGGAACAGACTTTGTGATGTAACTCTCCCAAGGGATAAAAAACACCCAAAACATTTGGCGTCGTCTGTGGGGAGAGTACCTCAAAGATGGTTCAAGAGTCTGTACCACTTCCTGATCCCAACAATCTACAACCGGTTATTCAGCCGGAAAACACAAGTATTCCTCAACCGGTGGTCTATACAGACCAGGAGGATGATGATGATGAAGTGGAGATGCATATGGCCGAGGATGGGTCATTCATCTCCAAGTATGTCCGTTCCAGAGATCAACTGGAACGACACACTAACCAGGCGGGTCCAAGCAGGCCCTCTGCGAGGCCGAAAGGGGAAACCCAGACGGCTAGAGGATCAGCCCCAGTCACCCGGGACGAGCTCATGAAATTTATGAACTCCTTCAAGGGTGAAATCAAAGATATGATCAATAAAAACAAGGCTGGCTCTAGCAAGGGTCAGCCGGCTAAAAAGACTCCTCCAGCTGAGAGGAAGAAGCCGGTAAAGTATAGGCGGCCAACTCCTCATCCCAAGGAGAAGGAGAGGGCAGCCGCAAGACTTGACTGGTCTAAGATCTTTTTATCAAAGGGTCCTCTACAGCACACCCGGCATAATCAGCCCGAAGCCAACAAGAAATATGTATCCGACGCTCGGCACATCATTGAGCGGAGGAGACACCAGCAGCTGTTTGAGTCAGCCTCGACCTCGAGCTTTCCAGAAAGTTTCAAAGGAACTTTTGTAAGGAACTCACAATCCTTACATGAGAGTCGGACAGGCGGCAAGTCCGTCTACACCGACCCTCAGATGATGATTGGGTCTGCCTCGTGTGCACCCCAGGCGCAATACGAGCTGTATGGCCTTCAATTTATGCAGCCGCCTCCCTTCGAAGATCAGGCGGCATATAACAGCGTCCAGCCATTGGACTAGCATCTCCGTCTGCTTAAAATTGGTGAACAACCTTCTACGTTCACCAAGAATATAACCGAGGCGGCCCAGCCGGCCAAGGTTAAGAATGTGTTGGTGGGTACCTATGATGGTACCTCCAACCCAGAAGACCATCTAATGGCATACACCAACCTCATGTGTTTACAGGGCTAGGACGATGCCACTTGGTGTCGATGTTTCCCGGCTACATTGAAGGGCATTGCCTAACAGTGGTTTGGCAACTTGCCAGCCGGCTCTATTGATTGCTTCAAGAAGCTAGCATTCTTATTTGCCACCAAATTCTCAATGAACATCCCTGCTAAGAAAACAAGTCTTGACTTGAGCACCATTAAGCAGGGTGAGAGAGAAGGGCTACGCTCTTATGTCAGGCGGTTCAACCTGGTCAAAATCCATATCCAGGGACTGTCTGACGAGGTAGCATTCACAGACTTGTTTAAGGGTCTGAGAGACGGGTCGAACTTTAAGTTTGATCTCGTCAGAAAAGGGGCATTTACGCTGCAGGCGACCTTAAGGGAGGCAGAAAGCTATATTCAAGCAACCGACCTCTGTACGCTTGGTAACCAGTCGAACTCCAAGAAGTCTGGCAAACAAAAAGAAAGCCGGTCTGCTTAGCCGGCGAAGAAGAAAGAAGAGAGCAAGAAGAGAAAAGAAGTCTGGGCGGTTAGTGATTCTGACCAGCCGTCCCAGAAGAAAAAGAAAGAGTTTAAACCTTAAGTCTCCAGGTACGAGTTTAACAAGGACTGCAACTCCATCCTCATGGAGATAAAGGACCGGCTGTCTCTTGAGAAGCCGAACCCAATGAAGAGTTCCGTCCAATCACGGAACAAGAAAAATTCTGCCAATACCATGAGGAAGTTGGCCACGCCACCAATGACTGCTTCAGCCTTCAACGGGCATTGGACCGTCTGGCTGACAAAGGGATGTCAAAGTCCTACATTTCTAAGTCCCCAGGAGGGACTAAAAAGAAGAACGAAGGGCATTCGTCCAAGACTCCCTAGCCTACTAGTAGTTCGGACACCGATAAGGAGCCAGTCTACACTATAGCAGGCGGGTTCTCATGTGGTGACCCTACCATCCGGGGCACCAAAAGCCATCTTCGAAAGATGGACAAGGATAATGATGAGCAGGCGTTTGCTAGTTCCACCTTCCCAGACGTCCTGATCACTGAGAAGGATAGGGGCAGCGTCCGCCGTCCGTATGACGACCCGGTCGTCATTGAATGTAAGGTCGCCAATCAGCTGGTTGGGCAGATCCTTATAGACACCGGCAGCTCGTCGGACATCATCAGCCTCCGGTGCTTGCAAAAGCTGAAATACAAGCCCAGCAGCATGCATCAGGTAACCCACCCCTTAGTAGGTTTTGGGGGTGGGATGGTTTACCCAGTCGGTAGGATTGACTTACCCATCCGGCTGGGAGAGAAAGAAGAAGGACAACATCTGGTCGTTAAATTCTTGGTCGTTGAGGAACTGACCGCCTATAACATCATCTTAGGCCGTCCCACCCTCAACGAAGCCAAGGCTGTAATCATCACTTCCCTCATGCTCATCAAGTATGAGAGGGATGATGGCTCTATTGGTTCTTTGAACGGGGATCAGAAGATGGCCCGGGAGTGTTACCTCTCAGCCGTCAAAGATACTGTGGCCCCAGACGGCCAAGGGCAGGAACCAATAGACCTTGACAATGTCAAGGATGCCAACCCAGTCCCACCAGCAGCCGGAAAGAAAAGAAAAGCTGCTTAGCTGGTGGAGGTGAAGAAAGAGAAAAAATAACAATCACTGACCGGAGAGCGGTCAGATGAGCTCCGCCCCCAACCGGCTGGTGAAAACATTGACCTCGCTTTAGATGACAGCCGTCCAGAGCATACTGTAAAGGTTGGGACGGTTGCTTATGCTACCTTAGGTGCAGATTTGCACCTTCTTCTGAAGGAATTCAAAGACATTTTTGCCTTTGAAGTGGAAGAGATGCCAGGCGTCAGCCCGGATCTCGCTGTCCACAAACTAGCCATGGATCCAAAAAAGAAGCCCATCCGGAAAAAGAAGAGAAATCACGGCGAGGAAAGAAGTTAGGCAGCAGCTGCCGAAGTCAAAAAGATGTTGGATGCTGGGTTCATTCGGCCATGTAATTTCCCCGATTGGGTGGCAAATGTTGTGCTTGTAAATAAGCCGAATGGTACCTGGCGTATGTGTGTTGATTACACAGACCTCAACAAGGCATGTCCGAAGGACAGTTATTCGCTTCCAAAGATCGACAGCTTAGTCGATTCTGCAGCTGGTCATGCCCTGATGAGTTTCATGGATGCTTATTCCAGCTTCCATCAGATACCCCTGTGGAAAAAAGATCAAGAGAAGACGGCCTTCGTCACTGATCAGGGGTTATTCTGTTATATTGTGATGTCGTTTGGCTTGAAGAATGCGCCGGCTACGTTCCAACGGATGATTAATACAGTCTTCCTTAATCAAACTGGGAAGAACGTAGAGGCGTACATTGATGACATGATAGTCAAATCCAAGCAGCAGGCGGATCACCTTGCTGACCTCCGAGAAATTTTCCCCACACTCAAGCGGCATAAGGTTATGTTAAATCCTAAGAAATGCGTCTTTGGTGTTGAGTTTGGGAAGTTTCTCGGATTCCTGATTGATCAAAGGGGGATAGAGGCTAACCCTGAGAAGATACAGGTGGTGATTGACATGAAGTCACCCCGCACTGTCAAGGAAGTACAAAGACTAACTGGTTGCCTGGCGGCATTGGGGAGGTTCCTCAGCCGGTCAGGTGAAAAATGCCTTTACTTCTTCCAAGCAATCAGGAAGAAGACTAGATTTGAATGGGGGGATGATGTTGAGACGGCCTTTTAGAAACTGAAAGAACATTTGCACTCTTTACCAAGGCTTGTTAGCCCCTTGCCCAAAGTGACGTTATACATGTACCTAGCCGTCTCAAACCATGCCCTCAGTGCTGTTCTCCTTGCTGAGAGAGACGGCATCCAGCTCCTAGTCTGTTTCATTAGCCATGTGCTAAAAAAGGCTGAACTCCGGTACCCCATGGTTGAAAAATTTGGCCTTGCTCTGTATATGGCATTCAAGAAGCTGAAGCCTTACTTTCTGGCACATCCAGTTGTAATCTACACCGATCAGCCCCTCAAGCGGCCAATGTCTACCTTAGAGTCATCTGGCAGAATGTTGAAATGGGCTATTGAAATGCAAAGTCTTTAAATCTCCTACGAACCAAGAAAGGCAGTGAAAGGTCAAGCGTTTGCCGACTTCATTGTTGAGATGAGTCGTCCGATTTCTCCGGATAATCTTGATCGGGTTTGGAAGGTGTATGTAGACGGGAGCTCTGCGAAGAACGGCTGTGGTGCAGGCATTATCTATGAGTCCCTTGAAGCGGACAAATTTGAATATGCACTACGGTTCAAGTTTCAGGCCTCAAACAATGAGGCAGAGTATGAAGCCCTTCTAGCCGGAATCCGCATGTGTAAGGCAGCAGGGGCAACAAAGATTGACGTCTTTTCTGATTCAAAGTTGGTCGTAAGTCAGTATGAGGGTAGATATGAAGCAACTCATCCGGCTATGATCAAATATCTTCAGGAAGTCAAAGAAGAGGCTGGGGCACTTGAAGAATTCCGTCTAAGTTAGGTGCCCAGGTCAGATGACAACAAGGCGGATGCATTGTCCAAATTGGCATCTTCCGCCTGTTGTGATATGCCTCGGTCAGTCTTTTGGGAAGTTCTGGAAAAAAGAAGTATATATGAAGAACCCATTGGAATTTTGGACCGAAGCTCTACCTGGATGGATGGCATCCGGGCATATTTAACAGAAATCACGCTCCCTGATTCACCACAGGAAGCAGCCGTCATGAAGAAACGAGCAACAAACTTCTAGATGAGAAACGGGGAGCTCTTTAAGGCTGGTTTCCTTAAACCTTTATTGAAGTGTGTTACCCTAGAAAAGGGGAAGGAAGTTCTCGAAGAGTTGCATGCGGGATACTGCGCCTCCCATATAGGCGGCAGGTCCCTAGCCGTTAGAGCCAGCCGGCATTATTTTTGGCCTACTCTTGAGGCAGATGCCAAAGAGCTGGTGAAGAAATGTGACAAATGTCAGAAGTTTTGCAAGCTTATTTACTGCCCGGCTATTGATCTGACGGCAATCCACAGCCTAGTCCCATTTGCTAAGTGGGGCATGGACATCCTAGGTCCTTATACGCCTACACCAGGTGGAAAGCGTTATATTCTGGTGGTTGTGGATTATTTCACCTAGTGGGTGGAGGCGGAGGCGGTCAAGAACATCAAGACAAAGGATGTCATCTCTTTCATTTGGAAGAACATCATCACCCGGTTTGGGGTACCTATGTCTATGGTGTTTGATAATGGCCCTCAGTTTAAAACGCCTCAGCTCAAGACTTGGTTGGGAGATCAAGGGATCTCAAACTGTTTTGCATCATTCGGCCGACCCCAAGCAAACGACCAAGTTAAAGCCTTTAACAAACTCATCTCAGACGGCATCAAAAAGAAAATTGAAAGAGCCGGTGGATTATGGGCAGAAGAATTAATTCACGTCCTATGGGCCATCAGGACAACTACCAAAGGGGTAACCGGTGAAACCCCATCTCTCATGGTATACGGTGCTGAAGCCGTCTTGCCCATTGAACATTACGAGCCAACTCTCAGAGTCATGCTTTATGATGAAGAGGCAAATTGGGAGGCCATGCGGCTGGCACTAGATTCCCTCCCGGAACACAGGGGCAATGATGCCCTGCATCATGAGATATACTGTCTGCGAATGGCGAGAGCCTACAACAAGAAAGTGCACAAGCGCCCTTTGAAATTTGGCGACTTCGTGTTACGAAAAATGGAGGCAACCGGTAGTGTTAATGAGCTTGGAAAACTAACTCCCAATTGGGAAGGCCCCTACCGGATCTATGAAGAAGTAGATGGCACCTACCGCTTGGAAACCCCAGACGGCAGATTCCTGCCTAGAACTTGGAATGTAGACAACTTAAAAAAGTACTACTTTTGATAGTTGTAAAATTTTTTTTGAAAACAAAGAGTCCATTAATGAAAAGTTTCTTTTTGTTTTCAATTGTGTTATTGTTTTTATAATTTCCATTCCGTCTGGGCAACGCACAGATGGGTCAGTTGCTAAACCAACTAAGTTTGAAACTTAGTAGCAAATTTAACGTCCAAGTGACATGCGGCCAATGGCCAGATAGCTAAACTAGGCACAAAAACGCTTAGTGGCTGTACAGCCAGTCTCAACCTAGACTAGAGGCCAGTGGCTAGATGGTTGCTTTTTTTATAAATCGCCTGTCCCAGCATGGATAACGGCGTCCGGCGACACCCCTTCGGGTGCAATCGTCGCAGAGAGCAGCCTATCTGTTTGCTCTACGTACCTATGCAGACGGCAAAGATTGAGCGACCAAACTGGTCAACTCATAGCCGTCTGACCAGATTAGTCTATAGAACAATTAAGTTTTTGAAATACCGGATGTCCTAACACATCAGCCGGTTTCCGACCTGTTGACCTTTATGAGGTTTTGATGATGATGTTAAGAATTGAGCAAACTTCCATCTAATAAGGATTTTCTAGTGTTGTGATGTTTGTAGGTTCAGTAAGCGTTGGGAGATGAAGTAGGAACTGAGACAAAGGAACTTTAGAAGATCCATGAGGAATAGTAAATACAGAAGAAGAGTTCCAGTAATAGAACTTCCCGAAGTTTCCTAATAGGAACTTCAAAACGGGTGTAACGACCTAGTTCCGGTGTAATGCTGGGGCAAGCCTCAACAACCAAGGATCCGTGAAAAGATCGAGATATCAACCGAAAAAGATGGACTTCATAACTCATAGTTGTATAAAAGATAAGTTTGTTTTGTAGGTTGATGTAAACGTGTTAATGATTGTTATGCATGGAACTTATTATAAATCAGATAAAGCTTGGCAAACTAATCAATTCGTAAAAGATAATTATAAGTTTTATGAAAAAGAATTCATTTGATTTTATCCTTTAAAATCTTATTTAACTCGGTTTTATCTTTTTCATAAAATTCTATCTTTTAACTAAAACGAATTTGATAAAATTTGGTTTTCAAATAAAGCGAAATTAAATCTGTTTTGGTTTTTTTTAAAGAGATAAGATCAGGTTTCTGTTTAAAATTATCTTATTTACGAAAAACCTTACTTTATTAGCTGAGGAGCCTTTATAAATATAGAAGTAATTCAGCTAAGCAAAATGAGAGTTTTAAGCGTGAAAACCACTTAGTTCTTAAGAGTAAGTTTGCCAAAGGTTTAAGCTTTATCATTTTGGTTTCGGGTTTCATGTGTAGCTTTCCATTTATGTGTTAGAGTGAGTCTTTGTGTTAAAATTGGTTTTGGGGTGAGATTGTGAATTCTCTTAAATTCACGTTTGAGTGTAAGAGTTTGAATTCTCTAAAATTCGAGTGGTAGTAAGTCACTTCGAGTGTGACTTGGGGTGCACAGTGGAAAAAAGAACCTGAGTGTGTCTTAGGTCGAGAAAGGAACCTGAGTGTGTCTTGGGTCGAAAAAGGTACCTGAGTGTGTCTTAGGTCTGATAGGATAGGTTCTTATCAATTAGCAAGTGTCCGTGGAGGAACTTGTAAACCAAAGGTCTGTGTAATAGGTTGTACTAGGAGAGTTGCCTATTACAGTGGAAGTTGATTATAAGTCCCTATAGGGCCAAGGTTTTACTTCCAGCTAGGCACTGGATGGTTTCCTCGTAAAATTGTTGTGCACTTTAAGTTCCGTTTGCGTTTTGTTTTAATTTCCGCTTAAGTTCCGCGATTGGAACCTAATACTATTCACACCTCCTCTCGTAGTAGTTCATCTAAACTAACACGACCGAAGTTCTTACTTAAGCTTGTCATTCCAAAATTGCACAGACTTTCCCATGGGGGAAAAAAGAGTTGTGTAATGGCTATGCAACCTTCTCATACAGTCATTTACCGTCTGGGTAGATGGTTGGAACGCCTGTTGTTTGGACGGCTGTGCACTTGGGATGGGGCAATCACTATTGTGATTGATTGGCTTACAAATTTATCATGCTCTTTAAAGAATCAGACATTTCTAAGCCAATCAATCAATTCAAGTTAAAACCAACCACACAGCCGCCCAGGGGCAAGAACAGTCGGGTTCACCATTTGCTGCACGCTTTCGATAAGCTAGGTAAAAACAACAAGTATACATGCAAAACTGAAAATTCAAAAATCAAACGCAAATATAAAAAACCGACTGAGTCGGAATACTTCATAAAATTAAAACTGGCACAAAGGCCAAAAAGATTGTTAGCCGAAATCACATCCGGTGCAGAAACAAAAACTAATGTTACCCGAATCCATAGTCGGTAAAGGTACAAAAATACTCGGCCTACAAGCCGGAAAGGAAAATAAATGGCATACTGCTGTAGAAGTCGAAGTGGCTGACTCAGGGATGCTGAGGTTGCTGCTGCTCCGGCTGGTCATGGCCGGCAAGGAGGATTCCTGACTGATCTCCAACCGCTTGAGGCTCGCTGTCTTGGTTTCCCTGGCCCTCCGCCGGCTCCTCCTCATCATCATCGAAGACTTCGTACCCCAGCTCAGTTGCCCAAGCCTTGAAACGAGGCGGAGCTGCCTCCCCCAGAACTTGGGCATCATACACCGCAGTGGCGTAATCATACCGAAGTTTGTAGGCATCATAGTCTATTTCCGGGTAGAGGAGCCCCCAGGCTATCTTCAGGCGGGCCTCATTGTCTCGCTCATTCTCCTCCACCAGCCGGTGCTGCTCCTTAGCAATGGCATCGCTTTGCTGGTTCCTCAGTGTGACCAGCACGATCCCCAACCGGGTGACATCTGCCCGGAGCTTGGCGTTCTCCTGGTTAGCCCCCTCCAATGCCTTGAGGTTAGATTGAGCATTCTTCAATTGTTGCTCAAGGTCATTGGCCCGGTTAGTAGCAGCATCGTTGGCAGCCGTCAAATTCCGGATCAGCTCCTCCTATTGTAACTCTACTGCTTTATTCTTTAATTTAGACATATAATTAGCATATTCAGCAGAGTTGAGGTTTTGAGTGGCCCTCCGTTTGGCGTCATTTACCTCGTCTTGTTTCCGCCTGAAGGGGCCCCGGAGCCCGTCCACTCTCAGCATAACCTAGAAAGGATCAGCCGAAAATTTTATACTTAATAAAATAAAAAAAAAAACACAAGTGTTGAGTTGGAGAACAACTTACCTCCGCCAGCTGGCCCATTATCCGGTCAAAATCCACCACCTATAGATCAGGCACTGAATTCTTCTCAGACTGGGTGAGAGTCCTCACCATTCTCTTGGCAAATGCCGGGAGGTCTGGTGGCCCAGAAGAATCATCTGCACCATAAGAAGTACTTGGTGAGAGAGATGTAGCATAGCTGGCATTCATCCGTTGTCGGCTGCTTACCGATCCTCCGGAAGAGTCGACCATAGTCTTGACTCTCAAGAAGTCAAGTGGCCAAGGAATTTCAATATGGTTCTTACCTTGGGCTTAGGCAGTGGGGTTTCCCCCTCCCCAGTCGCTGCAGCACCACCTGCAGCATTGAGTGGCTCGCCACTCTTCGATGCCTCAAAGGCATCCGGCGCTTTCTTCTCTGAGCGCCCTGAGCTCTCACTCAAAGCCCTTAGAGCAGAGGGTGATTTGCCGCCGGTCGTAGGACGATCCGGCTTGGCCAAGGAGGTTGATTGAGAAGGGTTCTTTTTTGCGGCCTTAGTAGTCGGAGATTTGTTCAGCTCGTCTCCAGGTCTTTTGATAAGCTTGGAGATGGAGCAAGGAATGCTTTTGACGGTGCCCTGCAAAGGAAAGATTAAAAAGTTAACAGCCTGCAAAAACCCCTAAAAAGGAAATTGAAAGAAAGGTCAGACTGTCTTACCCCGCCTTTCTTGGCCTTAACGGCTGCTTTTTTAGCAAGCAGCTGCTCCTTGCGCAGTTGCACAGCAGATTTCGCCGGGGTCTTCTCCGGGTCCACCATTCTCAAGGCGTCTGCTGCAAGGGGCAAACGGAAAGTTAGTCAAAGTAATAAAAGTTAAAGTACAAAAACAAAGATGGCAAAATTGCCGGATGTAAAGTGGATCTACCCTTGGGAAACATGGTGCTTAACCCGCAGGCGGATAAAAAGGCTTCATCCTTAAATAAGTCCGGATGGGGGATCCAGTTCTTTGGCACAATAATCTGAGTCCCATCCCCCAAGGGCTCAGTTGTGGTTTCGAAGAAACCCGGGTCCATTATCTGCTCTCGGGTTCTAGAGGAGAGTACTGGAAAGGCGCATTTTCTGCCCAGGAGAGCCGATTCTTTATTATACCGGTGCAAGGTCCGGTTGTGTCTCAAGTAAAACTTCTCCTTCCACCCGGACCATTTGGACACCTTGTCCAAAGTTATTTGGTATTTGGGCAAAGTGGTAAGAGTATACCATGCCCCATGACCGCCTGGGGCCTTGCTCAGGTAGTGCATATGAGCGAAGGCGGAGAAGCTGGGGTCTATATCTTGGAGCTCGCAGGCGGCAATATAACTCAGTATATTCATCCACGAGTTGGGAGTGAGTTGCCAGACGCCCAGATCATATCCTTTGAGGATTTTCCTTATCCCCGTATGGAGGGGGAACCGGAGGCCGGCTTCTATCACCGCCTCGAAGCAGACGAAGTAGTTTTCTGCATTTTTGATGTCGCCCCCCCCAGGCCATAACTGCGTCCCCAGGCAGAACAATTATATCCCATCCCTTTCTGAAGGGGTACTTCTCTTTAGAGGCTTTGAAGCCACTCTTCAGCAAGGCTATATCACCCGGAAGCATCCTTGTATTATTCGGGTCAGGGTTAATAGAGGTCTTGGCCGGGTGCTGGTAGTCAGCCGCGAAATTATCTTGCCTAGAGCCAGAAGCCTCTGACCTTGATCTCTTAGCGGCGTCCTCGCCGCCTGTCTCCTCTTCCGCCTCTTAAGAGGAGACGGCTTCCTTACCGTCTACCTCCCTCACGTTACTTTGGGAAGATGGGGCACCATCTGATGAACTTTCTTGCTCATCCGGACCATCATAGTCCTCGTCACGAATTACCTCATATGTGGGCACTTCCCTAGCGCGCCGCCGTTTGGGCTTAACAGCCGTTTGTTTAACTCTGGTCATTGTGTCCTGCACAGACACAGAGAGGGCAGAATTCGGGGATGAGCAAAGCAGTTCCGATTGATCAGAAAAGGCACCCCCGGTTCTAGATTCAGCCGTACCAGGAGACCGGCTGAATGTCCTAGGCAGT
This sequence comes from Chenopodium album, assembly GCF_948465745.1. Classification (NCBI taxonomy): domain Eukaryota; kingdom Viridiplantae; phylum Streptophyta; class Magnoliopsida; order Caryophyllales; family Amaranthaceae; genus Chenopodium; species Chenopodium album. The sequence continues at coordinate 22,376,927 of NC_137843.1, read as the reverse complement.
GCCGAGTGTGTGGATGGAGAGTCCATTTTTATTTTCAAAGAGCGTATACAGACGGAAAAAAGAATGTATACAGGCGGAAAGGAAGAAAAGCTGAAAGAAGGTACAAGTAGTTACCTTACTTTAGCTCTAAAAAACTCTGAAAACTGCTACAGACGGGTGACCGGGTGTTGTCAAAGAACGCACACGAAAATCTTAAAAAACTGACGCAGACGGAATCAGAGTATCTCTCCCTAAAAATCTCTCTTTCTCTCTCTAGAAAGTCAATGAAATGGAAATAGTGAGGGGAGGAGGGGGGGTAAAATCCTATTTATAGAGGGGTGAAACGGGGCATCCCCGTCACACCCCGAATTTATTACTAGCCGTTTTTACTATTCACCTCTTATGGGGGAACACGTGTCACAAGCGCCACGTGGCCTGCCACGTCACCCCTGTGAGGGGCAAATGTTTAGGGTAAAAAAAACCCTAGACACTTAGACCAATGAGAGAGCTCCATGTGTCAAGGGCTGGCAGGTCATCAAAGACCACTCACCAGCTGACACGTGGAAATCTCAAGTCTTCATTAGAATTGCGGTTTTCAAGTGCCTAATTCCCAAGAATCCGCACTTTGTGGCGCAACCCACCAGTCCTAGGTCAGAGTGACCTAGGGAGGGGCACATTTCCCAACGACCCTATAAATAGGGAGATATTCCCCCATTTTGGGGACATCTACAATCATTTATTACACACACATTCTCTCTTGTCAGAGAACACCTGAGCTTGTAATCCAAGCAGATACCTACCTAAATTTCCGCACTCTTTATTCCTTTTCAAGTTACTAACTTGACCGTCGGAGGCGGAGCTCTAACAACCGGAGTCTCCGTGTTTTTGCAGGTGCAGCTCGAGCCGGACCAGATTTTGTGACGTAACTCTCCCAAGGGACAAAAAACACCCAAAACAATAAGTTCCTTACCATACCCTACTTGTGTTACAGATGTTAAATCTTTCTTAGGGCATGCTGGTTTTTATCGTAGAATTATTAAAGATTTTTCAAAAATTGCAACTCCTTGGTGTAATCTTTTGGCCAAGGATGTTGTGTTTAATTTTGATGATCCATGTAAGGAATCTTTTGATACACTAAAGGAACGACTCACGTCGGCCCCTATTTTGCAACCTCCTAACTGGAATTTACCATTTGAAATTATGTGTGATGCAAGTGATACTGATGTTGGAGCGGTATTAGAGCAAAGGTAAGGTAAAGTTCCAACTGTTTTTTCTTATGCTTCTCATACCCTTGATCATGCTCAATCAAATTATACCACTACTGAAAAGGAACTTTATGCTATTATTTTTGCTTTAGAGAAGTTTTGTTCCTACCTATTAGGAACTAAGGTAGTTGTGTATACTGATCATGCCGCACTAAAATATTTATTTGTTAAATCATTTGCTAAACCTAGATTGATTAGATGGGTTTTATTGTTACAGGAATTTGATTTACAAATCAAAGACAAAAAGGGAGTGGAGAACCAAGTAGCTGACTACTTGAGTCGTATGGTCCAAAAGGAACATACTTTACCTTTGAATGACTCTTTTCCTGATGAATATTTATATGTTGTTTCTGCAGAGGTTCCTTGGTATGCTGATATTGTGAACTACCTTGTTGGAAGGAACTTGCCTTCGGAACTCACAAGATCTCAAAAGGAAAAGATAAAATTAAAGGCTAAGTATTATTTGTGGGATAATCCTTATTTGTGGAATTTTTTTTCTTATCAATGCATTAGGAGATGTGTGAATGATAATGAATTTGAATTTGTGTTACGTTTTTGTCATACTTTTGAATGTGGTGGACACTTTGGACCTAGGAGAACAGCACACAAAGTCTTAGAAAGTGGACTATATTGGCCTACCCTTGTTAGGGATGCATATTTATTTTGTAGGAATTGTGACCAATGCCAACGTACATGGAACTTAACTGGTAGGAACCAAATGCCCTTGCAAAATATAGTGGTTTGTGAAATATTTGATGTATGGGGCATTGATTTCATAAGTCCTTTTTCCCATTCCTTTGGTTATGTTTACATTCTTGTGCTTGTGGATTATGTGTCTAAATGGGTTGAAGCTAAAGCTACTAAAACTGATGATAAACTATGGTAAATTTTGTCAAGAGTCGAACTCTTAATAGGTATGGAACTCCAAAAGCAATCATTAGTGGTAGAGGAACACACTTCGCCAATAGTACCCTAGGGAACTTGTTGGCAAAGTATCATGTGACCCATAAGCTTTCCACTGCATATCATCCCCAAACTAATGGACAAGTTGAAGTGTCGAATAGAGAGATTAAGTCCATTTTCGAAAAGGTAGTGAGGCCTAATAGGAAGGATTGGAGTCTAAGACTTGATGAGGCTTTATGGGCCTATAGAACTGCTTATAAAACACCCATAAGATATGTCCCGATATTGTTTGGTATTTGGTAAGTCTTCTCACCTTCCTGTTGAAATTGAACATAAATCTTTTTGGGCTATCAAAGAATGTAACATGGACTATGACCTAGTAGGAACTGAGAGAAAGTTGCATCTACAGGAACTTGAGGAACTTCGATTGGAATCTTATGAAAATGCTCAGATTTACAAGGATAAAACAAAGTTGTATCATTGTAAGATGCTAACTAGAAAAACATTTTATGTTGGTGATAAAGTTTTACTTTTTCAATCCAAATTGAAATTGTTCCCTGGTAAGTTACAATCTACATGGTTGGGTCCTTTTGTTGTTACTAATGTTTATCCTCATGGTGCAGTAGAGATTCGAAGCTTGGAAACTAATAAGATTTTGAAAGTCAATGGACATAGATTGAAGCCTTACTATGAAGGAGCTTTTGTGTTCCTCGTGGAGGAACTGGAACTTGTGAATCCAAACTAAGCAGGAATTGTCCAGCCTAGGACACAAAACAAGGGCGCTGCTTGGGAGGCAACCCAAGGATGTTTCTTTTATCTATCTTTTATTGCTTTCTTAGTTGCTTAATAAAATCATGACTGCTCCTATATGATTTCTTGTTGATTGGGGACAATGTAGAATTTAAGTGTGGGGGGAGAAACATGTGCATTTTATTAGGATACCACCTCTAAACTTGTGGGAAGGACTAACTCTAAGGAAAAACAATAAATTCTAATCTAATTGATTTAAAAAAAATAAGGATAAAAAAAATGATGTCTTTGAAGCTATGCACAAAAGATTTTCGTCTCTAGCAATTGTGACAAATAAAGTGTTTTTGAAACTTGACTTTTAAGCAATTTGGAACACTACTTTGTTGGCTTAAGATGTGGTGATGTTGGGAAGGACATTTGCTTATTTAATCCATCTAATTAGTACTTGGTGTTTCCTATGGTGACTTTTCACTGCCCTTGGTTACTGGAGAATCACTTGACTTTCTTAAAGAAATGAGGGAATAATGGTTCAAAAGAAAAAATGAAAACTGGATTAGTAATCCCAAAAGTGAGGAAATTGAACCATTGAAAAGAAAAAAAATAGAGTGATTATCAGTTTCTGAGATAAAGGAACTAAGGAAAAGCAAATTAAATAGCCTCAAAAGCATTAGCAAAAAGCAAAGTATCGAGTACTCCTTTGAGATCAATGGGTGGCAAGTGCAATCATACATGAAAGGAACGATTCATGTACTTAGGTAAGTGCCTCTTGTACGAGGAAGCACCAAGGAATCAACTGAAAGACTATAATGGTCCAACTTGACTAACCTAATTCTATGGGCCAATACACTTGCACTCGAGGACCTAGATTGCATATAAGTTTACTGTGATATGTTTTTGACATTGCTAGAGTATGGGAGGAAGTTGTATGCATAGCTTACTAATTTAACAAATAAGCTTGTGAGTCATTATGAAAAAAAAAGGTGTTTTAATTTATTGTTGAGTACTTATGAGTGAATGTCTTATACGAGAGGTCTGGTGGTATATAGACTATATTCTCTTTTTCTTTTATAAGTACTTTGCTCGAGGACAATCAAAGATCTAAGTGTGGGGGAATTGATGAGTATCATTTATGACACTACTTTATGGTCATGTTCCTCAGATTTTAGGTTAGTTCCTTTAGCATTTTAATACTTTTATCTATGTTTTTGGTATTTTGTGATTTATTTCTTCATTGTGTGTTTTGATAGGTTATTGAGCCATTTTGGATGATAAAAAGATGAACAGAATAAAAGAGCCAATGTCAAATGCAAATGAATATATGCTAAGTTCCTTCGGAGGAACTGGAAGACTAACACAGACGCAAAGGAACTTACTGGCAGTCCGAGAATTGTCCAGATTCATTGCAACGTGATATTTGGTTAATTGGAAAATAATTCTTGAATATTTACACCTGGAAGGAAGATATATTTGATAAGAAGAAGATCCTATCATTTAGGAAAAGATTTGGCAAAAGATAGAATTTCATAGATTCTATCTAACTACTTTCATTATCTTAGATTTATCTTCCATATTTTTAGGGATTTTACTTGGGGAAAAATTCTATCATAGTTCTATAAAACCCAGAGTTATTCGTCCATTCATAATCCATTATTCATTCATCTCTCACTTGTACTTATGTTTATAACTACTACATTTTTGACCTATTGCAACCCCTAATTCCGTTGCATTAGGCATCAAAATCCGTGGCATCAGGTCTACTGCAACGGCCATGTACCGTGGCATCTGCTGGCGTTGCAGTAGGTCTAATGCCACGGTATCTATGATCCGTTGCGTTAGCTTAATACCTGATGCTACGGCATAATTTATCCGTGGCAATAGATTACTAACTAATAATTATGATGAAATTGGCACCTAATGCAACGGATGAAGCATTGTATAGAGTACGTATCTACTGCAACGGTATTATTATTATTATTATTATTTATTTTTTAGAATGGAACGGTAATATAATATATATGAGTTAGTTATATTAGTTGTGTTATATTAGTTATAAAACACTAATTAGTCACTACAAATCTAAATACACTAGCAACAGAAACAAAAAATCATTAAATTTATATATAATAATTATAATGCTAATAAATACGTACATTACAAAATATTACTTGCTTGTTTTCGGTATTACACCCTACTAATAAACTAAAGTTATATGATTGATTTAATCGTCCAAAATATAAATTCCAACATATATATAAGCCTAATTTTCTAAATCTTCACAAACTTGAACTTAATAGAATAGGAGTCGCCAACATATTTGCACAGTTTGTTAGATGACTAGTCGTCTAGTCACTATACTTCATCTCCATTTTGCTCGTCATGCACCTACACGTAAAATAGAATTAAATAATAGAACTAAATAATAAAAAAATAATTTAACTAAATAATAGAACTAAATCAAGGAAACTCATAAAGTACAGTACAACAATTGTAGTATTTCATATGACAGAGGAACTGGAACGAAAACCTTAATAAAAGTAAAGCAATCTTGAGAGGCCTTTCTCTAGCCTGGAGCTTAGAAAAGCAAAGTCTGATTTAAGAGACATACCAGGGACCTCGCACCTCTGCACCAAGGTGTTAACAGTACAGTGCCCCTGACCCCTGTTCGAACACTAAGCAAATCAAGACCTGGGCTTGACATCCTTCAGCACTCAGGAAAATGGCCCAGGCATTCACTCACTCTCACTCTCACTCTCCACACACACACACACACCTATTCAATAAGAAAAAGCAAAAGGGTGGAAAATTCAGAAGAGGATAACACTGATGAAATTGCCAAAATGTCCTAACCCTAAGTTCAAAGCCATCATCTTTCAAAAAAAATAATTTAAAACCCATCATGACCTGATCATAAATCCAGCTTAAATCTAACATCATGCTGGAATTTCAGTCAATGCTCAACAAGACAAAAATTACAAGATTTGAGGCCCAATGCAAATCAATGTAAGCAACCAATCAAAACAAGCAAACTAGTAAAAGCAGACTGAACGATTAGTCAAAATTATAAAAATAAAAAAGAAAAATTATGATAAGACCAGGTAAAAAAAATCAACCTGGTCAATTGCACAAGGAATCAAACACCGAACATTATCTTGGCCAGCAAATAGGTGAGGGAATGAACTAGAAAAGGCAGGAGCTGCCTCAGTTGTTGGAAAAAATACTTTGCCAATGTGATCTTCATTAGTAAAACAATTGTAGTATACCATAACTAACTATTGCTTTTGACATATTATAAGAAAGTGATGTATGATGAATCAAGAGCTGACCGTACAACCACCAATGGCCATTTCTAAGTTTATAATGACTCATTAACCATCAGTGTTACCTACAAGAAATATCAGTAGTTATCCAACTAAATTTTTGTTTCAGCTTCACAAAAGAAATTTCATCATTATATATATGGATACTTAATCGAGTCTCTGTTATCCATAGGAAACACATGACCTCTCAAGTTTGAAGATCAATTTCCCAAAAGTAGGACTAAAGTCTAATCTGCACAGGACACACATGACCTCTCAAGTCTTTATACTTAATGTTCTTCTCACTTCCAAACAGAATTCTGAAGACATATGAGTTAAAAAGAAAAAGCAACTATTCCAATTGACGTAAACAGCTCTTCTATACATACCAGAAAGTTCTATTTATTAATGTAATTACTTACAAGCCTAAATTTTAAAGATACGTGAAAGAGGGCTCTAACACGTTTCGAGTGCTTTTCAAACCTCTATAAATAGAAGACAAACATATCCTCAGAAACAACAAAGAAAAACAAATTTCCAGTGAAGAATATTCCGAATACTTACTCATCAGATGGTCAGTTAATTAGTTTTTCAAGAATAGGGTCAGACCTCCATCCGAGGAGAAAACAGGACACCAATTAAAGGAAGTTTCAGGGATCAACACCGAGAGTCAACTCAACATTTTGGAGAAAAAATACAAAGCAGAAAATTAAATGAACTAGAAGACAAATTACATGAAGAGAGTGATAGCCAAAAGCTATCTTGTGAACTGCTATCTTTTGTATTGCTGCCTGGAACCTTTATTTAATAAAATCAAGCATGCATTCTGCCATATCCTTGTGTGTGTGTGTTTTTTGTGATTGATCCAGGTTAAAAGCCAGTCCATTTCAAATAAAAAGCAGCAGCAAATTAAAGCTAGACAGAATCAGTAGAAAATAATATATGTTACTTGATTGATTGTGGCTCCAGATTTAGAAGATTGCCCATTTTGGTCAACGAGAAGATGTGGCGCACTAGATGCATCCTTTGGAGCCGATGGAATTGCAAAATCAGGAATGACAAGATTGATCCTGGGGTTAGCATCCCGAAGTTGAGTCAAAATTGCAGTTGTTACACTTGGTGCAAGTTGTTGTACTAATTGAGCTTGCATAT